>NC_139564.1:67981197-68581197 GCF_965112155.1 Podarcis liolepis | reverse complement strand
ATAGGCTTCAGACAGGGCCACGCCCCCCGGAATCCTTTACCGGACTACCTTTTATTTGGGAGAAGGTGATGAGACTCCCTCTCCCCCTTCATCAGCATAACAATAGACTGTACCCCCACCAATGCCTACCGCCCATACAGTGGAGTTGTGACGGTTTGCTATGAGGTAGGCGAAAACCAAATAGCTGGAGCCAATCTGCCAGATGGAAAAATTCCTACCAGGCCCCTTGAAGGTGACCAACCGAGGTTCATAGCAATGTCAGAGAACCTAGCCTAAAGGGTGGGAGGGTAGGGGAAACCGGATTAGCTGCGGCGTAGAAAAGAGAGAGGTCCTCAGCCGCGCCAGACCTAAGTAGGTGAGGCCACGCCCCCCACACCCACCGATTGGCTGGCACGGGGTATGACGCGGCCGAGGATCAAATAGCGCCAAGCTATCTGAGCCTATCCACAGTCATTTCTGGCTATCGCTAACTGAGGGAACAATGCGTATTTTGAAATCTGGGTTGGAGGTATACATAGTGGACGAGCTATGGATGTGTTGTAATAAGTGTGCGATTTGCATAAGGTAATAATTTAAAATTTACAATGTACAAAGAAGGGGAAATAATGAAAAGGAATTGAAGAGCTCCAAATTGCCTGATAAGTAAATAGCTACTGAGAGGAGCTGTGCTAGAGTTGAGTAATGCCAAAGCTTGAGTAATTTGGAGAATTCTTTTTTTTAAAAAAAAAAAATAGTTTTTACATTGTAATTGAAAAATAGATTTAATAGGGTCTTCAACACCACAGGCTTTCGAGGCTGCCTCCAGCGATGTTCAGCTTCCCAGTCTTCAGTACCATTGCTGATGAATCATTGCCAAACTGCCATCACAGTAGGGGAGCGCCATTTTGTAGCTGGCTTTCCTGTCATCTCCATTTGCTGCAAAATGAAACTGTGATTGCCGCAGTCATTAACCTTTCAAGCCAATGGCGCTGTGGTGTGCCTTGTACAAGTGGCACTTCACAGTAAATTGCCCAGACTATCAAGCAGCCGCTCTCGGCATGCCGCCTTTCTTTCTCTTTGGGCCATTGATAATTTTCGTGCAAGTTTTTCTTTTTCGAAGCAGCTTTTATATTTCCACACACTTCCCTTCCCCAAGTACATGTTAAATAGTTAGGGCCCTTCCAACAAATTAAACCTTTCATTTCTCCTCTTAGTAGTCTAGTCACTTCTAGAGCACATTGCTTTATCCTTTCAACACTGTAAATATCTATGGTTTGCAGAATGAAAGCTACCTCGGTTTTCGAGTGTCTTGAACGTTTCAGAACCCGAATGCTGAAAACCCGGAAGTACTTGCTTCCATTTCCAAACGTGCCCCGGAAGTTGAACGGCTTCCAAGGCTCGTTTCTCAATTTTTTCAATAGAATTCTCCGACTGCCCATTGCGCCTCGGTTGTCGAACATTTCGGAAGTCGAACGGTCTTCCGGAATGGATTACGTTCGACAACTGAGGTTCTACTGTCCGCACCTGTTTTTGTCCATAAGTGTCCTGGGTGTGTTCAAAATGTTACCACATTTTTAATCGGAATATAAAATGGGCAACCTTGTTCAGGGAAGTTTTTAGTGTGTGATGTTGTATTGTGCTTTTACTGTTTTTGTTGGGAGCCACCCAGATGGACAACATAATAGTAGTAGTAGTAGTAGTAGTAGTAGTAATATGGCAAGTGCAAGCTGAAGTGCATCAGGAGAGAATGGTTCCATTTAGCGTCTTCCTGAGTCTGACTTGTAATGCCCATGCATGTTTCCAAGCTTAAACAGACCATGTTGTTGTTGTTTAGTCGTTTAGTCGTGTCCGACTCTTCGTGACCCCATGGACCAGAGCACGCCAGCCACTTCTGTCTTCCACTGCCTCCCACAGTTTAGTCAAACTCATGCTGGTAGCTTCGAGAAGACTATCCAACCATCTCATCCTCTGTCGTCCCCTTCTCCTTGTGCCCTCCATCTTTCCCAACATCAGGGTCTTTTCCAGGGAGTCTTCTCTTCTCATGAGGTGGCCAAAGTATTGGAGCCTCAGCTTCATGATCTGTCCTTCCAGTGAGCACGCAGGGCTGATTTCCTTCAGAATGGATAGGTTTGATCTTATTGCAGTCCATAGGACTCTCAAGAGTCTCCATCACCAAAATTCATAATAGTGCTTAGAGGTGTACTTTTCAGCAGAAAAGTTTCATGCTAGTGGGTACACATACATGTCCTCACACATCCTATTTCAAAACGTAAGTGGCAAACCCAGAAGAAATTCAAAAGTTAGACATGACAGCTTTAGAGTTTCCCTGTCTCAATTTAGGAAATTCTGCAGTTGGCTGATGGGTGCACATAGGTTTGTAGACCTTTTTAATAAAATATTTTTATTAAAGTTTTCTATAATATGTGCAATGTCTCTTTTTTCAAGTTTCATTTTCCATAGGTCAGTTTCATTTGTTGAGACATTAGGGTTACCTTAGGAAAAGGGGAAAAGAGAGGGGCAAAGATGAATGGGGATGGGGTCGGGAGGCGATGTTTCTGTTTTGCTTAATATGTGTGTGGGGTTTTGTGTCAGCATCGCATGTGCGGGTTCTCTTTGCTGTTCGCTTGTGTTCCTTTGGTGGTGAGAGAAATTGGGGTTGGCCTAGGGTGCGGTTGCTTGTTTGTGATTGGCTGTGATGAACTTTGTTTTCGTGTGTGAGTGCAATGGGACACTTGCAGTTTGACCTATTTTATAATAGCTAGCCTTACCCAGGGCAGAATGTTGATAATGAAAATAACTTGGTGAGAACTAATGTTTCACTGGAAAAAAGCACAGGCAGCCATGTTGACCTACAAGAAAATGTCAGAAATCCATATTAGGACATCTTTACTTGGCCAAGCGAAATGTCCCAAAATCAAGTTTTGAGTTCCCCAGAGCTAGGTATTAAGATATAATGAAAGGTTTGAGTATTGTTAAATCTTCTTAATACTAACTTACATTGTCCTGAAGGTGGCAATACTTAGAGGGCATCCCAGGAATTGTGGGAATCATCAGATCTCCCTCTACAAGGATAGGACCTCTGAAGTAAGATGAGATAAAATGAAGTCATTCTAGGGGCATGTCAAGGATGTGCCAGGAGACTCTGTGAATCTGCAGAATCCCCAGACCTTCCTGACACATGCCTAGAAAGGGGACAAATTGTGTTAGTCATTGATTCCAATAAGAAGGAAATGTTTTTAAAAACCCAAAGCGGGAAACATAAAGAAGGGGAAATGCTCCACTACGGACACACACAATGACAACAGTGTCCAGCATTGCTTTGGGAAAGACTGTTCATCTGCCTTCGGTTCTTTTTGGACTGCTCCTCTATTCTCTGTTGAATATTTTCTTTCCATCTTCATATAAAATGATGACACCGCCAATTGGGAGAAGTAACTAATGGCCACAAACCAACAGAGTTAAGCATATTTTAGCCCAGGTACAGTGGTACCTCAGGTTCAGTACTTAATTCGTTCCGGAGGTCCGTTCTGAACCTGAAACTGTTCTTAACCTGAAGCACCACTTTAGCTAACAGGGCCTCCTGTTGTTGCATGATTTCTGTTCGCATCCTGAAGGAAAGTTCTTAACCTGAGGTACTATTTCTGGGTTAGCGGGGTCTGTAACCTGAAACATATGTAACCTGAAGCGTATGCAACCCAAGGTACCACTGTATAGGCAAACTCAGCCCTCCAGATGTTTTGGAGAGCCAGTGTGGTGTAGTGGTTAAGAGCGGTAGTCTCCTAATCTGGGGAACCGGGTTCGCATCTCCGCTCCTCCACATGCAGCTGCTGGGTGACCTTGGGCCAGTCACACTTCTTTGAAGTCTCTCAGCCCCACTCACCTCACAGAGTGTTTGTTGTGGGGGAGGAAGGGAAAGGAGAATGTTAGCCGCTTTGAGACTCCTTAAAGGGAGTGAAAGGCGGGATATCAAATCCAAACTCTTCTTCTTCTTCTTCTTCTTCTTCTTCTTCTTCTTCTTGGGACTACAACTCCCATCATCCCTAGTTAACAAGACCAGTAGTCAGGGATGATGGGAAATGTAGTCTCAAAACATCTGGAGGGCCGAGTTTGCCTGTGCTTGTTCTAGCCTATTGGTTTCACTGGATTTAAGCAGACACATAAACAGATTATAGCCAATACATATAGCGTAAATCTATGATTACTTGGCAATGCAACTCTTGCAAACTCAAAGACTGATAATTGTTCACACTTCTGTGAAGAAAGTTGTTTTTTCATCGTACGGTTACTGAGGTGCAATAAATACCACTGATTGCCGTGAACATTCGCGCAATTGCAGTCAGAAGAACGCTGTTACTTGAAATGCTTTTTATAAATATTTGCAATGAAAAGGGTGAGCAGTGGCATACTGTGACTGGCTCTGGCCAAATTTCTACACTGGAAAGGGTTTTCTTAATTCTTATGATACTTCTTTGTGGGGGAAAATGTATATATGGTAGTATGGATCACCTGTGTGGGGTAATAATAAAAGAATTGTCTGGATCCCTAGTTCCAAAATACGGCACTAAAAACACACAAGCAAGGGGGAGCCCCCAGCAAAGTTTAAAAAGCCACAAGCAAGCGGTGTAGCATGGGGATTTAGGCTGTTAAACCTTCATATCCAGTTTAATCCACTACCCTAGCCTCCCCGTTTCTCTCTTAGTACTGAACAGACCATACACCTTAGTAAGTTTAAAAATGCTTTACTTGCCAAGTTCCAGAGCTTAGGTTCATCCACGCAGCAAGTAGCACAGGCAGAAATCACAGGATGTGAAATATACTGAAATAGCTCTAAGCACACAGTCTGAACTTGTAGCGAGCAAGCTCAGGCACATCCTACCTTGGTGAGTTCACACGGTGAAAGAGGAGCGAACAAGCAGGAAACTTAATTTCCCTCCTTTCAAGTGAGGAGCATAACCTAGCCAAATCTAGGAATACAGGCATCTTGCCATTTTTGTACGTTCGGCATACTAGCAACCACTGATATGTGCGCCATTTTTGGCACTGCAACGGGGCGGGCCTTTGGCGTCCCGCTGGCAAACGTGGTGCCTCAAACATAACCCCCATCTAAATGAGGAGTTGCCTGTACAGATCTGTGCCCTTAACCGCTTCATGCATTAACCATCACCAAACATGCTGGTTATATTTGATTGCAATTTGCCACATCTTCAGCACTTGATCAGAACATAACAGAATAGTTAATTCTCTTTACCATTTTACAGATAGAAACATAAGAACACAGTTTAAAAAATATGCATTCAATAAAACAAAAATGGGCTGCCATAACTTTTACTGCCTAATAAATATTACACAAGCCATATTGGGAAATAGGTAAATTGTACATGTGAAGTAAATTCAGAGAGGTACTGTGCAGTACACATGAAGATACATTGTTGGCAGAGAAATGACAAAGGCATTTAGCGATGGAGGCAGAAAATCTAAGTGTTTCTCCTGCACAGTAAAAAATATAATTGTAAACTGAATAACAGATAACCAGCTATCCTATAATGGTACCCCAAAAGCTTCCCGTTTAGGCAGAATAGCTCACCCTACTTTGTGGTAGAGCTAATGACGATTTTGGTTTCTGCCCTTATACCGGAAGCAACATCTATGTGAGAATTAAATCTTCTGATTTTTATTTGACTCATTTCATTTGCAAGCTTCTCTCTAATGAAAAATACATATGCTTATTTTGTTCAGCTGTTATTTCATTGATGGAGTGCCCCCCCCAATAATGAAATGGATGAAAACATTTTGAGCTTTATCAATCTTTCGGCAAAAGATTTATGCCATTGTTTTGAAATGTTGTCCAGCATTGGCTTGCGATGTCAAGGGTAGTTTATAAGATTTTCATTATCTGGATGGATGAGAAACTCAGCTGGCTTTGAGAGTTCTACCCCTCACCTAGTTTTCCACTGTACCCATTTCCTCTGTCATTCTAATTTATATATTTATTATTACTACTTACATTACTTAATTGTACACATGTATGGAGAATACACGGGACGTGGGTGGCATTGTGGTCTAAACCACAGAGCCTAGGGTTTGCCAGTCAGAAGGTTGGCGGTTCGAATCCCCGTGACGGGGTGAGCTCCCGTTGCTCGGTCCCTGCTCCTGCCAACCTAGCAGTTTGAAAGCGCATCAAAGTGCAGGTAGATAAATAGGTACCGCTCCGGCGGGAAGGTAAACGGCGTTTCCATGCGCTGCTCTAGTTTGCCAGAAGTGGCTTAGTCATGCTGACCACATGACCCAGAAGCTGTACGATGGCTCCCTCGGCCTGTAAAGCGAGATGAGTGCCCCAACTCCAGAGTCAGCCACGACTGGACCTAATGGCCAGGGGTCCCTTTACCTTTACCTTTTATGGAGAATACACACAAATGTACTTGGAGCAGGAAGAATGCAGTGCTAGCATTGAGCTGGCAGGTAGGAGGAATTAAATCACTGGCTTTGCCTCACCACTTGCCAGTTGGGGGGCCTCTCTCTTCACACACTGCACATTGTTCTGTGAACTTGGCTGGTTGCCTCACTGTCCTAGTTGCAGGGGCAGAAGAGGAGAATGTTGTTTAGTCGTTTAGTCGTGTCCGACTCTTCGTGACCCCCTGGACCAGAGCATGCCAGGCACTCCTGTCTTCCACTGCCTCCCACAGTTTGGTCAAACTCATGCTGGTAGCTTCGAGAACACTGTCCAACCATCTCGTCCTCTGTCGTCCCCTTCCCCTTGTGCCCTCAATCTTTCCCAACATCAGGGT
The DNA here is from genome assembly GCF_965112155.1 of Podarcis liolepis. Classification (NCBI taxonomy): domain Eukaryota; kingdom Metazoa; phylum Chordata; class Lepidosauria; order Squamata; family Lacertidae; genus Podarcis; species Podarcis liolepis. Next base: position 68,574,433 of record NC_139564.1, on the reverse strand, counting down.
CTTTTCCAGCGAGTCTTCTCATGAGGTGGCCAAAGTATTGGAGCCTCAGGCTACAATTGCAGTGGCATGAGCAGAGGCTACACTGTGCTGCATCGGCTGGCTCTCTCTGCTTGCCCAAGTCAGTTAGGAATGAATGTGTTGGCCATTCTAGGGTTGTCTCTTTTCTCAGACAGGAAGCAGAGTCCTAGTCCAAAGCGCAACCAGGGGGTCAAAAGCCCATGCAAAGGAGAGCACTCGAGGAAGTGTGCCAAGCCACAAGCTACAGATTAAGTGTATCACTGGCAAGCTGTGCAAGCCACAGTACAAGGCAGCAGGCAGAGGTATAACAAGCAGGTGGCAAGAAACTCAAAACCTATGCAGAGCAGAAAACTGAAGAAACTAAGATGACTTAACATAGGCTCTACAGTGGAAGCCGTCCCAGAGGCAGCTGCAGAAGTGATTCTTCAGATGACTTTTTGTGCTGAATAAGTTGGATCCTCCTAACCGAGGGTCCATGTTGCGCGCTGTCCCGAGAGTCTCCCCAACCGGCCTGGAGGACGTCTGGAGACGGTGGTGCCACAATCACGCCACTGGCTCTTAGCCAATTGGCGTGGTGGGGTGATTGGGGCTTTATCGGCAGCATGAAGTGGGGAACCCCTCCTGCTTTGCGCTGCCGAACACCCACACACCCGTTGATAGGTCTGCGTTTGGCCTTGCTTTGGAATTGGGTTGGTCGCCTGTTTTGGATTGTGGGCCGGGCAGGAATTTTTTCCAATGTGGCAGATTGGCAGTGGCTACTTGGTTTTTGCCTACCTCTTAGCAACCGTCACAACTTTGTAAGGTTTGGCGGTTAGGCATTGGTTTAGGGGGATGTGGAGAGGGGAGGTGCGGCCATCACCTGCCCCTCCGTTTAATAGGGTATTCCGTTAAAGGAATCCGGGGGTCTGGCTCTGGTCCAAAGCCTGGGGAGGGGCTAGCGCCATGCCAGGACCCCCAGAAACCCCAGGGGTGAGCACCAGTCAATAGCCATTGTTGGAGCTCCCTCTGCTGGTAGTTTACCCTTTGCAGGCTCCCTGCTGGGTGGGCAGGAGCCAGTTATAGTCATTAGATACCAATGCCAATACCAGTCACACTTGTGTATTCAATAAATTTGTGGCCTAAATCTGCCCATTAACCTTTAAACTAAATTCAGTGTCCATTGTTTCTTTATTCAATGGGGGCGGGTTTGGGGGCTGGACGCGCAAATTTATGTTCTATGATGCAGTTGCTCTATGCATCTGGCCTGGAAAACGTGTAATCTAACATACCAATGCAGCTTGGGTGCCAGGCTGCTGTCTAGAAAGATCTGACGAACTGCCTGGTTTTGCCACTTAACCTGGATAGGAGATCTGACAAGCCACAATGCATGGATGATGGGCTTTGTTCAGTTTGGTGGGTCACCAATTTTTTTCAGGCCTCCCGATCGGCTTTCATAGTTCTTGTCTCAAAGACTGCAATTATGTCTGGGTCAGAAGAACAGCCTGAAGGCCTGTAGCTTCATTGTAGCTGCAAAGTTCTGATCTCATTAGACATTTGCTGACAAGTGAACAAATTTGGCCTTCTGGGGATCTCTTGAGGACTGGCATAGTTTATGAGAAATGAAACAAGTTGTGTGCTCCAGAACGGCGTGGCGTGATATTTGTTCTTATGAGGAGATCTTTTCACCCTGAGGGTCCTTGGAGAAGGTTCAGTATTATGGGCTTGATTACTGAAACAAACTGAATAATTTTAGTTTCTTTTCCACATTTTCTCAAGCAATTTTTTCAGAACAACCAGCCAGATGCCTGCGGGAATCGTTGAGCTGTAAAGTTGGAAGGGATCCCAAGGATCATGCAGTGATCGAACCTGCAACCTTGGGTTTTAGTAAAGCAAACAGTCTAATTTGTCAGCGCCTAAATGATGTTGAGCGTCAGAACAACTTGGCCATAATAAGGAAATTTTGCCCACGGTATGACTATTTTCCACCTTCCCATTTTGACTCTCTGGCACCCTATCTGCCTAACCTAGCAATTCTAAAATATAGGCGTGCTTTTACTCTCGCAAGATTGAATGTATTGCCCTCGGCTTTACTTGAGGGACAATTCCAACAGATTCCACATGTAAAACGCTTTTGTCCCTGCAGTACTGAATCGGTGGCACATGCCCTTCTGGCTTGCACTCTTTATAAAGACTTGAGGAATGAGATTATCACCCCTCTTTTATTGTCCATTCCGGGTCGCCCAGTCACTGCCCCAGTGTCCTTTGTCTTGGCAGTTCAAGATGAGCAGGTGACAGCAAAGGTTGCAAGGTTTTTAGCTGGGGCAATCAGAATAAGATCCACTATTTGACTATTGATTCAAAACCCCAAAACGTATTTTATATAATTGACTTTTTATTTCTATTCTTTGTATATCGTATTGTTGTTTTATTGCTATGGCTGACGCAAATAAAGATTCACTCATTCATCATTCCTGCAACCTTGGCATTATCAGCACCATGCTGAAAACAACTGAGCTAATTTGATTTGTGACTCAGTTCCTGGCAATTTCATTGGTGTAAAGGGGCTTTAAAAATCAAGGCCCAGAAAACCCCCACCTCTTTTTCTGTATTCCCACAACTAGCATAGAAGTTAGGTGTGGTTCATATATGCTTATACATCATCTAACTTCTTCATTTTTGGTGTGTGGGACTATATAGTGTTTTATCTAGGCAGCCAGGGCTCCTCTGGATGACAAGACCTTTTTGCACCAGGTCAGTGAGGACCACTTGCTTTTTGAAATTATCCCATATATACAGAACTCCTGGTGCGCCCTCGTACCTATGGGACCACCTCTCCTGGTATGCCCCGCGGAGGACCTTAAGGTCCATAAATAACAACACTTTGGAGGCCCCGAGCCTCAAGGAGGTTAGATTGGTCTCAACTAAGGCAGAGCCTTTTCAGCACAGGCCCCGACGTGGTGGAACGCTCTGTCACAAGAGACCAGGGCCCTGCGGGATTTGACATCTTTCCGCAGGGCCTGCAAGACGAAGCTGTTCCACCTGGCCTTCAGCCCCTTATATGAGATTTGGTATATAAGTTTTCCCTTGGCTTTTTTGCAGGCCCATGTAAGACCAGCATGGATAGCTGGCTCTGGTGAATATCTGATGTTTCCTCCCTTTATGGTCTTGATTTATGGGCTACTACTAAAATGAGGCTGCATTTTAAGCTGCATTTTAATTAACTGTTTTTTGTCTTGTTTTTCTATTACGTTTTATTGTAATTTATATTTGGTGTTAGCCACCCTGAGCCCAGCCCTGGCCAGGGAGGGCAGGGTATGTATCTATGTATGCATGTATAAACAAACAAATTATTATTATTAATATTATTAATATTATTAATTAAGTGTTGTTTACTTTTTATAATAGGGACGCAGGTGGCACCGTGGTCTAAACCACAGAGCCTAGAGCTCAGCGGTTTGAATTCCCGCAGCGGGGTGAGCTCCTGTTGCTCAGTCCCTGCTCCTGCCAACCTAGCAGTTCGAAAGCACGTCAAAGTGCAAGTAGATAAATAGGTACCACTCCGGTGGGAAGGTAAACAGCGTTTCCATGCGCTGCTCTGGTTCGCCAGAAGCGGCTTAGTCATGCTGGCCACATGACCCGAAGCTGTACGCCGGGCTCCCTCGGCCAATAAAGCAAGATGAGCGCCGCAACCCCAGAGTCGTCCACGATGGACCTGATGGTCAGGGGTCACTTTACCTTTTTATTTTTTATAATACATGAAAGATGGATCTCCCTCGGGAGGTTCTGGACTCTCCTTCCTTGGGGGTTTCTAAGCAGAGGTTGGGTGGCCATCTGTCACAGATGCTTTAGCTGAGTTTCCTACTTTTTAGGGGGTTGCACTAGAAATATGTCCATGGGGTACCTTCCAGCTCTACGATTCTATGTTTTTCTGCTTCAACAATATTTCATTATGTTCCTATCATTTTATGTAACTGTATTTTGTACAAATTATAAAAGTTATAAATAAAACATGTTCTCTTTACAAACAAAACATTTAAATAGCTACCTTTCTACCAGTACGATGAGGGGGCAGAGCATGGATATAGCCAGGATTTTTGATAGGGGGACAGGCTTTTGTATAGATTTGTATTAATTTTTACTTATTTGGGGGGCACCTGCCCCCCTCCCCCATTGACTACACCCCTGGGGGGGCACAGGAAGAAAACAAGGTCGGAAGGGAGCCACAGTCGGGAAAAGGTTGGGAAACACTGGGCTTGATGACTTTGTGTTGCCGTCCAACTCTATTATTCTATGATTCTAAGAATCAGTAAAAATCTGCACCCCATGTGTTACAGAGTGTTACACCCCCACACCCACATATATATCCCAATGTTTATATTGTAAGGTAAAGGTAAAGGGATCCCTGACCATTAGGTCCAGTCGTGACTGACTCTGGGGTTGCGGCTCTCATCTCGCTTTATTGGCTGAGGGAGCCAGCGTACAGCTTCCGCGTCATGTGGCCAGCATGACTAAGTCGCTTCTGGTGAACCAGAGCAGCGCACGGAAACACCGTTTACCTTCCTGCCAGAGCGGTACCTATTTATCTACTTGCACTTTGACGTGCTTTCGAACTGCTAGATGGGCAGGAGCAGGGACCGAGCAACGGGAGTTCACCCCGTTGGGGGGATTCGAACTGCCAACCTTCTGATCGGCAAGTCCTAGGCTCTGTGGTTTAACCCACAGTGCCACCCACATCCCTGTTTATTGTAGCGAGCAATAAAAGCACTCCTTAATTCTTTAGCTGGGCTGAGGTATAAGCACAACAGAAATAAGAATGCAAGAAATAATTCCCCTTAAGCTGTCAGGGTATTAAATGAATAGCTCTCTAACTTCTCCCACCTGATAACAGCAGATAGGTTTTTAAAATAATAATAATTATGGCATGCAGCATAATTGAATCAAGCACAGGTAATTAGAGAAAGTTGGAGAAAATCCATCATGATAGGTCTTACCTCTTCATAACCACATTATTGCACATACTTGGGGATATCAATGAAAATGCATTAATTTGGGTCCTAGAGCAGGAGCTCTAAGGAAAATGACTCAACACTACCTCCTAATAACAGAATAATTTGGAACATTTATAACTTGTGATCTGAGGGTGTCAGGGTGCTTGACACATAATGGATTGGGGCTCACAGCATTCTTGCAAAGCAGCAAAAGATTTCAACTCATAAAATAATCAATCTTCATTTTCCTCCACAAGCCTTTTCCAGCTCAGACTTTGAGGGAAACGATTGCTGTTAAAATTATATTATAATTGCTGAGATGAGTGCACATTTTGCTTTAAGCAAACCAAATACTATAATTAAGGAGATTTGGTAGTTAATCAGAATGACCACTTGCAATGCACTCTGCAGGCTGAAATTAACAGGTCTGGGGGGAAACCAAGCCCTTGGGTTTCTACGAGCCAATTTAAATCATTAATATATTTTTTTCCTTTAAAGAAAATGCCTCACACCAATAGCGGGCAATTACTGACCCCCGCAAGTCCACGATACCAAAGCTGAAAAAATTATTTTTATCAACTGCAAACTTTAATTTTACGTTAATCATACTCTTGAGTTACAAATGATGGTAGGATGGTATTGTGGCCATAAACCCTACCCTATTGGCGTACCATGTGAGGAAATGGGAGGTGTAGCAGGGGAAGGGGGCCTGTTTGGAATATCCTGCTTCCTCAGAGATTGCTCCCGCTATGGTCTCGCTGCAGCCAATTAAGTTATAGTCGCTGAGACTGAGAAATAAAGTCCCATTGAGCTATTTTTATGAAGCTCTTTTGATGCCGATGTGATTTAGTAATCGATGGTAGGGGGGAAAACTCACTGTTCAATGTGGCTTTTCTGTTTCTGCCAATGAACGGCAACTTTTTAAAATAATTAAAAATAATCTAACAAAAATACTATCAAATGGAAGATTTGTGTGAATCTAATAATAATAATAATAATAATAATAATAATAATAATAATAATAATTTTATTATTTATACCCCGCCCATCTGGCTGGGCCTCCCCAGCCACTCTGGGCGGCTTCCAAAAAAATATTAAAATACTGTAATACATCAAACATTAAAAGCTTCCCTAAACAGGGCTGCCTTCAGATGTCTTCTAAAAGTCTGGTAGTTGATTGTTCTCTTTGACATCTGGTGGGAGGGCATTCCACAGGGAAGGCGCCACTACCGAGAAGGCCCTCTGCCTGGTTCCCCACAACTTGGCTTCTCGCAGTGAGGGAACCGCCAGAAGGCCCTCGGTGCTGGACCTCAGTGTCCGGGTAGAACGATGGAGGTGGAGACGCTCCTTCAGGTATCCTGGACCAAGGCCATTTAGGGCTTTAAAGGTCAGCACCAACATGCAAATTTATTTAAATCTGATTGGTCAGTTAAAAAGGCTGGTTATTTATCAACTAAATATTCAGTAGGTTGATAACGCTACTTTTGACACTTCTTCAAAGTTCCCTAAACCTTTGATGCCGATCAGTGTGCAGAATGTAGCATTTAAAACGAGGGTTCTTTCATTTTAAACCTTGTGTCATCTCTAGTGTAATGGGAGTTAATGATTAAGCATTTGAGGAAACACAGAGTTTGAGTAGTCAAATTGGCTGGAACCTAGCAAAATAATAAATTTGCTCTGGGCAAACTATTTTTTAAAAAAGTAGATTCTCTTTCATCTTCTTTTACTGTTAGGTTTCTATTTTTAAAAAATGAAATCCTATCTTGTCCTGGAAGGTCATGACAGAGACTGTGAGTAGAAGCAATATTCTTAGCTGTAATGAAGTGGCTAAAGTTTTTCCTGAAGAAAAAAACCTGATTCTCTTCTTTTTCTTTTTATTAAAGCAGCTAACACATTTTTTTCCAAACTGGTTTTTATTATTATCTTTGTGTCCCCAGTTCCTATTTCTACACCGTCTACTTGGTGACCTCAGAGGCGAGAACCTCTGACTATTGTAGTTATTGTCAGAATCATCTAGTTATATGAAATATCAAGAAGATAAACACAACAAAGTTCAAAAAATCTGCTTGCGATTTCATGCTAATATCGCACAGCAAGTAACAGCTCCGGTAGAGGTGCACCCCTTTTGCTGAACCCTATCTTCCAGTTATCAAATCATAACCACAATATTATAATTGAATTACTTCTGTTGTTGCTCATAGCTCAAATCCTGCTTGCGAATTCATCGTACTATAATATTTCTTTAAATACAGTGGTGCCTCGCAAGACGAAATTAATTCGTTCCGCAAGTTTTTTCTTCTTGCGGGTTTTTCGTCTTGCGAAGCACGGTTTCCCATAGGAATGCATTGAAAATCAATTAATGCGTTCCTAGGGAAACCGCTTGCCAGGCTGGCGGTGCGGAGAAGGGCTTTTCTCCGCACCGCAAGCCTTCAGGACAGGTACGGGAACAGAGGGGAAGGGGCGCAGCGCTTTCCCTCTGTTCCCGGGGCTTGCGTGGGAGGAGGGTTTTTCCTCCCCACCGCCAACATTCAGAACAGCATTCTGAATGTTGACGGTGGGAAGGAAAACCCTCCTCCCACCCCAAGTCTTCAGGAAAGCCATCCGATGCCGGGCGGCGGGAGAAGGCTTTCCCCCTCCCCCTCCCGGCATCGGAGCTTCGTCCCGATGCCGCGCGGTGGGAGGAGGCTTTCCCCCTCCGCCGCCCGGCATCGGAGCTTCGTCCCGATGCCGCGCGGCGGGAGGAGACGTTCCCCCTCCGCCGCCCGGCATCGGAGCTTCGTCCCGATGCCGCGCGGCGGGAGGAGGCTTTCCCCCTCCGCCGCCCGGCATCGGAGCTTCGTCCCGATGCCGCGCGGCGGGAGGAGGCTTTCCCCCTCCGCCGCCCGGTATCGGAGCTTCGTCCCGATGCCGCGCGGCGGGAGGAGGCTTTCCCCCTCCGCCGCCCGGCATCGGAGCTTCGTCCCGATGCCGCGCGGCTGGGGGAGACGTTCCCCCTCCGCCGCCCGGCATCGGAGCTTCGTCCCGATGCCGCGCGGCGGGAGGAGGCTTTCCCCCTCCGCCGCCCGGCATCGGTGCTTCGTCCCGATGCCGCGCGGCGGGAGGAGGCTTTCCCCCTCCGCCGCCCGGCATCGGAGCTTCGTCCCGATGCCGCGCGGCTGGGGGAGGCGTTCCCCCTCCGCCGCCCGGCATCGGAGCTTCGTCCCGATGCCGCGCGGCGGGAGGAGGCTTTCCCCCTCCGCCGCCCGGCATCGGTGCTTCGTCCCGATGCCGCGCGGCGGGAGGAGGCTTTCCCCCTCCGCCGCCCGGCATCGGAGCTTCGTCCCGATGCCGCGCGGCGGGAGGAGACGTTCCCCCTCCGCCGCCCGGCATCGGAGCTTCGTCCCGATGCCGCGCCGCGGGAGGAGACGTTCCCCCTCCGCCGCCCAGCATCGGAGCTTCGTCCCGATGCCGCGCCGCGGGAGGAGACGTTCCCCCTCCGCCGCCCGGCATCGGAGCTTCGTTCCGAAGCCGGCGGCGGGAGGAGGTCTGAGGACAGTGGGGAAGACGTGCTGCGCTTCACCGCTGTCCCTGAGATTTCCCTATGGGCTGTCGTCTTGCGAAGCAAGCCCATAGGGAAATTCGTTTTGCGAAGCGCCTCCAAAACGGAAAACCCTTTCGTCTAGCGGGTTTTCCGTCTTGCGAGGTGTTCGTCTTGCGGGGTACCACTGTAGACTGAAAAGGGTATCCATTCTTCCATAAAACAGTCGTCATTGGATTCTCTTCATTTTGCTGTTAATTTTGCCAGTTTTGCAAGGCCTGTTATCTTACTTATCCATTCTTCATTGGTTGGAACCTCATCTTCCTTTCGTTTCTGCACTTACAAAATCCTAGCTAATTATTTTATTTTATTTTATTTTAAACACTCATATACCGCTGTCATTAAAATATATCGCAGTGGCTGGTGCCATTTGGTTTTTGCCAACCACGTAGCAAATCGTCACAACTTTGTAAGTTTGGTGGTTAGGCATTGGCTCATTCTTTGGTGGAGGGGGTTATGGATTGGCTGTGCCTGCCCCTCATTTGTTGTTGTTGTTGCTGCTGCTAGGGAATTCCGTTAAAGGAATCCAGGGGCTCAATTTGCTCTGTCTGATCCCCTCTCAGGGGTAGGGCCAGGGCAGAGTTCCTGGGAGCATCTGGGGTGAACTAAGAGGTGGAAATCTGCCTCTTTGCTCCCCCAGTATGTTTTCCCTTACTGACCTCTGGAGGTTCCAGTTGTCAGTCCTATTCCTGCCAGTGCAGGTTCAGGTAGTCCGAACCAATGCCTAAGCAACCACTCACATGCTGTAATCAATAAAGTTGTGGCCAAATTAACACTAAAAATCTTAAACAAATATTCTGTGTCCTGCGTGATTTATTTTGGAGGGGGTTTGGGGGTCTTGACACGTAACAAACTATTAGCAGTGACTTATCGCTGTGGGTTAAACCACAGAGCCTAGGACTTGCTGATCAGAAGGTCGGTGGTTCGAATCCCTGCAACGGGGTGAGCTCCCATTGCTCAGTCCCTGCTCCTGCCAACCTAGCAGTTCAAAAGCACATCCAAGTGCAAGTAGATAAATAGGTACCACTTCGGGGGGAAGGTAAACGGCGTTTCCGTACACTGCTCTGGTTCGCCAGAAGCGGCTTAGTCATGCTGGCCACATGACCCGGAAGCTGTACGCCGGCTCCCTTGGCCAATAAAGCGAGATGAGCACCGCAACCCCAGAGTCGGCCACGACTGTACCTAATGGTCAGGGGTCCCTTTATCTTTACCTTTATCATGATATGTGAACTGGACCTTTGGCTTATTGGACTGAGTGGGAGCTGTGAAGAAGCAAGCCACCTCCTATCTGTGTAGCGCTGCTATGGCTTCTTTTTGTGACCAAGAATGTTGGCAGAATATTGGAAACTGAAACATATGCATAGCAAAAGGGTGCTGAATTGGAAAAGCAAGCCTACTGAGGATTGGCTATTCCGAAAATAAAACTGCTATATTTAGCCGCTTCAGGAAATTAACGTATTGTTGGTGTAACACTTGGACTGCGATAAATCTGCCCTCTATTTGATCTCCAAGTGGCAGTCATGTTCAAAACACCCTTAAGGCACCGACCCATAGCTAGAGGACTTGCACAGTGAAACTCATTGCACTTTTCAAATCCGATAAATTACTCGAGAAGCTAAGAAACTTAAAAGATCATTTTTATCATTCCCCTTCCACATAATTAATCATATAGTTGCTTACGGATATTGTGGTGCTGTGATAGGATGCTGAAATACTATACAATGGACTTGGTTTTTTTAAGGGTTGTTTTGTTGTTGTTGTTGAGCACATTGCTGCCCTCTGGTGTCTAAGAATGCTGAAACTCCCACTAGAAAGCAGAACTTTAAGTTTTATTACAGACCATTGTAAATACAGTGGTGCCCCGCAAGACGAAATTAATTCGTTCCGCAAGTTTTGTCGTCTAGCGAATTTTTCGTCTTGCGAATCACGAAATCCCATAGGAATGCATTGAAAATCAATTAATGCGTTCCTATGGTCAAAAAAAGTCCAAACAAAGCCAAATTTGGTACAACAACAGTTTATTAACTGCTCTTTAAAGTCACACATACTGTAAAGAGCAGTTCAAAAATTGAAGGGAAAATAAATTAACTTTATAAACAAAACATGTCTTTGTTTTTAGACAAAGGAAACAAAGTCGCGAGACGTTTTCGTCTTGCGAAACAAGCCCATAGGGAAATTCGTCTTGCAAGGCAAATCGAAAATGGAAAAACCTTTCGTCTAGCGAGTTTTTTGTCTTGCGAGGCATTCGTCTTGCGAGGTACCACTGTAGTAGCATTTTGTGTGTGGAATTTTTAAAACGGCAGCTTTTCCTGTTCATGGCAGAAAGGACGTTAGAAGCATGAACCCTTAAGCCAGCCATTTTGTGAGGGCTTTCCTGCAGCTTCTTGGTCCAAACTTTGGTAACAAACATTCCTTGTACCCCTTCTATTACTAGCTGGTGAAATAACACGTAATAATGACGTATGGGTACTTTATAAATGGCAGAGTATGTAACTAAAGAGAATGTTTCGAAAGCCCTGCATGGTGAAATGCTCTTGTACCTGAACTCTCATGCCCGAAGTCATAACTTTCATTTCATTTCATAATAACAATAACAATATTATTATTTTATTTATATGCCACCCATCTGACTGGATTGCCGAGCCACTCTGGGAGGCTCCTAACAAAATATTAAAAGCGCAATAAAACCCCAGCCATTAAAAACTTCCCTGAACAGGGATGCCTTTGGATGTCTTCTAAAAGTCAAATAGCTGTTTATCTCTTTGGCATCTGATGGGAGGGCATTCCACAGGGTGGCACCACAGCCGAGAAAGCCCTCTGCCTGGTTCCCTGTAACCTCACTTCTCGCAGCGAGGGAACCGCCAGAAGGCTCTCAGAGCTGGACCTCAATGTCTAGGCTGAACAATGGGGGTGGAGACCCTCCTTCAGGTATACTGGGCCGAGGCCACTTAGGGCTTTAATGGTCAGCACTAACACTTTAAATCGCACTCAGAAATGCACTGGAAGCCAGGGGAGATCCTTTAGGACCGGTGTTATGTGGTCCCAGCAGCCACTCCCAATCACCTGCCTAGCTGCTGCATTCTGGATGAGTTGTAGTTTCTGAGTCACCTTCAAAAGTAGCATTGAAGTTGTCCAAGCAGGAGATAACCAGAGCATGCACCACTCTGGCAAGACAGTCTGCAGGCAGATAGGGTCTCAGCCAACAAACCAGATGGAGCTAGTAGACAGCTGCCCTGGACACAGAATTGACCTGCACCTCCATGGACAGCTGAGAATCCAAAATGACTCCCAGGCTGCACACCTGGTCCTTCAGGGGCACAGTTTACCCATTCAGGACCAGGGAGTACACAGGGTTTTGATACGTAGGAATGTGTATCATTGCTGTTCCCCTCCCCCCATTGTTCAGGTACAGCTTGTTTCTCAGTAGCTTCAGTTGGGACGTTATTTCTCTTTTAAGGCACATTCGGCGCTATTTTCATTATGTCTGATGAAGTCATATCTTGAGGGTGAGTCTGGACTTCCCTTCTGCTTTTGATAAAAAGGTAAAGGTAAAGGTACCCCTGCCCGTACGGGCCAGTTGTGTCCGACTCTAGGGTTGTGCGCCCATCTCACTTAAGAGGCCGGGGGCCAGCACTGTCCAGAGACGTGGCCAGCGTGATGAAGCTGCTCTGGCGAGCCGGCACCAGCGCAGCACACGGAAACGCCGTTTACCTTCCCGCTATAGAGCGGTACCTATTTATCTACTTGCCCACTGCTAGGTGGGCAGGAGCTGGGACCGAAAGACGGGAGCTCACCCCGCCGCAGGGATTCGAACTGCCAACCATGTGATCGGCAAGCCCTAGGCACTGAGGTTTTACCCACAGCGCCACCCGCGTCCCCTGCTTTTGACAGCCATAGCTAAACAAACAGAAACAGCTCTCCTTCTTCGCTTTCTCTCCAGCAGCCTAATCTAGAAAACACTTGCGCCTTTCATCTTTCAGCCAATCAAAGCAGTAGTTTGTTTCCCAAGAAAATGATTTCCACAACCCATTTCCTGAGAACCTTCATATCACTTTTAGTTTCTGTTCTCGGCCACCAACCCTACTCGCCCCTCAAAAACAGAGCCAGATCTCACAACACCCTCAGGCACCTGACCTGATCACAAAGAAGGCATGTTCTGCATATTTTTGGTCTTCTTGAAAACAGGTGTGTGCGTGTGTGTATAAGCCTCAAGCTGCACTACAAACTTGATATGTAGAATTGCATCCTAAATATGCTCAACAACCTTTGTTCTAAAATCTCAGTTATAAAAGCAGATACAGTGATACCTTGGTTCTCAAACAGCCTAGTTTACAAACAACTTAGAACCCGAATGTCGCAAACCTGGAAGTGAGCATTCCAGTTCTTGAAATTTTTTTGAAAGTCGAACGTGTCCTGAGTCCCTGTTTTTAGTGTTGCGCTTCTGTTTTTAGAGAGATCATGCTGATTGGGGTGGTGGGGAGAAGCATTTTAGGGGGTCGTTTTTCAACAGCCTGGAACGGATTACTGTAATCCGTTTTGCATTACTTTCTGTGGGAAAGCGCACCTTGGTTTTGGAATGTTTTGGTTTTGGAACGGACTTCTGGAACGGATTAAGTTTGAGAACCAAGGTACTACTGTATTATAGTTTGGTGCACTGTACATCTTTTGTAAATGGGCGCAGAGATCAAGGTGGGGTTGAAACATAATGGTGTGCCCCTGACCGATGCCAGTTCTTCCAATAGCCTCACTTTGCTCAGCAAAATATCTTTCTAGTTCTTCTTTGAATCAGGATATCAAGATCACACTGATCACTGCAGATATCAGCTCAACTTCTTTTAATGCAAGCAGCGTAGAATGTGTCAGGAATCTAACAATGCTACTCACATTTCTCCTTGCAGTGAATATCCCTGCTAGGAGATGGGGGGAGCTCGTATGTGAACTTCCCTGCTTCTGGAGAAATAGAGTTTGGACAGGCTTTGGCCCCTTTAGCAGAAAAGAACTTTTGTAAAGTAGTTTTCGAAATCTCTGTTTGGTAGTGGTAAAATCCTTGCTGTTTGCAGTCTCTTGTACAATTTGTACATGAGCATGTTATTCATATGCATTCCTTGCCACTTTCCTTAGGAATGTCCCAGTGGGATTGTTAATGAAGAGACCTTCAAAGAGATTTACTCTCAGTTCTTCCCACAGGGAGGTGAGTACTCTGCGCATAATTAGTCTTGTTTGCATGCACAACCAATTGCCATAATTGCTTTGAAATTTGGCCTAAACAGGTTGTTGTTCTAGTTAATTAAGCCTTTTATACTACTTAATGGGTGGACAGAAGTACTTCAGGGTTTTAATTAAAGAGTGGAAATACCTACTAGCAATATCTATTTATAAAAGCACACCATCTGCAATTTGTTTGCTTAAATGTACAGCTCGCTCCATCCCAAAGGCTCTGGACAAGTAACAAAAGCAATAGTTGAATTCATATATTCCCTGTCGCCCTGTTTACTAACAAAGCCTTGAGGTCCCAAAGGAGCCCAAGTGGGTAGGGTCTTGCAAAACTCAGTACTGAGCTTTGGGGAAACTGCAGCAGGAGGGAGTTCTGCTTAAATCATCTGATTGGCAGTGCTTGAAAAGCCCCCGTGCAAAGCACTTCAAAGAGGCTCATTGTCAGGTCTTGCTAAGCCCCTTTCTATCTTGTGGAGCTCTTTGAAATGGGCTCTGCAAGCACATGGCAAAAAAGCCCACCTGATGTCATGGTGTTGTCTAAACCATTGAGCCTCTTGGACTTGCTGATCAGAAGGTTGGAGTTTGAATCCCTGCGACGGGGTGAGCTCCCATTGCTCTGTCCCAGCTCCTGCCAACCTAGCAGTTCGAAAGCACACAAATACAAGTAAACGGTGTTTCCGTGCGCTCTGGTTTCCGTCACAGTGTCCCGTTGTGCCAGAAGCAGTTTAGTCCTGCTGACAACATGACCCGGAAAGCTGTCTGTGGACAAACACCGGCTCCCTTGGCCTGAAAGCGAGATGAGCGCCACAACCCCATAGTCGCCTTTGACTGGACTTAACCGTCCAGGGGTTCTTTACCTTTACCTTTTACCATGTGATTACCACAGGGTGGGGGAGATCATGACTTGGCCCACCACCCAGATCCAGTTCCCCATCTTTGACTTAGACAAGGGACAAATATTATAAAGATATGGTTTCTTGGATAGTAATAAAGTAGAATGGATTAAAAAAAAAGTTAAAAGTAAGGTTAGATTAAAAGTCAACAAGATATGTAGATATCCATCATTCATTCATTTCTCCTCTCTGTTAAATTCCCAGCATCTTAATATTAAAGCAAGTAAGCAGGCACATCTTCAGAGCACTGTATGTCCACTCAAGCGAAAAACACTTTATCAGAGGGGCTTCTTAGCTACAACTTTGGAATACTGTCGTTCCTCGGAAGTCAAACGGAACCTGTTCTGCAAGTCCGTTCGACTTCCAAAATGTTTGGAAACCAAAGCGCGGCTTTTGATAGGCTGCAGGAACCTCCTGCAGCTAATCGGAAGCCACTGAAGCCCCGTCGGACATCCTGGTTCCAAAAATGTTCGCAAACCAGAACACTCACTTCTGGGTTTCCGGCATTCGGGAGCCAAAACGTTCGACTGGCAAGGCATCATTCAGGATCCAAGGTACGACTGTATTCACTCTACAAGGCTGTAGCATGCAGCAATGAGGCTCCATTTTTTTATTCAAACAATATCCAAAAAGTCAAAATATTATTTAGCCCTGAAGTGTCTTTAAGAAAGGCCCATTAGCATTCCTCCAAGTCTCCTTGAAGACTTTGGTTCTCTGTTAAATGACTGAGGTGGGTAGCCGTCAGGGCCATCTGGAGTCTGTCATATGTTTGCTTGTGAATATCTTAATTACATTGCTACACATATAATGAAGCATAGAAAAAGAAATTAGCTACAAGTGCTCTTAACATTTGCATAGGGTTTTTTTCCTTTGCTGTTCTTGCGATTTAATTTGAATCCATTCAAGAGTTGGCCTTAGAACCTTGCCGTGCTCCCTCTACTGAAATCTCTTTGTCCCCCTAATCTCCAAAATCTAAAATAAAGCCCTAGGTTCTCATTGAAGAGTTTAAGCTTGCCTGTTCCAAGTGTTCTAACTGATAAAGAGTCTTTAATTGTGAAAATAAAAGTTGGAGATTTAAGAGGGCCCACCCTCCTGCGAAATTGCTGCGAGTTCATGAGAACTTGGAACACAGTAGATAATTCTTTATAAGCTCTATATGTGCCTGTATGTTCACGATTATTCCCCTCCTACAGTATCTTACATTTGTGAGTGCAGAAGGAAATGTAGGCGGCAGTTTAACCGTGAGTCAAATCCTAAAGCTGGTGTGGATTTGAGATTCCCCAATTATCTCTGTGGGTTTTCCTTTGTTTTGCTAAGCCTGCTGCTTTCTCCCGCTCAACAAAACTGGGCATTTGTCACTGGTAATTTCCAGATCTTATACATTTGAGTATTGTGTGGGTGATATGCAATCACCCACTTAGTATTCTTTCCCCTCTCGTTACTCAATATTTTCTTCTAGCATTTATTACGGCTTCTCTGTCTTAAACGTTTTCCCACTTTGTATATTTTATCAGTTACAATGGCCAGGGTATAATTGTGTTTTCACTCGTCGTTCTTTAAGAGCAATCCATTGGGGATTTCTCTTGGGCAAGTCCCATTGAATTGAATAGGAGTTGCGCACAATCTCGTGCTCTTAAGACGTTCTTCACCAGATCTTTCCAGTTGAAGATGCCATCCATTCACTTTCTCATGTCGGGAAAAAAGGCACAAGGGGGAGAACCACAGCTTGGTGGTCCAACATCTGCTTTGGATGCAGGCGGATTTGTGTCTCGTGTGTCCCAGTGTTCATGGAATCTTAAGAGTTGGAAGGAACCGCAATGGACATCTAGTCCAACCCTCTGCAATGCGGGAATCTTTTGCCCACCTCTGAGCATCTCCAAGGGACTCTGGGAATGTCCCGTCTGAAATCCCAGAGAAGAATCCCATGGAGGGCCAGCGTGGTGCAGTGGTTAGAGTGTCTGTCGGACATGACCCTGGGAGATCAGGGTTCATATTCTCACTTGACATGAAGCTCATTGGGTGACCTTGGGCCAGTCACTACCTCTCAGCCTAACCCACCTCACAGGGTTCTTGTGGGGGTTAAATGGGGAGGGGGGACCATGTGTGCCACCTCGATCTCCTTAGAAGGAAAACAAGTAGGATATAAATGCAATAAATAATAGCAATAATAAATAATCCCAGTTCGTGTCAGCAATACTCAATGGCCTAACTTGGTATAAGACAGCTTCCTAGCAAGACAGGCAGAATTTTGTGGAGCTAATGGAAGTCAGCTTTAATTGTCAACAACAACAGTTCCAGATTATTATTTTGTTTTATCTGGATGTTAAAAAGTAGGTGCCTCCCATTGTTCAAAACACCCTCAACAGTGTGTGTGTGTGTGTGTGTGTGTGTGTGTGTGTTCAAAAACGGACATTACAAAAATAAAAATAAGAAACCTGGTTAAAACAGGCTTGTTGGTTTCTGGTGTAGGTTTTCCATTCTGCTAAGGTCAGTTGAGTAAGACCGTGACGCTCTTGCTTTCTAAATTTAATTGGTTTTCTTATAGGCTTTAACCACTTTAACCATTCCACCCCACCACCTGAACCAAGGTGAACATTTAAGGTACCACTCCTGCCCCACCTTCTCAGCCACCAAAGTAATAAGTCTACCCTCCAACGTCTGATTAGACCTGATGTATAGTTGCTGTGAATGTGCCAATGTTGCACTGAGAATGAAGCTATTGCACCCCAGATATTGCATGGTCTGAGTCTCTTAAGATGTTAGCACTCTGTATTGCTTCCTGCTGCCACCTGTCAGAATGCTAATATATCATCATAGTTACCATTTCTAGGTACAAAACCAGAAACTTATTTAACTGTTTTAAAAGAAAAACTTGAAACACTCCCCTTTTCTGTCCTGATTTATATTCCAGACTTAGTGGGAAAGAAATCACATTAAGTAGCTCTAATTAAAAGCTTAAGGACTACAACCTTTGGCTTACATTTAATCACAATTGTCTTCACTGCCTTGGATATTTTATTGAATGAAGGCTGTGAAACCACTGGAATAAACTGAAATGTCTTAAAGGTAAAGTCCTGTAAATCTGGTACTCTTCTTTATTGATTTTTGCAGAGTGTGGTTTAAAACCTTTGATTCTGTTCAGTGGCTGCGATCTGACAAATGACACGATGAAAGCACGCATTGCTTGTTTTCCTATTTATTTTTTAAATTGCCACATACCAATAAAGAGGAAAATGCAAGAAATGAAGAAAGAAAAGAAGTGTTCAAACTGGTTAATTATATAGGGAATAAAATTCGAATTAATTCAGGATCCTACAAATCAGGATCACCATTAAAGGACAGCAATCCTATGGCTCCCAGGAGGATATTCCGGGTCCTGTAGGATTTTGCAAATTCCCTCTCCCTGGTCCCTCCCAGCCATATTGTAAAGGACCTCCGCCATTTGCCTTCCACTGTTCTGGCTTTGCCATTGGAAATGGCAAAAGGGACACAGATGGATTGGAGGAAAGTTTGAGCCCATGGCATCCACAGCCCTCCCATTCTCAACAAAAACCACCAGGGCGGGGCATGGGGGTGGGGATTGTGCCAGGCCTGGTTCTGGTATATTTCTTTTCATTTCAGCCAACCCTGCACACCTTCCATTCTGGCCAGCACAAGACAGGCAGAACATGGAATTGGGTGGTTTGACTGCTACAGTTTGTTTTTACTCCCCTCCTTAGATGCTTCTATTAGGAAGGAAGGAAGAAGAGGCAATGGTTTGCTGTAGCAAAATTCCTCATGGTGCTATGTTATATACTGTACACCAGCTATTGTAGAAACAACAACAACAAACAACAACAACTGATTTATTTATTTCTACCCCGCACATCTGGCTGGGTTTCCCCAGCCATTCTGGGCAGCTCCCAACAGAAGATTTAAAACAGAATAAAATTTCAAAGGTTAAAGACTTCCCTAAACAGGGCTGCCTTCAGATGTCTTCAGAAAATGAAATGGGCCTCTGTACTAGTCTAGATATGCATGCTAAATAAAGACTGAAATCCTTTTATTCAAATAAGATTGGTTTCATTGGAAATACTTTATTTCCATTCGAAAATTCTAGGCAGCTAACAACCATCCTATAGAAATGATAATCAACAAACTTTAAATGAAAACGAAACAAAAGGTTGCTGATAACACTGGCATAGTTTTTTATGAGATTTAAAAACAATGGTGTTCAAATATACTGTTGATTGATGGGTTTCAGTTTAATTCTGAATGTTTATAGGTGTGGGACCTTTGGGCTTTTGTGAACCTTTCTTCTCCTCTGAAATTCTTTTTCCTGTTGTCAGGGGTTCAGGAGCAGAGGCGAGGGCTAGGGAGGAAACAGAGAGTGAGGGGGAGGAGGCAGAAGAAAAGATGAGTGATGACGACGACCCGAGATCTCCGAGTCTTTCCAGTGAATCAGAAGATTCACAGAAAGGAGCACCAGTAGCCAGGACAAGGGGGGAGACTAGGGGGACACCCCAGGAAGATAGAGCCAGAGGGGACTCAGAGGGGAGCAGTTGGAAATCGGGACCAGCGTCGCCGCCAGAGAGCAGGGAAGAGGAAGGGCGCCAGGGATCAAGCGCTGGCAGCTCACAACAGGAGGGAGGGCACGAGTCAGGAGTGGCCACACCTCCATCGGGGAGCGAAGAGACGGTTAGGCGGAAGGTGGAAGGTTGGGCGCGCGCGCCAAGTTCAAATACACAGGAAGGTGGCGCAGTAGGCAGCCCGGAAAGGGAGCCAGGTCCTAAAGCCCGGCGCAAGGAGACAGGAGGGTCCGGGGGGTCAGCGTCAGAAGAATCCCGGAAGGAAGAGACCCCGGGGGGCAGAGGGACCCAGAGAAGAACAGTCAGGTGGAAAAGGTGGAGCAGGGCTAGGATATTAAGTTGGTGCACAAGGGGCGGAGACTCAGACGGAGCTTCGCCGATCTAAGCATAAGACGTAGAGTTGCACGCAGCAGCTTGAGAATGGAAACTGTAACTCAATAAAGACTTTTATTTAATGATCGCTGGCTAGCGTGATCCTCTGTGAGCTAGGATCTGGAAGCAACCCTGACAGTAAGCTCCGTCTGCTAAATTGTGGGCATCCACGGCCTCGCGGAGAGGAGAGAAAGCGGGTGCCTACTAGCGAGCTCACGAACGGCTGACAACATGACGGCTGAACAGCAGATAGCGGAACTCAGAGAAGCAGTGTCACGACTGAATGCCGAGGCTCTGGCATCCAGGAAGAGAGAGGAGGACGCAGCTGCCGCCTACAGGGATCTCCAGGTCAGGTTGGAAGTGCTTACGAAGCAAGGGCAACAGACACCCAAACCAGAGGGGATTGGGTTGGGGAGACGCACAGGCGGTCTGGTCTCTCACTTCGATGGGAATTTGCAACAGTACCCCAACTTTAGAGCAGATGTAATGTGTGCACTGCAACTGCTGAACAAAGACTTTAGAGATGAAGAAGAGAAGGTGGGGTTCATCATGTCCCATTTGCATAGAGACGCTAAAGCATGGCTGCGCAATTTGTGGAGAGATAAGGATCCGGCGCTCCAAAATGCGGATGCCTTTATTAAAGCGATGGATGGGTGTTTTTTATCAAGCATTGACGTGGATCTTGCCCGGAAGGAGGTGCATGGACTAAGGCAAGGGAGGGCCAGCGTAAGGCAGTACCATGCCCGCTTTTTCGCTTTGGTCAGTGCCCTGGAATGGGACACAGATTCGGCCCCTGTAAGAGACCTGTTTTGGGAGGGATTGCACAGCTCGGTTAAAGATGAAATTGCGAGGGGGGAGAGACCCCGGACCACGCAGGAGATCGTTCAGAGGGCGCTAGCGGTGGGGGTGCGGCTGGAAGAACGTCCGTGGAGCAGGGACGAAGGGCGTGGAGGGCGCGAACCAGCCAGGGGCTCCTCCTTCCTTCCCAGAGAAGCAGCGCGTGCGCAATCCACGCCTCCGCCAGGAGGAGGGGCGGAACCTATGGAGGTTGGAGGTGCAAGGGCTCAGTCAGCAGCCAGAGCCCTAGCACCGGCGACAGTGAAAGCGAAGCCTCCTAGAGGGAACAGGAAGTGTTACATATGTGATGATCCCCAGCATATGGCGAAAGAGTGTCCCCGGAGGCTCCACAAGCACACTGCAGCCTCAGCAATGGTAACTGCAGCAACGCAGCACACAGAACCACAGCAGGGAAACGACGATGTCTGGCTGGAGGAAGAGGCACTGGGGCCCAGCCAGACGTGTCAGTGAAGAAGTCCCCGGAGATTTTACAGCCCATGGACCCCCTCCCGCCCAAACCAGTAGTGAGGCTCACAGCATCTCTCCAGCTGCCCAATGGAATCACCATGGACGTGCCAATCACCATTGACTCAGGAAGCAATGCGGACTTTATAGGGCAGGACTTTGTCGACCGGCACGCTATACAGTTGCTGCCTGCCACGCTGCCCCTGCAGGTTGTCACGGTGGATGGCAGGGAGCTGCTAGGGGGGCAAGTGGTGAAGCAGACGCCACCAATGGTGATGCGACTTGGGAATCACAGGGAGGTCATCAGCTTCAACGTCACTCAACTATCGGACACGCCCATTGTATTGGGCATGAGTTGGCTGGACAAGCACAGCCCAACGCTGGCTTGGTACCAGAGGCAGCTGACCTTCGGCTCTTCCTTTTGCGCTGAACACTGCATCGTGCCCCGGCAGGAAGGAGAGGAAGAGGAGTCACAGCTGCAGCTAGGCACGCTGCAAGCGGTTCCCCACAAGTACGCAGAATTTTTGGAGGTTTTCTGCGAGAAGGAGGCAGACAGGCTACCCCCCCACAGACCATATGACTGCAAAATTGACCTGCTGCCGGGGGCGGCGCTGCCCAAAGGGAAGCTGTATTCCATGTCTGAGGACGAACTGCAGGAACTCAAGGAGTTCATAGATCATAATTTGGAGCGCAGTTTCATCCGAGAGTCCAAGGCAGCGGGGGGCAGTCCGGTATTCTTTGTTAAGAAGCGGGACACGCCCCAAAAAAGACTCGTAGTGGACTACCACATTTTGAACAGTGTGACCAAGCCATCGGACTTCCCCATGCCCCGAATCGACGACCTCCTCGCAAAGGTACGCAAGGGCAGCGTGTTCACCAAGTTGGACCTGCGAGGGGCGTACAACCTCATTCGCATGCGGGAAGGAGATGAGTGGAAGACAGCCATGTTCACGCCCCTGGGCACCTACGAATATAGAGTTATGCCTTTTGGATTGCAAAATGGCTCCCACGTTTTTCAAGCTTTCATGCATCACGTGTTGGCGGGGCTCCTCTACAAGACGTGCGTCTGTTTCTTGGATGACATCCTGATCTTTTCGGAATCGCAGCAGGAGCATGACAGACACGTCAGGGAAGTGCTGAGCAGGCTACAGCAACATAGGCTTTACGCCAAGCTGGAGAAGTGCCAATTCGACGTGACGGAGGTGGATTTCCTGGGCTACAAGTTGTCTGACAAGGGGCTCGCCATGGACAGCACCAAGGTTTGAGCGGTGTTGGATTGGAAAAGCCCACGCAACCGGAAGGAGGTCCAATGGTTTGTCGGCTTCGCGAACTTCTATCGCAAGTTTATCAAAGGCTTTGCTATGCAGACAGCGGCCATCACGGACACGCTCAGCTCCAAGAAAAAGAAGTTCATCTGGACAGAGCAGGCGGAGCAGTCCTTTCAGGCACTCAAGCGTCTCTTCGCGTCGGAAGAGCAGCTGCTTCATGTCAACCCCAGCAGGCCGATGAGGGTGGAGACAGACGCTTCGGACAGAGCCGTCGGAGCAGTCCTGCTGCAGAAGGACCCGCAGGGGGTTTGGAGACCGGGAGCGTTTTACTCAAGGAAGCTCAGCAAGTCCGAACAGAACTACACCATCTGGGACAGGGAGTTGCTGGCCATTCATGCAGCATTCAAAGCGTGGAGGCACTTCCTGATCGGCGCCAAGCACATGGTGCAGGTCTGCACAGACCACAAGAATCTGGAGCACTGGCGCACGGCACAGTTCCTGAACCAGAGGCAAATACGTTGGGCTGAGTTCTTTGCGAACTTCGACTTCCGAATAGAGTATGTCCCGGGGGACACCAACATCATGGCGGATGCTCTCTCCCGTAAGCCACAGTATCTGGAGGAGGCAACGCCAGCGGTCGCCATGCACATCTTCGCACCGACAGTGTGGGCGTGCGCTGCGGCAACAGTTGACCTGGAGGCGGTGCGACGAGCGTTGCAGGATGACTCCTTCGCGCAAGCAAAGATGGCAGAGGTGCACAGGGGCACGGCAGCAACCAACGAGTTCCAGCTGCGAGATGGATTGCTCATCCGTAAAGGGGCCATCTACGTGCCGGGAGACGAACTTCGCGCCAAGGTACTGCAGCAGCTGCACGACGCGCCCACTGCCGGGCACTTTGGCAAGGAGAAGACGATGGAATTAGTCGCCAGAGACTTCTGGTGGCCCGGAATGAGAGGGGAAGTCGCGGACTACGTGGCGAGGTGTGACACCTGCCAGAGGGCCAAACCAGTGCACAGACCGCCGGCCGGACTGCTGGAACCGCTGCAAACGCCGTTCGAACCATGGGAGAGAGTGGCCCTGGACTTTGTCACGGATCTGCCCAGCTCGAGGGGCAAGACGGCTGTGCTGGTGGTGGTGGACTTGTTCTCCAAGATGGCACATTTCATTCCGTGTGCGAAGGTGGCCACGGCGGAACAAACCGCCAAACTGTTCATAGACCACGTGTTCAAGGTTCACGGTCTGCCGCGGTCTATTCTGTCCGACCGAGGGCGACAGTTCATCTCGAACTTCTGGCAGAAGCTGATGGGCTTCCTGAACGTCAAGATCAACCTGGCGTCGGCGAGACACCCGCAGACCAACGGGCAAGCGGAGCGGGTCAATGCCATCATGCAGCAGTACCTGAGATGTTATGCGAATCAACAGCCTGCGACGTGGGTGGATTACCTGCCTCTCGCCGAGTTCGCCTACAACAACACGAAGCACGTGTCCACGGGGGTCACGCCGTTCTTCGCCAACAACGGGAGGCACCCCAGAACCTTCCCGGGACTGGAAAGAATGGGGGAGGGGGAGCCGCAGACAGCAGATGCGTTCGCGTCGGAGTTGCAGGAGGTCCACGATCAGCTGCGGCGGCACCTGGAGCTGGCTAAACACGCATACAAGGTACAAGCGGACAAACACAGAAGGCTTGGCGAAGAGATCCATGTGGGAGACTGGGTCTGGTTAGCAGCCCACGCAGTGCCGGCCAGGTCGTTGGCGAAGAAGAAACTAGGGCATAAACAACTGGGGCCCTACCAAGTCGAAGAGCAGGTCAACCCGGTGGCTTTCAGGCTGGCGCTTCCGGAAGGCTCCAGGATGCATCCGGTGTTCCACAGATCGGTGCTCACTCCCTACAAGGCACCTCACAGGTTTCAGGAACCAGGAACGGCACCGAGTCCGCTCCGAGAGAGAACCAGGCAAGCGGGAGTGGCACAGGAGGAGCGCATCAACGAAGTCACGGAGATTTTGGACTCCAGATGGGGGGAAGAGGGGGTAGAATACCTTCTCGCCAAGGAGGGCACCCCGGCCAGTGCCAACAGCTGGGTGCCGGGCTACGCTTTAGACGAACCTCTGCTCAAAGAAGAGTTTCATGCCCTCTTCCCACATAGGCCAATGCCAGCAGACTTTTTCGACGACTGGCTTTTCACGCCCATGCTTTCAGCCAGCACGTTCCGGGGGTTGACTCGGACGAGGAACCGACACGAGACGTCCGTTCTCAAGAGGGGTCACCCTCGGGATCTGCTTCAGAACCCTCGTATTGGTGGGATGATCGACCAGAGGAGCAGTGGCGCAGAAAGTGGCTGGAGGGTCCAGGACGAGCAACGTCTCCAGAAGGAAGCGAGGGAGAGACGGACATGGACGTTTTCGGGGACGACCCGGGTTTCGAGCACGGCGGCACAGAGATGGAAGCGGAGGTGACCGTCGTCGACGAGAGCAGGGAGGAAGAACCGGAAGACTTCAGATGGAGGCCCGCCACGGGAAGCGAACTGTACCCGACATTCGTCCCCTTGACACGGCAGCACCCAGCTCCCGCACCGGAAGGAGGGGAGGGGGGAAGAGGGGGCTTCGAGGGGGGGATGGATGTCAGGGGTTCAGGAGCAGAGGCGAGGGCTAGGGAGGAAACAGAGAGCGAGGGGGAGGAGGCAGAAGAAAAGATGAGTGATGACGACGACCCGAGATCTCCGAGTCTTTCCAGTGAATCAGAAGATTCACAGAAAGGAGCACCAGTAGCCAGGACAAGGGGGGAGACTAGGGGGACACCCCAGGAAGATAGAGCCAGAGGGGACTCAGAGGGGAGCAGTTGGAAATCGGGACCAGCGTCGCCGCCAGAGAGCAGGGAAGAGGAAGGGCGCCAGGGATCAAGCGCTGGCAGCTCACAACAGGAGGGAGGGCACGAGTCAGGAGTGGCCACACCTCCATCGGGGAGCGAAGAGACGGTTAGGCGGAAGGTGGAAGGTTGGGCGCGCGCGCCAAGTTCAAATACACAGGAAGGTGGCGCAGTAGGCAGCCCGGAAAGGGAGCCAGGTCCTAAAGCCCGGCGCAAGGAGACAGGAGGGTCCGGGGGGTCAGCGTCAGAAGAATCCCGGAAGGAAGAGACCCCGGGGGGCAGAGGGACCCAGAGAAGAACAGTCAGGTGGAAAAGGTGGAGCAGGGCTAGGATATTAAGTTGGTGCACAAGGGGCGGAGACTCAGACGGAGCTTCGCCGATCTAAGCATAAGACGTAGAGTTGCACGCAGCAGCTTGAGAATGGAAACTGTAACTCAATAAAGACTTTTATTTAATGATCGCTGGCTAGCGTGATCCTCTGTGAGCTAGGATCTGGAAGCAACCCTGACACCTGTCATAGCATATTTTCCATAACATAATCAATAATATCTTCTATATAGTGCATTTCTGAATATTGTAAACTCTTACAGCATAGCACAGTATTATTAATATTGTTGTTAGACAGCATCAATTGATTTCATTGGGAATGTTAACTGTGGACTCAGCTACATTAGTGAAAAAACAGTGTTTTGAATTCGTTATAAACATACAACACCAGATGGTGGTGGAGAGCAAAAAAAAAAGTTTGTGATTTTCCATAGTCTTCCCCACTCCCTTTTGTTATAACGATTCAGTTTCTGACTTATTTATAGCATTTCTTCCACCCTATAAAGTGCTACATTTTGGTTGGACTGCATCCATTAATTATGATGATGGTGATCAAAATCACAAGTGATTTTTTGACAGCTGTTATAAAAAAATGTGATGAGTCTTTAAAGAAATGTATATATCAACATGTGTTCTTATCAATATCAACAGATGTTCTTAGAATACACACCTTACTTTAACCTTGAACATAACAAAAAGCAAGGCTTTGGTGGACATTGCTGAATATTACCCTCTTCCTTTTCAAACTGAATTATGAAATAGTCTGAAAATTCTGAGAATGCAGAATTTGAGATACTTAAATTAGCTCCGCAGCAATAGACACACACACACCAGTCTAGAGATTCACATGTGCTTAAATGCATGCATGAATCTTTGCATATGTTCCAGTGCTTAGACTTGATCTGTGCATCTCTAGGGTATTTTTTGTGGAAACAGAAATACAGATCCATAAATAATTTTTGGGTAGTATCTGGATAATAGCCAAAGCACAGCTCATGCCACTTGGTCTGTTTTTCTGAGGACTTCTGGCTAATATTCATTGAAAGAGTTGTTATAAGAAAAACTGCTTCTTTTCCCTTATGAGGTACCCAAGGGCCCATATAGAGTCCTTATGTAGGTTCTCTATCGGTAGGAGAAAATAACAGAGGCCAACCAGAGAATATTGAGAAGCAAAGCAGCTAGTAAGCCTGATCTTTATTCAACTGTTGCAACAGGGTCCCCACTCACCACACGCAGGAGGGAGGAGGGACCTAGAACAATGGTGCGCAAGCCGTTATATAGACTTTTGAAATTGCCCAGCCTGTAGCTCAAGGCCATCCCCCAAAACACCATACATACTTCACAGAAGGGGCGACCTACAGCAGAAAACCTGTCTGCCAGGATACCTGATAATGGTCACCGACTGCGTTTACCTGGGCATCCTGGCCATTCTTTTGTGGTGGTAAATACTCAGTTCCTGAATCCAGGTCATAGGTAAAGGGACCCCTGACCATTAGGTCCAGTCGTGGCCGACTCTGGGGTTGCAGCGCTCATCTAGCTTTATTGGCCGAGGGAGCCGGCGTACAGCTTCCGGTTCATGTGGACAGCATGACTAAGCCGCTTCTGGCGAACCAGAGCAGCGCACGGAAACGCCGTTTACCTTCCCGCCAGAGCGGTACCTATTTATCTATTTGCACTTTGATGTGGTTTTGACCTGTTAGGTTGGCAGGAGCAGGGACCGAGCAACGGGAGCTCACCCCGTCGCGGGGATTTGAACCACCGACCTTCTGATTGGCAAGTCCTAGGCCAGTGTTTCCCAACCACTGTTCCGCGGCACACTAGTGTGCCGCGAGATGTTGCCTGGTGTGCCGCGGGAAAAATTAAAAAATTCGAAAGATTTTTTTTTTTAAGTCAAATTTTCGATTGGGGCGCCGTCATTAGATGACCCCTGGGGTTCCCTCCCTCCCTCCCGCTCTGTGCCTCCCTCCTCCTCCTCCGGGGAGGCCCTTCTTGGCTCTCGGCCAAGGCTTGGCGGCTGCCACTCACTCACTCGCTCGCCCACCCGTCCCTCCATCCCTGCACCCGGCCTATCCCCCTCCGTCCCCGGCGCGGGGGCTGCCGGGATCCGTAGTCCCCTCGCCCTTGGGCTCCGTGCCCGCGCGGGGTGCGCAAACTATGTTTCCCAGTGTGGCCTGGCGGGCCGGGCGTTTTGTTTGAAGCGCTCTTCTCCCGGCCATGGAATGAGCGCAGCGGCGGCGGCCGGGTGGGCAGGGGCTCTTCCGCGCAGACCCCGCGCAGCCTGCCTGCGCCCCCGCGGAGATCGGGCGGCAGGATGGAGCCCGGGGATCCCCGCGGAGGCGGAGCGGCGGAGGCTGCCCCCCAGGTAGGGCTGCGTCGGGGGGGGGGTTATTTTTGCAATGCTGCATCCGCGCCGGAGGGGACGCATCAGACCGCGGGGAGACCCCTTGGCGGGCGTGCAAGGCAATGCATGCGTGCAGGCGTTGCATGGAGTGCAGTGCAATGCAATGGCAACGCGGCGCCCTGCATGCATGCATGCAACTTCCACCGGCGCTCCGGACTTGGCAGGTGAGGGGGGTCCCCAGTGGGCGGCAGAGAGAGCCGGGAGGGCGAAGGGGAGCCGGGGGGAGCAGCGCTGCTCCCCGAGCTGAGCCCGGGGGGAAACTTCGGCGTCGTTGCACCGGGTGTTGGAAGCGGAGGCTGGCGGGGGCCCCTCACCTGCAAAACCTGGTCGCCTCTCATATATTTCGTGCATTGCATTCATCGCCCGCTTTCTCCTCCAAGGAGCTCCCGGGCGCGCGCGTGGTTCTCCCCGTGTTATCCTCGCAACAACAGCCCTGCGAGGTGGGTCAGGTGAGTGGCCCAAGGGAGCACCCAGGGATTGTCCTGGCCAGGTGGGGTGATTTGAACCGTGCTCTCTGCCCGGTCATGTGCATGACTGTGCATGACTGAGGTTTCCCCCCCTCATCTTGGCTATGGTGTGAGTCTGTGCTGTTAATTAATGGGGTTCTGCCTTCGGAGAAGATGAGCCAGCCCTCAAGGAGGTGATTATGTAATTTGCTAGCAATTCATGTCCCTCCCGGCGTGACGCTGCGCGCTGACGTCACAGGGCTGTAATGGTGGTGTGCCTCGAGATTTTTTTCATGAAACAAGTGTGCCTTTGCCCAAAAAAGGTTGGGAAACACTGTCCTAGGCTCTGTGGTTTAACCCACAGCGCCACCCGCATCCCTATTCATACACAAATATATACCCTTAAGACAGGATTTGTGAGCAAAGAGACAATGGGGAGGTTTTTCCATTTCCTTCCTCCTTGCAGAGAAACATTTGAGGTCAATTTGGGAGAGTCAAAATGGTTTCAGGACTGTTCTCCTGTACTGTTTCAGACATGTGCTTTATAGATCCATGCATGTGTTTGCCTGGTGCATCCATGGACATTTTATATCTTAGACCTTATAATTCTCATAACAGAGGAAAATAAGAATTACGTTGGGGGCGGTGGTGTATGGTAAATGGACTAGTTCCCTAAATATTCCCAGTAAATTAAAGTATTAAAGCCTGGCACTGAATTCCACTGGTTGGGGGGGGGGGGAAATGTTCTTCTTTATAAGGCTGCTGAATTAAGTTTCTTTATTAATGCAATTAATAAGGAACAACCTTGTTTACATTGCAGATTCCACAACATACGCACATTTTCTGTTCAACGCATTTGACACGGATCACAACGGAAGTGTGAGTTTTGAGGTAAGCCTGTTTATTTCTGTTCTTGTCACCTGGTTTCTCTGGTAGGAACTGATCCAGCCAAAGTTTAAAGTACCTTTGATTCCAGTGAGAGGGTTAAGCATATTTTCCAGAACTCTCCCAGAGTTCAACAGGGCTGCACTTCAGTTTTCTGAACTATCATGACTTTTCAAAGTTTCATTAACAACAAAGAAGCTGAAATGTATAAAAAAGATACGCAAATGATCAGAAAGGTCTTAAATGGAATGTGTTGTATCTATACTTGCAATCTGGATTTAGTAGGACTTACTCCAAGAAAGAAACAGAAATTACTGTAAAAGCTCATAATTGTTTCAATATTTTACTAAATATGCAAAGATTAACCGATGCTTTAATAGCATAGTAAAAGCCAATAAAATATTACCTTAGAGAAATTCTGATTTATCTAGCCCTCCTACTTTCATTCCCCTGTTCCCTGACGAATTGATATCAGTTAGGAAAAAGGTTAGAATGAGTTCTTCTATGAAACTAGAGAAAGAAGAAAAAGGATGTGGAAAAGGGAGATCTTTTAATTTGCCAGGGTCAATTCTTCATCTTCAACTTCCTTCGTCTTCCAATACATTCCTTGTTTCTATATGTTATTCTAAATGTGAGATTAAAATAAGGTTAGTAGTGATTATTTTCCATGAGGACGAGTGTTTTTCTTTTAAAATAGGGGTAGTGTCTGTTAGAAGTGACCAGGCTTGGAATTCTAAAGTATTTGCTAGCAATATGCGGGATAAAGCCTTTAAGGTTGTGACCCAAAAGCTCAGTCCCTTACATGTAAGCTGTTTTGACATCAGTGGCATGTGCATCTCTAAGTAAATGTTCTTAGGCTCAGATATAAATCTGCTATGTTGCTAGGGGTGAATAAATAATCTCCGTCTGGTTTCCTCAGATGACACAAGTGAAATATGCGTTAACGCTGTTGAAAAAAGAAAGAGACGCTGTTTGTTTACCGTGGTTCTCTTTCCCTCCGTCGAAGTGTTCCTTACACATTCTTTTCAACAGACAGGGGCGGAAATATAGGGGACCTATTGCTAGGTTTGTTTGATCACAGGCAATTCCCAGTCCTGTCCCTGGATGCTTGTGCATCAACTCTCATGTCAAAATGGCTTTGGGAAAGCTCGTGGTGCGGACCAGCAGAATGGCGGATGCCTTCATTTGCAGCTTGGGAACAGCTCCTCTTTTCTTTCTAATCTCAGAGTGGCAGAGCCCAGAGAGAGGCTCGTGGCACCAACGCTTCAAAACAGATCCCCTTAAATCTTTTGTGTGCCTGTCTGCTGATCCTTCCTTTCTATTGTCCGGAGCAAAATATGAAGGAGTAGGGTTTTTTTTGGTCATCTTTTCACCTCCCTTATAGCTCAAACGGTATTTTGGTGCTTGTGAACAATGTTATATGAAGAGAGGGAGATTTCTGAAAGGAGTATGAGTTTGAATAGGCAGGGAGGAAAGCAAACAGGTTTACCAACAGAGCTATTTTCAGACGCGGTCCTATTAGTGTGCCAACCAGAACGACCAGATTTAGGTTTCTTGTTTCCTATCACATCACAACAGAACAGCCACAAGAAAGCCGTAATTTTTTTGTTGGATTTCTTTAGGATGTTGTTGCATTATAATGTTTATAAAATGTAGGAACGCACCAGGCCTTCACAATCTTGGTCTTTGTTACTGGCTATGTTAAGAAAGTTATTTTCATTTTGCACAGGTCAACGTGCACTTAGCTTCAGCAAATGTTCTCTCTATGTGTAAGTTCAATGGACAGTTCTAATCCTTGATTCCAACGAGTGCTAACGGGGCTGCCAGTGATTGTAGTGCCTCATGGAGCCTCTCTCCTTGGGGTTTTAAGCCGATAAAATTAGGATGTGCCATGAATTAGCTAGATTGGGTTAGAGGTCAGGCAAAGAGTCTGAGTTTTTTTCTGATATGCAGAGCCCACAAGAGTATCGCTCATTGATTAACATTGAGGTCAGCAAATACCGTATTTTTTGCTCTATAGGACGCACCGGACCATAGGAGGGGGAGAACGGGGGGATGGGATCTCCCTCTGCGTAGCACCCCTTCAGCGAAGCGGTAGGAGAAACGGAGCCCATTCCATTTCTCCTCCTGCTTCGCTGAAGGGGCGCTGCGCAGAGGGAAAACTGTGCAGCGCCTCTCCAGCGAAGCCTGGAGAACAAGAGTGATCAGTGTGCACTGACCCGTCTCACTCTCCAGGCTTCAGGCGGCTATCCGCAAGCCTTTGGAGCGCGGCGGGGACTTCTGCTGCGCTCTGAAGGCTTGCGGATAGCTGCCTGAAGCCCCCGGAGCGCAGCGGGCATTCGCTGCGCTCTGGGGGCTTCAGGCAGCTTCAGCGAAAGCAACGCGAAGCCTCCGGAGCGCAGGGGGAGCTCTCCCTCTACGCTTCGGAGGCTTCGCGTTGCTATCGCTGAAGCCAAGGAGCCTGCATTCGCCCCATAGGACGCACACACGCTTCCCCTTCATTTTGGGAGCGGGAAAAGTGTGCCCTATAGAGCGAAAAATACGGTACAAACTACACCTTTCTTGCTCTGTTTGATGTAGCTTTTGCTTTACATAAAAAATAAGGGGAGCCTTGTTGCATCAGACCAAAGGCTCATCTACTATTTCATCCTAGTCTCACAGTGGCCAACCAGAAATAATTTCCCAGTAACTTTCAGATTACTTTTATTCCTCCTGGGATGAAGCTTCTATATTACTAAATTAATTGAGTTTATTGCCACAAGTGCAGAAGACTACTTTCTCATACAAAATTGGATGTATCACTTATTGTTTGTTCTATTTTAGACCACCCTCCAGTATAAATAATCCCAGGGTGACTCTCAGCCGTTTTTACACTTCTATAATGTTGTTATCAGGAATTCTCTGTACAGTGGTGCCCCGCAAGACGAATGCCTCGCAAGACGGAAAACTCGCAAAACGAATCTCCTATGGGCTTGCTTCGCAAGACGAAAATGTCTTGCGAGTTCCTGCGGGGTTTCCCCCCCCCTTTCTAAGTCGCTAAGCTGTTTATCAGCTGATCCGATAAACCGATAAGCCGGTAAAAGCCGCTAATAGCGCTAATCCCCTAATCCGTCAATGGGCTTGCTTCGCAAGACGAAAAAACCGCTAGACGAAGAGAATCACAGAACGGATTCTTTTCGTCTTGCGAGGCACCACTGTAATAAAATACTGTATTTTTTGCTCTATAAGACTCACTTTTTCCCTCCTAAAAAGTAAGGGGAAATGTGTGTGCGTCTTATGGAGCGAATGCAGGCTGCGCAGCTATCCCAGAAGCCAGAACAGCAAGAGGGGTTGCTGCTTTTGCTGCGGAACAATCCCTCTTGCTGTTCTGGCTTCTGGGATTCAGAATATTTTTTTTCTTGTTTTCCTCCTCCAAAAACTAGGTGCTGCTTGTGGTCTGGTGCGTCTTATAGAGCGAAAAATACGGTAGTTATTCACTGTATGTTCAATAGGCCAGTCCTGCATGCTTTTGTTATTTGTGCTTTTTCTTGCCGGGACAGGGATAGCTCAGTCAGTAGAGCATGAGACTCTTAATCCCAGGGTCACGAGTTCAAGTTGTGAAAAAGATACCAGCATGGCAGGGGGTTGGACTAGATGACCCTCATGGTCCCTTCCAACTCTACAGTTCTATTTTTCTATACTTAGCCATTGGTCCCTAACTTTGGACTGTCAGTTTTCATGCTTTGGGTCTTCCATGCGAGGAAGGGAGGCAAAACTGCCATTCTGTTTTGAGGACAACCTTGTTTGGTTTTGGTTTCTGCAGATTTTTTTTTAAAAAAAACAGCATTGTTATGATGGCAAATTTTGCATCTCAAGCACAGACACACGCGCACAGGGATAACAGAAGTATAGGGTCACCAAGTCCAAACCTCTGCATTGCAGGACTCACAGCAAAACAGATGGAAATAGCAAGATGGTGGATTAATAAAAGATCTTTCTTTCAGGATTTTGTTATGGGCCTTTCTATTTTACTCCGGGGGACGGTGCAAGAAAAACTCAACTGGGCTTTTAATCTGTATGATATAAATAAGGACGGCTGTATAACTAAAGAGGTGAGGAGACCATTTCACTCACTGCAATTTGAAAACACTTGTCATTTCCCCCCCTTTTTATTATTAGTTTTCACAATATTATAAACAAACAAACACACAAGACAAACAAACATAAATCATAGCCTTATTGAAAATTACAGTTATTAACTTTGTTAAGTGACTTCCTCGCTTCCCTTTGGTTGAATTTCATTGCATGTCCTTTTAACGGTTTTCCAAATCCCAATTTTTATAAAATTTAACTTAAGCATTAACATCCTTAGATCTTCACCTTATGGAATTAAACATATTAATTCATCACGTAACATATATAAAATCCTTAGCCCATTAAGTATCTGCAAGCTATTTTCAGTTAGTTTAACTTAGCAAATTTAACTAAATAATCATTAAATTTATTCAATTCTTCCTGATACTCCTCTTCCTTCTGGTCGCGGACTCTTCCGGTTAGGTCAGCTAGCTCCGAAAAATCCATCATCTTCATCTTCATCACTTGTCATTAATTGCATGTAACGGGGCTGCTGTTTATTGGTTTTAGTAGATTAATTCCAGGACTAGGGACTTCCTGCTATCCCAAGTGGCTGTAGTCTAAGAGGCGAATAACAGGATCCCTTGTATACAGGATATTGGGACTCACTCACCTCTGCTCCAGTGCGAGATCTCGTGATAACACTGCCAAATGCTTCTGCTTCAAGTATCTGCTTGGGTTGCTTCCGCACTCAAGCTAACCTCTCCATGTGTACCAGTCACCTGCCCAACCAGGCTAAGTTATGCAAATGGCCAAATCAAGCGCTAAAGTTGCCGTCATTTCATTTCTGTCGGCATGTGTGTATGTTTGCAAGTTTGAGTACTCACTCGTAAAGAAAACTCTCTCCAAACAAGGGAGAAAAGAAAAAAATTCAGTATGGCCAAAGGCGGCAGGACAGCAAACCTACAAGAGGAAGTGAGCAAGTGTCTGATTTGGCCAAATAACCATTTGAAATGAAATTTAATTCAGATTTGTCCCCACCAGCTGCTTGACTTTGTTTAGTGTTTTCTTTTCAATGCAAATTCTCTGTTAAGTATAAAGACCGAGTCTCCTTACATTAAATGGAATTCACTCAGCACTCCAATAATGGGAGGGGTTTGCTATTATGATTCCTGAAATAAGAGGCACAATGGGGTTTATCTCAGTCTTCTGCTTCCACCTGATGGCCATTTCTTACATTGCTTTTGAAAGATGCAGGTGGAATATTAGGGGAAATAGCGTGCTCGGTCCCTGCTCCTACCAACCTAGCAGTTCGAAAGCATGCAGTGCAAGTAGATAAATACTTCCTGCGGGAAGGTAAACGGCGTTTCAGTGCGCTGCTCTTGTTGGCCAGAAGCGGCTTAGTCATGCTGGCCACTTGACCCGGAAGCTGTACATCGGCTCCCTTGGCCAGTAAAGCAAGATGAGCACCGCAACCCCCGAGTCATCCGCGACTGGACCTAACTGTCAGGGGTCCCTTTACCTTTATCTAGATCAGATAAAATGCTTCTGTAGGCCAGTAAACATCTGATTTATCCAGAGACGGCATTTCTACAGCTGGGGATAGCTGCAACACCCAGCAACTTAAGAAATGTTGATTTTTAGCAGTTCATGTATTCAAGCATCAGCAACAACTTTTTCATCATTGCAAATGAAACACCTGCAATTTATTTTTGGGAAGGTTTTTCACTTCTATGCTAGCAAGGCTTCTGTCTTGTAAATGCAACCCTTTTCCCAATTGTGCATTTTCCACTGCATATTTTCCTGCTCACTTTAATGTTTTGTTCCCTCCCCAACAGGAAATGCTGGATATTATGAAAGCTATATATGATATGATGGGGAAATGCACTTATCCTGTTGTCAAAGAAGACGCCCCGAGACAACATGTGGAAACGTTTTTCCAGGTAGATACGATTTGGGTGGGGGAAGCGAGCCAGGTGAAATGATGTTCATAGATAGTTATCGTATGGATGGTTTGCAGTGTGGCTATGTAACCTGCTCTTTTTGCTTTGTTGCCTATACTAATTTGATTAAGCAAATCCCCTTCTTCATTTCCATTTTTGTCTTGCCCACTCTGCGAGTCTTTCATTTGGGTGGGTAAAATGTTTGAGACGCCTGCAAATTTGAAGCTCAGCACCTGTGATTTGTTAAAAGAAATATAAAATGTCGGCAAGTGTAGGAGTAGTTTCTTTGGGAGCCATTATGCTATCACCTGTCCCCCAAACCTGGCTTCTCATAGAAAAGAAAGGCGGCAGTCTTAACCGGAGAACGACATTACTTAAGCAAGCATTTCTTTTTTGGCAGAAAATGGACAAGAACAAAGATGGCGTGGTCACCATAGATGAATTCATTGAAAGCTGCCAAAAAGTGAGTAACCGATATATTCATAGTGCTTTGCTCTTATGACACAATACAAAACTGCAATAGGAAGCTGCGGCATGTACGGTATTTCACAAATTCTCCATATTTTAGAAAACACATTTATTATTTCATAGAATCATAGAGCTGGAAAGGCCATTGGGAGACCATGTTCACCTGTCCAGCTCCTTGCTCAGTGCAAGAAATCCAGAGGTGGCGCATATTCCAACAGATGTTGCCTGAAGACTACCAGGAAGGGAGAGCTTCTACGTAACTGGCTCCATTGTTGAACTGCCCACACC
Organism: Podarcis liolepis; assembly: GCF_965112155.1. Lineage (NCBI taxonomy): Eukaryota > Metazoa > Chordata > Lepidosauria > Squamata > Lacertidae > Podarcis > Podarcis liolepis. Next base: position 68,538,580 of record NC_139564.1, on the reverse strand, counting down.
AAAGTTATTTATGTAACCAGAATCTCTCTCCTCCTGCAACTTAGCTCATTAGATCTAGTCCTCCTCTCTGGGGCACCTAGTAACAAGGCTTCGTCGGATTCTATATGACAGCCCTTCAGGTATTTGAAGATAGTGTCAGCCTATCCTGCCCTGTCTTCCTTCCCCCAGGCTGAACATTCAGAGTTTCCTTCTGCGAGAATCAATAAGAATCCAATATCCAGCAAGCGTTTCTCTAACATGCAACAGGGCAGGCCTCGGAGATCACACTGGATGTTGTTACTCAACATGCTCCTTAATTATTTGAGAAAATGTCAGAACATATAAAATGTATATCCGGTAAACCGAAATAATTTTAACAAGATGCCATAAAGACTGAAGCAGCAGTGGCACATTCAATAAAAAAGAACAGTCACTTTTCAGAGGCGGCCTTTTGATATAAAAACCCTTCACTTATCAATGGTTGTACAGGTAATTTCTCTAAGCTGGAGAATAGTCTCTTTGTTCCCCATTTCATCAGTAAAAAATAGAACACAGAGGAAGGCCTTCCTCTGCCAAAGTCATATCTAGTGGTTGGCAAAGTTACCTTTTCCCACTGCAGCCAAAGTGCACTGGAAAAATCAATGCACAGTTGGGAGGCTCATACCCAGGTGTTTTAAGGTATACATTAGGATGGAAATCATGTCAAAGCAAAACAGCAAAAACCCTAAATTTAAGTTGTTGAATATGTTATATCATAAGCCTGCAACTTACGCACCGTTAACTTGTGCTCATTCATCTTTATGCACACGGCAAAATAAATAAATAGGGGCAGAAACGGGGCAACATTTGGGGGGATATGACTTTGGCAATCCCGCCCACCACTGATCCCAATATGCTTTGACTATACGTCATTTTGGCTCTAGACGTGATCCCTGGAACATAACCCCTGCGTAAGTTGCAGGATTACTGTATTTAAAGTAGTTTATTAATTCATTTGGATAAGACAACATTTTACTGAGAATAAAATGAACAAGCAAGTCACTTGCCTGTCAATAATCCCAAGACCTTTGCACTCGTTGGCCAAGAATAGGTAAGAAGAAATTTACCTTTTACCAATGAACTGTGTAGGATATTGCGTGCCTATTTCCCCTTGATTTCCAAAAGGGTTTCTTTTTAAAATAAAAGCTAAAAGTTAAGGGAGAGGATCTGATCGACCTCAAACATAACCTGTGGCCCTGGTTGGCCTTCCCCTTTCCTTGCACATTCTGTGTGAGAGCCAGAGGTTTCCCATTGGCTTCTTCTGCAGTAGCAGTTGTGGCGCATCTCAAGAACAGCAGAAGGTTGGCATGGCTGCTGAACCTCTAAAGCCAATTCCTACAAAGTTCTGTGCCTGTTGCCTCCATTGTGTTTTATCAATATTTTGCTTTAAACAGCAAGGTATATTTGATAGACAGGGACGCGGGTGGCGCTGTGGGTTAAACCACAGAGCCTAGGACTTGCCGATCAGCAGGTTGGTGGTTTGAATCCCTGCGACGGGGTGAGCTCGCGTTGCTCTGTCCCAGCTCCTGCCAACCTAGCAGTTCGAAAGCACGTCAAAGTGCAAGTAGATAAATAGGTACCGCTCCGGCAGGAAGGTAAACGCCATTTCCGTGCGCTGCTCTGGTTTGCCAGAAGCGGCTTAGTCATGCTGGCCACGTGACCCGGAAGCTGTACGCCGGCTCCCTCGGCCAAGAAAGCGAGATGAGCGCCGCAACCCCAGAGTCGGCCATGACTGGACCTAATGGTCAGGGGTCCCTTTACCTTTACCTTATATTTGATAGACAGACCCAGTGTGAGTTACATGTTTAATTTTCAGGCTTGTGATTGTAATTGTACGCCATCGCCAAACTTTAGCAGCTCCCCACAATGTTTTCTCTGTAAATTATTTGTGATAGACTGGAAGCAGCAGGTACTATTAGCAGAACAATGTGTCTTCAAACATACTGGGGCCTGTATAGAACACTGGGCTGTGTAGCATCACATATAAACTAGGCTTTAGAGCAGAACTGCACAGTCAGCAGACTTGCAGGATTTGTGACAGTGGTATAGGAGAAATCTAGTCAAAGAAAATAATCAAAAATCCCACTTGGAAGCCCTTGGACATACCCAGAGTAGATACTAACGTTTAGCTGCTTATGACACTGAAAATGTATAAAGGGTGTGGTTTTTCAGCCTAAGGAGGAAAATATTGGATTAAAAATATTTCTGACTTTTCACTTTCAGATTTTAAATCTCTTTCTCAGATGAGATGTCTCTTTCTTACAGGATGAAAATATAATGCGTTCCATGCAGCTCTTTGAAAATGTGATCTAACTCGACGCGGTTCTTTCTTCAATAAATGGACGGTATGAACAATCCTGCAACAACTAATCCATAATGCTGTTGCCACTTTTACCATAAAACAGGATTGCTCAGCTTTACACGGATGTGTATAACGCAAATAAGTTTCGTTTAATCAAAGCCTTCCTACGGAGACCGTATTTTTCCAGTAGTTGAGGTAAAATAGTTCTCTTAAACAATGCTCACGTAGTTGTCCTTAAAAAAAGTTCATTTGATTCAGAGAACAATCCAAAGAAACCAAAATGAAAATGGAATTATCACCTCCAAAACTTCATAGGAGAGATCCAGGAGAGAGGAAGAGGGCAGGATCTGTTACTTGTTTCTATTAGATGAGTTTATTAGCTATAAAACTCTTTCATTTTATACTCCCTTGTGTACGAACGCAATCTTACACAATTCTCAGTTAAAGGTATTACAGCTAATTACAGTTTGGGCATGATCCTTCTTGGGTGAAGCGGAGTCCTGTTTCCTCTGCCTTCCCGTATGCTGACATCACAATAGGTCATTACTGGAAAGGGGAAGTCTGCATGCATTGAGCCTGCCCATGCCCCCTATTCCCCATAATGTTGCAGCAGAGCTGGAAGCCCAGAGCTGGAAGCGACCCTAAGGATCATCTAATCCAACCCCCGCCCCCCAGAAGACACACAGACTCCATTATGCTCAGTGGAGAATCTGTCCACATAAGGAAGGGTTGGCCATCTTTGCGTAGTAACCTGCAATTATTTTTTTAACTTCACAATCTACCCATTTTATAAAAGAATGTTCTTTTTTATAGTAAATGGATACTGGATCAATTTACTGAATGGTTGCCTATGGCAAACATCTTCCATCTTTAAGATCACCAGTTTATGTAAAATTCTGTCTGAATTTTAACTGAAGTGCTACGCTCCCACATAAAGGACAGAAATTAGCTTTACAATGAGTGCTGCTTTGTTTAACTAAAGCAACTGCCTGAGGGAACTGAACTACTACTTTTTAACTGTGGGACTGGCCCAAAATTAGTAGTAAAAAAGGAACGAATGTATTTGTAAGTTTCTAAGCACTCACTGCTCAGGATACATAGCAGTATAGAGTCATGCCGGACACTAGACTGCAAGTTTTGAAATTATTTTCCTCCTCTGACTATGGTGGAAGATGCATACGTTCATTAGAACAGTTATGTAAGCAGTGGTGGTAATGGGGGTTTTTTTGAAAAGGGGAGGCAACTTTTTTTTTCTTTAAAGGCTACTACAGGGAAGAGGGAAGAAGCATGTGTCAGGATCGAGCAGCAATGGGTACAAGCAGGGTCCCTTCCTCCCTGTCTTTTTACACAGACATCATTGCTGAACTGTAGCCAGCAATGAGGTGTCTTCCCCTCCCTCCCCAACACATTCAAATCATTCTTACATGCCTGCCCACAAGCATATAACTACTGATAACAGACAATTGCAAATCTTAATTGTGACATTTCTGCACAAAGGATCTGAAGAGCTTACAGAAGTCCAAAGAGAGCTGCAAACTGTTTTTTGCAAAAATATAAGTAAAGCAGGCATCTATTCTGGTGTAGAGATGGGAATGAGGCATGTTGAAGGCTGCTCTGCTATCACCAGTGTAGGAATATGAGTAGTACAATACATGTACACTTGAAATTTGCTGTAGTGTTTGTGAAAATTATATGTGCACTTTAATAAAAAAAATAATATGAAAAATGCAGAATGGCGGTTCAGATTGTTTTTTTCCAAAGGGCTTACATGGAGTCAACATTCACAAACACTTTTATTAATAAGTTTTAATACTTGAAGCATATTTTAGTTGTCTTTTAATACTTTCTATGTTTTCAAAACAGAACAATTTGCACTAAAAGAGGACTCAGTTCAGTGAAACACATTTTATATATTTTCCTATCCAGAACCTTTTGGGAAAGAAGGCTTTTCCCTAGACACTATAAAAATAATTTTCTCTATGGACACAGTACTGAGTTAGTTCTTGGTCAAAATAAATTAATCATAGCACAATCCAGGCAAAGTCAAACACCTTCAAATCCTATTGATTTTAACTTCCCACTGAAGTCAGCATAACTTTTAATAGTGATTAACTTATGGTTGGATTGTGTCTTCATTTCTAACTCACTGCAGTTGCTAAACATACCTAACTACAGCCAAACATGTAAACACAGCAAGTAAGTATTAATGTTACTGTTATGGTTATAGTTTACAAAACTGGGTAATCCCTATTATTGACTGTAATAAACCAGACAAATTGATTTGCAATTCTTGGCGGAAGTACTGGAACAAGTATCATTTCTGGTGTTTTCCATAATTTACACGTCTTGAGCATATTCACTCTTAAGATTTGTCCTCATTTTTAAATATTGATCCCTGTTTCCCTGAGACATTCCACAACAGCTTACTATGGGGAAGATAAGTAATACCAAATAATTCCGAGGAGGCTCTTCGTCACATCTCTCTTTAGGAGGAGATTGAACAGTAAGTTGGAATTTTAGCTTTTATAACCGTCAAACTTTCCTGTTGATAAAAATGAGAATTTAATAAGGTCGGTACTAGGTCTATGCTGAAATAAACTGTACAGTGGTGCCTCGCAAGACGAAATTAATCCGTTCCGCGAGTCTCTTCGTCTACCGGTTTTTTTGTCTTGCGAAGCAACCCTATTAGCGGCTTAGTGGATTAGCGCTATTAGCGGCTTAGCGGCTAAAAGGCTATTAGCAGCTTAGCGGCTTAGAAAAAGGGGGGGAGCGGGGGGGAAATCGCAACACTCGCAAGACGTTTTCATCTTGCAAAGCAAACCCATAGGGAAATTTGTCTTGCGAAGCAGCTCAAAAACGGAAAACCCTTTCGTCTAGCGGGTTTTCCGTCTTGCGAGGCATTCGTCTTGCGGGGCACCACTGTATCTGAAATCAAAACGGGTTCAGAACTACAAACATGTAGAATGCAAACTATGATTATCTTTCCTTTGTCAACTGGTATTTTTGACCAGGGATAGACAATATGCCACCTTCCAGAGGCTCTGGGATACAACAGCTACCATCAGTGGCTGTTGACCATGCTGGTTGGGGTTTATGGGAACTGGAGTCCACAGCACCTAGACAAGCATATTGGCTGCCTCTGTTTTTGGCTGCTTTGTTATTATTAATGCAGAACATCAATACACATGGAATTTTTATATTGCTATTTTTGTGTTGCTCTCCAAACTATGGAGAATTGCAAAGTGGAATTGTAACTTGATTGTGCATCATCAGAGTACGACAACTTGACTGCATGTGATGGATTTAACCTAACACTATGAGATAGTGAAGACAACAGGAGAAGCAAATTCTGACCTAGGTATGTCACAGGAGCAGACCAATCAATTGAGCTTACCTTCCCACCATACTGCTCCAGCTTCTGTAAGGCATCTGTAGTTTGCTCTTTGTACTTTTTGCTCATCTGTCTCTTTGAAAGCTGTGGCAAAAGTAAAATACAATAGTGGGTTTATTTGTTGAACGTAGCTGCAACGTCCTCCTTTGTGCCCATTACATGGAGAAGCGTCAACCAGATTGTGAATAATGCATCCTGGTAACAATGACTGATAAGAGGCAGTCTTAACTTCACAGATTCGGAGGGACAATAGCATATTTACATGTTCAGGCTTCCACCAACTTGTGACTCAAGAAACTGAATGCAAGTCCTAACAGGAGCAGCTTGATAAACTTTATTTTGGACGGGGACTTATTTTGAAAACTGGGACGGGGGCTATCAAGCACCTTCCATGTTGCAAAATATGGCTGAAGCACCATCTTCAATAGGCATGCCACAAGCCGTGTTCAGAAATGTGAAAATGCCCACATGCTATTAACATATTAGCTCATGGAATCTAGATTATGATGTGCCACAAACTGAAACAAATGCTTCTCAGGATACAAGAATACAATTAGATTGGCTTCAACCAGAGCCAGGGCCTTTTCAACTCTGGCTCCGGCCTGGTGGAACGCTCTGCCTCATGAGACCAGGGCCCTGCAGGATCTGATTTCTTTCCATAGGGCCTGTAAGACAGAGTTGTTCCGCCTGGCCTTTGGCTTGGAGCCAATTTGATTCCCTCCCTCTCTTTCTTTTTTTCTTTCCTTCTCCTCCTGCGTTGAGGCTACATTTTATTTTAATGTTGTAATATTTTAATGTTGTATTTTAATTTTGTTTTTAAGTTGTAATCATTCAACTTGTTTTTATTATTGCTTGTAAGCCACTCTGAGCCCGGCCTTGGCTGGGGAGGGCGGGGTATTAAAAATATATATATTATTTATTATTATTATTATTATTATTATTATTATTATTAAATACAAGAAACCCACTGCCAAATATTGTACTCACACTTGAAAGTAGATGTTTCAGGTGATCATTAAGTGCAGGGCCAACAACAGCACTCAGTTGTATCAAAGCGTTCAGTCCCCTTTCAAATACCTCACCATCTGAATGGGCCTTTAATAAAGGGGGAAACCAATTGACCAGACAAATGATTAGCCCACAGCATGCACCAAATAGATTGTTTTTATGCTCCAGCATGGCAAGATTGAAAAATATTTATCTGTTTTTTTTACTCTGCAATATGCAACACTCTTTTAATGCAACCCATATGTATTCACCAGCTTCAGATAAACTCTTTTAAATATTCATCACAACATAATCCTATGCATGATTACTTAGAAGTAAGTCTCACTGTGTTCAACTGGACTCTCCTCAATACTCTGTTTAGGTTTGCAGCCAAGATCTAAGCATAAAAACTATTTGCTTTGTCTGCAGAAACGCTGACAGTAAAACTGCTGTATTTAAAGTCTTCAAACACTTTGAACAAATCCCATTAGAAGCACTGATAGATAACCCCTTGCAATTAGGCAGTTCCTGTAATATTATTAAATTAATTACTAGAATGTAGATTAAGTGGAGTGAAGTCAAATGGGCCTTAGAAAGCACTGCAAATAACAAGGCCAGTGGAAGTGATGGTATTCCAGCTGAACTGTTTAAAATTTTAAAAGATGATGCTGTTAAGGTGCTACACTCAATATGCCAGCAAGTTTGGAAAACTCAGCAGTGGCCAGAGGATTGGAGAAGATCAGTCTACATCCCAATCCCAAAGAAAGGCAGTGCCAAAGAATGCTCCAACTACCGCACAATTTCACTCATTTCACATGCTAGCAAGGTTATGCTTAAAATTCTACAAGGAAGGCTCAAGCAGTATGTGGACCGAGAACTCCCAGAAGTGCAAGCTGGATTTAGAAGAGGCAGAGGAACCAGAGACCAAATTGCAAACATGCGCTGGATTATGGAGAAAGCTAGAGAGTTCCAGAAAGACATCTACTTCTGCTTCATTGACTATGCAAAAGCCTTTGACTGCGTTGACCACAGCAAACTATGGCAAGTTCTTAAAGAAATGGGAGTGCCTGATCACCTCATCTGTCTCCTGCGAAATCTCTATGTGGGACAAGAAGCTACAGTTAGAACTGGATATGGAACAACAGATTGGTTCCAAATTGGGAAAGGAGTACGGCAAGGCTGTATATTGTCTCCCTGCTTATTTAACTTATATGCAGAATTCATCATGCGAAAGGCTGGGCTGGATGAATCCCAAGCCGGAATTAAGATTGCCGGAAGAAATATCAACAACCTCAGATATGCAGATGACACAACCTTGATGGCAGAAAGTGAAGAGGAATTAAAGAACCTTTTAATGAGGGTGAAAGATGAGAGCGCAAAATATGGTCTGAAGCTCAACATCAAAAAAACGAAGATCATGGCCACTGGGCCCATCACCTCCTGGCAAATAGATGGGGAAGAAATGGAGGCAGTGAGAGATTTTACTTTCTTGGGCTCCATGATCAGTGCAGATGGTGACAGCAGTCACGAAATTAAAAGACGCCTGCTCCTTGGGAGAAAGGCGATGGCAAACCTAGACAACATCTTAAAAAGCAGAGACATCACCTTGCCAACAAAGGTCCGTATAGTAAAAGCCATGGTTTTCCCAGTAGTGATGTATGGAAGTGAGAGCTGGACCATAAAGAAGGCTGATCGCCGAAGAATTGATGCGTTTGAATTATGGTGCTGGAGGAGACTCTTGAGAGTCCCATGGACTGCAAGAAGATCAAACCTCTCCATTCTGAAGGAAATCAGCCCTGAGCGCTCACTGGAAGGACAGATCGTGAAGCTGAGGCTCCAATACTTTGGCCACCTCATGAGAAGAGAAGACTCCCTGGAAAAGACCCTGATGTTGGGAAAGATGGAGGGCACAAGGAGAAGGGGACGACAGAGAATGAGATGGTTGGATGGTGTTCTTGAAGCTACTAGCATGAGTTTGATCAAACTGCGGGAGGCAGTGGAGGACAGAAGTGCCTGGCGTGCTCTGGTCCATGGGGTCACGAAGAGTCGGACACGACTAAACGACTAAACAACAACAAGATTAAGTGGAGTTAGGCAACATCATCAAGTGCTAATTGTTTTAAAGGGTCTTTTGTCCACAACTAAAACTGGATTCTGCATCTCAAGAGTACTTGACTGATTGTGGGGAGACTTCTAAGTCAATCATGCATAGAAAGTCCCTTCGGACATTTCTATGCAATGTGGGATTGTCAGGGTGGAGCGAATCACACTCATGAGGATGTTGGGGGCCGGACGAGCCCACTACACACTTTTGGCCCTTACATGTTCAACATGAGCGTCTAAAGAGGGCTAGGATCACAAGTAATGCTTCCTCAGTTTTGTTAACAAATGATCACAAACCACCATAAACAGGTATTCCACCACACAGAAACTTAATTAGCCCACAGCTACTACAAAGAGACTTCCCCAATGCATTTACTGACAAGCTGCACAGCCCTCTTTCACCCCACCTAGTGGATCCAGTCTACATGATCCAGGAGGTGGGACAAATTAGGGTTGAGCAGCCCAGCCTGTTACTGCACAGGTGAGCAACGCAAACAGCAGGTGGAAGCGACCATGGTTTATGGTTTACAATGTAGGCAGGAGGGGAAAGAACAAAAATATGTGGTGGGAATTTAATACTGCTGTGGCATGATGGGATGAGATTATTTCTGAGTGCACTTGGATGACACTTTCAAATTCAATCCTCTTTCAATTCATTTTATTATTATTATTATTATTAGCTGCTGAGCAGGGATCTCTGCATTTTGTTCAGGTGCAGCACCTGGCATCTGCTTCTTTAAATTATGAGTAGTGTTCAAGTTTTATGGGTGGCACTGTGGGTTAAACCACAGAGCCTAGGACTTGCCGATCAGAAGGTCAGCGGTTCGAATCCCCGCGACAGGGTGAGCCGCCGTTGCTCGGTCCCTGCTCCTGCCAACCTCGCAGTTCGAAAGCACGTCAAAGTGCAAGTAGATAAATAGGTACCTCTCCGGCAGGAAGGTAAACGGCGTTTCCGTGCGCTGCTCTGGTTCACCAGAAGCGGCTTAGTCATGCTGGCCACATGACCCGGAAGCTGTACGCCGGCTCCCTCGGCCAATAAAGCGAGACGAGCGCCGCAACCCCAGAGTCGGTCACGATTGGACCTAACGGTCAGGGGTCCCTTTACCTTTACCTTTAAACCTGTTGAAATTAATGGTTCTAACGTGCTCGTGTTTATTAATTTCAATGGGATTACTCTACGTTAATAGCAGTTGCAATCCAGATATAATATAGCACGAGCAGTCTAAATCGCTGAAAACCCCTAGAGCAGGATTAAAATCCAGATCAACTGAGCCATCTGTGGGTATCATTTTATCTTCCATATACCTTTAAGTCAATGTTTTGTGCACACGTTCCAAGGATTCTAGCCAATGTCGATTAAACTGAGAGTGGTTAAAACCATACATGGTTCAACAACCTTGCTTGCAAGGGTTCCTCCATGCCTTGAGAAGACAGGTGAGTCGGAGGCTCTCTTATAACACTGGAATTGCAAAGAGGGAACGATGTTCCCTGCCCCTCCTTCAGCCCCAAACAGAGACAGAAGTGTGCCCCTGTGTCGGCTGGAGTTCCAACCACCGGAGATGAAAGGAGCACACCCACCCCTGTGGCTCTTGCAGGAAGGGACAGCAGAGCCATACTGGGGGCTTTTAACTGCGTCTGTCAGTTTTTGAGCTCCAGCCACACGGCAGGTGCCTTCACTGTACCCCACTAGTTTTGAATTGTACTTTATACATATTGCAAGCTACCATGTGACGATTGTTTTCAAAAAGCAAATTATAAATCTATCTAATCAATCAATCAATATATCTGGGCAGAAGGAATACAGTGGTACCTCTGATTGCGGACACGATCCGTTCTGGGGTGCCGTTCGCACCCCGAAAAGTCTGTAACCACAGCGGCGCTTCTGTGCGAAGCGCAATAGAGCACTTTTGTGCATGTGTGAACCGCGCAGAATGCTTCTGCACATGTGGCGAAACTCGGAAGCAAACACTTCCAGGTCTGCTGTGTTCTTAACCCGAAAAAACGCAACATGAAGCGTTCGCAAGAAGAGGTACGACTGTATTGACTCTGCGCCTCTTTGGAGCTCAGAGCTCCAGCCATCTAAAAAGGGGAGAGGCTGCCCACAGCATGTCACTGCCCCTTTCTGGCTTTGTGCTGGACACAGAAGGAGTACCCTGGTTTGTCATCAAACCTGTGCTGTGTTTCCAAATACCACACGAGGCCAGGGACAAAGACGCTGCTCTCTGGGTAGGGAGATGTCCTGGGCTTTGCAATTATTTGGTCCACCAAGGCCACCTAAAATCCATTGATCCCTGAAATTTTTCAATATGTTGTGTATACGAGTTCACAAATGGGAGAGACATACCAGAGCGGCTTTCAATACTGGAACTAGCCGTGGCAACAACGGAATGGCTTTCTGAGCGGCACCTGCCACCAAGAGCAATTCTTTAAAGCCCTCCTTGGATACAAATGTGTACGGATGCCTTGTTTCTCTTAATCCCTGCCACAGAAATAAAAACAACATCATAGTAAGCTCCACCTGCCCACCATGTCTGCTGATAAAAATACAAATACCTCAAAAAAAAAGTATATTATACTCTTTTCACTACACGCATTCAAAACACACTTGTGCCACCTTGTGGCTCCATGGAACATAACGTTATTAAACAAATCTTAAATACCGAAATTTCTCAACGTGTGTATTTTCTTACTTTCATTTTTTTAATCCATTTATTTCTACATTTATTCAGGAACAGTACACAATCCGAATTATTTCTAGGCCTTCTGCTTGTGCTGCAACAGGCAGAACAGTATCCTGTAGAACTCCAACCAAACAACGCAGCCTTAGCTGTAACTAGACAACCATAACTCCTTGACAGAACCCTATTTAGACACTCCTGGACATGGGGAGTTAAGGGCACAACTGACTGCTAGTAGCCCCCTCCACTCCCAAGTCCTGAAAAAGGCTTCTGGCTCACAGTGTATAAGGGTCTCAGTGGAGAAATGCCCCCAGTGGCTCAACAGTTCCTGTAGCTGAAGCTCAGGAACAATCAGATTCCAGGACTGAATGAGCCACTGCAGCCTCAGAAATCATGGCACACCAAATTATTTGTTAGGGATGTTCAGAAGTGTTCTCTCTGTCTTCACATATCAGAAACAGAGATTTGGAAAGCCTTTAAAAATGTAATATTCAATTTGACACGCTGTTGAGGCTCAAAATGTATGTTTGATGTGATTCAATTATTGCTTATAATTATAGATCTGAACACTCTTAGTAGATGCAGAAGATAAACGAAACATGCCAATTATGTAATTTGGATGGGTTACTGAACAAAGCGGACGCCAAGAGCAAACTCCTATCCTTGGTAATTGACTTCCAGGCTGTTTCCTCTAGGAAGTGAATTCAGTAGCACACTAAAAAGGCCTTTCTTGTCAGACAGAACTGAGGTCAGATGTAGATGTTCGAAAGGATATACAGCACTGCACACCCAAATGCAGTCCAGGAAAAATGTGCGATCATTATGCATATCCAATACTGAGAAGCAAAGATGGAGTATTGCTCTTTTTGGAAGATATGCAAAATGCACCTGTGTAGAAGGCAAGGCCTCTAGCAAACATTTCTTTTCTGCTCTTGGCTATACAGCTGTGAAGCACAGAACACTATTTTAACTTACTGGAACAGCTAATAGTAAACTAAATCCAGCAACAGCTATACTGAAAAAACTATTTCAAATCAGCAAGTGAGCCGCTTAAGAGATTTAAAAAATATTGATAATAATAGTAATTTATTATTTGTACTGGGACGCGGGTGGCGCTGTGGGTTAAACCACAGAGCCTAGGGCTTGCCGATCAGAAGGTCGGCAGTTCGAATCCCCACGACAGGGTGCGCTCCCGTTGCTCGGTCCCTGCTCCTGCCCACCTAGCAGTTTGAAAGCACGTCAAAGTACAAGTAGATAAATAGGTGGGAAGGTAACTGGCATTTCCGTGCACTGCTCTGGTTCACCAGAAGTGGCTTAGTCATGCTGGCCACATGACCTGGAAGCTGTACACCAGCTCCCTCGGCCAATAAAGTGAGATGAGCGCCACAATCCCAGAGCCTTTCGCAACTGGACCTAATGGTCAGGGGTCCCTTTACCTATTATTTGTACCCTGCCCATCTGACTATTATTATTATTATTACATTAAGAAGCTTGTTAAGGTTTAATGTTTTACTACTGGAAGCCACCCAGCCACTCTGGGTGGCTTCCAGTAGTAAAACATTAAACCTTAACAAGCTTCTTAATATAATAATAATAATAATAATAATAATAATAATAATAATAATAATAATAATTTATTGATTGTTTTTATAAATGCTTTTATATAAATAAACAAAACATTTAATATACGGCTCACCAATTATCCATGTGTGACAATGAAGTATTTAGACAAAACTGTTAAAAAGTATCACAACACAGGGACATGTTTAATTTTTACATATATATAAAGGATAAGGACACAGGCCAGGGTTTGTGGCGAATGTTAATGCAGGTAGCTTTTTCTACCCTAACCTCCCTTCCCATAGAACAACAGTTTGTGGGCAATCAACAGAGACCATGTAGAGTTTTGATGAGGAAGAGGGACAGGTGACTCAGTGGACTGGAATACTACCAGCTTGCTATATTTCTGGATTATGTATAGCCAAGAGCAGGTTTTACACATATCCCCAACTTTTTAATCTATTAAAGAGGAGAGTTAACAGTCTGGTACTTTGCTTTAAGCTACTTCCAACTTTTCATTCCAATTTAAATGAATTCAGCCGGAGTATTTGGTTTATGGATGACCAGCATATTTAAAAACAACAAATTATCAAAACATGCAACATAAAAGGGTAGTTTCAGCTTGATTCTAAAGAAATAGAGAAAAACGTTCACCTCTGCCAAAGTTATAAGAAGAGGATCAAACTGAAGCGTTTCAGGACGACAATCCCACTGTAATTTGTGTTTTACAGAGCCATGAACTAACCTGAAACAGAAAAGTTAAAAATCAACAATAAGCCATGGTTGTACTGAGCCTACTTCATGCAGAAGATCCTAAAACACTGTTCCAAAAGAACTAAGCCTGTGTGAGTTCAGGTATATTTTGTATGATACTTGCAAGCATGGTGCACCACCCATTTGGAATAGACTCTTATTAAAAATGTAAGGCTGTCCAAGCAAAAAAGAGAGATTATTTTAATACAATTATGGACGATATCCAACATTAGTCATACTGAGACAGCATGGCCAAAGGTCAGGGGTCATGAAAGTTACATCCAAAGAGCCACAGGTTAACCACTCCTGCAGTAAAGGCTTTTAGCGCCAGTGCACACATGGATATTCATCATTTGATGACAACAGCATGAAGGGTTGGTATCCATGTCCAGCAGCCAGATAAAACATCACTGGTAGTACATTCACCTCGCATATCATACTTTTGAATAAAAAATGTTCACATATCCTCCTACCAGTTATGAACTGAGGGACATGCAATACCTTAGTGTCATTTATATACGACGTCCCATTTGCAATCTTGAGTGACGCACCTGATAATGCCTTCTGAACATTTGTTCTTATGATAAGCAAACCAAAAGTCTTCACAGAATGTTGGCCAATGATACAAAGCCTATTGTTTAACTAAGTTCCTTATGTTCACCCACTTCTGACCCATAAGTCTTACCTGCAAGGAACTCCCCCTTTAGAGTAAATGGCAGCAAAGGCAGAAGGAGCTCTTGATTGACCACCAAACTAGAATAAAAAGATGAAAGTGAGTTAGTCAGCCAAGAGGCAGATAAGTTCAGTTGCATTTATTTTTAAAACCTGGAGATTTAACCAGTCAAAAAAATGCTTTTCAAGTCCTATATTAATTCAAGATTCATTTAAATGTCCTTAAATCTCTTCTACTAAAAGCAACAGGACTTGAAATGCTTAGCTTTGATCTCAAAATCAGCATATACCGTATTTTTCGCCCCATAAGACGCACTTTTTCCCCTCCAAAAATGAAGGGGAAATCGGGGTGCGTCTTATGGGGCAAATGCCTGCAAGCCTCGCGCGCCCGGCAGGAGGTCCCACCGGGTGCACGAGGCTTGGGGCAGCAGCCTGTCGCCCGAAGCACGGGGAGCCCTCCGGAGGGCTCCCCCTGCTTCGGGCGAGTGTCAGCAAGCCTCGCGCTCCCGGCAGGAGGTCCCACCGGGTGCGCGAGGCTTGGGGCGGCAGCCTGTCGCCCGAAGCACGGGGAGCCCTCCGGAGGGCTCCCCCTGCTTCGGGCGAGTGTCTGCAAGCCTCGCGCACCCGGCAGGAGGTCCCACCGGGTACGCGAGGCTTGGGGCGGCAGCCTGTCGCCCGAAGCACGGGGAGCCCTCGGGAGGGCTCCCCCTGCTTCGGGCGAGTGTCTGCAAGCCTCGCGCACCCGGCAGGAGGTCCCACCGGGTGCGCGAGGCTTGGGGCGGCAGCCTGTCGCCCGAAGCACGGGGAGCCCTCCGGAGGGCTTCCCCTGCTTCGGGCGAGTGTCAGCAAGCCTCGCGCTCCCGGCAGGAGGTCCCACCGGGTGCGCGAGGCTTGGGGCGGCAGCCTGTCGCCCGAAGCACGGGGAGCCCTCCGGAGGGCTTCCCCTGCTTCGGGCGAGTGTCAGCAAGCCTCGCGCTCTCGGCAGGAGGTCCCACCGGGTGCGCGAGGCTTGGGGCGGCAGCCTGTCGCCCGAAGCACGGGGAGCCCTCGGGAGGGCTCCCCCTGCTTCTGGCGAGAGTCTGCAAGCCTCGCGCACCCGGCAGGAGGTCCCACCGGGTGCGCGAGGCTTGGGGCGGCAGCCTGTCGCCCGAAGCACGGGGAGCCCTCGGGAGGGCTCCCCCTGCTTCGGGCGAGAGTCTGCAAGCCTCGCGCACCCGGCAGGAGGTCCCACCGGGTGCGCGAGGCTTGGGGCGGCAGCCTGTCGCCCGAAGCACGGGGAGCCCTCCGGAGGGCTTCCCCTGCTTCGGGCGAGTGTCAGCAAGCCTCGCGCTCCCGGCAGGAGGTCCCACCGGGTGCGCGAGGCTTGGGGCGGCAGCCTGTAGCCCGAAGCACGGGGAGCCCTCGGGAGGGCTCCCCCTGCTTCGGGCGAGAGTCTGCAAGCCTCGCGCACCCGGCAGGAGGTCCCACCGGGTGCACGAGGCTTGGGGCGGCAGGCCAAGTCCCGCCCCGCTCGGGATGGCGGCACAGAGCTGCCTGCCGTCCCGGGACTGCAGGCAGGTCTGCGCCGCCATCCGGAGCGGGGCGCTAAGTCCCGCCCCGCTCGGGATGGCGGCACAGAGCTGCCTGCCGTCCCGGGACTGCAGGCAGGTCTGCGCCGCCATCCGGAGCGGGGCGCTAAGTCCCGCCCCGCTAGGGACGGCGGCGCAGAGCTGCCTGCCCTCCCGGGACTGGTGCACTTCTCCCCATCGCCAGCCCCACAAGCTCGGGGGACAGCGCGGAGGCAGAGCGTGCCTTCCCACTGTTCCCCGACCTGGTTCTTCCAGCCCCGCACCTGGGGGGGGAAATAAAAATTTTTTTCTTTATTTCCCCCCCAAAAAACTAGGTGCGTCTTATGGGCCGGAGCGTCTTATGGGGCGCAAAATACGGTATACAACAGCTTGAACAGAGGGTGCAAAAATGCAAATTTAAATAATCTGAATGCAGAACAATAAAAGTAAATAAAAATAGAAATAAAATAAAAAGTAAATAAAAGTAATAAAAGTAAATGCAGGCAATGCGATGTGTAGCTAATGCCTGGAAAACCACCCGTAACGACAAGCAGAGATGCTTCACTTTTACAAGAATATCATAATTTACTGCATGCATATAAGGAACAGTCATATAAGAGTCACTTCTTTGTTGCTGAGAATGTACTTTATTATTGGAAAAAACAATTTTCAGAACTTTCCACCTAAATTATAGAACTTAGAAATATAGTCTTGCCATTTAGTACTCACTTTTGTCACCTGAGGCAGACACGGTTTCACTCAAGGCAACCATTCATACAAAATGCCATCATGACCACCAGCAGTAAAGGCAAAGGATCCCTGGACAGTTAAGTCCAGTCAAAAGGCGACTATGGGGTTGTGGTGCTCATCTCACTTTCAGGCCGAGGGAGCCTGCAGCTTTACAAGGCAAAATCCACTAAAACTTGTGACTACAGAGAATCCCAAACCAGGGTTCCCAAACTAAGGCTGTATTTTACTGCATACCCTGGAATTCAGAGGTGCAAGAATGGGCAGTCAACTGAATTTCCAAACTTACATATCTGCCAGCAAAGTTACTTCTAAAAATCGCTTACGAAAAGAAAGTCAGCCAAGGAGGAATAATCTTGGGCAGATGGCATTGAATGCTGAGTGGCTGTTGTGGGGACGGAATGAAAAATCAAAGGGTGAGAATGGCAAGGAGTATTCTGGAGCAGCAGAGATTTGCTCCCCAAATTTTGATACCCTTAACTCAGTCCAGCAGAGATTATGCTTATCACCTTATTTGCCCTTTTTCTCAGCATTTTTTTTTTATCACCTGCATAATTTTCTGAAGAAATGGGCTAACATCTTTATGTAGCCACCAGAAGTTCTGACTGTACTTACCGGATCAATTGTTTTGGGATTAAGTCTGTCACTGGGCCTGGGCTGCGGCTTAATTACAGGATCTGGGGAAGTCAATGAAGTGGGTAATGGCTTTCTTTTCTGTGTCACAGTTTTCTCAGCCATTTGAGAACCTGAAGACGTTCTTTTACCACTGCTTCCTGCAGCACCAAAAACAAAAAAGACCCCACAGAAGAAAGCAGGGATAGGATTTACATTCTTAATGAAAAATATTTTTTATTATAAGGCAGGTAAATAAAACACAGTTCAGCTGTCACTAAATAGTAAAGACATACCACTTGCTCCATTTTTCAAACATGCGCCTTCACATTTCTTGGTTTGCTGCATACCTCCTTGGGAGGTATGTAGAGACACCTGTACAAAGAGAAATTGATACTGGTTGGCATCACTTTGCATTTGTATCCTGGTAGCACAACTTCTTAAGGGACTGTTCAAATAGAAGGGCTATTAAAGAGAAGAAAATCTGCATTTTTAAGAGTCCTATTGATCTATGGACATTTGAAGAAATCCCTGCAGAGTTAACCAAAAGGGGATTATTTTCTGTAAATGGATCTAAGGCAGCTCTTTTATGGTACAAAGTATTTAAAGGAAAAACCCGCATTTACATGTGTTCAATATTTGCACAACCGTGCACACACGCATTGCACCAAACCCGGAAGTGACCCAAAAAGTCACAAAAAAGGGTGGAATGTTGCAGGGCGGAACAGGATGCTTGCAGGCTTTTCCAATGGTGATTCAAATATGTCATGGAATGTAAATGGATGGTTGCCTGTATCAACATTTCTATACCACCCTTCACCCGAGGATCACAGGGCAGTTTACAATCTCAAAACACAAAAGTCCATAACATAGAAGCACACGAAAGTATTAATCAATGTCTAACTTTTGTAGCTACAATCCTAATCACATTTACATGGAATAATAATGTTACTGCCCTCTTGCTAATAGTAACTCAGAGTCACGAAATGAAACTGATGGGTAGGAGATTCCGGACAGGCGGTAAGCCATATTGCCCCGGTGGTGCAGTTGAGTTTCCCACATTTGGGGAAATTGCAGACATCAGAACCGTCCTGAGACCTGCAGATATAGGGCAATGAACCAATTTAATTAATCATCATCATGATCATTGGCCTAGTTATTACGAACTGACCTTTTAAAATGGTGGACCAAATTCACAGAAGATACAGCTAATTGCTACTGATGGGACCCCTGAACATGGAGGTTTTCTTTTTCACACCAGTGGCTGGAGGCGCACAAAGGTGAGAGGATCTTTATGACTATTAATTAAATTTGTTTTACCGCCCTATAGCCGCAGGCCTCGGGGCAGTTCACAAGATAAAATAAAAATATAAAGACACAAAGGAAAACAACCCAATAAACGCCCCCCCACCCACATCCACCCACCAATTGGATGGGGGGCACTGGATATGAATCGGCCAAAGGCCAGGTAAAAGAGGAACATTTCTACCTGGAGCCTAAAGGTGTAACACAAAAGGCTCACACCTGGCGTATGGGCTCCCCTGCGCCACCTGGCAGGAAACCTGACACTGCAGTAGACAAGGCTACTCATCCAGCAGGGCACCTTCTCAGGGGCGTAACAAACCTTACCGATTCCCAGCGGAGCTCAGCGCCAAGAAAATAAATTAATAATAATAATACTTTTATTTTCAATGTACTACCTGTGTACAATGAAATTAACAGAGCCTCCCTCCTCCCACCCCAAACACTCAATCGCATTTATAGGTAGGTAGCCGTGCTGGTCTGCAATAGTCAAAACAATATATATATATATATATATCCTACTAGTAGCACCTTAGAGACCAACTAAGTTATTGCACTGGAGTCTTGTGTGCGCACAAGCCGCGCAAGCGCTAAACCCAGCCCCGTCTTCTTCAGCGGGGAAAGCACTCTGCACATGCTCAGGGAAGCGCACCTCCTTCAGTGCTGAGGGGAGGAAAGGCATGCTTGGGGGGCACCCCACCTCGTCTTCCCAGCTGAGGGGGTGGGGAGGAGAAGGCGCTCTGCGCATGCTCGGGCTGCCCTGCTTCCAGGACCCCGCGAGCCAAACTCCCTCGCCCGTTAACGCGACGAGGCGGGACGAGCCACCTACCTGCGGGGGGGGGGAGTTACAGCCCGGGGGCGAAAACAGAAGGACGAGCGGGAAGGAAGGAGCGCGCCTCTCCCTCGCCGGGACGCCGCCGACGCCGCCTCCCTCGCTCGCTCGCTCGCCGGCTCCTCGGAAAGGCGTGGAAATCCGCACAGGCCGCAGCTGCCCGTCGCCGTTGCCAAGGCAACTACGGGCGCCCGGAGAGGCCAAACTTCCTCGCGGAGAAGGCGGAGGGCGCTCTGTGCATGCTCGGAATTCTGTCACACACACACTCTTTGCTTTTTGTGAGAGAACTGCGCATGGGCAGGAGGCGATAACATGAGTGATAACAGCTATTGTTGTGGCCAACTTGAATAAAATAAGAAAATAAAATAAAAATAATAGGGGAGAACAATTGATGACATGACAGGGCGCGCACGCGCAATGTTCATAAACCGGGGGGGGGGGGACTGGCATAGGCAGGATTTATGCTGCGCGGGGGGGACGGACCCACCTGTTACCATTATATATATATTTTATATATATACACACACACGCACACACATATACTAAATTTTCTGCTTTACATTTTAAAATACTCCTTTTACATCCTTAAGATATCAATGACTTCTTTTCTTCTCTTTCCATGGTTCAATCTACATATCATAAATCCCTGCATATTTTACAAAACCTATACCATTCAGTATTCCATTATTACATCCATCAAAACTTATTTACACTGTGGAATCTTATCTTAATGCTGCCAGCGTTTTCAGCTGTATTTCCCATATATCCAATAAACGTTTTCCAATCTTCTTTAAACGTATGTTCTTGTTCTCTTATTCTATATGTTAAGTCAGCAAGTTGTGCATGTTTTGTCAACTTAAGTTGCCATTCCTCTTCAGTTGGGACTTCACTCGTTTTCCATTTTTGGGGGGCTAACAAAACACAGGCCGCAGTAATAGCGTACATAAATAACACCTGGGAATTTCCATCTGAATTATCCCCAGCAGAAAGGACTGCCCACCTGTTATCATCCTCTGTCTGGCTCTGTCTTAGCAGATTCGGAATGAAATGTCTCAGCAACAGTTGTTTTAAATTACTTTCTTTTGACCCTCAAGTGTTCAGAAAAAAATCTGCCAAAACCTTCAGTCGTTTGATAACTAGGAAGTTAAATGGAAAATCAGCATCAGGCAGTATATTTCATGCAGTTAAAGGGTATATTTTGCAAAATTATAAAGAGCCTTTTTAAAAAACTTCTTAAAAGAACCAAAAAATAATACCCCAAACCTCCCTCCCATCCGTATAACAGCCAGGAATACACTTTTTGAATTGAGAGCAGAATCTATCCGAACTGAAGCACTTGTTTAAACCCTTGTTTAAATCTTTCATTTAAAAACAAGGGGACCTGAAAAGTTCTTCACTTAAGATTATGTGCTTTCAGTGGTTTGTCTTTTTGCGTCATCTATGAATGATGTTACTATAATGTGAAAATGAGGGGAAATGGATGTGTAGCCCAGCCACTGCTGTTGCCTTATGTTCACATTATAACCACCTAGCACAGAAAACAATGTTCTTTGGCTTTTATTCAGTTTTATACTTTGTCCACTTGATGGTGTTGCGGAGTTATTTACTGCCAGGCTGGTTAATTGCAAGAGGAAATGGGAATATATAAATGCTAGATAAAGTGCCATGTGTTTTGCACATTCCATCCCAGCTTAGAAGAAAGGCACATAGAATATTAACAGCAAATATTACGGAAATGTTGAGGGAGGGGGAAATTGGTGAAAGATGCTTCCTCCTTTTAAATCATTTATGTGTTTCTCCAAATAAATTTGTATTGTTCAGAGGGTCGAGCGATGCCTTTTACCAGGTCCGATTTACATGAGAACGCCCTGAACACTTAATTTTTGCAGTACTGGCTGCTTTAAATTTTAAACAATAATAAATAAATTATCAGGAGCACCTGCATTTCTGATCACTAGTTCTGCAGGCTGAATGAAGTGTTCTAAATAAATGAACGACCCACGTCCTAGGTCTTCCTACCAAAGGGACAGGTTCTGTTGGCTTTAAGAAGTTAATGCCCGAAAGTAATTCTAAAAAGAAAGAGGAAATAAGCAGAACTTGCAAGCAAGAAGTTATCCAAAATCCTCTGCAGGTGCTTGACTATTCCCCAACTGAAATTGCAGCCATGATTTCTGGTGGGGTTTTTTTGGCAAATAAACAAAATGCATTGAACTACATTTTTAAAATAGTTGTAGATAGGTAGCCGTGTTGGTCTGCCATAGTCAAAATAAAAAATTCCTTCCAGTAGCACCTTAAAGACCAACTAAGTTAGTTCTTGGTATGAGCTTTCGTGTGCATGCACACTTCTTCAGATACACATCTGAAGAAGTGTGCATGCACACGAAAGCTCATACCAAGAACTAACTTAGTTGGTCTTTAAGGTGCTACTGGAAGGAATTTTTTATTTTAAAATAGTTGTATTCTGTTACATTTCCAAAAGTTGGCACAAAAGTGGCAAACATTAAGCTGAACACATTAATCATTATCAGATGCAACTTTCATGGGAAATTATTGTGTTCCTGTTTGTGTGCATATATGCACATGTAGGGAAAATGTAACATGCTGTGGCCCTCACAAATGCCATAGATTTGAAATATTGGATTATCCGCATGCTTCTCTTTCCAACTCTGCACAATATGCAGCTACAATAACAGGAACTTAGCGATCTATTTCCAGAAATGATACCTTGGGTTTTTACAAGGCATGGTGCAGTATTGTATAAAATTCTACTAACATTAAAAATGTTGGGCGTCATTGCAGTTACTGTGACCTCCTTTAGCTCCCCCCATTTATTTTTTGAGTTCCTACTAAATACTTATGAGACTTTTCTCTAAAATCTAGATAAAAATGTCCACTTGGTATTCAAATGTATGCATGAAGGGCTTTTTTTGGGGGGGGGATAAACCTCACAAATATCTTGCTTGGATCTGGAGCATCTCCCTAGCTTTGATCTATAATGTAGCAATGTGTCAGGCACCCCAAAGTAGTTTTATGTGCTGTAAATAGGAAAAGCTGAGTAGCTTCATGGTTCATTGATTTAAAGGTTCTATAGGAGCTGTGAGATCAAAGAGAAGCTTAATGGTTTTATGCTACCCTACATAGCTGTCAGTCCACTTATATGAGGAGGCTGAGCTTGGGCAATTAGTTAACAGCGATTCTTTCACCAAATCAGTTGTTCTTTCTCAGATTTTATTTGTGCATCCATTAAATACCGTACTTCTCCCTGTAATACTATTGCATCTGTTCCATGTGGCAGATTTTATTACAGTGGTACATCGGGTTACAGACGCTTCAGGTTACAGACGCTTCAGGTTACAGACTCCGCTAACCCAGAAATAGTGCTTCAGGTTAAGAACTTTGCTTCAGGATGAGAACAGAAATCGTGCTCCGGCGGCGCGGCAGCAGCGGGAGGCCCCATTAGCTAAAGTGGTGCTTCAGGTTAAGATCAGTTTCAGGTTAAGAACAGACCTCCGGAACGAATTAAGTACTTAACGCGAGGTACCACTGTATACTGTTAGCAAAATGGTCATCATTATTATTGATGGTGTGTGTGTGTGTAGTTGGAAATATATTTATATTTATATTATATTATTATTATACAAATATTATGGTGGGATCTTTTTCAGTGGTGGTTACAGCCCTCAGTCTCAGCTGTGATTTCTTGTAATTTGTCCCCAAGCCCAGCACTTTACTTTTCTATAGGATTGAATGGCAACTATAGGAAAGTAAAGAGGTGTAGTACGTTAGGGATGCCACTGGAGTGGGTTTCAACCATTGAAATGCAACACTTTATTTGAACAGCTGTTTACCGACTATGGTGACTATTAGATAGAATTATTTGCCATATATAATGTATGTATAAATGGAACTGGAATAAAGGTACACCTTTAGATCATGAATCTTTAGGTCATTTTGGTTTTATATGGTTACAGAATGGAATGAAAATAAAATTGTTTTCTATCTTCTGTTACATGTTCCAAGGTTATACAGTGGTACCTCGGGTTAAGAACTTAATTTGTTCTGGAGGTCCATTCTTAACCTGAAACTGTACTTAACCTGAAGCACCACTCTAGCTAATGGGGCCTCCTGCTGCCAGTGCACAATTTCTGTTCTCATCCTGAAGCAAAGTTCTTAACCCGAGGTACTATTTCTGGGTTAGCGGAGTCTGTAACCTGAAGCGTCTGTAACCCGAGGTACCACTGTATTGCTGTTTGGAGCCTATTAAAGAAATATATGTAAAATTTATGAAATCAACAATTCAAAGTTTCAAAAAAAGAAGACGTGATATTGTTTATTTAAAAGTGTAAGTTATTTCCTTTATGTTTCAAAAATATTTCTATATTAAGGATTAGGTAATTTGCAAATCTAAGTTAATTGACTAACACTAATTTTTAAAATAAAAAAATTCCTTCCAGTAGCACCTTAAAGACCAACTAAGTTAGTTCTTGGTATGAGCTTTCGTGTGCATGCACACTTCTTCAGATATCTGTATCTGAAGAAGTGTGCATGCACACGAAAGCTCATACCAAGAACTAACTTAGTTGGTCTTTAAGGTGCTACTGGAAGGATTTTTTTTATTTTGACTATGGCAGACCAACACGGCTACCTATCTGTAACCAATTTTTAAAAAAGCAAGGTTCTTAATCAACAAAAATGGCTGGCAGTTTAATGTGGTTGACATTGCATTAATGTGGCTCTGATGGAAGCAGTGGAAACTTTAGTAAATGTAACATTCTATTCATGTACCATTCCCTCCCCACCCCTCTCATTATATATAAGGGTCTGATGACTTCTGTTTCAGTGTATCTGAAGAACTGTGCATGCACACGAAAGATTATACCTAAAATTACTCAGTTGGTCTCATAAGGTGCTACATTATAATTTTATAATTCTTTTGGAAGGATTCTTTTAACGACTTTCTTAGATCATATAACCTTTTTGAAGACTTGATTCTTTTCAGGGAGTTTTTAGGTTTTTAAAGAAGAGTCTTTTAAACTATCTTTTTAAAGAACTGTTTTAATTTATTTTGACTTCTGTTCATGTTAACCAAGCAGGCAAGGCCTTTGATTAGCAGCCAATGTGTTTAGTTATTGCTACTTCAAGGATTTTTAAAGCAGTTGGAAAAACAACCCCTTGCATAAATGTTTTTATAAGAGAGAGGGATGGCTCATGTGAATATGTTCCAGTAGACCTCTCTTGATAAGATAGGCAGGTTCAAGCACTGTCACATCCTTATTAATGAATAAGAATGAATACATGATGGAGCGCGGGAGATAGGAAGGATGCTGGCATGGGATCTTTTAAGAGTCCTTTATGAAAATCAAGCTCTACTGCAACTGCCAGAGAAAGGTCAAGTGTGAATTCTTACATTCAGCTCAGCTTCTTTGGTTCAAACGCCTTTAGTGAATGGAATCAAAGAGATCCAAACATGTTTGTATCTTCCTTTCTCCACCCCTCAACCCCCGCTTCCAAGTTACCTGATATTCCAGTCTACCCCCTCTCATGTCTTCCATCAAGCTTTGGTATTGTGCTTCCTTGCTCCAAAGCTTGTTCACTCTTTTGTGAGAAAAAAGCTCTATGCTTGCTGTAGAATTGGCTAAACTGAAGAATACGATCTTGCCAATATGATCAACACATGGCTTTGGTTTCAGGTGAAGCCCAGAATGGACTTCTCCATTTTGTGTGGAGACTACTTAAGGAACACCCTTCCTCTCCAGACTCCATGGCAACATTCATTTTAACCAATATTCACTATAATTTCTCCAAATTATGAATTAAAGATGAATACCTTGACATTCCAGTAGGCAGGCTTTGCCCAAATTCATTATCATATTCAGCACACATAATGTGCTATTATGCCAATGTTTTAAATAAGTAATTAAATCGGGCCAAATCACAAATATCAGTATAATTTTACCTAACAGCTACAAGATACTGCAGAGGCTGAATGCAAATAATCTAATTAATAACTACCATCAAAATTTGGAAACTATGTTCCCTGAAAACTCAAATGTTTCAGTTGCGAACAATTCTCTTGACGCTCACGGTACCTTTCCCAATCTGCAGTATACATTATAGCTGAGCTATTATTGATTTGTCCCAAAGCATTATGGAGAAATTTGTCTCTTTCTTTAGAAGTTTTCTCTTTTGAAGCTTTTTTTTTTTTTTGGCAATGATATGTTAAATCTGATAGCACTGTGGTTACTGTTCCTAATAGGTTCAGCAATACTTACATCTTACATGAGTTTACGGGCATCATTTAGGATTAAGGCCATGGTCATCTCCCCTCTGATGGCTCCTAAGAAGGGTGGTGTTGTACCATCATGAAGGACATCTAGAAATGCTACCTCTTTGTTGTCAGCGGAACACACATTTACCCAGTCTGTGTGAGGGCAAGAAGTCACCCATTACTATGCCATTTCACCCTCTGCTTAATTTCATTTTCCACCTTAAGATCGCTTGGGGGTGGTACTGCATCCCCAGTACTAAATTATTCTTTGAGGTCTGGTACTGACACTCACAGCGATCTTACACAAGAGTCTGCCCCTTTTGGAATTTATCGATTGTTCTCTTTGATGTACAGAGTGACAATACTTACAGTACACCCTTTCCTGTAGACAACCATATCCAGTGCCGGATTTACGTACAGTGGTACCTCGGGTTAAGTACTTAATTCGTTCCAGAGGTCTGTTCTTAACCTGAAACTGTTCTTAACCTGAAGCACCACTTTAGCTAATGGGGCCTCCTGCTGCTGCCGCGCCACCAGAGCACGATTTCTGTTCTCATCCTGAAGCAAAGTTCTTAACCCAAGGTACTATTTTTGGGTTAGCGGAGTTTGTAACCTGAAGCATATGTAATCTGAAGTGTATGTAACCCGAGGTACCACTGTATAAGCTAAACAAGCTATAGCTTAGGGCCCCACTCTCTTGGGGGGCCCAAAAAAATTTAAAGGAAAAAATCTGGATGTGCATTTCCAAAATATAAGATAAAAAACAAATGAAATAAAACCTACATACAGCAACAGTGTATTGTGTTATGTAGGCTCCTATGATGTAAGTAATAAAGAAGAAGAAGAAGAAGAAGAAGAAGAAGAAGAAGAGGAGGAGGAGGAGGAGGAGTTTGGATTTGATATCCCGCCTTTCACTCCCTTTAAGGAGTCTCAAAGCGGCTAACATTCTCCTTTCCCTTCCTCCCCCACAACAAACACTCTGTGAGGTGAGTGCGGCTGGGAGACTTCAAAGAAGTATGACTGGCCCAAGGTCACCCAGCAGCTGCATGTGGAGGAGCGGAGACGCGAACCTGATTCCTCAGATTACGAGACTACCACTCTTAACCACTACACCACACTGGCTCTCAATGCTAATGCTAGCCTGCTCCCTAAAATAACACTGGTTTGCTCATTTCTATATGTGGGGTGCCTACATTCTGCATGGACTGGTAGCATGGCAACATGTGGAAATGGCTTTAGGTCCGTAAATTACCATATGACATATATTCAACACAGAAAACAGCGACAATTTGTTGTTGACAAAGGACAGTTGGACATATAAAGGGCCCCATTACCTTCAGTAGCTTAGGGCCTCATCAAACCTAAATCCGGCCCGGACCATATCCCATTGTTTCTCTCCATTCTGCCAGGGTTCCATTCTGACCACTACATCTATGTTTCCTTGTGATAAAAAAACCCCCCAAGCATTCCAGCTCACTCATCTTGGCTCTGAGGACTACCATAGCTTATCGACCCCCATATACAGTCTCTCTCTCTCCTCAAATGTCTCCAACACACGTGTTTTAAAGCACATGCCAGGAAGAGCTGAAATGGTCCTTCTGAGACAGGCTTAGCAACTGAGCAGGAATTACGTAGTCCCCAGAACCACTTTTAGTAGCTTTCCTGATGAAGTATGAAGGAGGCAGGTGACAGGAGGCAGGTGATGTGCTTTTGAACTTGCAAGTATGGCACCTGTGTGTTTTGCCCAGCAACTTGGTGGGGAGCTGTTGTAAAGGGTTAAATCTGCTTTGTTTGCATTCATGAATTGTTCTTCAGTTGGTATTTCTTAAACAGACTTTGTTCACGTGACACCATAATATGATTTCACGATCCCCCATTTCAGTGATAGTTTCTTGCTAAGGAGAAAGGGGTGTTTTATACTCTTAACTGGTGTAAACATCATCAGACTTCACGGTGGCGGTTGTTGAGGATGAGCTGCCCCAATACCAGAGAGGTAGGGCAGGCAGAACGACATAGGGAAGGAGGACACAGGGGCCTGAGGGTCAAATGCATGGGAAGCAGGGCAGGGTAAAGGTAAAGGTAAAGGGACCCCAGACCTTTAGGTCCAGTTGTGGCTGACTCTGGGGTTGCAGCGCTCATCTCGCTTTATTGGCCGAGGGAGCCGGCGTACAGCTTCCGGGTCATGTGGCCAGCATGACTAAGCCGCTTCTTGCGAACCAGAGCAGTGCACGGAAATGCCGTTTACCTTCCCGCCGGAGCGGTACCTATTTATCTACTTGCACTTTGACATGCTTTCAAACTGCTAGGTTGGCAGGAGCAAGGACCGAGCAACGGGAGCTCACCCCGTCACGGGGATTCAAACCGCCGACCTTCTGATCGGCAAGTCCTAGGCTCTGTGGTTTAACCCACAGCGCCACCCTCGTCCCACAGCAGGACAGGGTAGCGGCTAGAAAAATAACTGTTTGCACTTTGGAGTGGGTGTGATCCCAAAAAATGAAAAGAAGAGACAACAAGGGCTGAAAGGAGAATGAAAACTGGGACAATGAATGGAGATGAAAGATGCAGAGGTGAGCAAGCAACCTGTGTATAGGTAAAGGTAAAGGAACCCCCGACAGTTAAGTCCAGTCATGAATGACTCTGGGGTTGTGGCGCTCATCTCACTTTACTGGCCGAGGGAGCCGGCGTTTGTCCGCAGACAGTTTTTCCGGGTCATGTGGCCAGCATGACAAAGCTGCTTCTAGCGAACCAGAGCAGCACATGGAAACGCCATTCACCTTCCCGCCAGAGTGGTACCTATTTATCTACTTGCACTTGGACGTGATTTCGAACTGCTAAGTTGGCAGGAGCTGGGACCGAGCAACAGGAGTTCACTCCGTCATGGGGATTCAAACTGCTGACCTTACGATTAGGCAAGCCCTGGGCTCTGTGGTTTAAACCACAGCCCCACTTGCATCCGGAACATGTGAATAGAACTAGTCAAATATGAAATTTCAATGCATGGTGTATGCAGTTCTTTCTCAGGAGAAATTTAGATTAATATTTAGAAAAGTATCCTGAGAATCAACTATGTGACTGTTTGGAGATAACACTGTAAAATAGTTCTGAATCTACAAGACAAGCATGGAGGTTCTGCCTTTAGCTTGACAGCAATATATTCCCTGGGTCATGTTTTTGATTGGGATAGCTTTTTAAAATGACTCTTGTTATGCTACTGGAGTTTAATTATAGGCCGCTGAGCAAGTTAAACTTCTTAGAAGAATACAAGCAAAAGCTAGCACTGAAGTAAATATCTGTTTAATTTACAAACATCAGTAAAGGTACTGATATCAGTCCAAATAAGACAAAGAAACACCGTATTACACATGTACATCTAACTTTTTCTTTTTAAAAAATTGAAAAAAACAGCCCCATTACGGGGTACCCCGAGATTTACTGGAAAAAAAGAATACAACCAACTATGAAGAATTATTACCAATTCTATATTGTGATTTAGCAGCAAAAAATGTTAACAAAGGGAAACATTAGGACAAGTAAAGTAGTTTTAATATTTGGGAAAAGTCACAGTTCTTGGTAATACAGCCTCTTTTTTTAATTTTAAAGGGAAGGATACTCCAAGGGAATATTAGTTTGTAAAGGTCTACTTTTCTAGTGTCAAGTTTCTACACATCATTTCATTTTCTGCAAAGCAATGTATATCAGGGAAATGCTCAGTTCCATACATTTGCCATCTACTGTAAAGACTCTTTCACCCCTCACTCGTTACAAGGACTTGAGAGATGCTCCTGCTATCATGAAAACTACAACCTGTTGTTGCTTCTGCCGTCCAGTTCTTTCAGTGACACCAGGCAGATGATAGGTTGCCAAGGAGAAAAAAACAAACCCAGACCAAATCTATTTACCCCGTGAGAACATGCCATGTTAGTCCTATTGCAACTATCCTGATTAAGTCTTCTTTTTTTAAAAAAACAAAACAAAACCCCAACAGCAACAGGAAGTACAAAAATATCAGGACAAATATAAATTAATATATATTAAAGCATTGAAAAAAAAAACAGTAAAAGGGGTGGCCTAAATGTTAAGTACAGTGTACTTTGATACAATAAATATTTCTCAATAAACCGAATACTGTATAGAGTTGCTCAGAACTCATAAAAACAAAACTCCATATTATACCTAATTTTCCCAACAATAATCTATTTTTTATCCTCCCCTTAACATTTATATTACAAAAAAAATTAATACTGGAAGAGAGTAGATAAACACTCATTCAATTTCTTCTTTTGCTAACATGCCGACATAAAAGAATATACCAGGAGATTTTAGGGTTATGGTGAATTCTCTTCTGTTAAGGAGGCAAGATGTTTCATTTTCCCGACTTGATTATTTTATGCCGTACAAAACGTGTACATAAATCTGCGCAAAAGGATTTCTGTTCGCCTTGTGCCTTTTCATTGCACGCCCTGGAAGAGTTTGATATGATCTTGTCGAGAGAGTAAAACCAAAAACGACGACAACGAAAAACTAGTTAAGGAAGTAAAAAAAGAAAGCAAAGCCTCAGACTCCGGGGTTGATTTTTCATCAATAAGATTGTAGGGTTGAAAGTCACTTGAGCAAAGTGCCTGTTTATCTTCAGAATGTTACAAAGAAGGGCTGATGTTAAAAGTTGTTAAGTTTTTCCATCACTGTTGAAATGTTACCAGGTATTTTTATTGGGTACAAGAAGTCTCAGTTCAAGCACTTAATTTTTGTTTTGTTGCAGTTGAAGAAAAAAGTCTTTATTCTCATAATAAAAATAAGTCTGTTCTGTATTTTACAATATATTTCAAATATTTCCACTATGAAGCATTAATTAGTCCCAAGACACGGTCAATAAGTATACAACATTTAAAAAAAAAGACAAAAGTGGAGCGAAAAAGGGCATGTTTAGGAGGGGCACGCTGTACAGCTGCACTTCACCACCTTCTCGACCTCATCCACAAATGAAGACCCGTCAGTGCATTCAAAAGAATATTTCCGCCTCTTGCTCCTCAATGGCCCGCAGCACTGCCCATTCGAACAGCCTCCTCTGCATTCTAGTCTCGATACCTTCTTGGTCGTCTGGCACGCGGCATAACCTTGCTGCTTTTGGAAGTAATCTCTGACTCGTTCCCCTCGACAAGAGATTTCTGCAACGTGAAAAAGAGCAGCCCCCAGATGACACACCATGCAATGATATCAATCGTTGGCATCTACTAAGAAGATGAAATGCGTCTAAATATAGACTCTTGTTTACATTACTTTTATCTTGGAAAAATAAAGGTTCTGGTACACAGGATTAAAAAAGCAGATTGCGCTTTTTTTTTCCAGATTCGCTTATTCTTTAGTGGTGATTTATTCCTAAAGCCATAAATACGCTGCTATTACAATGACAAGAAAATTGGAAATTTAATTCTTTTCCCTTTATTACAAAAATACACATCATC
The DNA here is from genome assembly GCF_965112155.1 of Podarcis liolepis. Lineage (NCBI taxonomy): Eukaryota > Metazoa > Chordata > Lepidosauria > Squamata > Lacertidae > Podarcis > Podarcis liolepis. Next base: position 68,507,346 of record NC_139564.1, on the reverse strand, counting down.
TATTCCTAACAGCACGACCAGCTGGTTTCTTTTACTGTTGGGAAGTACTTGAGACAGCATGCAATTTCATTTATTAGACCTTGAGTTAAATATTATTCAATCTGTTATTTAATAGAAGCTACATTCCACTAACTTCATAAATTACTGGGACATAAAAACAGTTTAAATAGGAGACATCTGGGTTAAAAACCCAAACCCCATATTCTATTCTAGTCACATTGATGCAAAGTACAAAATAAATATATGTCAGCTGAAGAAAAAAAGTTGGGGGGAGGGTGGAGAGAGAGAAAAGTGAAAGAGCCTTGATAGACAAGGAAAGAAAAGAACAAGATGACAGTGGAGGGGAAAATATCCTGTTTTTATCCATCTCACCTGTATAATTCGCTGTGATAAATCAGTTGAAGATGAGAGGTCAAAAGTAGAGTTTGTGATAAAACTAGGAGCAGAATCATTGGATTTGGCTTCGCAGTTGCAGAAGGCAGAGAAACAATAAATACAGAAAGATATAGCAGGTAAAAGGTGGCAGTTCAAATATAGTAAAAAGTCGCTTCTGAACAAAGAAAAAAGTTTTCACAGCAAAATACTTGATGGGGGGAAAAATCTTCCAAGTGCTAATATTAAATTCAAAGATCATTTTTAATATTAAAAAAAAATCCTCTTCATTATTATATTAAAAAAAATATTCCTTTTTCACTGAGAGAAGCTCTGTAGAGCTTAGGGTGGGATAAAGGGGGGAAGAAATAATAAAAAAGAAGCCCAAAGAAAAATGTACTGCCATGTGTGCAAGACTGGGGTTTGTTTGTTTTTCTCCATCTTTATTATGTTTCGACAATAAAACGAATATTTTCCCTCTTATGTGAAACTGTGACAAACTGGTTATCTACCTTTATCGCAGCTGTCCCCAGTGTATCCGCTGCTGCACTCGCAATACGGTTTCCCATGGCCTGAAAGCCTGCATTTACCGTGTTTACATCGGATGGACTGGCAGGGGTTAGGCAGTTCTTCATCCTCATCACAGAGGACACCGGCACGTCCCTGCAGGCATTTACAACTGTATGAAAACGCATTGATTGGCAAGCAGCTACCATGCACACATCTACAGGGGGAGACAAGCCCAAGAGAATAAAAATAAATTACTGTATTCATTCCAATCCAAGGCTAAGCGACATTAACTGTAAAACAAAACAAAAAAACTTTGGACTGTGCTCAAAAAGGAAATGGCTTATAGGGTTTTTACTTCCCCTTCCTTTTTAGAACGCACTACATGTCAGTACGACATGGAGCGAAGCCGTTTGGCCTGTGCTAATTGGTACGCAAGGTTAGTGCAACGATACGGAAGAAGGTAGCCCGTTTGTTTTGTTAGTACTGGAATATTGCCACTGTAGATGTGTTATGGAAGACCTGAGCAAGGTGTCACAGGTGCCAAATTCTGCATTCCTCAAGATCCCTGCCCTCCCCCCCCCCTTTAAGCGTTAGAGACTGTGTGGGCAAGGAATGCATAATCTGGCTTAAAATGACTGAGGTTGATACGAGCTATTAATGATCAACAAGAGGAAGAAGAAGAGAAAGAAGAAGAAGACATGGCTTACCTGTAATCAGGGCTGGCCCACCCATAAGGCAAGGTGAGGCAACCGCCTCAGGCAGCCTGATGCATAGGGGCAGCAAATCCGCCCTCCAAGGAATGAATTGCCCGCTGCTTCCACAGTGGTATGCTCCTTGAAGGCTGGATCTGCCTCCACCTTGGCAGTGCCACCCAACCACCTCTATAGCAGCCTCTTGGTGAATGGGAGACACTGCTGGTCCATTCCCACCCTTGATCCAATGTAGAACTTCACTCAGCCCTTCTTCCCTGGTGGGAGGGAGGTGTTTTGTGGTCTGCCTCGGGTGCCAGAATGTCTTGAGCCAGCCCTGCCTGTTGGGCTCTTTTCACCCCATCCCCATGGAATTCAACAATTGAGAAAGCCCTTTTGGACTTTGACCAAAGAGAACATGGCATTGAGATTTAAGATAAAACTTAGCAATCAGAAGGTAGACATAAACAAAGTCGTTTTTCTTTTCTTTAGCACTGATGAGTGAATTGCTACCTGAATGCTTGCATGATGCTGTAATACCTCCATAAAAGTCCGCCTTGTCTAGCATCCATTCCGGCGAAGTACCGGAACGGTTTACTTCTGGGTTTGCCAATTGCGCATGTGCAGAAGCGCAAACCGTTCTGCATGTGTGCGCAGATGCGGCGCTTTGCCCTGCGTCCTTTTTGGCTAGCGGCTGGGGCTCCGGAACGGATCCCAGTCGCAAAACAATGTACAACTGTATAAAATCCCTGAGACAAACTGGATGGGATGTTAAATGCACCTTCACATTTAATGTGGATGTTCTGAAAAATTCAGAGAGCACTGCTTTGGGGTGGGGCTGATAATCATTAAGATCATAGAGGATGGGGAGGAGCAACTAGCTCTTTCCTCCCCTGCTGCGATACGGATGAAAATTGATCCCTTGAAGCTGCTATTTGCATCGGGAGCAATGCTTGAGAGCTGTTCATAGTTCATAGCAATTACAAACCAATGGTCCTTTTTCAATCATCAAAATAAGATTTTAGAGAGGTGTTAAAAACTCAAGAGAATGGAATGATGACATTTTATTCATTTTTTAAGCTACAATCTCCTCTTGTAATGTTGTCTAGAAATAATGAGGAAACTAAATTTGCAAGGGAAGAATATAGAAAGGTGGTCTAAAGATGGCATGTGATCCAGTAGCAGCCTGCTGGTTGTTGAACGATGGCATTCAACAACTTTTGATCAGTGTATTAATTTGCTAATCAGCAAAATAGGTAAGATGTGGTCCAAAGTAATTTCGTTGTCCCCGAGAGGGGGCAATGACAATAAAGATATTATTATTATTAAAAAAAAGGTGGGCAATTATATTCTGCGCACCCACCCACACCCCACCCCAGAAATGGAGACTTTCAAGTGTGCTACTACTTTTTAAAGCCTACCCTACTCCACTGTAAATACATGTAAAATACATGTAAAATATTAGAAAGGGACTTGAACAAGGACTTACTTATTTCCTAAGCAAGGATCATTGGCTTGCTGATCACAGAGTAGGCCAGTCCATCCTCCATCACATTCACAAGCAAAGCCTGACTGGCTAGTCACATGGCAGGTCCCATGGACACACATTTTCTTATGACAAGGTTCGCAGCCTGGCAAAATTCCAACTTGCAGTGGGACATTCCTAAAGTCCTGCAGTTCACTATTGATGTATAGATTACGGATGCAGCCATGAAAACTGGTGCCATTTTGACCTGGAGACTGGCGCAGGGCAGCAACATTGTTCTTCATAGGCATGCCTGGAAAACAAATAAGCCATCAACTTGTTACCTATGAAATGAATTTTCATAATTACTTGAAGATCACCACTGCTATTTAAAAACCTAACTGTGATTAGCTATGGGTACATTGAGATATCCAGATAATTTCCTCACCGTTACAAAACAACATTTTCAGTCACCACATCTCTACAGAGCTATGTTGACTGAATGAATAATGTGGAGGCAGACTTAGATGTCCTAGTGTCAAGTACATACTGCAGTTAAATGCCTGCAATGTAGATGGGATAACATTTCACCCGAAGGTAGTGCCATGTGGATCTGAATGCAGCCAGACTCACAGGCTATGTACACATTCCTGTTTACACTGCATCCTATGCACGCCTACATTTGGTTTTTGAAGCTGTATACACGTGGTGTTAGCTACAATCCACATTTATCCTGTAGGTTCTTGAGAAATACTACATTATGACGCATTCCCCACAAAACCAGAACCAATCCGATTTGAGAATTGCAGGACATACTCTTTGCACACTGGTGTGGAAAGTCAGCTGGGTGGAAAAACAACCAATTGCACTGATGTGTACAGTGACATGCAAATGTGATTTGAAACACATCAGGGCAAATGACCTCACTGTGTTTTAAGTCAGTAATGTATACACAGCCACTGTTTGATTCAGAAGGGTCTGATTTGTCCCACGGCACAGCTAACATTTCTGTAATGAGGCTGGCTTAGAAAATGCACACCTGTAAAACCAGAAATTGTCATAAATATTGCTTCAGTTGGTGTACAGTATTAACTAATATATATAATTTGCATTTCCCCAGACTATATATGCTATTTATACTCACAATAGAAACACTGTACACACTGTTTCCTTACCTCCTACATAGAGCGGGGAGTCAAAATTCAAAGTGGATTGTTTAGATAAGTTGCTGATGATTTTGGGACTTCCTCCATCAACAGACAAAGACAGAATCTGATCCATGGCCAGTAACTCAACTATATGGAAGTTTCCATCATTGATTGTCTCAACACTGGAAGAAGAATAAAGGATATTTTAAATATCCGAGACATTGAATGTTCTTCCTTAGCACAGTATAGATGAATAGCCAGACATTCAGTATTCAGAAAATTACAAGGAATAGACCAAGACCATTTTCCTGGTTATGCATAACGTAGTGAACTCAAACAACTTCGAGCTGTCGGCTGTCTTCAGTTGTGTGCTACAGTTTTTGCAGAGAACAGTTGTAGATTCTAGGCAAGATTCTCTAAATGTTCAGGTATCATGAGCTGTCGGCATCCCAGAGAATTGCACTTTCCTGGCTGACTTGAACATACAGACGAGAAAGTCAACAGGCAATTAAAGTCACCCAAAACAGACTGTTTGCAGCCGTAACCCTTGACCTTTTTATCGTTTAAAGGAATATGCCAACGCCATGTTACTTCAAAAACATACATATTATAGGGCAACCCAGAAACCAATAAGTTTTGCTTTACACCTTTCTTCCACCACATTCAGAGCATGGCAGCTTCTTGTATGCAGGCCTGAAATTCTTAAAGACCACATTTAAATACAGGCCCAGCTGATACTCGGTCGTCACTTGGCCAATATAAATCTTCAGAATTCCCCTAGCAGACCATGCCCTGTCCCTCCCAATTATCACAAGAGAGGACAAGAATCTGAGTACAGTGGTGCCTCGCAAGACGAAAAGAATCCGTTCTGTGATTCTCTTCGTCTAGCGGTTTTTTCGTCTTGCGAAGCAAGCCCATTAACGGATTAGCGGATTAGCGCTATTAGCGGCTTTTAGTGGCTTATCTGCTGATCGGATCAGCTGATAAGCGGCTTAGCAGCTTAGAAAAAGGGGGGGAAGGGGAAAAAACCAGCAGGAACTCGCAAGACATTGTCGTCTTGCGAAGCAAGCCCATAGGAAATTTGTTTTGCAAAGCACCTCCAAACGGAAAACTCTTTCGTCTAGCGAGTTTTCCGTCTTGCGAGGCATTCGTCTTGCGGGGCACCACTGTAGAGACAAGAAATAAAGGGCAGAGCCCCAGGCATTTTGAGAAAAGACCAGGTGTTTGTAAACAAGTGTGTTTGCGCCTTCACCTTTGAGCTATTGCAACCAATGGAATATAGTCCAGCCCACCACATGCTCTGAGGGATGGTGGACCAGCCCATGGCTGGAAAAGATTGCTGACCCCTGCTCTTGCATCTCCCCCCTGCTGCTCCTCTGAACCAAATTGTCACATCTGGCAACGCCATGCAGGGGCTGCTGCTCTTCTCCATAGACAGAGCCATTCCATGTCACAGTGTTTGTGTGAATAAATACCCAATTCATGGAAGGGACTGGAGAGGCTATCATAACTCAGTGCTATAAGAACCTTAAAATCTTTTGGAAGCTCTAAAACATTTGAGTGGGATCCAAAACAAACCTGCACACAAAGTCAAATAATAATAATAATAATAATAATAATTTATTATTTATACCCCGCCCATCTGGCTGGGCCTCCCCAGCCACTCTGGGCAGCTTCCATAAAAACCAAAGATACAATAAAATATCACACGTTAAAAACTTCCCTGAACAGGGCTGCCTTAAGATGTCTTCTGAATGTCAGGTAGTTGTTTATCGCTTTGACATCTGCTGGAAGAGCGTTCCACAGGGCGGGCGCCACTACCGAGAAGGCCCTCTGCCTGGTTCCCTGTAGCTTTGCTTCTCGCAATGAGGGAACCGCCAGAAGGCCCTCGGCGCTGGACCTCAGTGTCCGGGCAGAACGATGGGGATGGAGACGCTCCTTCAGGTATACTGGACCGTGGCAGTTTAGGGCTTTAAAGGTCAGCACCAACACTTTGAATTGTGCTCGGAAACGTACTGGAAACACATTGATGCACACAGAAGGGTTTTGCCCAGCATCCGTCTCCAACTGCAGACTGTGCTGCATCAAAAGCTGCTTCCCAGTGCAGTACTTTGAATTATTTTGAGAGCAGCATGGGGACGGTAGGAGGACTAAAGGAGTTCCAATTCTCACATGGGAACCTCAGTCTATGGATCCTAGTTCTTCTATGGAAGACGGATAATAAGGCTTGAGGAGCATCACATTTGACTTTCAAAGTTGACTAGGAGGAGAAAAAGACTATAGATGGCTGTGATGGATTAAGGAAGCTGGAATGCATCAAGATGGAAATAATGCAGAGCTTTGGTTGCACATTGCTTCCCAGAAAATAGCTGGCAAAAGCAGAAACTAAAATATAAATCCAAGAGCAATAATCCCCGAGTCTTTCCAGTTCCTCAAATACAAGGATCTAGTTTCAATCTCTTCTAAGTTTTCAAACAAGGGGGAAAAATACACTTAAGTATATCTTTATTCCCTTTTGTGCTTTAATGTTTAATGTCAGTACTTTTGTCCACAGTAATCCTGTTTTTATTCAACATGATTAAATGTATGCATGTGGAAAAAGAACATATTGGTTACACAAATTATGGTACTATAAGAAAAGCATGGTAAAAAGGAACAGAATATTTCAAAATCCTTTCAAGGAATATTAAAAGCCAGCTTTTATTATATCGAAAATGCAGAATTTTACAGGGATAATTTTTCTTTGGACTACATAAAAATTTCTTAGCAATCGACTGACATCTGGGTCCTTTGATATTATTGCAAAACAACTGTACTGAACGGCTTTAGTCTTTTAATTCCAGTTTTCCATTTGAGAGGAATTATTCGACAGGCATTGGTGGTGGTAGAAAACTAGCTTTAGCCCCTGGATGCAGACTATGTATGCCCCCATAACCTTTTGCTGCAAAGCCTCTCCTCCTTCCGGAGGGGAGGGATTGTGAGCAGGAGCCAATTCTCATGTCACGCAGGGGGCATCCTGCCCCCCGCCCTGTCATCATCGCTGGCGCGCCATGCCTCCCAGTTGGGCATCGAATCGGGTGACACTGCAGGGGTGTGGTTTAGCCGCTCAAATGCGTTGTTGGTGTATGGAAGGGCAAGGTGTGGCCATCGCCTACCCCTTCACTTATGGGTATTCCGTTAAAGGAATCCGGCGGTCGTGGATCCTGTCCGATGCCTGTGTGGTGGGGGGCCATGGTACGACCCTCGGTGACATCAGGGGAGAGCTTATAGTTGTATTTGCATCAACAGGCTCCCCCTACTGGTGGTTAACCCCTCATCAGACTCACCCCTCTCCGAGTGGGTGGAGTCAAATTTTCTGTGGTCCAATGCCTAAGCCAATACCTTCTCACATGCTGTAATCAATAAAGTTGTGGCCTTTTTCTAGCCCATTAACCTAATATACTGTGTCCACGTGTCTTTATTCCCAAGTGGGGGTCGGGTCCTCGAATCACAACTGGCTTTAGCCCCTGCCGTACCCTGTCCTCTACCCAACCCTCATCCCCAGCAGGAGGAGAAGACATTGCCCTGGGTTCTTTATTACCCTCAGGAGTTGTGTGTATGTGAGAGAGGAATGACAGAGCCATGGAAGTGAACACAGAGAATTCTTCTTCAACCAGTTTCCTTTGCCCCACCACTTATGCTCTTTCCCTCCCTGAAAAACAGGGACTAGTAGCAGATTTTAGTTGAGCTTCGTGGGGCTTACGCATATGTAGAATTGCACTTGGCCCTGAGTAGGGAAGCAGATGCAACTTGACACTAGTAAATTGCTTAAATTAGTTGAAAATAGATTACATTGTTAATCATATGCAAAAACATATTTTTTTAAAAAAAAAATAAACCTAATGCTTTCATAAATTTTAAATTTGTCCTTAAAACTGCATAGAACATTAATATATTCTCCAGAAATCTTTAAAAGCATGCTGTCTCTGAGTTAAATTTCACATTGGCCATCAGGTTGGATGGCCACCTGCCATGGATACTTTAGCTGAATTTCCTGAATTGCAGGGGGCTGGACTAGTCCCTTCCAACTATACAGTTCTATGATTCTATGATATAATGGCATGCATCAAATTTGAATTTTTGTTCAATATTCTCCCAGATGATTCTCCCAGATGTATTCATTATGACTCATTGCTGTACCCTGGATTGTTCAGAATGATCACCATTTGGTAGCCAAGCCCAAAGCCAAAAGTCCTATTGCGATACATTTTGGCTTGCCTGCTGATGGAAGTGACCATGAGGTGATCTGATAATATCATCATTTAGCAGTTTTAAACCCCTAAGTAACAGCGGTTGCTGAGATGTTACCCTGTTCACCTCTACATAGTTCCATCCTTATTTCAGACATCCTGATATATTGGTATATTGCAATGTTTAGCTGGTGATATATTGTGATGTTGAAAACCAGGTATCGCCCAGCCCTAGTGCTAGTAGCTATTGTGTGGGTGGAAATCCAGGCACCTCAAAGAATAGAAAGATATGGAGACAATATATATATATAAATGAATTATTATTTATAGACCAACCTGTAAATGGCAGAGGCTGGGTATGATCCTGTATCATAACTGACCCTCACTCGTCCACGGTACAGTTCCACAGCTATATGGTCTCTGTCACCTTTATACAGTAAGATTCCACTATCCTCATCTGTGGCAATCTTGTGGCAAACCAAAGTTTTCATTAGAAGACCGGGAAAGAAAGAAATTTCAAAAAATATATATTTACTTCAAATGAAAAAAGGTGTTATTTTTAAAAAAATATTGGGTTGCCCAGGTAACAAAATCAAACATTTATTTTCATTAATGTAATCAATTATTATTAAAATGGCAGTTTTGTGTAACATTTGAGAGCCAGAGCCATTAGTGCTGTTCTGCTTGGAGGCATTTTATGCATCACATTGAGAAGAAGAAGAGTCTGGATTTGATATCCCGCTTTATCACTACCCAAAGGAGTCTCAAAGCGGCTAACATTCTCCTTTCCCTTCCTCCCCCACAACAAACACTCTGTGAGGGGAGTGGGGCTGAGAGACTTCAGAGAAGTGTGACAAGCCCAAGGTCACCCAGCAGCTGCATGTGGAGGAGCGGGGAAGCGAACCCGGTTCACCAGATTACGAGTCCACTGCTCTTAACCACTACACCACACTGGCGTCATGAGACAGACTCATGGAATATTCAATCATGGCATTTAAAAAAGCACAGCTGTTCCTCGCATCTCGCTGCTTTTCTCCTAAACCTCCCCAAACTAGGTGGTTAACTGCACTTGATGTGGCAAACACAACTAGGGAAAAGCAGCTTGGAGAGAGGTAGTTGCAAGGAGGAAACAATCAATGGGGGAAAGGTTAGACCCCTTGCCCTGGTCTCTACTTTCCCGAAAACATTCCTTCCCCCACCCATCACCGTCATTCTTACGCAGTGGCTTGGATTCATTAACCCACAATGGTAATGCAGCATTGTGGCAAATGATGCAAAGCACATGCCTTAAATAGGGACGCGGGTGGCGCTGTGGTCTAAACCACTGAGCCTAGGGCTTGCCGATTGGAAGGTTGGTGGCTTGAATCCCCGCGACGGGGTGAGCTCCTGTTGCTTCAAAAGCACGCCAAAAAGTGCAAGTAGATAAATAGGTACCGTTCCAGTGGGAAGGTAAACGACATTTCCATGCGCTGCTTTGGTTTTGCCAGAAGTGGCTTAGTCATGCTGGCCACATGACCTGGAAAAACTGTCTGCAGACAAACGTCGGCTCCCTCGGCCAGTAAAACAAGATGAGCGCTGTAACCCCAGAGTCGTTCACTGGACTTAGCTGTCAGTGGTCTTTTACCCTTACCTTTACATGCCTTAAATAAGGGGTGAGGAATCCATGGCTTGGCACATGCTTTTGGGTTCCAGCTCCAATTAGCCCCAGCCGTCATAGCCCATTGTCAGGTATGATGGGAGTTACAGTCTACTAACATCTAGAAAGCCACAGTTTCCCCACCCCTGTCCTAAATGTTGTCAGAAACATGGGATGGGTTCCATAATTCCCACCGCCACCAGCCATGCTAGGAATTTTATGATCGGTGGATTTAATAGCACCTTGCCTTACCTGAAGAGTGATATTGGTCTGGGGGTGAATCTTTGTTGAAGGAATCTGCAGGTAGGATTCTTTATTTACAAAATTTATGCTGACCAGCTTTTCGCATTTATCACCCTGGTAACCTGACAGACATTGACAGTTTGGCTCATTGGCTTTGATGATGCACTGGGCTCCATTTTGACACTCATAATTATCACATGGGCTGGTGCGAGGCAAGACCATTGGTGGTGAAAACTCACAGAAGAGTCCACTATATGCAAACAAAGACACAATTATGTCCAACAAGTTATTCTTTAGAAGTGATAGCAGATGTTTTGTCATGCTCTTCTGAATTGCCCTTACCTGTACCCTTCAGGGCATATGCATGTATAACCATTCACTGCATCAGTACACTGCGCTCCATTTTTACACTTGTTGTCTTGGCAGTCGTCATAGTCAACATCACAGTGATCTCCTATATAGCCTGGTGTGCAGTTGCATCTGCAGAGTGGGAAATACATGGGTAATTGCAATTCCTTACTGCTAAGCAGAAAGCTGGAGGTTTAAGGGTGCGAAGTGGGAAAGACAATGATTGTTAAGAAAAAATATCTTCAGTTTTCAAGATGTATTGTACTGTACTTTGAAGAAAGTATTTTAGAGCTTGGTGGTGAAAGCTGGTATATTGATTGAAGACCTTGCTTTGCATGAGAGACCACAATTTAATGTTTGTCAGCTTTGCCTTGTTTTCTGTTTTGTCTGATTATCTGACATTATATCAAATATTCAGAATGTACATCTTGAGGGCTCTCATGAATCATTCTGACAGCTCTCTTTGCAACTGGAGCCGCACACATACTTTTTCAAAATTAGCAAATACACAAACCTTAGTTGGAGAGATCTAGACAAATATTTTTGCTCAGAGCTTATACATGCTAACTTGAAAACATCAACTGAACTAATATTATATTTCATGTCAAATTAGCATGAATAGAAATGCATTTTTCACCTAACAAAGATGAAAAATGAGATGCTAGATTTAGCTGTTACCTATAAAGTTCTGACTCCACTTTTTCATGAGTAACGTCAAGTTTATTTTATCAAGGTCATAGGTTATGGGATCTTCAGAAAATGTTTAGGGAGAAAAACTGCTGAAATTTTTATTCCTTTCCTCTGGAAGGATGGAAAAGAGTTCAGCAACTACCTGGCCAGTAGGCAGCAGGGCTTGCCTAAGGCCCCACCTTCATCTCACTGCCTCCAAAGATTTCCAAACGTGCTGATCAAGGTTGACTAAGTAGATAGTATATACCGTACTTTTCGCTCCATTGGACACAGTTTTTCCCCTCCAAAAACTGAGGGGAAATGTGTGTGCGTCCTATGGAGCGAATGCAGGCTTGTGCCCTCCCTCCGGCAGGGAGAGGCTGCACGGGGCTATGGCTTCTTTAGCTCCACACAGCCTCTCCCGGCAGGGAGAGATTGCACGGGGCTAAAGAGGAAGCCAAGGCAGCAAGTGGGATCCATCCCGTTTGCTGCCTTGGCTTGTGCCATAGTCGAGCACTACCCCTCCGGCACGGAGAGGTTGTGTGCAGCCTGTACGCTGCTCTTTGGGGCTGTGGGGGGGGGGAAAGATTTTTTTTATTGATTTCCCCGTCTAAAAACTAGGTGCGCCCTATGGTCTGGTGCGCCCTATGGTGCGAAAAATACGGTAAGCAATCAGGTGAGCCCTAGGAGATGAGGGTCCCTTTCAAATTTCTTGGAACCTACTTTAGAAACCTTGTGAAGGTGTGATGTTTCCCAAGCAGTTTCATGGATTTTCAAATAATAAGTCTAACCTTTCTCAAAGACTTAGGCCAGGCTTCCTCAACCTCGGCCCTCCAGATGTTTTGAGACTACAATTCCCAGCATCCCTGACCACTGGCCCTGCTAGCTAGGGATCATGGGAGTTGTAGGCCAAAACATCTGGAAGGCTGAGCTGAGGAAGCCTGACTTAGGCAGAGGCAGCACAGCTTTGGAGAATTTTAAAAAAGGAGAGTCCCACATTCTGCTAGTCAGCTGACAAACAGGATGTAACAATTAGATCTGCTACAGACAGCTTGCATCCTCCAGACATTTTTTCCCCTCCAAAGGCACAGGTCAAATTACTTCCCAGGATGTACCGTATTTTTCGCTCTATAACACGCACCAGACCATAACACGCACATAGTTTTTAGAGGAGGAAAATCCGTAGGCATGCCACCCATAGGCATTCCCTCCATAACACGCACAGACATTTCCCCTTACTTTTTAGGAGGAAAAAAGTGAGTGTTATGGTGCAAAAAATACGGTAGCTTACTCATGTTTCTGATGCTGTACCTGGCTTCTGTCCAATAGAATTTATGAACAACTTAACCGCATCAAGAGGTTGCATGAGTTTCAGCTGATCTATGCCACATTCTTGGCTCAGAGATGTTTAGAAGAGATTTCTGCTTGGAAGATGAGATCTGTTTAGGCAAGCGCCAAGGGCAACAATGAAAGGTGGCAATCTTTGGACTGACACTTGGAGAAGGTGAGTTCTGGAACCCCCTTTTCTAGAAAAATATCACCGCCCAGATTGAATCTCTGGTACCAATCTATAGGTGGTGTGAAAGGCTTCCACTTCAGACCACCAAAATTCTGACCTATGTTTCCGAAAGATCAATCTGTCAATTCTAGGCTGGCTCAAAGCATTATCCAGCAGTATAGCAAGAGAAGAGATGTTGGCATTAATTTATTGCAACAATGGAAATAATAGATTGGGTCGGAAATCCACGTCTATTATCAATAAATCTAAATTACTGGGCGGAGTAGAAGGGTTAAAAGAAGTATTTTGCACTTCTCTTAGCAACAGCTCTTGCATTCTTATGTAGGACTAGATTACACATTAAGGTTCCTGCTTTTGCCTGGAAAAGTGTTCGTTACAGGCAAAATTTTCATACAGGTCATCTAAAAATACCTAGGATATCTTTACCACTCCAAAAACCAAACCAAGTACTAAATATCTATCGTTCCAAACATTGCCTAGGCATTTCATAAAATACCTTTCACCCAGTTTGTTATTTAATTTAAAATGTCAAAAATAATATTCTGTGTGTATCAAAGTGCCACTCAAGTTTGACATGTTGTAAAAATAATATTAAAATTAACTATATTGTACAGTTGAATAATTCTGCTAAGATGGTTTGTAGATTACAAAGGCACTACAATTTATGCGTGTGGATCTGGTTCAGTTGTCATTACAAATAAATTGCTATTTTCTTCTTAAAGTAATATTTAATGTTATCCCAAATAATAGAGAATATTTCTTAATTTTGTTACTTGCCTTACATTTCTAGTGAACATTGGCTAATCAATTGCACATAATTCCTAGCAACAACGTACAATGCCTAGGAAAAGCAAATTTTCATTTGAACCTGTTTCGTAAATTGATTTACAATATTTATCTATTCTTAGGAATACTGCTTTTTGTTCATCATTTGTAACACTACTCAAATAGCACATACCGTAGTACATGAAGCTGTTATAAGTTACTTGTGAATTACAATGGCCAGAATTGGCTCAGCATTTCAGCGACGTAGGCCACAATCCTAACCACGTCCACTCAGAAATAAGTCCAGCTGAATTTAATGGGGCTTATTCCCAGGTACGAATCCCTGCAACGGGGTGAGCTCCTGTTGTTCGGTTCCAGCTCCTGCCAACCTAGCAGTTCGAAGGCTTGTCAAAGTGCAAGTAGATAAATAGGTGCCGCTCCAGCGGGAAGGTAAACGGCCTTTCCGTGCACTGCTCTGGTTCACCAGAAGTGGCTTAGTCATGCTGGCCACATGACCCGGAAGCTGGCCAGTAAAGCAAGATGAGCGCCGCAACCCCAGAGTCGGTCACAACTGGACCTAATGGTCAGGGCTCCCTTTACCTTTATTCCCAGGTAAGTGGAGTTAGAATTGCAGTCTGGCACAGATCCTTCATGAGTTAAGCATTTCAGTGTTGGCACGAGTGTTCAAAACCATTGTTCTAGGCACATTTTGCAACAGAGAATTTCATTAGCTTGAGCAGTTTCTGAGCTCTGGGCGCAGTACCACGCCTAAGATTTCAGATCAAAACTGCAGAGTGGAAGGATAGGAGGACCTTTTCCTGCCTCCCCACTTCCAGCTGCTCTGAAGACTGGAGAAGAGAATCCCTATAAGAATATTAGGGGTCGGGCAGGGGAAGGACTAGCCTATGTGAAAAATGAACATAATATTTTGGCTGCAGTTCATTCATTTTCAGCTTTATATTCTTGTTATAAAAAAGTGTGTCTAGACATTTTGTTGTTGTGCCCATAACCTAGGATTAAGGTGCCATTTAGCCCCTGGCTTTCATATCTCAGTTTCTAATACCTGTGGCTGCATTCGTCATGAATAAAAATTGCAACGTGATAAGTCACCAATATGCTTTCAACAATGTTGAATGACTTTTCTGCTCTTCAGTGAAAACCCCTTCTATGTTTTATCAGCTGTGCTAAATATTACCCACCCTGTAAGAAAAGCAACCACCTTGTACACACCTGTCCTCCATTCTCTCAGTGGTGCAGATCTGCACACCTGGCAACTCACCAAGTCAGATGCAGGCTGTTGTCAATCATTTGGCAAACTACAATGCATGGCTAACTTTCCTCGTTTTTACAGTCCCAGGCAATCAACTAAAACAAGAGGCTTGCCAAGCCCATATGAACTAACACACATGGCTGTTGGGCTTTTGTTGGCTTGGTGGTTTCTTAGTTTTGCAGGCCTGTCCTGGTTTCTTGACTTCTGATTTCCCACTTCCACCTCTCAAGGGTCGAAGAAAGGGAATAAATAAACGTGACCGAACCGTGATGATCAAAATACCAGTTCTACTTGGTGGGTGTTATGTTCACACAAATGCTTGAATTAACAAACTAAAGTTGGCACTGTAGAATGGAAACTGGTGTCTAAATGTGCTTAGAATGACAACTCACAATGGGCCCACTGCTGTTTTGGCACAACACAACGTGGTACATAAAACAGGTGCAGATCAGAACAACAGGTTCCTGAAATCTACTCATCTAAAGTCCATTAAAAACCACTTTTCAAGTGTGCATACTAATTAATGATAATAAGGATGTCATTTAATTAAAGATTAGCCTTCCTGGTGATGAACCTCCTTATTGTATAATGGTTTCCAATGTGTCTTGCTAATAACCCATCATGTAATTACAGCTTCATAATCCAGCTTTAATTTAGCATAATTATTCACTTCCTAGTCCAAGTAACCAAAAGGATTTTGTGTGGATTGTCACGGAGCATAAAAACTCTCAATTCTTCATTGTCAGGACTTAATCCACACTGCTAGGAAACTGGTCACTCGACAGAGAATCTTCATGTTATTACACAGGGCTCCATGCAAACCAAAGGGAAAATCTATTGAGCCATTATTCTGTGATCACAACTCCCGTGAATGAGGAATGACAGCACAATTCACCCCCATGGAAAAACAAAGCCCACAGCCATTGAGGAGGACAAAGCAGCGATTAAAAACACAAACAAAGTGGACTATAAAGATACAGGGCTTACTTGTATCCTTTGGGTGTTAGGATGCACTTGGAGTCATGCTGACAGGGGTTCAGGTCTTGGGCACAGAAATCCAGCTTCTCTTCACACAGCTCACCTGTAACAAAGTATATCCAATCACCATTACGAGACCACCACGGGACATGGGAAGCAAAGTGTAAAAACTATTTATTTCTATAGCAACTTTTAGTACAGCCAAGCAGCTCCAGTCGCATAAGCTGCTAAAATACTTGGCAAATGATAATCTCTTTTTCTCCCGCTGTAATCTCGCTTCTCATGACTTTTCTTCGGCAACATCTCTTTGTCTGCAAAACTGCCATTTAACTCGTTTGCTTATACAGTTGGATTTGCTCTGGGCAATCGATAAAAATCAGGCCAGCAAATTCAGGCAGACACGCATAGAGGTTGATTAACAGTTTGACAATAAACGTTCCCTGTAGCACAGAGTCGACAGCAGATCGGTCATCCTACTAATAGACTAATCAACTGGCTAAAATATCATTATATTATAATACAGCTGAGGTTTTAAGAAGGTTTAACAAAGGCAGCAGCACATTTTAATGAGACAAAGATGTTTCCCCAACCAATATCCTTGAAAAATCTAATATATGGAAACTGGACCCTATGAAAAATTCCAAGCTTTTTATAAAGATTTGTTTCTGTTCTTTGGGCAGACTACACGGGAGCTCACACGGACCATTCACCCTGTGCTTAGTTCTTCTTCTCCATAGCTTGTTCCCATACCACACTGGTGTCACGCAACTCTCACATGCATTTGTTGTGCAACCAGCAACAGACTAATTTCTAACTACAAGGGGGCATGATGCTTAGCTAGGTAGAAATGTGAATATTGGCTCCACATACACTTTTCCAAGATACATATGACCATAGTAAGCAGCCATGGGGAAGCATTTTCCATAATACAAAGATGAAGCATAAATTAGGCTATGGCTCTTTCAGTGGGTCTTAATCTGCTCTTTGTGCAACCAAGATATGGTCTATCAATAGTTCCCTCCCCTGCTTCTGCTTCTCCCTTTCGGCCAAACTATTGACTTGTGCAGGGGGGAAAAGGTAAGGGTTAGTAATGAGTAAGAAATGAACATTTGCCTCTGGCCCCCAACTATTGCCTTCAAGGGCCTGGGCAAGCATGCTCTCCAATCAATGGTTTCTGTTCCATCTTACTTATATTTCTTGCAATCATCCTTCATTGTTCCTTCCTCTTTGCTGCTATTTTTTCTTCCAAAATGCCTTTCCAAGTCCAATCTTTATGCCTTGGTGTCCACTTGATAACCATATGCAGCCACTTTGACTACACTTAAGGAATCCTGCTTTACATGGTTACAACAAACCAATCATTCCTGAGTATATTTCCACTGGAGAAAACTATTGTTAAGGACACTAAAACGGCCTTGGTCCTGTATACCTGAAGGAGCGTCTCCACCCCCCTCGTTCTGCCCGGACACTGAGATCCAGCGCCGAGGGCCTTCTGGCGGTTCCCTCATTGTGAGAAGTAAGGTTACAGGGAACCAGGCAGAGGGCCTTCTCGGTAGTGGCACCCACCCTGTGGAACACCCTCCCTTCAGATGTGAAGGAAATAAGTAGCTATCCTATCTTTAAAAGAAATTTGAAGGCAGCCCTGTTCAGGGAGGTTTTTAATATTTAATGCTGTATTGTTTTTATTACTTGATTGGGAGCCACCCAGAGTGGCTGGGGAAACTCAGCCAGATGGACGGGGTATAAATAATAAATTATTATTATTATTATTATTATTATTATTATTATTATTATTATTATTATTACTGTGGGTGTCTCTAAATAGTTCTCTGTGCACAAGAGAGTTAAATATTTTCTTCAAGAGCAACCCCCATGCTGTATACCAATTCAATTTTGAAAATGAAGGAGTTTCATCTTGAGCTTCTGGCGTGACATGTCTGCTGTTCAAAGTGGGGTAAGTAAGAACACGCACAGAAGGTCTTTGAAGCACTCAAAGCAGCTCCTGAAATCTTGTCTGTGGTCCTCTAAATTACATTTTAGGCAGCAGCAGCATGAGTGTGGTTTTGCCTTGGTATAGGCAGATAGATCAGTGAAGCAAAAACAAATTCATGGGAATTGTGTTTTGTTACACTGCTCACAGCAGCCCAGCCAGCTTGCAGTGGTTTGGAAGAAAGACAATTTTCGGTAATCTATCTCCACTCCTTACACACACAGATAGGAGTGTGCGAGAAAAGAGTGCGGAAAAGAGAGAGAACGAATGTGCCAGAAGATATCAACTTGAACTTTGGAGACCGGTGTCATTATGAACACCCTGATCTACATGTTTTTAAAGCACCAATCTTTCCTGGCCCCAAGTCAGCAACTGGAAGATGTGGGCAAATGGGTGATATTAAACCAGCAAGTTGAATCCAAACAACATGGAAATGGCAATCTGATGCGTAATCCAAATTGCTCTTGTGGGAATTGCCATGGAGAAGTGGTAATCTCCCTAAAATGACTGCTGTAACCTCTTACACAGTGCTTAAATATGTGGGGCTTTTCTACATTTTCACTGCTATATTAATGAAATCTACCTTGCCCTGGGAAGACAGTATGTAAATATTCATATATTAGTTTATTAAAGATAGCCAGAGATTAGACAGAACATAAGAAATGATATCTGATACAATATGTAGCATTTATATAGCACTTTAAGGCAACTAAAGATTTCCCATATGTTATATCAGTAATCTTTACAACATGCCTGTAAGGTAGGAATTATTTCTGCATATCAAATCAAGTCAAGTTTATTTCCTATATGATCTAAAAGGCTGATTTCCACAATCAAGTTGTAGTACTGAGACTGAGAGAGATAGGGGCTTTCTTAAAACTTTTATCCATCACATTTTCTTTGTCAGGGAATATTATCCCTGGCTGGGTATTAACATTACTTAGGAAAGGAAACATGCACGCACGCACTCACTACACATTCTCGGATAGAAAACAGCCTTTTGGTCAAACTTGTGAAAAGTCCTAGAAATTGTTTCAGTAGAGGAAACTAAAGTGAAATTTAGACACACACAAAAGCCCACCCTACTTCTCTTGATATTAGATTCCTATGAATGGTGAAATATTAATAAACTCAAAATTAATAATTTAAGTTGCATTGTCAAAGTGGCAAATTCCAATACATCTTTTCAGTAGGATGAACACAAAACTCTTCACTTTTAAAGAGTTTGTTCTGGAATATAAAGATCTGCAGAGGGAGCTTTGACCAAGATATGATTAAACTTAATGAAAGCATTTTTTGGATGAGTGTGCTAAATATCTTTTGATGGCTGTTTCAGTAGCTGAAACCCATATAAGGAAACTGAAGTAAAAGGGAAAAGCGAAACCAAGGTAATGAAATAGGCTTAAAAGGCAACTAACCTTTTTCCACTTCATTCAGATTAGCAGCTTGTGGTAACAAAGACAGAAGAGACAAAGAGACTTTTACATTGTACTGAAACAGCATAGCACAAATAAAATAATGCACAACTAACAGCAGCGGAAAAGCTAAATTGATGTAGCAAAAGTGAAGACAGCTTTTCATTTTTATCAGCTACACAACAAAACACACAAAAGAGGTATGTGCCAGTACCAGCATAGAAAGAGCTTTGCTTGACCAAAGATACATATGATCTTAATGGCAGATGATAATGAGCAGCAAGAAAAATGACTAGATAATCTATTCTACAGAATGCACACTTAATGATCCCAACATTCAAAAGATTGCAGAGAACAAATGTGAATACATTAAGAAAGCCAGACAAGAGTTTAAAGTGTAAATAATGTTACAAAGGTTTTCAAATGTTTCATTTCCAAAGGTTTCATCTGTTCTTATCATATATATCTATATATCTATATATCTATATATCTATATCTATATCTATATCTATATCTATATCTATATCTATATCTATATCTATATCTATATCTATATCTATATATATATATATCTATATATATATGGCTTCACTGCTGTGTTGATATTGTCTCTAGTATTATTCTTCATAGCAATGACATAGCTGTTGGAAACAAAGGTGAACTATACTCCTCCACCCTACACCATCTGCTAGTTAAAGATGATGGGGGGTTTTTTTTGGGGGGGGGTGTTGTGTTTTTTTAACCCTTTAGGACACACATAACATTTTATTTGATGTTTCATTTGGAACATTTTGTCAAAGCTCTGTGCATTCCCCTCTAGAGGGCACTGGTGTTTTCCACAAACAAAACTGGAGCCTGCCAAATCTAGCCAGCTAAAATAGGGATACAAGGATCCACTAATAATTTATGTTTATTTGTTACACTAATATCCCATCCCATGTGGAGCTCCAGTGACTCTCCATTGAAAGGTCTGACTAGAGAAGAGAAGAAGAGTTTGGATTTGATATCCCGCTTTATCACTACCCAAAGGAGTCTCAAAGCGACTAACATCCTCCTTTCCCTTCCTCCCCCATAACAAACACTCTGTGAGGTGAGTGGGGCTGAGAGACTCCAGAGAAGTGTGACTGGCCCAAGGTCACCCAGCAGCTGCATGTGGAGAAGCGGGGAATCGAACCCGGTTCCCCAGATTACGAGTCCACCGCTCTTAACCACTACACCACACTGACTAGATTCACACATGCTCAGATTCAGCAACACTTTAGCTTCAGGTGCTTCCAGCCTCACTTGCTAAGTCCCTAAAGTCACAGCCTATATGCACTTTATTTCCAGCTATGGCTTGTTGTGCAGAATGCTAAGAGTCTCTGTTACACAGGTTTAAAAGAGAAGTAGGTAATCCTGAATCTATTAAGAGAAGAGAAAGTGCAGCTTTCAAAACACAGGAAATGTAAAAAAACAAAAACCCATGGTTCTAAACAGAATCTCCTTTCTTGTAACTTTAAGCCATGGGTTTGGGTCCTACTCTCCAGAGCAGGAGAAAACAAGTTTGCTCTATCTTCCATGTGACAACCCTTTAGATATTTATTTGAAGACGACTATCTCAGTCTCCTCTTTTCCAGGCTAAACATACCCAGCTCCTTCAACTGCTCCTCACAAGGCTTGGTTTCCAGACCCTTGACCATCTTGGTTGGGGAACACTTTTTCTATATGGGATCACACTCTAACAAAATGGAACCAGCACTGCTCCTGGAGGTCCAGGTTTGCAGTTACCGTATTTTTCGCTCCATGAGACGCACCTGACAATAAGACGCACCTAGTTTTTAGAGTAGGAAAACAAGAAAACAAATATTCTGAACGAAACAGTGGGTGTATGATTTTTGTGGTTCATGCTGTGGCCACAGACATGATATGCGATTTGACGGTGAGTTTGGGGTAGCCCAATGCAAAAATCCGGAGAATCCATGTGGATCCCTGCTTTGTAACCACAGTTTTGCGCCATTGCAGCCCCACGCAACAGTGGATGCGTGATTTTTTTGGTGCAGGCTGTAGCCATGGACACGCTATGTGATCTGATGATGACCCAGTGCAAAAATCCCAAGGATCCATCTGCTTTTACCTCCCCCCTCCCAGGCAGCCTCCTTTATCTCTAGAGTCCCTTATCTCCCTCCTGATCGCTTGCTGATCAGCTGCTCAGCGGCTTTGTTTCAACACCCCCTTCCCTCTTTCTAAAAAAAAAAAAAGCACGATCTGCTTTTTGCCCCAGGGCAATTCGGCTGCAGGGACCACACATTTGCTCCATAAGATGCACAGACATTTCCCCTTACTTTTTAGGAGGAAAAAAGTGGATCTTATGGAGCGAAAAATATGGTATATGCCCAGACTGACACTGGCTCACATAGCACCTGCACTTCCTAGAAGACAAGAGACCTGGCCACTTTTATTTCTGTTTTGCTTGCCTCCATACTGGGTTACAGTGGGCTGCCCTTTAAGATAATTCAGAAACTTCAGCTGCTGAAAAATGCGACAGTTCAGTTACTGATTAGCTCAAACCATTTTTGTCAGCAGTGAACATTTTAGGCACATCCAAAGGATGTGCAATCGCCAATGTGTGGATCCGTTTGGACCCAGAAGAGGGAAGGATACGGGCGGAACAGAGTAGCGGGGTGCTTCGTCGATGCATGTGGGGTCTGGGAACAGAACCCCCACGCAAAATGGTTGTCACCTGTACCTATTTCAAAACAGCTACACTGGCAACTAATACATTTCTGGGCTCAGAATTTATTTTATTATCCCAGAGGACACCTTCTCCCATATGAGTTCCCTTCCCACTAAGAAGTCATAATGAGACCCTGTTAAAGACTGCATCACATGTGAAGGCTGGATTATCTTCCACAAGAAACAAGGCCTTTTCTGCTGCGGCCCCAGAAATCCATGTCAGATTTTAATGATTCCCTCTTTGTTAAAACTTTTCTGTTTTTCCCTTTCAGGTGATATATAAATACAGTTGCTTTTATGTTTATATGTCTGTTTTTTGCCTTTATTTGATGTTTTAGCCTTTGTATACCATTTTGGTAATTTTTATTTCAAATAAGGTATAAAAATATTTAAAATAAATGTCCAATTGAAAATCTGACCCCTATCTCTGAAATGAAACAAATGCCAACATTAAAGAAAAAAAAAGGTATCTAAGTCAATAACCAGCAGCCTAACTAGGTGAAACATCAGTTTGCTTTGCTGCGCTGAGTTGAGAGTGTATGTGTGGATGAAGACCAGGAATTAATTCCTAGGATTCTGCCTGCCTTGCAGACACTACTGAAAGGAAAATTCTAGCAGAAAAGAAGAATGACCAGCATGGGCATAGCTGCGGGGGAGGGGGGCAATGGGAGGCAGCTTGCTCCCCTGATCAAGTTAAAAAAATAGAAATACTTAACTAACTGACCAACCACTTCGGTTCTGCCCCCCTCCCAAATCCTGGCTACGCCCATAATGACCAGAGATAAGGCCCTAGACCTAACAATCTTCTACCCAAACTAGATCTCAGAATATGCACTTCTGCTAAGCAAGCAGTTTAATAACTTCATATATTGCTGAGTTACAAATCCTTCCATTTTAACTAATTACTGATTAAAAAATATATATCTTTCCATTCCTTGTGCCCCACTGATTTTCCATATACTGTACATACAGAGAGAAACTCAAGAAAAGAGAAGTCACCAAAACAAACACAAAATCCACTTTTAAATCACCATGACGAGCAAAACCTCAGTGCTTCATTTCAATATAAAACTAACCAGATTATCCATGTCTCTGAAATCTGTGAAACGCTGTAATTGAAAACTGACCTTTGGTTTGAACATTTTTGCTCTCAGCCACTGCAAGTACGTCAACAAAAACAAGCCCAAATATCAGTTTGTATAACCCATTTTTATGTGAGCTGGCGATTCAGGTGAATTTCTAGTCAAGAGACCTCTGTGGATCAGTGCTGATTTTATCATCTCTTCCTTCTTATCAGTAGCATAAATAATAATAATAACAACAATAATCCATGCCTTTCAGAGCTGTGGCTAGCTACTTCTGCTTCACGGTACTATATAATCCTATTTTGGCATTCAAGCAACATGTTTGTGGCGACTGTAGTAGGGTTACAAGTGAGTGAGTGTGCAGGTCCTATCCCAAATGTCACCATCCCATGAGAGCTGCCCAAACCTTGTTGCATTGAAAGCAAGGAAATTGGAGAAGCACCTAAGCATGTTCAGGTCGACACACTTAGGAGTGTCCGAGCCCAGCCATGAAATCAGGATCCATCCTGGAACTACTGAAGGACAGGGCAATTAAAACATTACCAACGCTTTCTCAAATCTTCCTTCTATAAAGACTCCATAGACTTGGAGCCTTTTCTAGCTATCGTGACCTGTGCAGATGTGGTTAATCTGCCACTCACATAAAATACCAGAACGTTCTTACTACGCATGAGAAAACTGATCTCCGGCATTCATGCTTATTGAGAAAATGAGACTTTGTTTCAGTACTGACCTAGTTATCCATGCTTTGCTATTTCAATCATTGTCAAGTACGGTGCATATTGAAATGAAAAATGACATTTGCCTCTTTTCATAGCCCCCCCCCCCCCCGATACACAAGCACACAATCTAGTACATAATTATTATTATTTTTAATATATACATGTGAAGGGGGGTATATGTGTACCCACACACAAGGGGCAAAATTAGTTCAAGACCTGAGAATTCATTTCTAAATGATTCCTGTTTCAAATTGGACTTCTACAGCCTTGATAAATTAATATAATATGGTTTAGTTAGGTTGGACCAATAGTTTGCTGGGTTAAATCAGGAAGATATAGCCCGGATGTGTGTGTGTGTATTCTTAGAAAGGCAAATAAATATTATCTATCATCTATCTCCTCCATACACCAGATCCGCATATATGACTTTCATTTCCACTTTCAAAATAGCACCCTCTTCCCACCTTCAAACTATAACTTGTGCAAGTTTCATAAAGAGTTTGCAGTTTGGTGAAAGAGAATTGCATGGGTGAACGGAAAACTATGGAGGTGCAGTTATGCAACAGACAGAATACAGAAAAATGGTTCTTCTGGATTCCAATAATTTCTGGGACATAATTATTTAGCAATTTTAGTGCAGTATCAATTGCAGTGTGTTCAATCAGGGAATAATGAAAAATGGAATGTTCCTTATTTCAGTTTTTCGCTTTTCCAGGCTCTACATTTTCCGTTATCAAGCGATGCTTGTAAGAATGCCAAGAGCAGCTAAACAAAAGGCTAAATGAACAGACTCCTAAAAGGTATTGCAAAGTCAAGCAAACTAGAATAAAAGTGATTCAAACGCATTAGCATGCTAAATGCTGTTAAGAGTATCATTTCCCCTTTTCCTACCTGTGTACTCGGGAGGACACAGGCAAGTGTAGTTGTTAATTCCATCAACACAGGTTGAGTTATTTTCGCAATCATTATCTTCACAATCATCAACGTTCACTTCACAGTTTTCACCTTCAAATCCATCTGCACAGGCACACCTGTAAATGAGAAACCTTTTCAGACAAGTGTTTATGTGAGAAGACAATGCTGAGCTAATGGACCTTTGACCTAATCTCCTAGGACAGATACGATCTTACATAAATAAAAAGATTCTGTATTCAAGCCGTGAGAATCTAAACTGTACTTCTTATTGCCCTTTGATGTCTCTCAGCATCATTTATGCTGCTTTTTATACCACTGACCTGTTTTGGTGCTGACGAACCCATGCCAGAAATTTGTCAAACATAAAACATAGCACAAAGTATATAGTGAAAACTGGGGAATTTCTGAAAATTGGAAGGTAACTTTGCTGTTGTTTAGTTGTTAAGTCGTGTCCGACTCTTCATGACCCCATGGACCAGATCATGCCAGTCCCTCCTGTCTTCCACTGCTTCCTGCAGTTTGGTCAAACTCATGTTAGTAGCTTCGAGAACACTGTCCAACCATCTCGCCCTCTGTAGTCAACTTCTCCTTGTGCTCCCCATCTCTCCCAACATCATGGTCTTTTCCAGGGAGTCTTCTCTTCTCATGAGGTGGCCAAAGTACTGGAGCCTCAGCTTCAGGATCTGTCCTTCCAGTGAGCACTCAGGGCTGATTTCCTTCAGAATGGATAGGTTTGATCTTCTTACAGTCCATGGGACTCTCAAGAGTCTCCTCCAGCACCAGGATTCAAAAGCATCAATTCTCCCGCGATCAGCCTTCTTTATGGTCCAGCTCTCACTTCTATAAATCACTACTGGGAAAACCATAGCTTTAACTATATGGACCTTTGTCGGCAAGGTGATGTCTTTGTCGGCAAGGTGAAGTGAAGGTAACTAGGGAACACTAAGTTAAATGGAAGTTTTGTTTCATTTATTGCAGAAGCAATACTAGAATTGGTTCTGAACTGGTACTTTATTCATGTGCGTATGTATTTAAAACATGGTAGCATGTTATGGAATGAATATATATAAACGCACAGAGAGAGGGGAGCTGAAACCTCACTACTTAAGGAATTTAGCTTCTTTGGGGAATAAATTGTATTTAAATTTATTTACTCCTGGTTTGTATTGGGTGCTGGTGACAAAATGCATTCATGGTGAACAATATGGTAAGCTAATACTCTGGATACATTTACTAACTTTCCCTGCGTAAGCCCCACCAAACTAACGTGTTCTGAAGTGCTTCTTGCTCATTTTAGTCCTTTGAAGCTGTGATTAAATGTTAATTTACCATGGTATTAAAATGCATCAGATTAATTTCAAACAGAAAGCACTCTAACCTTTGGCCAAAATTTAGATGTAAAATTAAAGATAATTTCTTAATGAAAAGCAGGAATCAAGAAGGTTTTTAACTAGATAGAAGAATGGATCAGCATTCTTATTTGAAATTATTGGATCCATTTATTAAAGAACTCTATTTCATAATTCATGGAATACATCTCGGGTAATTGTAGTGTGTGATTAAATAACTCTAGATTAAAAATGCTCACAGCATGTTTATCCACTGGCGTGCTGATTTGGCAATGAATCATTAATTTTCTGTTTCACTGGGATTTACATCTGATCATTTACAGGCTGTCTGTTGTTATAATGCACAGAACAACAGCTGAATTGAGAGTCTTTCCAGCAGGGATCTAGCTAGCAATTAATTAGCATAATAGAGTCAACACCATGTTGTCTTGCCCTGTTATGCCTTGACTAATAACAACGTATTTAAAAGAAAAACTTAACAGAGAACATTAAGCTCATTGATGTTACTTTGTTTCCTGAAGCCTTAGAAGAACCACCATTGTGGGTTTGTGCTTTTGTGCTTATTAATAGTCCTCGCTTCTCTCATTACTTTGTGGGATCAAAGATTACTAATAGCACACATAGACTTTTGTGTGGGAGTGCTTGGGTTCTGCTGGTCTGACTAGTCTTTCAAAAGCAACAGGCTTCTCTTCTGTGTTTCCAGATAAAAACCTACCAAAATCCATCCTTTTCACCTTCTTTTAAGTGACAAGTCCCTCCTTGTTTACAAGGGTTGCTAATGCAGGCATGAATTGGAACATCACAGTCCTGGCCCTAGGAATAAAACAGCAAAGTTGTGAGATTGCACAGAGGGAAGGCAAATTGGTTTATTCTTTTAAAATAACACAGTTATATACAGCTTGCCAATCAGAATATTGGCTGTTCGAATCCACGCAATGAGGTGAACTCCTGTTGCTCTGTCCCAGTTTCTGCCAACCTAGCAGTTCCAAAGCACACCAGTGCAAGTAAATAAAGAGGTACTACTGCAGTGGGTAGGTAAACAGTGTTTCTATGTGCTCTGGGACTCATCATGGTCCTCCATAAGTCAGCAGCAGTTTAGTCATGCTGGCCACATGACCTGGAAAGCTGTCTGTGGACAAACGCCGGCTCCCTTGGTCTGAAAGCGAGATGAGCACCGCAACTCCATAGTCGCATTTGACTGGACTTAACTGTCCAGGGGTCCTTTACCTGATACAATTCTCCACCCTGCTGTTAATCTTGCTTCTCCCACTCTCCAAACCCAATGGCAGAGCATGTGCTTGGCCTATAGGATTGAAGTTCAACCTGTGATCCCAAAGTACTAGGCTACATGGACCAATGGCATGGCTTAGCCTGAAAGATGGGTTCCCAATATAATAAAATAAAAAACGACCTTCATATGTTCTCCATACCTTGAAGCCATAGGGACAGGAGCATCTGTAGAAATCGACAGGGTCGTTATTACAAGTTCCATCATTTTTGCATGGGTTTGATAAGCAGGGACTACATTTGGCCAGAATACTGACATCCACAGGACCTTCAAGGGAACACAAATTCACAGTCAGATATAAGCCTGTCATTGTTGTTATCAAATACTTTTTTCAGCTAGGGTGGGTTAGATCTGTACTAACAGCTAGATCTATAGCTAGATCTGTAGCTAGATCTGTACTAGCCAATCATTCAACACTTTTATGCAATATGCTGACTGTGGATATGTAGCTTTTATGTGATGCCCAGGCTACTCTCAGCTGCTAGCTGAGCAACCTTACCAAGAAAAAGCTGCATAATGCACAAAATGGTTCATTGAGACTGGACTTGTGGAGGACAAGGCTATCAGTGGCCACTAGTCTTTTTGGTTATATTACCTCCAGAAGCCCAATTTATGTGGGTCTTCCCACTCAAAGGAAGGAGATCTTGTGACTTCATTTGCCACAAGCATCCACCCTTCCACTACAGGAATTCAGTTTTTGAACCTGGTAGGTTTTTTGATCCAGGCTCTAGTCCATATTTCCACAAATGAAGAAGAAGAAACATCAGAAGATGGAGGACTCAACAGAAGGAAGACAATATCAAGGCCACAGCCATATTTAAGGGTAGGTGCAGTAGAGGAAGATACCAAGAAATCAGAAGATCAGAAAACAGAAGTCAAGGAATGGGAAGGCTTGTCAATATCAATACTGACGCTCACAGAGGATACTGGAGGATACAACAAGATGGTAACAATTACAATTCTAACACGGTATATAAAACTTGCGGAAGTATAATGGCTTAACTGACACTGAAATGAGAATGCCTAACTATATATTGGTGAAAAGGTTTAACATTGGGGGTTTTCTTCAGTTGTTTTCTAAAGGACTCTAAACTCCTTAATGGGTTAATGAATAACTGTTGATTTGTTTTTTACTCTGTGCTGAGAGTGAACCTTTGACCATGTGATGAAGGTATTGAATTGCAAATCTTCACTTTGATAGAGAGTTGCCTTTAGTCCTTGTCTCTCAAACTCCATGGAGTGAGGATGAAAATGCAGCTCTCCTGAAGGGAGAGAAACAGCCTAAGGCCAATGGAGGAGAAACAGAGCTCTGCTTCTAGGTCTGTTTGAATTATTTCATATTTTCTAAGATTCTGAGCCTGTGCTGGGCAGCACAATACACTGTATGTATAATTTGATTGTATCTTTAATGCCTATATTCTGTTTTTGAAGTGTTCGGCCAGTAAAACTTTGAATAGTATTATTATGGGCCTGGACAATGATTTCTTCCAAAAGGAATCAGTTCTTTTTGCTTCCAGTCACTTCAAACTGTGCAATATTAACATCTGCAACATCCCCCCCCCCCAAAAAAAAAATGTCAAGGAAAGAAACAACTATCTGACTTTTAGAAGACATCTTAAGGCAGCCCTGTATAGCGAAGTTTTAAATGTTTGATATTTTACTGTGGTTTTATAATTTAATGGAAGCTGCCCAGAGTGGTTGGGGACAACCTAGTCAGATGGATGGCACATAAATTAAGCAGAGGTTGGAAGGCCATCTGTCAAGGATGCTTTAGCTAAGATTCCTGCATTTCAGGGGGTTGGACTAGATGACCCTGGGTCCCTTCCAACTTTACAATTCTATGATTCTATGATAAATAAATCATCATCATGATTTAAAAGACCAAAAGGTTGTTTAGGATGCCAGAATGTCATTATGCCATAGCACGTAAAAAGGAATCACTCACAAATGTCATCCAAGCAAAGTGGGAAGAAACGGACAACATGCACGTCTTTGGGGAAAATGTTTGCTTGAGAAACACGTAGGGAAGGTCCGAAGGTCCTGGCTTAAACAGAAATTCAGTCCAGGGCACTTTACACTCTTACCTGGTATCAGAAAACCACAAGGCCCTGGTATCTCTAGAAGCAGGGTGTGGATTTGTGAAATGCCAGAAGTAAAACATGGAAAATCTATTAGATGCGACACCCCCAGAGGAATAATGTATATGGGAATGGGGCGAATGCTCTAGGGGACATTATCTACGGAAATAAGCTCTTTGCTAACAGTATTTCTAATGAAGTAGAACTGCATAATTCAGAAGGGAATTTAGCAAATGTTCTTTACATTGGTTATTTTGTTTTTAATTCTACATTGCTGTACATTGCTATCTTTGAGCACAAGTTTTCTCATTGTTAATACAGTGGTACCTTGGGTTAAGTACTTAATTCATTCTGGAGGTCCATTCTTCACCTGAAACTGTTCTTAACCTGAAGCACCACTTTAGCTAATGGGGCCTCCTGCTGCCGCTGCACGATTTCTGTTCTCATCCTGAAGCAAAGTTCTTAACCCGAGGTACTATTTCTGGGTTAGCGGAGTCTGTAACCTGAAGAATATGTAACCCGAGGTACCACTGTACTGGGCTTGTACACAAGCCCAAAGAAGAGGTAGTTGCCCCCATACCCCAGTGAGTTCTAGCATCTGTAGTCATAGCAAGAAACATGTTGCACTAGATCAGACTATTAAAAGTTTCATTTTCCTAAAGACAGTGATTCTATTAGACACTGGCTTCTAAAGGTTTTTAAACAAACAAACAAGCAAAAACGTAACCAATACGACTGAGACAACCTTCAGAATGGTGACTCTCCAGACATCTTGAAAGTACTACTGGACACATTACATTCTTATTGTATTCTATAATGATATAAACAAACGTTTGTAGCTACATGTGTAATCCAGGTACACTCAACAAATAACTGTGATTGATTACAACTTTTTGTTGAGTGTACAGATTCGCAAACCCAGATTTGCATCCCCATTATACATGAAATGGTCCTAAGTCATTCAGGGAGAATGACAGCAATAATTTTTCAAATGTGTTCCATGACATGGGAGTATTTTTAACACATTGGATAAGAGCAGGAAATGTCTCTCTTATGGTTATATGAAACTGAGAGCATATTATATTGAAGGCAATTATTTTTCTATTCTAGGATGCTGAAATATAAGCATTTTGGGGAGGGGGGAACATACCTTGGCAGGTGAATTTTTTAGATGGAGTGGTGAGAAGCAGCTTGTCCGCCATCTCCCCAGGTCCAGCACATCGGGCTATGCCTGGCTCTTTGTATTCCGACTTTACCCAATCAGACAGCCACTGCATATTACAGTCACAGTGAAGTGGATTTGCTCCAATTGCACTGTAGAACCGAAACAGAAAAACACCATTTTACATTATCTCTCTCACAGAGCTTTTCTTATCATGAAAACGTAGTGGAAAACACTCCATATGTTGCTGCATTAACTTACTAAAAGGTTACAGTCAAGAGAGCATGAAGCTTCAGCTTCAAAATGGCTCTGAAGGGAAACATTGGGAAGAAATGCATTATAAAATTAAAAAGGTAAAGGGACCCCTGACCATCAGGTCCAGTCGTGGCCGACTCTGGGGTTGCGGCGCTCATCTCGCTTAATTGGCCGAGGGAGCCGGCGTACAGCTTCTGGGTCATGTGGCCAGCATGACTAAGCCGCTTCTGGCGAACCAGAGCAGCGCACGGAAACGCTGTTTACCTTCCCACTGGAGCGGTACCTATTTATCTACTTGCACTTTGACGTGCTTTCGAACTGCTAGGTTGGCAGGAGCAGGGACCGAGCAATGGCAGCTCACCCCGTTGCGGGGATTCGAACCGCCGACCTTCTGATCGGCAAGTCCTAGGCTCTGTGGTTTAACCCACAGCACCACCCGCGCCCCTATTATAAAATTATAAACCCATTATAAACAATTCATCACCAAAGGGTTAATTGTAAAGGTGGAACTAAACATTAAAAGGCAAACATGGGGCTCCAAGTTTTTCTCACAATCCTAATGTGAAGGAAGGGGGCATCTGCAAGATATAATCGGCAACTGAGAGGGGCTCCGTAGTGCCTCTTGTGTTTGCAAGTTTCCTCTGTATTGCAAACAAATGCTTTCCACTTATTTTAACTTTCAGCACCCTTAACAAACCACAGTTTCCAGGATTCTTGGGGGGAAGCCATGATGGTTAAAATGGTATAAAGGTGCTTTAAACGTATAGTGTGGATGTGACCTAGTGTCATCACAGAGAGCCGCTAACTGAAAATAATCAAGACTCCTACTCATGGGGGTGGGAAGGTTTTCAACCCAAACATTTATACTCTTAGCCCAGTAACAATTTGTTAACAAGTGAAAGAAGAGGCCCGGATCAATGCTTGCAACAGTGCAGGCTTTAAGCTGTAATCAGCGAATAAACAAACCATATTTTGCAAGAAGGCAAAGGAAGCAATCAAGAATTTAGCAATAGTTTCCCCTTGTCAGCATAATATACAAGGCTTGACACATGCAACATGACATTCACTAAGCTGTTGTGGCAGGCTGAGGAAACGTTGAGAAGCTTATTCATTTCACTGCCAATTTTTACACGTTTTTTTGTGCATCCCCAAACATGAATTCCCTGGCTAGGAAAGTAATATAAATATTTGTTTATGAACTATATATACATAGCTGGAAGAATATTGAAGTTCATTAAAGCGGTAAAAGAACAGAAGGTAGACATGTGCTTACCTACAACCCATCTTCCATTGCTTATGTATCCTTCCAGTCAATCACACCAGCAAATACATTCTTACAATAAGGACATCAAACCGCTGCATAAGTGCATTGCTAAAAGTGTTATCTGTTTATATTCCAGGTACATGACAACCTGTGCTTCCCTGAACTAGTCTATACAAATGTTTAGGATGAGTCTGTTAGTCTCTCTAACAGTGAACTGCCCAATCAGCACATGAATGTAAATATTAACTTATGGACAGGATACTTACAGATGGGATAACGCTGAAAGATCATTAAAAGCACCTTCAGGTACAACAGAAATGTCATTGCCGTGTAGAGACCTATGCAAATGAGAAACAATTATGTGCTTGGAAATAGATGGCGAAGAACTTAATAAATGGCATCAATGCAATATATTTCCAGACATCTGCATATATTATCAGTATCAGTTCCTTGTAAGCTTGAAATCCACCCCAAAATTCACAGTCAACCAAGACTGTGCTCTCTCTCTCTCTCTCTCTCTCTCTCTCTCTCTCTCTCTCTCACACACACACACACACACACACACACACACACACACACTTTATATTGCTTGTAAGCCACTTTGGATAAGATTTGCCTGGAAAAGCAGCATGTATATTTTGGAAAATACCATACTTTTCCATGTATAAGACTAGGGTGTTTTTTTACTTTAAAATAAGGTTAAAAATCTGGGGGCGTCTTATACACGGATAGTGCATATGCCCATTTTCTAAATTTGGGGTCCCCAAAAGTAGGGGGCGTCTTATGCATGGGGGCGTCTTATACACGGAAAAATGCAGTAAATCAATAAAAAATATTTGGAATCTGAGCAGAACACAGCCTTTACTCTCAGGGATGTGAACATGTTACAGCTGCCACATCACTACCATAATAAGCAGCCCTGCACCTCGTCAATCCCCATCTCTCATAATGCATGGCAAAATGTGTGACACGACATCACCCCTTTGAGTATTTCTTCACCCCTAAAAGCAGCACCAAAGGAAATGGAAGAGACTGGGAAATTAGTTTCACGTCACACCTTTTGCCAAGGGAGAAGATGTGGTGGCCATGCATTTGGCCATGCAAATAATTCCAAAATGTTCAAAAGCTTTCCAGTCAAACCAACATCAAACACATGGAAACTTATGTTCCTAATTACATACTGTTAGGGATTTATCACAGTAAAACAAATTTTGTTCGAAACACATACATGTCAATTTTTCATTCTTTTGAGTAATTTACTAGATATAGCATGGGGCAATCTGTAATGGTCCACTCAAACTCTGTCCCACCTCAGGTCAAACCATCCCTTGCATCAATATCAAGAGGAAGGATAGTATTCTGGCAGGGTAATATGGCCACTTGCTATCCCAAGAAGTATGGGACTGAAGTCAGCCGTATCTCCTTCCCTAACTAGGCTTGGTCAACAGGACGCAACAAGACTCCTGTCGGACAGAAGAAGCTTGACTTCTCTGAATATGTGTTGTTTTTAACCTTTAGGGATATCTATTCTGTGATATAACGGACAACGACTTTGCATAACACAATAGTGTCGAAATTCTACCACTAAAATGTTCCAGCTTAAGAGGATACTTACACTCTTATTTGCATGAAGCCAAGTTCAGGACAACATGATATGGGAACCAATACCTCTCAATCTAATGCCACAGAAATCCATCCTCTTCTCCTGCTTGCTACAACCAAGAGTGGAGAGAGAAGGGACCACTGCGGCATTAGGATGCAATAGTCCCCATATCATGTCTTCTTGCTGCCCTGGAGATGTCAAAGCAAAACTTGCTGTGTACAGGTTTAAAAAAAAGGTAAAGGACCCCTGACAGTTAAGTCCAGTTGCGAACGACTCTGGGGTTGCGGTGCTCATCTCGCTTTACAGGCCGAGGGAGCCGGCGTTTGACCACAAACAGTTTTCCCGGGTCATGTGGCCAGCATAACTATGCCGCTTCTGGCGAAACCAGAGCAGCGCACAGAAACACTGTTTACCATCCCACCAGAGTGGTACCTATTTATCTACTTGCACTTTTTGGGGTGCTTTCAAACTTTCACAGGGATTTGAACCGCCGACCTCCTGATCGGCAAGCCCAAGAGGCTCAGTGGTTTAGACCACAGCGCCACCCGTGTCCAACAATCCTAGCAGTCTACCTCATATGATTATTTTACTGTGCACTCGAGTTCATACCTTATAATATGGCTACATGGGGCACTGCAAATTATTTATTTATGGAATAACTGTAGTTCAATTACTACATCAGAAGTTGCTTTAGGTTGATTCCATCAAGGTACCAGGGTGAGGGACTTCTTAGGGAATTATCCTAATTATAAACCATTAAGACCCAACTGAGCAGTTTTGGTGACAGAATCCCACACTTCTCTGGTAATGTATGAGATAATGCAATCATTGGTGGACATGAGTGGTGCTGGGTCAAACCCACATCCCCTAGCTCAAACAGCACTGATAGGGGAATATCTATTGCCATATTTGGCCATTCATACTACCAGAGCCATGGGGAAGGAGCTTGATTCAGGTCTCATCCTCCAAGTGGTACATACAAGAAAATGAGTAATAGAACATTACTACTTACAGCAGCCTAAGCGATTTCAAGCCATCAAATGTTCGTGCCGGGATACACCTGAGACGATTGTAGCTCAGAATTCTGAAAGTATACCAAGTAATTAATTTTCAAACTAGATACCATAAACACAGAGCTGTAAACTCCAGTTTGCATATTGATTTCTTCATCATAAACACACAGCCAAAATCCAGATCAACCATCAGGGTTATTAATGAATATTATATTGTCCTTAAACATTTTTTTTTGCTACACAAATACACTTACAAAGTAAGCAGCTGAGTCATGTTGCTGAAGCTCTGGTTAGAAAGGGTGCTGATTCTGTTGTTACTTAAATCTCTAAAAAATAACAATAAAAATCCAGAAATTCTTTAAGTCATAACACAGATGTTCAAACACCAAATCCTATTAGTAAATGTAGTATTATTAATTCTTATTTAAAATGTCAGTTTATACTGCCACATGCAATGAACCCAGCAAGCATTTTAACTTAAGTAGGACTAAAGACAACAAAATGAGAATACCAATATTACAAAAAGAAGAAACCCAAATAATATCCAGAACTAGACCCTTCAGATATGAACGTAGTGCTAATACTTCCCTTTGTGAAATAAAACTTGGAACTACATGGCGTATCTGAACAAGTGATTTCCTGAGTGATAATAAATGCACGCTTTTGGAGCAGACAGGTGAGGATGCAACATTTCTTAACTGGTATGCTTTATATTTAAAGTATTAACCACTTTTGTTTCATAAAATATGTGCTACTAGAAAACATACTTTTGAAAAATGCAAACACATTTTGATTGTATTTATACATGATGCACTTTAGTAAAGTTGCTTCTAAATTGATAGTCTCCTGAAGATTAACTTTGAAATCACCCTTAAAGCTGAATTTATCTTCTAAAAAATCCAGCAAGCAGCTCAGAAATGCTTCACTAAAGATGTTAAGTGCTGCCACTATTTCCTCCTGTTCTTTCACTATAATGCCATCTACTGCTGTATAACCCTGTTCCAAGCAAACTAATCCAATTTCTCTCTGCAACCGAATATACTTGTGTAATGCCTTTACACTCTTTAATACTGTGTGCTATCCATATAATAAACAACTACATCCAGCATACTCCATGGCGCATCTTTTGGAGTGGATAGCAAGGTACAGTCGTACCTTGGTTACCGAACACCGCAAACCCAGAAGTGAGTGTTCCAGTTTGGAAACCCGAACATCTGACGGGGTTTCTGTGGCTTCCTGCAGCCAATCAGAAGCCGTGCTTTGGTTTCCGAACGTTTTGGAAGTCGAACGGACCTCTGGAACAGATTCTGTTCGACTTCCAAGGTACGAGTATATTCAGTCTGCATACTTTCTAATGAATTGTGCTGTGATTAGTGGACTAAATATAAACTATTTCTAAAATGTGCAATAGAATTTTAATTGCTAAGGGGTCTGGAACTACTTCATTTAATGGAAGAGCAGATTTTAAATAACATTAGCATAGAGAGAGGATTACTCACATAAGAGTTAAGTGCTTGTAGTTTGAAAGTTCTTTGGGGACAAGGGTAAACTGGTTTCCATCCAAATAGCTACAAATGGGAAGATAGAACGCAATATTATTTAATTGAAATCACGAATAGTTCATTCCATGACTCTAATACCCACACACTTTTTAAATAATAACATGACAACTGGGAATTAGATGAGATCAACCATCAGTTTAATAGCCAGATGCACACCTGCACACTAACAGAAATAATTTGACTACGGTGAACCAGTATTTTCTATTTGATGCAAACACATCTGGCTTGTCGGAAAAGGTTGTTTCATTGTATATCAGTACTTCTTTGTAAAAAGTGGAGTTTTGGATTAGCAATAGTGTGGTAGAGAAATGAAGGGCGATGTTACAACTGCTATCAAAAGTAGCTAGTAACACTCAGGCAGCGTTCTGCTCCAGGTAATGATTCCAGCAGAAAGAGGGATCTGGTCCAAGGCGGAATCAAGTGATGCAAGGAAGTGCCAATCCAAGCCAGGAAGAGCAGGTACAAGGTTCCAGCAAGGCGAGCGTTCAGCACTGCCGAATCCATACAGAGCTGGAGCAAGCTGTTGTTTCTGTAACAGGCAAACTCTAAATATTGTTGCAGCTCCCACCTCCCACCTTTTTAATAAAAGGGGCCTTGCCTGTCTGGACAACATTTTGCTCCTATTGCATGCAAGAGATTGTGGTTTCATTGGAGCATCCGGGCTGGGGCGCACAGAGTCTGAGTGCGCGACAGTGCGACCTCAGGCCAGAGGGATGATGGCAAAATGGGTTCCACCTGTGCCACCGCTTCCCGGGCAGTGCAGAGTGAGGGCAAGTCTCTCTAACTCTTCGAACTCTAATTCATGGCCTTATCCTCTGAGGAGGAATAGTCAAACCCCGATGTCATAGTGGACAGTTGTTCTTTAAAAATATATCGCATCTAGCAGGTTGCTAGGACCATTGCAAGTGGTCCTGATGTCCAGATGTTCCGTGTGAACTCATGGAATCCAGCAGAGCTTTGCTAGGGGTTGTGCCAGATGTGATTGACAGTAGGAATTCAGCTGAAGCCACCCATATAGACCTTTGGTTCATCTGCTTTTTGAAATTCTCCAGGCATGCCTAGGTTCCTCCCACAACACACTCAGAAATGTTTGTCGTGCAAAGCTCCATCCTCTCTGTAAAATGACAGATGTTTTTGGAGGCTGGGTGTGGGTCTTATCAGAATGTTCTTAAGCATCCACGATCACGGTTCTGAAAATGCTCAGAACTGTCCAAGGTAACAGAATATGTCCTGCAGAATGCAGGAATGGGAACTCTGGCCAGAAAAAGGGGCAGTAGCCGATAAGTGAATCTCATGTGATAAAAGTTGCTCCATGTTACAAAGGCATCATGAAGACAAGGCCATTAAGAGCTCTCAGAGACCACAAGCCTGATCTTTCAGAGCAATATAACCCTGTTCTGAAGACGCTGAACACCTCATTGGACCTCCAATGGACCTCCAACTTTTGCTTTCACAAGTGATACAAAGCACTGAAGTGCACCACTAATATACTATTTTTAAACAATTGATGTTGTAACACTTTAAGACCAAAGGATACATTTTATAGTTGAGAAAAATCTGAAGGCACTATAAAGGTAACCCACAAAACAGTGTACTTTGTTGGTATGCATGGAAATGCAGAGTTATTCTCAAAAAAAGGTTTAAAAAGTTAGTAGATCAAGTTTTTACCATTATTGGTTCCAATCAATATCCAGAAAATAACTCCAGGAGAAATAGATTTCCAATGTTTGGAGAGCTTCTGAAATGAGCGTTGAAAAGGCAAATCATTGAAATACCATACCTGAGGTCCTGTGAAAACTATTTAGCAAAGGCAGACTAGGATCTTGACCAATGGGAAGTCCAATAATGTTAAGTTATCTGCCAAAAGCATCCCCATCACTCTCGAAAGAAACATTGCTGCTGACATTTAATTTTAATTTTTGTACTACTTACAGTTCAGTTACATCTTTGGGGATGCCTTTTGGCAAAGTCTTTAGACCTTTGTTGCTACAACGAACCACAGTATCTAGGCAAGTACATTCTGCAGGGCAGCGGGAGAGTGGAGAGCAGCTGTTGTCATCATTTCCTAGTTCATAAAGAGAAACATATAAAGATAAGCCATGCTCAGCTGACAGCACCTAAGAATGGCAGCACAATCATTTTAATCTGTTCTAGATATATAGGAAGTTTCTGCTTTCAGGTAGCTCTGTATATATAAAATATAATATTATCTTCAATTACCAGGGACATGATGTATTTTAACTTCCACTACATGGGCACCTGACGGGATGCGGGTGGCGCTGTGGTCTAAACCACAGAGCCTAGGACTTGCCAATCAGAAGGTCGGCGGTTCGAATCCCCGCGACGGGGTGAGCTCCCGTTGTTTGGTCCTAGCTCCTGCCAACCTAGCAGTTCGAAAGCATGTCAAAGTGCAAGTAGATAAATAGGTACCGCTCCAGCGGGAAGGTAAACGGCGTTTCCGTGTGCTGCTCTGGTTCACCAGAAGCGGCTTAGTCATGCCGGCCACATGACCCGGAAGCTGTACGCCGGCTCCCTTGGCCAATAAATCGAAATGAGCGCCACAACCCCAGAGTCATTTGTGACTGGACCTAATGGTCAGGGGTCCCTTTACCTTTATATGGGTATCTGCATTTTTAGGGAAAAGGCACTTGGTGCCATAGCTACTGAAGAAATAGCTCAACTGGTTGTGCATTGGGCTCTTAATCTCAGAGTCTGAGTCCCACGCTGGGCAAAAGATCCCCGCATTGCATGGGGTTGGACCAGACAATCCTTGTTGTCCCTTCCAACTCTATGAGATGTCTCAACTTGAATGGCACAGGCTTAACTGACCAAAAGCAGGATCCAAATACAGTGGTACCTCGGGTTAAGTACTTAATTCGTTCCGGAAGTCCGTTCTTCACCTGAACCTGTTCTTGACCTGAAGCACCACTTTAGCTAATGGGGCCTCCCACTACCGCTGCACCGCTGGAGCACGATTTCTGTTCTCATCCTGAAGCAAAGTTCTTAAACCGAGGTACTATTTCTGGGTTAGCAGATAGGTAGCCGTGTTGGTCTGCCATAGTCAAAATAAAAAAGTTCCTTCCAGTAGCACCTTAAAGACCAACTAAGTTAGTTCTTGGTATGAGCTTTCGTGTGCATGCACACTTCTTCAGATACACTGAAACAGAAGTTGCCATATCCTTCTATATAGTGAGAAGGTGGGGAGGGGTATTACTCAGAAGGGTGGTGGGAATGGGTGATTGGCAGATAGCTGACTAAGCCATTTTTCACCTTCTCACCCCTTGCCTTTTCCTGCAAGACCTATTGCAGTCATTAAGAGTCGTCAACAGGCTCATCTCAGCTATCTGCCAATCACCCATTCCCACCACCCTTCTGAGTAATACCCCTTCCCACCTTCTCACTATATAGAAGGATCTGGCAACTTCTGTTTCAGTGTATCTGAAGAAGTGTGCATG
The DNA here is from genome assembly GCF_965112155.1 of Podarcis liolepis. Classification (NCBI taxonomy): domain Eukaryota; kingdom Metazoa; phylum Chordata; class Lepidosauria; order Squamata; family Lacertidae; genus Podarcis; species Podarcis liolepis. The sequence continues at coordinate 68,467,637 of NC_139564.1, read as the reverse complement.
CACACAAAAGCTCATACCAAGAACTAACTTAGTTGGTCTTTAAGGTGCTACTGGAAGGAACTTTTTTATTTGGGTTAGCAGAGTCTGTAACCTGAAGTGTATGTAACCTGAAGCGTATGTAACCCAAGGTACCACTGTAGCTGCTTAGACTTGCACAAGCCTAGTGGATTCCTTGACATTTCCCTCACTTTGAACAGCTATGCCTCCCCACGTCAGGTCACAAACTGCTCTTGACAACATGCAGTATGGGAATGGGAATGGGAATGGAATTGTTACTGTGTATTGATTCTATAGTTGTAAGCAGCTTAGATGCTATTTTGACATATAAGCAGAGCAACAAAGATATTCAGGTGGAAGTCACAAAACTGGCTTATTTAGAGACTGGAAGCAGATGCTGGGCATGCACAAATCTTCTCCAGCTCTTGAGGGAGTAAATTCTCTTGAGAGGCTAAGTGAAGACACCACAAAATTCCCAGTTTAGACATTTTCCTTGTGATGATGTCGCAAGGCAGGCTTGAGGCGACCATCTATCTCACTTAAGGAACAATCCTAGGGAGAAAATAATGTCTGAACAAGCCCATGCATGATACTGAGTTTATTATTATTATTATTATTATTATTATTATTATTATTATTATTATTCAGAAGGAATCCATGTCAGTGCTGCTCCAGTTCCAGGGGCAATCATATTGCTAGCTTTTCCCACACAACCTTTGACTCCTGGTGTTATTGACACAGACAAAGCCGAAGAGAAAATAACACCAGAATCATCCTTAAAAGGCAACGGTAAGTAACAGATTTAACTTCTGTGTTACGGATAGAAGGATCTGTCAATTTCAGTTCCCTCGATTTCTCATTTTTCCAATTTTAAATTCATGTCTCTGCATTTTGCAACAATTTGTGATTCTTTTTTAAAAAACTTCTAATAAACACATTTTTATACGTAGTTTTGACTAATGTACACATTTTTGCAGGAAATTCCCCATATATAATGCATTTTTTGAATTTTGAATATTAATTTTTATCCACACGTCCCCCTAATGCATTCTTTTTTTTTTCTTAGTTAAAGAACTGCATCGCAAAATTTGGAGAAGTTTGAATTTTGAATAACGGGTTTGTTTCCATCTGCATGTTGTTTTTAAAAGTGCTTATTTGATACATTCAGCTTTAAATTTGAACGGAACTGAATTTATTTATCCTCCACCCCTATTTTTCATACTACAATTTTAATTGTTGTATTTTAATCTTGTTTTTAAGTTGTATTCATTCAACTTGTTTTTATTATTGCTTGTTAGCTGCCCTGAGCCCAGCCTTGGCTGGGGAGGGTGGGGTATAAATAAAAATTATATTATTATTATTACAATGATGAATCTGCCACGAGAGACATATAGCATGTGTGCTCCGTTTCTTACCGTCATCACAAGTGAAGTCCTGAATGGCCACATCCTGTATAGGAATTTCTTTCAGGAAGTAGGGTTTCTGGCAGCGGGGGTTGCCCGTCACAATTCGCTTCTTCCGCAGCCATTCTCCCAGCCATGCTAAGTGACAGTTGCAGTTGAAAGGGTTGGCTAAGAGGTTTCTGATAAACACATGTGAACAACACAGGGCTCAATTTCAAGCGATGAAAACGCATGCACAAAAATTAAAACACCCTGTTCGCACTGCAAAAAAGTAGGATTCGTTTTACTAGCCATTTTCATTCCATCCACCTATTGCATTTTATGCGATAGCGATGCAGATGAAATTCCACCCGCAAAAAAAACCTCTTCTTGCCCCCCACCATATATCAGGATAGCAATTTGAGAGTCTGAGCTGAGAAATCCCGATACCTTAAAATGATTTCTAAATAAGATGTATCACAAATCTGACTTGCTGTCAAGCTATCTACACACAATAATACAGTAATTTAATGTCAAAATGTAGGCTGATTACTTTATATTATTAGCTTTAACCTGACAACAGCTCTTTCATTAATTTGCCTCTTCAAGATTTCCATCTTTTATTTGCTCCAGAGAATAGGTTTTCCATATAAACTGACAGCTAAGTTGATTACATGCCAGTTATAAAAATGGATTTACTTCCACAAGTCTCAGTGCTTTTGGCACCTCCACATTTCAACAGAGGCCTATTGACAATTTCATTATTTATAAATATGCCATCTTTAATATGCACGAATTAGTCATTAGGTGTAACTTGTCACATTGTGAGAGGGCAGAGGATTAAGTATGCCGGTAATTACGTTCTTCCCTCAGAAATTCCTACCACAGAAAACCCAATTGTTAGACACACTACATGCCTTACTCCCCCCCTCCAATATTCATATTTCCTTTCACTGAATATTCATATTTCCTTTCACTGAATATTCATATTTCCTTTCACTGAATATTCATATTTCCTTTCACTGAATATTCATATTTCCTTTCACTGAATATTCATATTTCCTTTTACGTACAGTTGACTCACGGGGGGATTGTTTCAAATGTATCTCATTTAGCCTGCAATCCTTTGCACAGTTGCCTAGGAATAAGCTCCATTGAATACTATGGGACATACTTCTGAGTAAACATGCATATGATGACTGATCTATGATTGCTACAATTCCCAACTTTTTGCTTAACAGAAGAGCTCCTTTTGAACCTTTAATAGCACCCTTACAGAGGACACATTTTCTGCTATTTTCTCTCTCTAGATTACCTGCCAATTTTCTCCATGCCTAGCTACAGTTGGAAAACAGGAATATGGTCAGTTAAATGGCAACAGCTCTGTGTTGTTCTATGGCAATTATTGCTCCTCAGAGCTGGGTGTGTGTATCAGGTGCTCAGCTTTAACCAAACTCCTTTATAGAGGTAGTAACCATTTTGCGTGCGTTCAAAGCATGCATGACTATGAGCATACACATCACCACAAACCTGGAAGTGGCAGAGAAAGGGGGCAGATGGGTAGCAGGGGGGCTTATACACACCCTGCTATCACATGCAATGAACTGGAATGCAACCTCCACACAAATCGGTAGTTGCCTGTATTACACAAGTTATCTCAGGAGTAACCAGATACAGAACCAAAACAAATTATTAAATAGCTGATTATAGCAATATAAGGGGGAAGAAGAAACACTTCCATCAGGTGGCGCTGTGGTCTAAACCACTGAGCCTAGGGCTTGCCAATCGCAAGGTCGGCGGTTCGAATCCCTGTGACGGGGTGAGCTCCCGTTGCTCTGCCCCAGCTCCTTCCAACCCAATAATTCGAAAGCACGTCAAAAGTGCAAGTAGATAAATAGGTACTACTCCAGCGGGAAGGTAAATGGCGCTTGGTTCACCAGAAGTGGCTTAGTCATGCTGTACACCAGCTCCCTCGGCCAATAAAGTGAGATGAGCGCCGCAACCCCAGAGTCGTCCGCGACTGGACTTAACAGTCAGGGGTCCCTTTACCTTTTCCCACATTATTTCTCAAAGCAGTTCACGAAAAAGAGACATTTCCCTACTTGTGAGTCGATTGCAATGTGTAGAAATAAGGTGAGTGAAATGCTTGCCCGTTTCTAACCAGGCCCTCTTTAAGTTATTAAGGCTAATAACTAAAGAATTGCGCCCTGTTGCACATGTTTATTTGCGCTAAGTAAATGAATAAATTTATGAATGTTTCGGTCACCCGAATAACAGTTCAGAGCCTCCACCTAGCTGTTCATGCTCTGTCACTCTCCCCTTTGAAAAAAAATGGGGTTGCATGAGAAGAAGGGAGTTTTATGGGTGTATCTGAACAAGTGCAGATCTTTGGACAAAAGCCTCAGGGCTCTCAATATACCTTCTGAGTGTCCCTCATTATCAGTGAGTGCTGCATTTTGTGTGAAACAGCCCCTCTGGTTGATTCAGCTGCACTGGTACCCTGAACCAAGGGAAATCACTGCTAGTCAGACACAATATTGCATGGGGTTATTTAGAAACAGTATGAGCCAAACAATTAGCAGAGATTACAAATGTATTTTCACATTTTGGCACCTCTCAGTTTGAATTTTGAATTTTAGCATTCTCTGAAAACTTTCACATACGTGACTTTGCAAGCACTCTTGACTTGTTCGTTTGGTGACTGATCTGTGGCCCTCCAAATGTTATTTGGCACCAACGCACATCAGCCCCAGCCAGCATGGCCACTAGCCAAGGATGATGGGATATGGAGTTCATCTGAAGGGTCACAGGCTAGCTACCCCTAATTTAGATATAACACACATGTATAAATGTCAAGGGCTGGCTATGAATGCAAGAACAACTTACAGTGTAGACAAGGAATGAAGAGTGTCAAACGCACCAGGAGCAATTGTGGTTATTTGGTTATCGTATAAGGATAGCAATCGAACAGAGCTCAGGCCTGTGAAACTGTCATTACTCACGCAGCTGATGCGATTGCTCCTTAGCATCCTGAGGAAAAATGAAACAAATCAGTTTGTTACTCCAAAGGGTAGTAACACCATCATCCCTAATCAGAACATCTGGAGGGCATGAAGTTGGGGAACAATGCCATAGAGAATGTATTGCACATCTCATCTGTGTACATTTCCCTGTTGTTCTTTAGTTGCTTAGTCGTGTCCCACTCTTCGTGACCCCATGGACCAGAGCACGCCAGGCACTCCTGTCTTCCACTGCCTCTCGCAGTAGCTTCGAGAACACTGTGCAACCATCTTGTTCTCTGTTGCCCCCTTCTTCTTGTGCCTTCAATCTTTCCAACACCAGTGTTTTTTTCCAGAGAGTCTTCTCTTCTCATGAGGTGGCCAAAGTACTGGAGCCTCAGTACTCTGTCCTTCCAGTGAGCACTCAGGGCTGATTTCCCTCAGAATGGAGAGGTTTGATCTTCTTGCAGTCCATGGGACTCTCAAGAGTCTCCTCCAGCACCACAATTCAAAGCATCAATTCTTTGGCGATTAGCCTTCTTTATGGTCCAGCTCTCACTTCCATACATCACTACTGGGAAAACCATTCCCTACAGTTTACTAAACATTTTATGAGATGTTGTATTGCATTTCCCCCCGAGTTATTAACTTACTAGGCATGGATGCTGAGAAATAATATGCTGTATTTATAAAGCACTTGAGGGCCTTGGAAGAGCCCTGTTCAGCGAAGTTTTTAATCTGTGATATTTTACTGTATTTTTGGTTTCTATGGAAGCCACCCAGAGTGGCTGGGGAAACCCAGCCAGATGGGCAGGGTACAAATAATAAATTATTTTTATTATTATTATTTAAGACCGTTTCCCACAGTGGTGAAATAGATGCCAATGGGAACCCCACAAGTGGGACATGAGCACAACAGCACTCTCCTGCTACTCCACATATATGATCCCAGAAATCTCTGCAACCAGACCCAACTTAACCCCCGCTCAATCCCAGTCCCAGTTTACAAATTGTGAAATTGGGGGACTTCAGCAATTTGGGAGGCACCAACAGTGGTAAAGTATTTGCCCTCTAACAAAGAGCAGCATTCATGCTCCTTGCCGTTGCTGGGTACTGCTTCTTCTTCCTACCCAAAGGACGCCAGAATAATAGCCAGAGGAATGGTCCTAACAGCTCGGTTTCTATGCAATACCAGTCATAATCGAGGTTGATCCAGGGACTTAGTAATATCCAAAAACACATTGTAAGGAAGTGATGGAGGGGGGACAGTTAGAAGCACATTACAAACAATGCTGTTCCACACAGATGAAAATACATGTGCCTACATCTGCTTCCTACATAATACTTCCTTATCTGTGACCAGAATTTACTTCATGCCCTCTGTGCAGCCATATACCTATGCAAAAGATATTGATTGCAATTAGGCAGCATATATGATTAATGCATTTTACATTATAAGAAATGTGAGTCAAAGTGAGCATACATCCATACCCAGAAAACAAGTCAGAAGAGAAGTTTAAGCAAAGAGAGCAAGCAAAGTAGAGAGAAGAATATACTTACAAAGTTTTGAGACTTTCAAGTCCTTTGAACATTTTGTGGCGCACATTCTCCAGCCGGTTACTGGTGAGCAACAGCTCATTTACACCCGATCCTCCTTCAAATGCTCCTTCTTCAATATCTGTGATTTTATTATTGCTCAGATTTCTATTGTTTCATGGCAAAGCAAATTAATAGGAGAAGTGTTTTGGAGGAAATGATCCATATAATGAAGAATATAAAAAGCAGCGACTAAATTCTGGTCTTAGCAACATGATTTCAAGAAAGCTCTAATCTCAGGATAGAGACCCTCTAGCCCACAGGCCAGATTTGGCCTGGTACGAGTCACAATTTGACCCACAAGGCTGTTTTCCCCAAAACTATTCCACGTGATATATGTGACTGAATCAGCTACAGAACTGTGTTGTCTGTGAGGAATTCAATTGTGCAGCTGATACCTGCAGAAATCAAGCTTGAAGTCACCACTCATCAGCTGATAGGAAGTGACTTAAAGTCTGCTGACAGGGGTGCTTCAAAGCACTGTATGGGTTTCTTTAAAAGCCCTTCAAAAGCCCCGCATGGTGCTTTGAGATCCCAATGCTCATCACCTGAGGGCACTGTGACTTTAGGTGACTGAGAGGTGGGCAGCCAGTCTAAACACTGTTTGGGATTCATTCAGAATTGAGAAAACAAAGGATTCCAGAAAGGAAACAGAAATATATTTTCTTCACAAAATAAAAATGCAGGAATATAGTGACAACATTAAAAATAAATAAATCACGGCATCTTCTATTAACAGCTTCAATTTTAAAATAACTGATTCACTATAGTAGATTGTATTATCAGCATTTTGGATGCTTATTCCACTTTTATCCTGCAGGAATGTTGCCTGATACACACACACACACTTGGATTGAGATCACTCTAAGCAGAACTGATTTCATTAACTTAGCTTCAAGCAGCGAGTGCCAATAGCTATCCCAAATAAAGAGTCAGGTGACTCTAGAAAAGACATGGAGGTGGTTTGACGTATCAGTGCTACTGAAAAAATAAGATAGAGACCTTGGCAAACCCTGTGCTGATCTCTGCTGGCTTACTGTTTGTGGTTTAGGTGTGCAACACAAAATAAATTAGCGTGGGTTGTGGGTTCTTGCACATGGGACAAACCTGGCATCATATGAGCATTAAGCAATTCTCCCTTTTTTTCTCCCTAGCATATGGAAATTTGGGAATCAAGGATACAAAATATTTTAGCAACTATATGAAATGGGCAAAATTCAATGAGCCTTCCTTCAGTATAACAGTAGGATTTTTGTTATCTTCAACATACTAAGCTGCCTTATACCAAGCGAGATCACTGGTCCTATCTAGTCCTGTTTTGTCTATTCTGATGGGCAGTGGCTATAAGAATCTCAGTCTGCTACCAGAGATCCTTTCAGTTGTAAAAGCCAGAGACCGAACTTGGAACCTTGCACGTGAAAATGTAGGCTCTACCGGTGAGCAATGGCTTCCCCTTCCCCTTTTGACTGTGCAAATAAACTGGCAGGGATAAAAGAAGAGAAAGAGAGTACGACTGAAACACTGGCAAAATGAGCACCCACGTTCTGCAAAGAATACCACCAGCTGGGACGTTTTACTGCTTTGGGCTCCTGCAAGAATACTTTACACTTTTTCTTATATTATTGCACCAAGGCTACCTATATAAGGCAGGTTGGCAGATAAGCTTACATTTTACGTAGTTGAGGAAGCTTCTTAAAGATCCCTGTAGCCTCCAACACTGTAAATTCATTGTTGTTGAGTCGCCTGCAGAAGGAGTAGCAAGATATAAATTTAGGTTATTGTGACTTGTTTCGTGAAGGTGTGTAAGTGCCAGCAGTGACACCAAATCACAGGCAGGAATGGAAGAGGAGCACCACTTGACTGCAGGATAAGGGGAATTTTGTGCACTTCCAGTCAAAAAGAACAGTCACCAATAGTTGTTGGAAAATATCGATCAATTGCAGATGCTTCGTGCATTAAGTGTAGTTAACAATAATAAACGCCTCAAGTTTATATCAGGAAAGGCCTACACATTCTAACACACGTTGTCAACGCATAAAATTTCATACATAGTACAAGAATATGCACCCTTACAAAATATATACGGTGAAAAAATGAAAAAGATATACATTGATAGGCTATTGTGTGCATGGCCCAATGAAGTAGTGGGGTGCCACAGGGTTCTGTCTTGGGCCCGGTCTTATTCAACATATTTATGAACGACTTGGATGATGGACTCAAGGGCATCCTGATCAAATTTGCAGATGACACCAAACTGGGAGGGGTGGCTAACACCCCAGAGGACAGGATCACACTTCAAAACGACCTTGACAGATTAGAGAACTGGGCCAAAACAAATAAGATGAATTTTAACAGGGAGAAATGTAAAGTATTGCACTTGGGCAAAAAAAATGAGAGGCACAAATACAAGATGGGTGACACCTGGCTTGAGAGCAGTACATGTGAAAAGGATCTAGGAGGCTTGGTTGACCACAAACTTGACATGAGCCAACAGTCTGATGCGGCAGCTAAAAAAGCCAATGCAATTCTGGGCTGCATCAATAGGAGTATAGCATCTAGATCAAGGGAAGTAATAGTGCCACTGTATTCTGCTCTGGTCAGACCTCACCTGGAGTACTGTGTCCAGTTCTGGGCACCACAATTCAAGAAGGACACTGACAAACTGGAACGTGTCCAGAGGAGGGCAACCAAAATGGTCAAAGGCCTGGAAACGATGCCTTATGAGGAACGGCTAAGGGAACTGGGCATTTTTAGCCTGGAGAAGAGGAGGTTAAGGGGTGATATGATAGCCATGTTCAAATATATAAAAGGATGTCACATAGAGGAGGGAGAAAGGTTGTTTTCTGCTGCTCCAGAGAAGCGGACACGGAGCAATGGATCCAAACTACAAGAAAGAAGATTCCACCTAAACATTAGGAAGAACTTCCTGACAGTAAGAGCTGTTTGACAGTGGAATTTGCTGCCAAGGAGTGTGGTGGAGTCTCGTTCTTTGGAGGTCTTTAAGCAGAGGCTTGACAACCATATGTCAGGAGTGCTCTGATGGTGTTTCCTGCTTGGCAGGGGGTTGGACTCGATGGCCCTTGTGGTCTCTTCCAACTCTATGATTTTATGAACACTGGCCTCGTGCATATTGCCAAACATCACTTGGAGATGACGCATATCACCCTGGCAATACGTGAAGCTAGCACAGTCCTTCTTGCATTTATGTGAACATATAAAACAACCAGCAGTTATAAACGTACAGATTATATATCTATCCATTCCTGCCATGGTCTCAGCAGGTCTATTTCCTTAACGCACAGTATGTTTCAGCATAATTAGAATAAATCGCAGCAGCACACAAGCAGCGGCATAACAGCACTAATTTTTGGTGTAATCTATAAGCATCCATTTCTAAATCTGTAACTCAGGCATGAAAGGCTCCATTAACCTCATTTAGAGTTAGATGCAAGCAGGATTGTACACTAGGAAAAAATAATTACAATAAATGTAAATGCGGGGGGGCGGACGATGGACGGACGCGGATGCAAGCAGCTGTAATTTGGAGCTTTAGCAATAGGCTGTTTTTCAACTGAAGATATGAAGTTCCACAAAGGCATTAGTACCTGTTCAGGCTGATATTATATTTGGCACATTGCTCCCTGCTTTATTGCAGTGTGAATTGCATAGTGCAATCCATCGGACAAGCTGATAGCTTGTCTTTCTATTTAGGGAAGGGACTTTAGGTCCCTTTCGACTGCATTTTTCCCCCATCCCTATTTTTCAGAGTACGGATGGGAATCATCAATATTCTCAGAATCTGTGGGAAGTGGAGGAAATACTTATCTAGGTAGCTCCAAATGAAACACAGTGGAACAAGGAAGTGATTGATTATATCATCTATGAGTCACCTGTTGTACGGTACATAGATCACAGACAACAGAATACCCAACACAAGGGGCGTTCTGTCTAAGAATCAGCAATTATTGTTGAAGACATAGCAATAATGAAGGCTCACCTGGCGCCTTCATTATATATCTTCAGGTGCCACTCAAAAACATTGCTCTTCTCCCAGGCCTTTGGCTAAGTAAACAATCTATGGCCTTTTAAACTTGTTGGAGGGGTTACTGGTTGTTGTTGCTGTTTTGTTACTATGCTGTGTATCTTTGTGCTTTTATTTTGTAAACTGCCCTGTGATCCTTCAACCATCATCACCAACGAAGGGTGTATATATTGGACATTCTGATTACTCACTGTGCTTGAACCAGTTATATTTTGCACAATACTGTGCGATAGTTGAGAGGTGGGTGTACTTAGTTCAAAGTAGGTAAACAGAGACTGCTTTTGCTGTGGACAGAACTGTAAAGCAATAATGTGCCAACATTTTGTATGGTTTTCTACACTAATATTTGAATTTCTTTTTCTTTGCCTTTGCTAAATGTTGTAGAGCAAGTAAAACTTAATACAATTGAAAATTCATGAACTGGAAGGATCTGCGACATTCCAAAAAGGGATAAAGAAAGAGCAGTTATGAATTGATATTATCACCACTGATATTCATCCAGCACACTGTTGTGAGCTCAAACTTACAGTTCTGCTGTATACTGAGGAATATGGTCAGGAATCTTGCTGAGCTTTTGATTGGAGCAGTCAACAGTTGTTCCTTCACAACGGCATTTTTCAGGACAAGCCAGGTCTGCAAAGCAATCTCCGCTTAGTTTGGATCTGTAATCTTCGGTGCCTGAGGATAAGCAGAATAAAAATACAGGTACTAAGTTCATCAAGGTGTTGGGATTATTTTCTCGTAGGGAAAAAATAAGAGAGAGAAAAGAGACAGACCTGCAGTACAGACAAATGGGTAATTTGGGGTAAGTTTTATGGTAATGAAGAAACAGCAAGGTTTAAGAGTGGGTTAAATTTCAGAGGGCTTGAAATTTGCTGGGGGGGACGGGACATGTGGTAGGATAACATTAACTGCTTGAGCTTTTCACAGCTGTAGTTTCTGCTGATTAAGTTGTCAGCCAATCCATTCCATTTTACAGTTAAAAACATAAAGCAGTGCTAATTCTTGTTAAATATATCTTATTCCCACAGTTTCAGGATTAAGTAAATCTTTGTATTCCATTTCATTACCCTCCTTTATTCTTCTATTTCACTGGCCACAGCCCGCCTACGTAATCTCAGAACCATAAAATTTAAAGCCCTGTTTTTCTTCTTCAATTTTTAAAAAGTGTGTAATCCTGATTTAAGCCTCAGCAGCCTGCTATGCTGTAGAAAGCTGCGTGACGTTCCATGGTGCTTGACAGAACCATGTTTTACTCATACCTCGCAACCACATGGTTAGATCAAGCACAACAGAAAATCTCGCTAAGTTATCACAACTTCATCCGCTTAGACCAAGGAGCAGAAGCAATGGGAGAAAGAGGAAAGAGCAGGAAAAGTGTTGCAGTGGGAAACCGCTCAACATGGCACGACATCCTTCGTACAGAATGTCCACGGTCACTGCAACATTGCTAAACTGGAAAAGACACAAAGTAGACTGCAGGGAGGAAGATCTCTTCGCCATTCTCCGCGTTACAGAATGGAGATAGCATCCTTCACAAGTCAGGAAGAAACATCTATTAAGAAGTTGAGGGTAAGTGATGTGGGTGGAGGGGGGGAGTGGGACAAAGAAACTTAAATGACTGGTGAGCTCTTCTTGGACAAAAGGTGAAAAGACTGAGACTAGAAGTGGAAAGTGCATCAGGACTGGGAAGTGTACTGTTATTTGGTCCACAACGCTGAACTCTACTTACAGCCCAAATGGTGAACTCCTGAAACAGGAAAGACAGCCAAGGAAGAAAGAAAGACAAGAGTGATCCCAATGGGAGGAAAAACCCCAACAAAAACAAAGCTCATCTTGCTTTTCTCAGCTAGGGTTTGGGTAATATCCTGCCTTCATCAAGGTCCGTCTGAAATTCTCAATTTAAAGAAGTTGGATTTTATTCTACACTTCTTTGATTATATGATGCTTCGGCACTGTACTATATCAAAAAGAGTCAGAGTATACAGTGGTGCCTCGCAAGACGAAATTAATTCGTTCCACGAGTCTTTTCATCTTGCAATGTTTTTCGTCTTGCGAAGCATGGTCCGTCGCAACTGCGCCTCTTCAAGCCGTTTTAAGAAAGAAGCGAACAAACTCACAAGAGTTTGCGAAGCAAGCCCATAGGGAAATTCGTCTAGCGAAGCAGCTCAAAAAACGCAAAACCCTTTCGTCTAGCGAGTTTTCCGTTTTGCAAGGCATTCGTCTTGCGGGGCACCACTGTAATTAATCTGAAGTGGTACAGTATAGCAAAAAGATACAGCAGACTATCTATTGAACAATTATATAATATGTTCATCTTCATAGGCAAAAGCATTAAAATTCTTAAAATATATTTACTGAAAGATACGGTTGTTTGAGGGCACTTTCACACACATTTGTTAAGTCCTTTAAGAAGAAAAAAACAACTCCCCAGTTTGCTCAGCCATACCATGGTTTAGTGCGAACAAACACACAGGATCCCAGAGACAAGATTGTGGCTGATTTGCTCGTCTGGATTTGGTGTTGCCATGCAGAATGGAGCTAAGCCATGGTTTACTGTTACGTTCAGACCCAGGCTCCTGGTTATCTCCCTCAGACAAACTACAAACAGTAAGCTATAGAACAGACCTCGGGCTACACCTTGTGGTTTGTCTGGAGCAAGATAAACCACTAGCCCAAGTTTAGCAGTACAGTCATACCTCGGGTTACAGACACTTCAGGTTGCGTTTTTTTGGGTTATGGACCACCGAAACCAGGAAGTACCGGAACAGGGTTACTTCCAGGATTCGGCGGTTGCGTATGTGCAGAAGTGTCAAACCACAACCCGCACGTGAGCAGATACGCCGCTGCATGTTGAGAATGCTATGGGTTGTGATGTGCATCCCACACGGATCACATTCGCAACCCAAGCGTCCACTGTAAAACTAAGCTAAATGATGGGTTAGCTCACAACAGCAGGGGGAGAAGCAGAGAGGCTGCAATCTACTCCCCGGGAGCCTGCATTTTTGCTCAATTCACCAAACAATGGTTTGGCTCAGTGTCGCATAAGAACTATGAAAAACTTACTCCTGGCTTATTCATTTTCTAGCTCAATGGTCTACAGTTTTCAAATATTATTTAAGGATGAAGTACTTTTCTGTGCAGATTTGAATTATATGATTAATAATTCTAATCCACAGGGAGAGCATTGCTTCTGAATGTCTTCATCAAGTGCCACAGAAGTTTGTTTGATTCTGTACCGATTTTTAAAAAGAAGATGGAAAGCTAATAACAGGAACACTTATGCTTTGTCTTTATTTCCAAGAAAAGCACTCTATCTCTCTCTTAGGGGCTTGTCAACCTGGGAAGGCAGCCCATCTAGGAGAAGGAAAACACTGATCCTAAACCTCTGCTGCCTTGTGTGATATATTCAGGAGGAAAAGGCTAAGGAATAAACCTTACACAAATCTGGAGTGGAGTCTCTCCTTCTGGCAACTTCTGCAGCCAAGCTGGGCCAAACATATTGCTCCCATCAGCAGCCCAGCACCTCCATACATACTTCCCAGCCTTGTGTCCCAGAGAGATCACTTCAGTGCTGCCAACACAGAAGTTTGACTTCACCCCTGGAGGCGTATTCTGTTGTCTCTTGAGACAGGCGGATGCCAACAGCAACAATTGTCTCTCTTGATAAAGTCATAAAGCCCAAGAATCTCAATTTTAGGTAAAGGTAAAGGGACCCCTGACCATTAGGTCCAGTCGTGACCGACTCTGGGGTTGGGGCGCTCATCTCGCTTTATTGGCCGAGGGAGCCAGCGTACAGCTTCCGGGTCATGTGGCCAGCATGACTAAGCCGCTTCAGGGGAACCAGAGCAGCGCACAGAAACGCCGTTTACCTTCCCGCTGGAGCGGTACCTATTTATGTACTTGCACTTTGACGTGCTTTTGAACTGCTAGGTGGGCAGGAGCAGGGACCGAGCAACGGGAGCTCACCCCGTCGCAGGAATTCGAACTGCCGACCTTCTGATCAGCAAGTCCTAGGCTCTGTGGTTTAACCCACAGCGTGACAAGCGTCCCTTTTAATCTCAATTTTAGTTGACTACTAAAATACGCTGGGCTTGCAGTGGGCTGTTGTGGAAGTGTTGCAACAACATCTCACCACTGTTGGTGAAGTGGTATTCAGGCAGGAACTACCAGTCACCACCACTATGGAACAACTGAGGAGGTGGGAGAGAGATTCTAGCCCTTATCAAGCAGCTGCACTAGGGGAGATTTAGGGCACCTTGCCCAGGTGCAAGCATGTTTGAAGTACTCCATGCTTCAATCCTGCACTCCATTGATAACCTACATTGGCAGCTGGTGGTTCCCAAAAGAAAACTCACCAGCTGCTGATGGTTCAAAGGAAAATCTGGACACGGTGTGCAGAAAGCTGTGCTTTTTATATAGTATGGACCAGAATATGCCTGCATTGTAAACAGCTTGCTAATGATGCTGAGCATCCCTGAGTCCCATCAGGGAAAAAGGTGAAATTTGATATTATATATTTAGAACAACACCAAACACTTTCTTTTTGCTAGAGAAAAAGCCTTAATCGTTTTTCATTTTGGAATTCAGGTAATCCAGTAGGTTTATCAAGTAACTGCCAATTTCTTCAAGTTCTTTCCCTGATGCATGGGACTTTGGCTATGTAGTGCGCTTTTTACATTATTTTCCCATTCCCAGTGTATGCAAATGTGGAAATGACCGCCATGCCATTAAAAACATGCAGTGTGTGAATCACTTCTCAAACCTGACTCCAACTGGTCCTTTCAAGCCAAGAATGGCAAAGACCAGCCCTTGTGCATTTCCTTCCCTCTGCATTTAGCCAGGGCACTACTAAAGGCCATAATACTCTTCACATCATCTCTCCAGCTAGAAGATAATGTAGTACATGACAGTAAAAGCAGCAAGTGTAAAATAAGCAAGCTTAAGTGGATAAGAGCCCAAACCAATCAATAGGTTAGTCTGCTGAACGTTGTGGGCCGACCATATACCTGTAAGTGCTTCAAAGAACAAGTGTCATTGATTGCATACTCAATTACAACAACGTTTTTTTCCTTCCTCTAGAAAGTAAACTATAAATGGGTTTTGGGTTTTTTCTGGCAGTTCATGCACCTGCAGTTCAATCAAAAGCTTCATTAGACCTTTGAGCACTTTTGCTAATCAATTATATATCACCTGTAAGGGACATTATATTGTAAACACATGACATAGTTGATTTCGTTCTTTCCCCTGTTAAGAAAGCACTGCACTCGTTTGTCAGCTGCAAGGGGTGGTTGGGGGAAAACGTGTTTCATATAACTAAAGCCAATCTCAATCATTCATGTGGAATACCTCAAGAGAATCAGCATTTAGTTTAAAGTGTGGTATAAATGTGCCAACTATTAAATTATTATTTCTTCCATCAAAATTATTTTAACAGAAGACATATACAGCCTTTGGACGCCTTTGCAAAGACAATAAACATACTTTTGCTTGGCATTTTTTTTGTGATTTCACAAACACAGGGATCAAAGGTCATAGGTGAGCAAGCAACAGTTCAGATAGTCAGCAGGAAAGCAATAGTTTAATGCATAAAAGGCAGGAAAGTATTGATTCTGAAAGGGTGCTTAGACTTCTATTAGCTCTTTGATCATAGCAGGATTCTCTTCATTTAAAAGCAGCACAGCAGCTACATTTAAAGAATAGAGTTGTTAACAGTAAACAGGAGAAGCAAAACGGGGAAAGATATCTCTTTCTAAAATCAGATGGTACTGAATAAATTCTGTGCTTATTTGTCAGTTGGATAGCAAAGAGCTGCATGCAAAGCTCATGTAGTGGGAAGACAAAACTACAAAACTATTACTATTCTAAGAGGTTTCCAGCAGGGTTAAAAATGCATGCACTAGTTCTTTAAATGTTAAAATGAAACTTTGCTTTTGGTGAGGGAGGAGGGAGTGGTACCTGCAGTTAGCCAGTTTTACTGCAGAGCCAAACCTACCTGGAATGAAATACTGTTCTTTAGCTAAATAAAAAAAGAGAGAAAAAAATAGAATATGCACCTGAATGTCAGCAAGCAAAAAATTAATTCTATTAGATTGAGGATGGACTACAGGTAATTAAAGCTAACTGTGCGGGGTAGTGGTATTCGAATGAACTTCGGATACTAGTATGATTAGATATAAATGTATTTGCAGCCAATATCAGCAGCACTCTTCTGATATTTACACTAGCTGTAGACTGTGAATTAACTGCAGAATACGAAATGCACCTGGAACAGCTGGGAACCAGATGACAGAGGTTAGGCTTTGGAAACATGTAAGTAGGAAATGGAATAAGATTAGAAAAAGCAAACAGTACATTTCAGCACGATATAAGCTTCCCTGTGTAATATGAATGTCATGTTTTCATATTCCGTGAGTAGATTTTGTTTTTAAGATTTAACTGGTATTCCAGATCTGTTTCATTTTTGATTTGCCCCCCCCCTTTTTTTTTTGCGCAACTGACAGAAAGGATACCTCAGAACTCTTATTATTTAATCGAAAAGCACAATTCCTTCACATATTTTTAATGCCTTGCAGAGGTAGTAACAAGTGTGTTAACTGTAGGAATGTTTTCTGATCAAACAACTTCAGTCCAGAGTTGCTATGATTGCTAAATAATTCAATTGGGCACCAGGCTGTGGGTTTTGTTGTTGTTGTTGTCGTTAAGGATGTCTGCAACTGCTGGTTTGTGGGGGTTGTGATGGGAGGGAGAGGGTGGTGGGGCGGTGGTTTTTTTGGAAGTGAAAGGAAAGTAGCAGCTGAACCAAGGAAATTACCTGAACAGCGAAATTTCTTGCTTTTGATTTGGCCAATCCTTTTGTTTGCCAGACGGCGGGGGCTGGTGCAGCGAGCACCACTGGTTTCAATGGGGTTTGTATGGAGATAATCCGCCAGCCACTTCAGATGGCAGTCACAAATAAAGGGGTTCTGAGCCAAATGCCTTTCACAAATAAAAAGAAAAGAGCGTTTTTACATGTTTGCGGTTGGTCTCTGCAGTTCCCAAAGTTTTCCAGGTCTATTTGGGAACAGAAACCAAAAAAAGCTTGAAGCACATAACAACAAATGGACAATTGCAATACATACAGGGTCTGAATGGCCCGGAGTGGAGAAAAGGTGCCCTTTGCAATGGTTTGAAGTTTGTTATCGTACAAAGAGAGAAGGTTCAAGTTGTGCAAGTCTTGGAAAGCATCCACTCGCAGGCAATTTATCTTGTTAGCATTTAATAATCTGTGAAACAAACGACAATTGGAAAACAGGGTTAAGTGTTTGCTGTTTATTGACAAACTTTATTTTTGTAACTTTACTTTCTTGAATTTCATGCAACTTCTTTATTTATTTATACTGCTTAGTTATCAAAACCTTCAAGCAGTTTACATAAAACAATATACAATACAGTGGTACCTTGGGTTATATACGCTTCAGGTTACATACGCTTCAGGTTACACATTCCACTAAGCCAGAAGTAGTGCTTCAGGTTAAGAACTTTGCTTCAGGATGAGAACAGAAATCGTGTGGCGGCGGCACGGCAGCAGCAGGAGGCCCCATTAGCTAAAGTGGTGCTTCAGGTTAAGAACAGTTCCAGGTTAAGTACGGACCTCCAGAAAGAATTAAGTACTTAACCTGAGGTACCACTGTATATGTTAAAATACCAAAATAAATAAATCAGATTTAGAAAAGAAGTTGACTGTTCCACCCCCAATATAAAACCAGCAGTTTTAAGCCAATACATAATAAGATAAAACTGCATGTCAAAATTACTTGTGCCACCTGTATGCAGTGCATTCAGTGAACTACCTAGTTCCTTAAGATATTATTTCAGCATCAAGTGTTGCATTGAATATACACAGGTTTAAACTGAAAGTGAAAATATTGGCAAAGGAAAGAAGAAAGCTGTTGGATGTGTTTGACCTTGGTTAGTATTACGAGAACAAGTGTCAAGCTAGTGTCCTCCTTTCTGGAATAGCTGAAAGGAGGAAATCAGATACTCCTGCTTCCATTTTAGATTAACCACAAATTGCAGTGTGATCCAAACCCTAAATTATGGTTAATCTTAACTATGGTTAGTTGAAAAAGAGTCAGTTTCATAAACTGAAGTTGGCTTGTTTCAACCAAACATGGGATTAACTACAATTTAGGGTTCAGACAACATGCCAAGCTACAGTTAATGACAAATGGACACAGAAGCTTCTATAAACCTTGGTGTTTACATGGGAAGGAGGAGGGAAGCAGCAGCAGTAGTAACAGGCCTTATCTGTGTGTGTGAACAAGCATTTTCCATTCTAAATTACATGATTCTCTAATGAAATTTGACTGATTAACCAATCTTCAACTGAAATCTTATGCTCATTTTCCCAGGAATAAGTCTCATTGACCTCAGTGGCACTTACTTCGAAAGTAGCCATATGTAGGATTGCATTGTTAAATGTTGAGGTGGTTTAAATACAACTCTATGATGGGGTTTCTTCTGCCTTGAATGTTGTCAGTGTTTCTTAATCTCCAGTTGTACAAATTTTAAGTCTTGGTTCATTACTAATGGGTAATTTTAACTTGCATACACTGAAATACTTTAACATGGAATCGGCATATGCAAATTAATGTAAAATATGTTAATTAAGTAATTTTATTTATTTTGGTTCTGTAGGATAGATGGCAACTTTCTCCTTTTTTTCAAATTACACCTTTAAAGTACAAAATGGGAATCCAAAAGGGGTCAAGTATTTAAAACTGCTTCCAACTAGGGCTGCACCTAATTTTTATATTTGCTTTGAAACTAGTGCATTCAGTAAATTTGAAGAGATAACTAGACACACAACCATTTTCTCAAATTTCATTGCTGCTTGAAACCTTCTGTTTCCCTGGCTGCTTCTCTTCCCTCATAGTTCTCAGTCTCACTTGTCCACACTGCCATTCATTCTAGCGTACAGTGGACTGTGGTGACCCACAAAATTTTGTTTACAAATATCCATCATTCATCGCATCGAATTGTGGCCCTGCCAACATACTCATGTGGAGGGATTAAATGGTCGTGTGTGGGCAAATGAAACCAAAGGCCATGAGCGTAAAGAAGAACTATAAAGGCAATGAGGATCGTAAGGAAACTACATCAATGTTTTTGCAACAAGTGCTGAAAATTGCATACTTTGTCTCTCTCACGCCACAGAAAACTAAGTAATATTTTCAGCAAACCCAAGTACTGTCCAACTCAATGGACCCATTTTAGCTGGCTTGGAATGAAAGGATGAATTACAGTGGTACCTCTGGTTACGAACTTAATACGTTCCAGAGATCAGCTCTCAACTCGAAACCGTTCTTGTGTTAGATCGTTTTTATTAATTTTCCAATAAAAGACATCCAATTAACATATCAAATCATAATCTAATAAAAAGCTAAAATTAAAAAAGTCTAATTATCTTCCGAATTGTAATTATTAATTTTACTACTTCCCATAGTCTGAACCTTAAAGCATGTCCAAATTTCAGTCCTGCCTCTCATCAACATTTCCATATTTCCACATCTCGATTTTAACTCTTGAAACCGTTCTTAACCTGAGGCGTGCTTTCACTAATGGGACCTCCCGCTGCGTGTGCCTCACATCCCGGGGCAAAGTTGGCAACCAGGAACACCTGCTTCCGGGTTAGTGGAACTTGTAACCTGAAGCATTCGCAAGGAGGACGGTTCGTAAGCAGAGGTATTACTCTACACAATGCAACTCAGGCCGATTAAATGATTCTATAGTCTGATGGATTTTTCGGAGCTAGCCGACTTAACCGGAAGAGTCCGCGACCAGAAGGAGGAGGAGTATCAGGAAGAATGGAATAAATTTAATTATTATTTAGTTAAATTTGTTAAGTTAAACTAACTGAAAATAGCTTGCAGATACTTAATGGGCTAAGCATTTTATTTATGTTAAGTGATGAATTAATATGTTTAATTCCATAAGGTGAAGATCTAAGGATGTTAATGCTTAAGTTAAATTTTATAAAAAATGGGATTTGGAAAACCGTTAAAAGGACATGCAATGAAATTCAACCAAAGGGAAGCAAGGAAGTCACTTAACAAAGTTAAGAACTGTAATTTTCAATAAGGCTATGATTTGTGTATGTTTGTTTTGTGTGTGTGTGTGTTTGTTTGTTTATAATATTGTGAAAACTAATAAAAAAATGGAAAAATAAATAAATGATTCTATAGTCAAGTAAACAAATCCATTTAAAATAGACTAGACAGCCTGAATATTAGTATCATAACAGCAAAAAGTAAAACAGAATGGAATTGTCTTAATCTGAATTTCTAAAGCACACGCACATACATTTGATTAAATGCTACTAATCAAAGCAGGTGAAGATTCATGGTTAACATTCGAAAAACAAAAGCAAAAAAGGCGGCCAGAAAGCTACTGGAAGAAATAATAAAATAAAGGCTCTCCCTTTGTTTGTGAAGCAGCAGAAGAGGGAATACAGTGCATGAAAGCAATAAAAGCTCTTCATCTTCAAAAGGTGGTATTCCCTTGCACAGAGCAGTTTGAAAAGGTAGATATATTCCTAATAACAACAATAATAATAAACCTTCCCAGTGAGCAAACCACTTTTAATGCAAAATCACAAAACAAAACCCTTCTCAGTGGATAAAATAAAACCAAATTTCAGCAGATAAATACTCACAACAACTGTAGAGAGAAAAGTCCTTCAAACAGGCCTTTGGGAAGTTCTGTGATTTTGTTTCCATAGAGAACACTGTAACAAATAATTCAAAAGGTGATTGATCGGAAGTTGAACAACAATGCATTCATCTAGAATTTCTTTAAAATTGTATGCCCCTGGCAAAAGCACATCAAAGGATCCAGCGCTGGAATATTGAATTATATTTTAGATAGCATTAGAATACCTGCCAGCTCTATCAAAT
Source organism: Podarcis liolepis (assembly GCF_965112155.1). Classification (NCBI taxonomy): domain Eukaryota; kingdom Metazoa; phylum Chordata; class Lepidosauria; order Squamata; family Lacertidae; genus Podarcis; species Podarcis liolepis. The sequence goes on along the minus strand of NC_139564.1, from coordinate 68,446,684 downwards.
CAAATGGCAATGGGTTGCATCCAGTCTGCCTTGTTACGCTGGTGCAACATGACTTCAATTTTCCCCTCCCCAATGTGCTCTGGAGGGTCCCCCCAACCCTCCCAAACTGATTTTGAGGTTGCACAGGGAGCTAGAGGGGACAGTAAAGGAAGAGGAAGCTCTGTTGCATGAACAACACTACAATAGCTGCCAGCTGTCTAAAATCAGTAGCATTCGACTGTTCAATTTGATTTGATTTAATAATTTGTATTCCCTTTTCCAACAGCAGCTCACAACAACATTAAAAAACCCAAACATTGCAATCATTATAATATTAAACACAGCAGCATATCAATAAATCAAACAATAGCAATAAATTCATCAAAACAACGCCAGCCCCATCGTTCTGCCCTGACACTGAGGTCCTCCTCTGAGGGCCTTCTGCTGGTTCCCTCACTGCGAGAAGTGAAGTTGCAGGGAACCAGGTAGAGGGCCTTCTTGGTAGTGGCCCCCGCCCTGTGGAACACCCTCCCGTCAGATGTCAAGGGAATAAACAACTATCTGACTTTTAGAAGTCATCAGAAGGGAAGTTTTTAAAATTTGATGTTTTGCTGTGGTTTTATAAATTGTTGGGACCCGCCCAGAATGGCTGGAGCAACCCCGTCAGATGGGGATCATATAAGTAATAAATTATTATTATATTATGAATTCAGACTGCAAGCATATTGGTAGCCAGTGAAGATAATTTCAAACCACTTGTACAGTTCCTGTAGGTTCTTATGCACAGCAGCCTAGCTGCCACGTTCCGCACTAGCAGTAGCTTCTCCATCATCTTCAAGGGCAGTCCCAGAGAGAGCAGAGTATAATAATCCAATGGGGAGGTTATCCGACCATGTCTTAACTGTGGCCAGAAACTGCCCAGAAACAACTGCAGCTGGCAAACCAAACAATGCTGCCAAAAGTACACACCTGTTCCTTCAAGAGGAGTGCAATCCTGTTTAGAGTCTAATTCCCGGACACAAGAATAACGTTTTGTCCCCTCACTGCAATTCGGGGGATTTTGCCTTTCTTTTGAAAGACAGTGGTGGTACTTACAGTGAATTTAGTGAGCGTAGACCCTGAAATGAATCTGGCGCAGCCTCTGAGATCTGATTGTTGCTCAGATCACTGAAATGAGAAACAAGATTGCTATGACGTGTTATGATCCGTGAAAGGGACAAACAGTGATTTATTTCAACTCTGTAAGGCACAGTTAACAAATTTAATCTGAAAACACTTTTTGCAATTAACTTTTAATACGTTTTTTAAGAAGAACAAGACAAAGTTCAGTTCCCATCATTCAGAAATAATGGCTTAAATCGGGGATGGGAATCTGTGGGTCTAACTCCCCTCAGCGTTGGCCAGAATCATCAATATTCAACCAGAAATGGTAGAAGTTGTAGTCCAGAAAATTCTGAAAATCCCTCATCCTTCACTTTAATTCTGGCAATAACCTGAAGCTTTAATGCATTTTGTATATTTGGGGAGGGGGCAATTAGATTAGCACAGGCACTGAATATTATGCTATCAATGACATTGCGCTGCCATGCTCTGCTTCAGAAATTATTCTGTTAACGGCAAGCACAATTTATATATTCATGTCAATTTGTATTAATAGGTTGGCATAAGTGTCAGTTATTAGCATGACAAAGGAGCTACGTAGACTCAACAATCAGGCACAGCCATATCAACCAATCTGTCAGCTGTCAGACATTTTTAAGCACCCATAAACTGACGGAAGGTATTTTGTATAAACCATGACCTGTTTTTCATCCATATGTTTTTTATGTAAGTTCCAAAATATTTCTCACTTACATTCTTCTAAGTTTTTTATATGGCGAGAAAGCTCCAGGAGGGATGACCTTGATTGAATTTTGTTCCAGCCGTCTAGCAAAGAAAAACAACAGAGAATGCTATTGAAGACCCTAAAAACAACACAAGGGGCCAATCCAAAATATGTATAATTTATGTTGGTATCAATGAGAAGGAATGCCTTTTAAAAACATAGGTAATTTTTTTTTCTACTATAGTGAAAGATAATGCCATGGGAATCAAGGGTCAGCAATTGTTTTCATTTTTTAAAAAAAATAATTAAGAAATCCACCTTCTGTCACTTTGACATGCAGGGTAGTGACAATTTAAATTAAGCACTAATCTAATTTTACATGTGCTGCATATTTGAAATATTTTATGTTATATCCAGTAGAAGGAATCTAAAGAGCTTACAGTTGCTTACCGTGGGGATTCAGTTTTTCATAGAAGACTGGAGTAAAAGGTTCAAGCAAGAAGCACGTCAAACACTCTTTAAAAAGTCATCATTTTCCAACTAGCGTTTCTTAAATTCCTTACATGCATTAAACCTATATTTATGAATAATGAAATTTGAAACAAAACTGAAACTTTTCCTCCCAAATTATAGGATTGCCATTTCTTTCTACAGAATCTGAGATGAGAAATGCCCTTAAAGTTGCTCCTAAGGGTAGAGGAAGTCCTGAAAAGACCAGAGGGGTAGTAGGGCTTTGTTTATGCTGCTCTGTCTCCCCGCCTAATAGCTGATGTGTAGGGTAGCGCAGCAGCCACTTTCCAGAGCATTCTCCAGCTTCCTGCCAGCCCCGGAGCGTCAATGCTGGTTGTGGATATTTTTTCTGTATGGATTGAAGAGATAGCAGCAGAGAGGGCATTTAAAGGGTGCTCCCCCACCTTATGCGATTTCACTTATGCACACAGGGGCCTGGAATGTAACTCCTGCATAAGTGGGGAATCTTTCCATCCAGCTGACAGTGCCAATGTTCAGATGTCATGAACAAAACAATGGGAGCAAGCCAAAAGGACCCACATCGAGTCTCGGCTGCCGCCCCTCTCACATGGCTGAGAGGAGGGGACTACCAGAAGCTTTTGCTTAATCACATTTTGCCTAGGCTAACTGTGCTTAACATTGACATTGATTTGGTTGAAACAAGCCATATTGGAACAATTGCAAACACGCAATTCTCTGGTTCAGATGAAATGACAAACTGTGATTAAGCAACAGCTTCCAAACTTTTCCTCCTGGCCGTGTGGGACAAGGTGGGGGTACACATGAGCCTTACTCCCGTTCAGTGAGATGGTGCTAAGCTATGATTTAGCATGACACGTGAACACAGCAACTATCTCCCGCGAAGGGTAAGTACACACTGTGGGACAGAGACAAAAGCATCTAGGTGGCAGCACTCTCCTTCATGGCTGCTCTTTGCTCGATCTCGCTAAGTTAAGATGCCTACAATAGTTTCTCATCCCACACCCAACACTCCTAATCTAAACCCTTTTAAATTTAATTAAGTTAGAATACTTTCCCAGATGCAAAATATCATCGATTCCTAGATGAGATGCAGAATGGTCTAACTGCAAAATTGGAGCCGTGCTTGGAACAGTTTGCCTTTAAGAACATGGCAAATGTGCTTGTTTAGATGGAATCAATCTAAACAGTTCATGAACAGTTCATAAGGTAACTTCTAGCTACATAGCCAAAAATGTCCATCACCAGAGATGAAGGTGCATAATTCTTTGGCAAAGTTGGCTTTAGTTAATGGAGAATTCCTTCCTGAAAGAGAATTTTTTTTCTTGAAAAAGGCTGGATTCGTCTAACAAACGAAGAGTGTATTCCAAAAAATATTAAGATAATAATAGAAAAAGGTTTAGATACATTAGAAGCAGTAAACTAGCTAGGAAGACAGTTGGACCTTTGGGTGACATGGGAGTCAAAAGTCAGCTAAATATGGGAAAGGAGATTGCAGATGAACTGAATTAATTCATCACTTTTTCTCACTGAGGAAGATGTAGATCGCTGAGCTTGAACTTTCTCAGGAAAGGTGGGAGTTAGAGGTGAGCAATGAGGTCACCAAATTTGCTGATGACACCAAATTATTGAAAAGAACAAAAAGGAGATTTCAAGGAGTTCCAAAAGGATCTCTCCAGTGAGAAACTGGGGCAATGGTCATTCAAATGGAAAATGAAATTCAGTGCAAGCAGTGGCGTAGCGTGGGGGGTGCAGGGGGGGGGCCCGGCCGCACCGGGCTCAACACCTGGGGGTTAGGGTCAGGGGGCACAAATCCATGGGTTAGGGGCGCAAATTACTTGCCTTGCCCCGGGTGCTGACAACCCACGCTACGCCACTGAGTGCAAGCAAGTGCAAAGATGCACACTGTAGCAAAATGCTCTTTAACTTCATATATACACGTGGTCTGAACTGACGGTGGCTGACTAGAGATCTGTGAGTCACAGTGTACAGCTCAATGAAAATGTTGACCCAGTGTGTAGTGGCAGATGTGAAAAAAGCAACTTCCATATTAGGAATCTTTAGAAAAGGGATTGATAAGTGTCAGTATCTTAAAGCCCTTATGCAAATCTATGATGTGACTGAAGTTCAAAGGAAAAGGTTCAGAAAAGGAAACTCAAATGATGGTTGGGTTTTTCTTTATGGTGAAAAGTTACAAAATTCTGGGCTTTCTAAGTTTGAAAATTTTGCTAGTTTATGAACATGACAGGTGCAGAAAACAATGCATTGTGTAGCGAATGGGGTTTGAGAGATGTTTTTCTCTCTCTCAAAATCTAGAACAATGAAATCTACATCCAATGAAGATGTAGGTTGGAAGATTCAAAACATTCAAATAGGAAGGACTTGACTGTTAAACTATGGAATTAGCTACAAAATGTAATGAGCATTATGCAGATTAATTGTGGGTGGGTGGGAGTAAATCCAGGGCTGATGCAAGACATTTTGGCACCTGAAGCAAACCACAAAGTGTCCTTCCCTGCCAGGAAAGAACTGAAATTGAAATACTTTATTGTTACTTGTACAACTTGTACACAGTGAGATTACACAAGCACCCCCCACTCAGCTCTCTTAGTCTTAATTCCTCTTATTTACTGACGCACACCCACCAAACCCGAAAGTCAGTTGCCCTGTTGTTATCTTTCTAGTCAGCAACCTAACAGTCCACAGACAGAAGCTGTTCTTTACCCTGTTGGTGTGACTAATCATGCTTCCAAATCTTCTGCCCGAGGGCAGGAGATCAAGAAAGTGGCAGCCATGGTGTGAATCATCCCTGAGAATTTTCCTCACTCTCCTGAGGCAACGTTCTTCTGTGATGTCATCCAGCGGATTCAAGGGGCAGCCCATAATATCTTGTGCTGTATTCACCACCCTCTGTAGGCACTTCCTATCCGTTGATGTCAAACCAGCGTACCACACCGTGGTGCAGTATGAAAGGGGTGAGTGAAGATCTATATCAGAAACAAGGGGGCAATAAAGATCTACATTGGGAACAAATGTGGTTGGAGACCAGAAGCACCTTGTATATGCCAAGAGGCTGGTGAATTCAGCCTCCAAAGACTGCACCACACTGGCAGCAACAGCAGCAACAGCAGGTGTTGCATTCCTTGGAGGCCGGATCTGCTGCTCCTATGGATTCCTCCATCCAAGGCATTTGTATCACCTTGCCTCATGGGTGAGCCAGCCCTGGGTAAGGTTATATAAGGCATGATGGCTATATTCCAGAGAATGTTGAAGATCCACCACCTTACCCTGGCTTTTGACACTTGAGATGAATATTTCAGTGATTGTTAGCTGTTTTAGCTGTTTCTTAGCTGCTATCTGTTTTTTGAATTATGGTGCTGGAGAAGACTCTTGAGAGTCCCATGGACTTCAAGAAGATCAAACCGATCCATTCTGAAGGAAATCAGCCCTGAGTGCTCACTGGAAGGACAGATCGTGAAGCTGAGGCTCCAATACTTTGACCACCTCATGAGAAGAGAAGACTCCCTGGGAAAGACCCTGATGTTGGGAAAGATGGAGGGCACAAGGAGAAGGGGACGACAGAGGATGAGATTGTTGGATAGTGTTTTTGCAGCTACCAGCATGAGTTTGACCAAACTGCGGGAGGCAGTGGAAGACAGAAGTTCCTGGCGTGCTCTGGTCCAGGAGGTCACGAAGAGTCGGACACGACTAAACGACTGAACAACAACAACAGCTGTTTTAGACTGCTGTTAAGTGTTGTGTTCTAACGTTGCAACCCGTCCTGGGACCTTATGCTGAAGGGTGGGTAAGAAATAAATAAAGAACAAAATTGAATAGTATGCCTCTGAATACCAGTTGCTAGGGATCATCAGCAGGAAAATGCTACTGCATTCATCTCCCGCTTTGGGGCTTCGCATAGGCATTTGGAAATCCATGGAGCGAACAGCATGCCAGACTAGATCTGATCCAGCAGAGATTCTTCTTATACTCTCATGAAATGTTTGTTTTTAATTTTATGTAAGCTGCCTTGAGCTGTGTAACGCTGCATAAAAAATGTTTTAAATTAAAAATATCTTAACAACTGTCTACACTTATATGGGACATTATTATTATTATTATTACAGCGTATATGTGAAATCCTGTTCTGTTTAAAAGGCCCAAGTGTTACAAAATCAAATCAAATGAAAACCAGCGCAAAAGTAAAACCGAGTAATCCAAATGTAAGAGAAATGTAACTTAAAATAACCAGCAACAGCAATGCAAACAATAAACCAGCTAGGTAACGCAGTGGAAAACGTTTAACAGACAAGCTTTAACTGGCAAAAAGACAAGGATTTTGTAAGGTGGTCTTTCCTAGGCAGGGAATCCCAAAGAGTTAAATCACGCTTCCCCAAGTTGATGCCTTCAGGCTGTTGTGGGACTACAACTCTCTTCACCTGCATCAAGATGGCCAATGGTCAGAGGTGATGGGAGTTGTAATGGACTATGGATGGCAGCATGTTGGCTGTTCTGGACACAGAAATCCAGGGAGTGGGCGACCAGCCCTCTCAGACTGAAGAGAAGAAGCAATCCCTCAACTTCTTAATCCCAAAGCAATATGTTTTGACTGTACTAATCTGGTACTAGAGTCAAACGTAAACCAAGAAAGTGATTCAGAAAAATTACTGGGCGGAAGGTATTATGTGCGATAGAATTTTCAAGTATTTTTTCCCTCACCATTGAGAACTTTTCTTTTTCGATAAAATAATATAGCTGCACATCTGTCAATGCAAGGTACAAAACCCAATAAAACAATGTTTGATCATGTGCTTCAAAGCAAATGTGGAGTCTAGCTACTTACAGGTATCCACATCACTTTGCCGCATTGTTATGCACTGAAGAAACAAGGAACGCTGGACTTCCTCTCCTTGGCATCTAACTCTCCCCCACCCCCCAAAACTACTGAAAACCAAAAATGCTGGATTCATGGGCAAGGAACTCTGTGAGAAAAGTCAGGTTTTTCTTAGCAAATCCCTGGGTAATGGCACACTCAGGTTTCAAATACAACAGGAACCTCAACTCCACTTCTACACCTGGGAATACAAGACACCCCACTCAAGCAAGGAAGGGGGGACGCATTCTGCAAACATGACTCCTGAACATCCCATCCACTTCCACAGGAAAAACTGTGTTGGGCAAATATTCTACTCAACAGGCACATGCAATCTCTCTCTCTCTCTCTCTCTCTCTCTCTCTCTCTCTCTCTCAGAGTAACATTGTATATTCTGGAGAGAGGAGCAATAGCCAATGAACCCTCAAATGAAGGTAATTTCCCAACATGCACAGGTGAAGGCAATGGAGATCACAGCTACCATTCTTGGGAAACTAGGAGAACGCTTCAATCTCCCAGGACATTCTATATAAGATCTCAAAGTAGCTGCCTTATTACAAAAGAATTTCAGAAATAGACTGGAAAGAGAAGTTGCTGAATTTCAACTTATCACCAAACTTTAAACCATGGAGAGACCTGGTCTGAACAGAGACATTGGATTCTTATCTCATTATACATGATAAAGCTATTTTTAGCCATCTCACCCCTTGCTTTTTCCTGTAAGACCAATTGCAGTCCTTAACAGTCGTTTACCACACTATCAGCCAATCACCCATTCCCACCACCCTTCTGAGTAATACCCCTCCCCACCCTCTCACTATATATAAAAGTCTGGTGATATATAAGTGCGGCGAAGAATTTGCGACAGACGCTGAAAATTGCACCTGTGCAGAAGCAATTTTTTTACATCTGGACATGCGCAGATTCAATTTCTGGTATCTGCGCATGCACAGACGTGATTTCTGGTGCCTCTCGGCAAGTCCCTGCACCGCGCTGCGCTGGTTTAGCGCAGTGCACTGGGGACTCATTGAGCGGGCAGCTCAGTTCGGAGGGGGGGGCTCATGGGCCAGTAAAACGGTCTTCGTGGGCCGCATCCTGCCCTTGGGCTGCACGTTGCCTGCCCCTGTTCCAGAGAGACCTTTATTCCCAAGAGGTTATTGCATGTACTCAGGCTCTTCATAAGATGACCCCAGACTTGGGACCTGTTTGCCTCCATGTCAGCAGCCACATCCTGGATGCGAATGCCCAGCTACAGGGCCTGTTGCAGGATCTTGGCTCCTCACTCCCTATGGAACCTGACCCTGGGCTTGGCTTAAGACTGGGGCCTCCTGGTCATTCTCTGATGCAGACTCCAGCTGAGGGATGACACTAGTATACTCTTGGTTTCTACTATGCTACTGGAAGTGCAGACAAACTCAATTGCATTGCACTGAAGTAGCTTTGCTTTTTATATTCACAAGAAGAAATCAAACTTCCTTAACACAGAAAACAAATATAAGCAATATAATCACAGGTGGTATTATATATGGCTATAAAAATGCCTCACATCTTAGCATATTTCCCATCTGCTGTTAGCGTAAATGGCAAAAAACAGATGTCAGCAAACGAAATAGATCTTAGCAAAGGAAATCACTGTAGCTCCTGAATCTAAAACGTTATGACAGATACTGACACAATTTCTTACTATGCCTAATGACTGTCTTTTGACAAAGGAAGAGATCTCATGTTCTTCGTATGCTTTCCGAAGCCTTCAGGCTATTATACAAATCTACTCCAAAGCATTTGCATCAACTAAATATTGCTTATGATGTTACTTGTAAAATAATATCATGAATTTTCTACTTACATCCTCAAAGTGCTGTTCATAACTGCTGTTCTATATGCTTGCCCCTTGACTGTTAAACAAGCCTGTCTGACAGTCTACTCAATATCTATGTTAGTGAATCTTTAAACATTGTTCTACAGCTTGACTAGTATTTAATATCTACACAAATTGTTCTATCAAGCAGTACCTCAAGGGACTGGTTGTTAATGACAAAAATGCCTCCAGTTGCATTTTATCAGCAAAAGCGATGAACACTGTCATCATGGAGTAACACAACAATAAATCATCTGTATTCAGAAGAAAGTTTTGCTCTAACGTGGAAGTTGCAGCTCATTTTCTGCTGCGTAGCCAGTGGATTTCTGTGACGTCTTTCAGGACTCTTGCTTTTGGATAACACATGTCAGAAACCATAAAGAAAGGGCAGGCTACAGCCTGAACTGACTGAACTTAACTGAGAAACTAATTGGAAATCAATGAGGAAAAGGGTTGGGGGAGGAAAATCTAGTAAGGGAACACCTTAGGCAGAACTGAAGGCCATTCTCTGTTGCCACTGACCATAGTAAAACCTCTAAGCAGTTTACAAGAAGTATTAAAATTATAAGTAAAAACTGTTAAAAACTATCAAAAACATTTAAAGGTAATAAAGATTAACAGTAAAATAAATTAAAACACCTCAACATATACGTGTCTGGATAGGCTCGGCTAAACAAATGCGTTTTAAACAGGCATTGAAAAGTGTTTGTTGAAGTCACTTGCCTGGTGTCAATAAGCAGCGAGTTACAAAGTTTAAGTGTTGCCTACACTTCATCAGCGCCACTACCCATCTCTTGGGCGGCTGACGAAAAAGACAACATTCAAAATACTATATATATATATATATATATATATATATATATATATATAGTAATTAAAATAAACAATGAGAAATAGGAAAAAGCGTAAGTAGTTCACAGATCAGATTAAAACCACACTAAGCCACAACTGCCCAAGATTAGTTCAAAGCACAATGGAAAATTATGGGTGAAGGAAAAAGCCATCACCTGGCACCAGAAGGACCATAAGAGAAGGTCTCAGGCTAACCTCTCCGGGGAGGTTGTTCCATGCCTCATCCAAAGTGGCCCTCACTCCGGAAACCCCCCATCTACTTGGTGGGTAGGCTTAGAAGAAAGGTCCCCAAGGAAGATCTGGATAGGAATTCGTTGGAGATGGCATAAGGTAACCTGGTCCCAAGGGATTTAAAACTTTAAATTGGGCCCAAAATCAGATTAGGGTGCAGTACGGCTGATAACTGGCACAATGTGACCAAAATGCTCATTTAATAGTGCTGTGACCCTATTTTGAACCAACTGCAGTCTCCAAACCATTTTTAAAGCCCGTCTCTGATACGACATATTTAAACAGCCTACATGGGAGGTTACCAAAGCATGAGTAAATTGTGGCTACGCTTGTCTTCTCCAGATACGGTTGTAGCTGGAGTATCAGCCAGAGATGAAAAAGGCACTTCGAGCAACACAACAGACTGTGACAATGTTGGATCCAAAAGCACCCTCCAAATTGCAAAACTGACCCTTTATGGGGAGCAAAGCCCCTTCTAGAAGAGGTTTCATAACATCACCTGGATGGACAAACCAATCATTGTCTTATTCCCTGCCCTGTCTGACTTTGTTCACCTTCATCTAGTCAAAACCCCCAAATCTGCTTTGGAGATGTGCAAGTTTTCTCTGCACTCAGAGTTTTAACACCTCCTAGATCAGGCTTCCTCAAACTCGGCCCTCCAGATGTTTTTGGCCTACAACTCCCAGGATCCCTAGCTAGCAGGACATCAGGGATGATGGGAATTGTGGTCTCAAGACATCTGGAGGGCTGAATTTGAGGAAGCCTGTCCTAGATGCAGAAAACGTGAGGACCTAGGTTTCTGATGTTGTCACTGCTGAAACTTCCAACACAATGCTAGATCCCAGTGCTCATGTTTGGACTTGGTGAGTCACTGGGAAAGGCCACACCATGATGGTAACAAGAAGCCACTAAGTGTCCGGAACACTCCATAGATATCTTCAAACAGAATCTGTTTGAGTACATAGTCAACTGTTTTATGGCTGTGACCATCAGGACAAAGGTTTCCAAGCATTCATTTTCAGCACATAATTCTGAACTTATGGAGCACCCAAGGTGGCTGACATCAGATGGGAGAAAACTTCTAAATATTTCACATGTACTTATTTAAAATTATAGCCCTTCTCATGATGTCTGGGTTGATTGAAACTCAAAAACATTTACACAAACATATCCATTTGAATCCATTTTTTTGGGGGGGGGAATATAGTCTGCTATATTTAGCCCACAAAAGCAAATACAAGATTATGTGAAATATCCATTCAGGAAATGATGCCATTATGAAGTTATATTTCTGTATGCCCCATTTTAGCACAGTTCGAGCTTGTGATAAACAATTAAAAAGCAAAACAAGAAACGAATTAAATTAGTAAAAGTAGGGGGAAATCACATTACGTACATTTCTGTGATGGTTTCTGGCAGATTAGTCGGGATCTCCGAAAGGCCCTTCCCTCGGCAGTCCACAATGTTGTTACTACAGGTACATGCAGAAGGACAGTGCAAGACGCTGCAGGAGGGAGCCATAAAAGACTGATGACCTGGAAACAGTAACAGATTGCTACTTCTAAAACTGCAAGAATGCTATTAATGAAACACCTAATTTACCCTCACTACACAAGACAGCGAAAAGCAACGCTTTTTCTAACCCTCCCCCCAATCTGCTCCAGAATACAGATTCCAAAACTGCCTTAAAACGAAACATGCAGAAATAGATGCTTGGAAGACTTTCATATATTGTATGGCGGAAGCCTGGATTAAAGCACCCACATTTCCATTGCCCAGTGCCTAGAAAGCAGAGGTGCCAACTTGAAGGAAATATTGGGGGGTCCCAGGTAAGCCCCTCCCTGCACAATCAATCACAAGCACATACACATTTGAATGGCAATGCCCATCAACTTGGGGGACGGACGGACAGACCATCAAATATTTTATTTGAGGAGCCAAATGGACCTCAGCTGCTAGGACTGAGCTTCTAGAAAGGATGGGTCCAAGCAGCTTTCCACTTGCCCTGATCCTTTCCCAGGGGAAACCTGGCTGTACCTTAAGGCAAATAGAACACCCAATTGCCATTTGCTCCGACTGAGCACTAAGGAGCAGTTTTCCCAGGAAGGAAAAGCAGCAGGACGAGAGGAAATGTGGGTAAGCTCAGAGATTCCACCATATCAACGTCTTCAGTCATAACATATAGCTTTCATAGGGAACCTTCTTCAGCCTTTTATGCTGACCAAATAATTTATAATTGCCAATGTGCAGTCTTTAACTTACCAACATTGATTAACACATATGCATATATTTGGCAGTCAGTTCATTCTTCAGTGGCGCAAACAAGCAAAAATAAGTAAATAATTTGCTCCCTTGATTTAAAGCATTTACTGCTTGGTCAACGGCAGGGGTGACTTCTGTGGGCTTTGGTGTGCACTGACCCTCTGGGTTTTTTGGTTTTTTGTTTTACTTTCTGCATTTGGAGTCATTGGGCAAAAAAGCTTTTGGCATCACAGAATCATAGCAGGGGACTGAGTCAGCAGTAAATGAAGTATTTTTTTACAAATGTAAAGACATATCACAGCAAATGATGGCAGCAGTTAGTAAAATAAAAAAAAAATAGAGGGCACAGTAAAGCCTTTAGCACAATTGTATCACAGTGGGAAACCCACATGAGCCGTATTTTTAAATACATTTTTTTAAATGGGTGCAAATCTCTTGGGGACCAATACACAGGTGAGCCACACCTGCTTCACAGAACGAAGATGACCATCTGTTGCCACTTTCAAGAATACTGAATTATCTCATTCTTTTTTAAATACTACTTGAGAAAATTTCTTCACTGCTAAAAGCCCCTCTTTTCAGTGAGCTTTTTGGTGAGTAAAAGAGAAAATGGGCAGGTACAACTGTTGTATACACATTTAGAGGAAACATGATGAAGCAATGCTGACTAATGATTTAATCTTTCATTAAAAGATTGGTTTTATTTAAATGAACTTGCCTTCTTCCTCATCTAGAGGGTATGAACAGAGGAAAAATAGAGACAATTGTTAGTGGTATATCATTAGTTATTTTAATATGTCATTACAAGCAATTGAAAAAGCCACAGACATGGTAAAATGTACAGAACGAATTCTGTTTCCCAAACCCTTGGGTTTTCAATTCTTAAGAGGATTTAAGGCTGTAAAAATGTCAAGAGCATAAATGAGAAGTACACTTCGAATACGCTACTTATTTTATGTTAAAAACCTCTCTGGATTTAATATCCTGGACCTACACTTTTCACCCATCCTCATAACTATGACACTAGATGTGTAACCTGAGACACTCTAGGTTGACTCTAATCATAGCAAAGGTGCAGTTCTTGTGTGAGTGATTCCCACAGGACTCAGAAGAAGCCAGCTTCAACCCATCCCACACCTATGCACATGCAGGGTACAACTGCTTGATAGGGGAAATATTTAGCCTTTTTCTACCTCCAATAACTTGAGGGACACAGGTGGCGCTGTGGTCTAAACCACTGAGCCTTGGGCTTGCCAATCAAAAGGTCAGCAGTTCGAACCCCTGTGACGGGGTGAGCTCCCAGGGTGAGCTCGGTCCCAGCTCTTGCCAACCTAGCAGTTTGAAAGCACGCCCCAAAGTGCAAGTAGATTAATACGTACCTCCATTAAGCAGTACCTCCAGTGGGAAGGTAAATGGTGATTCTGTGCGCTGCTCTGGTGTCGGTGTTCTGTTGTGCCAGAAGCGGCTTAGTCATGCGGGCCACATGACCTGGAAAAACTGCCTGAGGAGCGGACAAATGCCAGCTCCCTCGGTCTGTAAAGCGAGGTAAGCGCCACAACCCCAGAGTCATTTGTGACAGAACTTAACTGTCAGGGGTCCCTTTACCTTTACCTTTTACCTCCAGTAAAGGGGGGGAAAGGTAAAGGACCCCTGGACAGTTAAGTCTAGTCAAAGGTGACTATGGGGTTGTGGCGCTCATCTTGCTTTCAGGCCAAGGGAGCCGGCGTTTGTCCACAGACAGCTTCCCAGGTCATGTTGCCAGCATGACTAAACTGTTTCTGGTGCAACAGAACACCATGACGGAAACCAGAGCGCACGGAAACACTGTTTACCTTTCTGCCACAGTGGTACCTATTTATCTACTTGCACTGGTGTTATTTCGAACTGCTAGGTTGGCAGAAGCTGGGACAGAGCAATAGGAGCTCACCCTGTTGTGTGGATTCAAACCGCCAACCTTCCAATCAGCAAGTCCAAGAGGCTCAGTGGTTTAGACCACAGTGCCACCCGCGTCCCCCTACCTCCAGTATCCCCAGCTAGCCCTCCCTCTTTTCCAGTACAAGGTGCTCATGGTTCTGGAGAGTGTGAAATCTGCTTCAGGCATATGGGGATGACTAGATGAGGATACAGTTGAAGAGGAAGAAGAGAAGAGTTTGGATTTGATGTCCCGCTTTATCACTACCCGAAGGAGTCTCCAAGTGGCTAACATTCTCCTTTCCCTTCCTCCCCCACAACAAACACTCTGTGAGGTGAGTGGGGCTGAGAGACTTCAAAGAAGCATGACTGGCCCAAGGTCACCCAGCAGCTGCATGTGGAGGAGCGGAGACGCAAACCCGGTTCACCAGATTATGAGTCTAGCCTCCCAGGCTCCCAACTTTGAGCTGAGCTGCCTGCATCTATATAGCCAAGGGAAGGGGTTGAGACATATGCAGCCTGATTTTAAGTAGACTGAACGCACTATGTTTTGTGCACAGTTAGTGAAGCTTGTGTTACCCATGCCTTCTTTCAGGCTATATTGTCATGCATTACACATTAAGGTACTGCTGTAATAATATTGAGAGTCTTACCGCTGCAGACGAATTCCCGTTTTTGAACCTCAGCTACATTGTGACCCCTTAAATGTGAGGGGCCCATGCACTGAGTGTATAGTCCAACCCGAGGTCGCTGGCGTAGCCAATCGGAGAGCCAAGCTAGATGGCAATCACAGTAAAGGTTGTTGGAGTGTAGTCGGCTGGATGAAACACAGCAAAATAGAACCAAAAAGTACATAAAGGCAATATAGTCTAGTGAGTACAAAGCAAACGATGAAACATGATTAAAGTCTACAGTTGCAACGTTATGCACTTAGTCTAGAAGACCTGCTTATGGTGCATTCATGCCAATCTCCCCCCCACAAGTTTCCAGACAGGTTATAATGTGTTAACTGCTTGCTGAGCATTCACTTCCAATTGGTTTATATGAGGTTATTAGGGGCTGCTGCCCCTGCTTGAGTTGCTCAGTAACCACACCTGCTACCAAGCTCCCACTCCTCCACAGTTCCCTCAACACCCCCATCCCCACCTACTGTATTTTTCGCTCTATAAGACGCACGTTTTCTCTCCTAAAAAGTAAGGGGAAATGTTTGTGCATCTTATGGAGCGAATGCAGGCTGCTGCAACTATCCGAGAAGCCAGAACAGCAAGAGGGATCGCTGAGCTCCCTCTCGCTGTTCTAGCTTCTGGCTTAGCCCCTCTGTCCCTTCCCCCACCTTCCGGAAAAGCCCCCAAGAGCCACACTCCCTTTCACGAGCCGCGCGGAGCGTGTGTGCGGCTCTTGAGGGCTTTTCCCTGAGGAGGGAGAAGGGAACCCATCAGTGACAGGCTGCCCTTCTCCCTCCTCGGGGAAAAGTCCCCAAGAGCCGCACACACGCTCCGCACGGCTTGTGAAAGGGAGCGTTGAGCAGAGCCTGGGATGCATACTGGCTCTGCTCAGCACTCCCTTTTAAAAAATTTTTTTTCTTGCATTCCCCCTCTAAAAACTAGGTGCGCCCTATGGAGCGAAAAATACAGTATGCACCATTCCTACTTTGCTGCCAATCCTCATCCCCCAGAGTTTGCCCCAAACTGCCCCTTTCCCCACAGTTTGCTAAAAACTCCTCCTGCCCCATCTTCTCATGATTATGACATCATTGATCTATTGTCCCCACTACAACTAATAAGACCACTGCTATTGAGCTGACATTCAACACTATTTCCTCGCTGCCTTGATTGTGGCTACATACGTAGCTCAGTTGATAGAGCATGGGACTCTTAACCTCAGGGTTTCTGAGTTCAAGTCCCATGTTGGGCAAAGGATTCCTGCAGGGAGTTGGACTAGATGACCCTCGTGGTCCATTCCAACGTGACAATGATAGGTCTGCTATCACTTTTGAGGCCCTGCTCTTTACCACTATAGGGAAATGAAAGATGGGAACTCTGTACTGGGTTCTCACTGCCTCTCTTGACAGATGTCAACCTTTCTGTGCCTGCAAAATCTGACTGAGACACAGTAGGCCTTTAAGAATGCTGCAGCCTTTAGGTCTGTGAAAGATTGAAAGGAGGCACTGAGAAAATTTTACCTATGGATCCTAGGAATATGTGGGTAGCTTGTGGGTAGGAGAAGATAGGTAAATGCCATCCAAGGTTTTTAGACTGAAAAATGGAGAAACCATGGACCAAGAATAATGTGATGTATATATCTGGGGTGTTCCTAATATTACCAGACCAGACCACCAACAAATATTCCTACTACCTACTCTAGCAGATCCCTTTCCCTGTATCTCAGAGCAATCCTTCTATACTGATCTCAAACCTTGGTCTTTCCTGTACTGTAAGACTACCTATTGATTAGGGAACTGATGTTCCATGCTAAAACCTGAGTTTTAAGAACAATCTCTAATGAACATTTTGAGGTATTATTAGCCACCAGCGTTACTGCTTGCAGAAATCCTTTCGTTAGCACATTTTCTGCTGAATCGTCTCTTCCATCTCTTTTGGTTTAATTACAGTAGAGGGGATTAGGTGCATTGACACCTAGAGACCTATGCTCAAAACAATGCTTAATATTAAGATACCAAACCCGTAAGTGTTTTCATCTTGGCATGTTGGCTCTATTTGGGGAAATGAAGTATTGGATTGTGAAGTTGATCATAGCAGCAGTGTAGTTAATTAAAGGCTGGAGGGAGTAAAAGGAGCCAGGGAAGGATTTGAGCTTTTCAGCTGTTGGTGGAAAGATGTTGCATTTATAGCAGGTGGTTAAGGTTGATAGTTTGACTAAACTGCAGGAGACAGTGGAAGACAGGAGTGCCTGGCATGCTCTGGTCCATGGGGTCACGAAGAGTTGGACATGACTAAACGACTAAAGAACAACAAGAAGGTTGATAGCATAGGTTAAGGTTGTCCAGTAAAAAAAGAGGACAGGGTCCTGAACTGTTAAGAGTTGTTTATTTATTCCTAAGGTTGGTGACTGGGTGTGGCAGCCAGGACCATATAACATCGGTCTTAAAGGATCTACATTGGCTCCCAGTATGTTTCTGAGCACAATTGAAAGTGTTGGTGCTGGCCTTTAAGGACCTAAACAGCTTTGGGCCTGCATCTCCACCCCCATCATTCAACCTGGACGCTGAGATCCAGCTCCATCTGACAGTTCTTCTCATATGTTACAACTGAATGTGGCATTGTATTTTTTAATAGTGGTGTTTTGCCCCTGTCTTATTTTTTTACTTTCATATTTATTTTTATTTGCCATACCCATCATTTTTATTGTATTACGGAGGAGGAGGAGGGAGGTTACAGGAAACCAGGCAGAGCGCCTTGCGGTCAAGCCCACCCTGTGGAGCACCTTCCCATCAGATGTCAAGTGAATAAACAACCATCTGACTTTGAAAAGACACCTGAAGGCAGCCCTATTTAAGTAAGTTTTTACTGTTTGATGTCTCACTGTGTTTTAATTTGTTGGAAACCATAAATAGTGACTGGGGAAACCCAGTCACATTTGCAGCATATAAACAATAATAACAATAGGTTTCCAGCTACGTCACGACTTCAATGGTGGTAGCTCCTTGCTACCCTCCATGGGCAGTGAGGAGGTTCAGGCAGGGAAAAGCCAGGCTTTATGAGGCAAAAATACTGGAAATGTTCCCCAGTGGGGTATGGGGAGCTCACTGCATCCCTCAGTGCCACTGAAGCCCGTGTCTGCCAACTTGAAAGGCAGAGTGGGTGCAACTGGGAGTGTGTCCCTGCCATAGATGAGCCTCTGTTTCTGGCATGATTTGTGATTGGTTCCTCCATAATTCGGACAATTGGCACAAATAAAGAGGTGTTTCTGGACCAACATGTGTTAATGGGCTGCAATCAGTCAGCTGCCGAAAGGACTGGGCTTGGCTCTTTGAAGGTATCTGAATGTTTTCTTCGAAGCTTGACAATCCTTACAACAGCCAGGAAAGGGAAAGACAAGTCTTATGCTTTCAAATGGTCCTACGTGTGTAGCCACTGCTATGTTATTCTGTTTGTTACTTCGGAAAAGAGGGGGGAGGCTTTTGATTTATGCTCAACAAATAATTTAACAAGGTTTTATTATGCCTTCCCTGCTCAACCAAGGCTGCATGGACTTCATTTAAAATTATTCCTGGACTGGACTAGGAGTGCTGTTGGAAGAATGCAGTGAAAAAAGAATGAACTGCTGCTGAACAGATCTGGCAAAGAGGCTGAATTTGAAAAAAGATTTTGTTTTTAGCTGTGTGCCGAGGAAGAACTCCAGAACAGAATTTTAATGGGAGAGTTTGGATATGCATTCCGTGAGTTATTTATGGCGTTAGCTTGCACGCTAGTTGGTAGACAGCAGAAGGAATGGAATGTGACCTTGTACCATCCAGATAAACACTGCAAAGAGCTGAACAGTGGAAGATAGTAATTAACTCTCCCAGTACACCAGGTCTGGAACAACAATGTATATGAAGGACTACACACATAAAATTGATTACTTATTTATAAGATGTAACGGAGGTGCTGTTTGTAAGGTGAAAAAAGCAGTCAGCTGGAAGAATGGTTTAATGGCAAGTGAAGGATGTCAACTGGACTCTAAATAAGAAATAATGTGGTAAATGATGATGATCATACGTTTGGAACAGGAGCGGGAAACCTGATTTTAAGACATTGTATTAAATTAATTTCATTTGGTTTGATCTGTAATAATTTGTAAAATTAATAAAAATAATTCAAAATAAATACATACATAATTTTTTATTATGCTTGGCTGAAACAGATCCTCCAGTTGGTGCATGTGTATGAGAGAGAATTGGCATAAAGAAAATGGATCGGGGTTGAACTCCTCCTTTCTCGGCTACATGCCTTCATATGGCCATTTTTAAAACTACAGGAGACCCATTTGAATATCTCCCCTAGTTTTAGACCCCCCCCACACTGATCAGTAGGCTTGTCAGGTTGCAGGATCTCAGCTGAAGTTGTGGCATTTTAGCCCCTTCTCTGATAGAGGAAACATAGCCAAGTGTACAGGTTACATTGCTTGAGAGCTTTTGCTGTTTGCTCCATAGTGAGGCTACCTTTGAAGGTGACCCGGAAACTGCAATTAATCCAGAATGCGGCAGCTAGACTGTGACTGGGAGTGGCCGCCGAGACCATATAACACCGGTCTTGAAAGACCTACATTGGCTCCCAGTACGTTTCCGAGCACGATTCAAAGTGTTGGTGCTGACCTTTAAAGCCCTAAATGGCCTCGGTCCTGTATATCTGAAGGAGAGTCTCCACCCCCATTGTTCAGCCCAGACACTGAGATCCAGCGCCAAGGGCCTTCTGGCGGTTCCCTCATTGCGAGAAGTGAGGCTACAGGGAACCAGGCAGAGGGCCCTCTCGGTAGTGGCACCCACCCTGTGGAACGACCTCCCATCAGATGTCAAAGAGATAAACAACTACCTGACATTCAGAAGACATCTGAAGGCAGCCCTGTTCAGGGAAGTTTTTAATATTTAATGCTGTACTGTTTTTAACACTTGATTGGGAGCCACCCAGAGTGGCTGGGGAAACTCAGCCAAATGGGCGGGGTATAAATAATAAATTGTTGTTGTTGTTGCTGCTGTTATCCATCTCTATTGGATTCCATTCTGAGCCACCTAGCAAAGCCACACTCAAGGGAATTAATAACCCCTATTAGGCATGGCTGGTTGTTTAAGGAATGGGGAAAGGGCTGCTGCAGCCGCAACTACTACAACTCTGAGAAGGCAAAAGCTTCTCAAATTCTGGGCCACACTTTGTGCAGCTTGTTTTTTTCCATATAGGCAGTGGCGTAGTGTGGGGGGTGCAGGGGGCCCCGGCCGCACTGGGCACAACATCTGGGGGTTAGGGTTAGGGGGTGAAAATCCATGGGTTAGGGGGCACAAATCCACGGGTTAGGGGGCGCAAATTACTTGCCTTGCCCCGGGTGCTGACAACCCATGCTACGCCACTGCATATAGGGAAGAGAAGGTTTCATCAAATGCTTGAATTGTGGTGCCATGAGGAGGATAAACATCCGGGGCTCAGTCTTGATTTAAATGCATATGAGAAAGAGCTTCATATGCAGTTTTACTTATCTACTGTTCATAACATATCAAACACTGGTGTTATTTTTTAAAAAAAATCAGCACTAACTAGAATTTGTTCAATTATTTTTCTTAATAGCCTTATGCATATTTTACATGTAAGACCCATCATTAAATATTGGGTTCTTGAAGCCACTGCTGCCACAACCTTAATTATTGCACTATTGGAACATGTATTATTTATATTTTAAAAAAAAAATCTGGGAGAGCCATTTTAATTGAATTAGGCCTGCTAGCATTACAGCAATAAAACCTTAAAGATTTCACATTTATCATATCTGACAGCCAATCACAGATTCTACTGTGATCTTAAGTGAAACCTGACCAGTTCCTCAAAATACCTCTCAGGTTTTGTTCCAGAGAAGCTATTTTTAAATACATTTTGCCTATTTAAAATTTCAATCTATCGCACCTTCAAATGTTTTCTTCACAAGGAAACAGGTGAAGAAGTTGTGCTCTCTGAAAATTCTACTGGTCTAAGAGTCTTAAATAGCTATAGCTTAGCCAATAATCAGCCTGCTCAAGACACAAGACAGATATAACACATATGGGTCCAAAAAATTAAATGCAATTTTTGTGGCATGGTCATGCCCTGCATTTCTGATCTATTATGGGGTGTGATCTGCCATCCACCTTCTCAGCTTTCAAATATTATCAAGCCTTACTTGAAAGCACATTTTGCTGCAATTGCCCTGTTATTTACAAACTGCACCAGTCTGTACATAACCCAACACTTAGGTAAAGGTAAAGGTACCCCTGCCCGTACGGGCCAGTCTTGACAGACTCTAGGGTTGTGCGCTGATCTCACTCTATAGGCCGGGAGCCAGCGCTGTCCGCAGACACTTCCGGGTCACGTGGCCAGCGTGACAAGCTGCATCTGGCGAGCCAGCGCAGCACACGGAACGCCGTTTACCTTCCCGCTGGTAAGCGGACCCTATTTATCTACTTGCACCCGGGGGTGCTTTCGAACTGCTAGGTTGGCAGGCGCTGGGACCGAACGACGGGAGCGCACCCCGCCACGGGGATTCAAACTGCCGACCATGCGATCGGCAAGTCCTAGGCACTGAGGTTTTACCCATAGTGCCACCCGCTTCCCTACAAACCCAACACTTATACTACGGCAAAGGCAGAAAGGCTTGCTTGCGCAAAGGGAAATATTCAGGTCAGTAAGTCACACCTTCAGGGTAGCACTAAATGGTCAAACCTCTAAAACATAGTTCCTAACACTGCTTATTGTGAAAAACTACCGTATTTTTGGCACCATAACACTCACTTTTTTCCTCCTAGAAAGTAAGGGGAAATGTCTGTGCGTGTTATGGAGCGAATGCCTGCGGGTGGCAGGGGGGATCAGCTGCAGTCGTGAGCAGAGGATCCATGGTCCCCCTTCCTTCCCTCCTCCGTGGTTACAAAGCATGGATCCACATGGATCCTCAGGATTTTTGCATTGGGCTACTCCAAACTCACTGTCAGATCACATGTGTGTGGCCACAGCATGAACCACAAAAATCATATATCCACTATTTTGTTTAGAATATTTTTTTCTTGTTTTCCTCCTCTAAAAACTATGTGCGTGTTATGGTCTGGTGCGTGTTATAGAGCGAAAAATACGGTAATAATAGGAATTACATTTTATCACATTTTAAGTAAAACACGTTAACTACTTACAAGGTTCTGAGTTTGGGCATATGGTTGAAGCTTGCCACTGAGAGTCGTGTGATGTTGTTATTGTTGAGAGTGCTGTAAAACATTAAGGACAGGCACACATTTTCACATGACACAACAATTCTACAAATATTTGAAGAAACATCTGAAACAGACTGGTGGTCAGAAGTCTCACCGCGGCTATCGTTTCCAGCAGTCTTCGAAGGCAGCCTTGCATAGGTAACAAACATTACAGCAGTTCAATCAAGGTTTACTAAGACATTAGCCACCACTGCCAAGTCTCTAATTTTCTTAAACTTAAAAGTTAAATTATGTTTTTGACATTCAATACTAAATACGTCTCCATTATTGTATCAACAGGTGCTAAAGAGACTTCGCTTATGCATACCAACACTAACCTTAAACAGACATGGAAATATATTACTGTGCTTAGGATTTAACTATGTTTAGGATCAGGATGACAAACTTCTCATGGCTGATGCTATTTTGAGATGGAAATGCTCATCGGATGTAAAAGAGGAAAACTGAAATTTGTACTCAATACAATATTAGCACTAAGCAAACGTATTTGAAAGTAAGTTAAATCAATTGCCCTGAGCCACTTAAGAAGATCTTGACACATAAATATGGTTATGAATGTGTATGAGTAAGTTTGCATGTGCAAGACATTTGGTGGATTGGGACAGTGCCTAAATAGTTAACATTCAGCAAAAATGATAAGGGAAGATGAACAACTAAGTGCTGAGTTGCATGATCTGCCTTTAGTTAGTTTTTTAAAAAAATATTTTTCAAGCACCCTCATCCTACAGGAGTTCTGCTGGCCTCACCAGGTGCTGGAAAAAAAGCATCTGTTGAAAAAAAGCCCAAGGTAAGCAAGAGAAATAATCCTTTCCCCTATGGAAAAGAGGGGAAGAGGAAATGAAAGGTACCGTAGATTCTCTTCCTTCTGCAGCTTTGGCAGAAGTTGCCAAGCAGCATCCAGGAGCTGCCAGAACATCCTACAAAAAAGCTCAGCATGAACAAGAGAATAGGTCAGTGACCTAGCACTAGTTAGCCAAGTCAAAATTCATAAACACCTGCATAAATCTATTATGCTATGCGCCAACAAAGGAGGATGCTATAAGAACAGTGTGCGGCAGGTGTATGTGTCCTAAACATAAAATAATTCGCATATATATATATATATATATATATATATATATATGTTTTCGTAGATTTTCACGGGTACAGGAATGCAGGTTTTGGTGTCCTCGGGTGTCTTCCCGTGTAAAAGTTGGGGTGTCTAGGCGACGTTTCGACGAGGTCTCACTCGTCATCTTCAGGCTGGTGCTTTCGGCTTCTTGTTACTGGAACAGAGCGGGATCTCAGTGTTTGAGTTCCTATAAATACTGTAGAGGGGTGTGGTGTATTGCCTCAAAAGTTCTGGGCAGAGGGGAAGTTCCCAGGCTAGTGTTCTTTTCTTCTTTTGTTCCTTAATTACTTGAGGGATATCTTGAGTGATTTCTTGAGTGATATTCTGAGTACCACTTAGGTGGGTCATTAGGTGTGGATTAGTTGCTAAAGCCTTCGTGTCTTGACCTCTTGAATTTGTGAAGAGTTTTTCTGGGAAGATGGCTGTACTGCACTTAGTTGTGCTTTGGCTTGGCTTCGTGTATAGGGGCGAGCTGTGGTTTTGTGCCCTGTGCCAGCCAGATCTGTGTAGGGATTGCAGGGGGGTGCAGCATCCGGAGTTGCCACTATGGTTTGGTTACTGGATGGTGTCTGTAATTTATCTGTGGAGAGGGTCTGGGTTTGGGTCTGGTGTGGTTGATTGGTGGTGGCGTTCTGTGTGCCTCTGGATCTGGTGTCGGTTTTTGTGGGGAGGGCTAATTTCCAGATGTCTGGCAGGCGGGACGTGTCGTCACGCTTGTTCATGTTGTGAGGGTGTTTCTCTATCTCGATGGCTTCCATGATTATTCTCTTGTGGTGATGTTCCATGTTAAAGAGCAATTTGGAATCTGCAAAATTAATTTCGTGTCCTGTTTCTTTCATGTGTTGGAAAAGAGAGGAAGATTTTTCTTCTTTTTTGACGGCATTCTTGTGTTCTGCGATACGTGCATTTATTCGTCTGTTTGTTTGTCCAATGTACGTGGCTGGGCAGACTTTGCAGGGTATTTCATAGACCCCTTGGTTTTCCAACTGGAAACCCCAAAGATAAAATCCAGTTGGAAAACCAAGGGGTCTATGAAATACCCTGCAAAGTCTGCCCAGCCACGTACATTGGACAAACAAACAGACGAATAAATGCACGTATCGCAGAACACAAGAATGCCGTCAAAAAAGAAGAAAAATCTTCCTCTCTTTTCCAACACATGAAAGAAACAGGACACGAAATTAATTTTGCAGATTCCAAATTGCTCTTTAACATGGAACATCACCACAAGAGAATAATCATGGAAGCCATCGAGATAGAGAAACACCCTCACAACATGAACAAGCGTGACGACACGTCCCGCCTGCCAGACATCTGGAAATTAGCCCTCCCCACAAAAACCGACACCAGATCCAGAGGCACACAGAACGCCACCACCAATCAACCACACCAGACCCAAACCCAGACCCTCTCCACAGATAAATTACAGACACCATCCAGTAACCAAACCATAGTGGCAACTCCGGATGCTGCACCCCCCTGCAATCCCTACACAGATCTGGCTGGCACAGGGCACAAAACCACAGCTCGCCCCTATACACGAAGCCAAGCCAAAGCACAACTAAGTGCAGTACAGCCATCTTCCCAGAAAAACTCTTCACAAATTCAAGAGGTCAAGACACGAAGGCTTTAGCAACTAATCCACACCTAATGACCCACCTAAGTGGTACTCAGAATATCACTCAAGAAATCACTCAAGATATCCCTCAAGTAATTAAGGAACAAAAGAAGAAAAGAACACTAGCCTGGGAACTTCCCCTCTGCCCAGAACTTTTGAGGCAATACACCACACCCCTCTACAGTATTTATAGGAACTCAAACACTGAGATCCCGCTCTGTTCCAGTAACAAGAAGCCGAAAGCACCAGCCTGAAGATGACGAGTGAGACCTCGTCGAAACGTCGCCTAGACACCCCAACTTTTACACGGGAAGACACCCGAGGACACCAAAACCTGCATATATATATATATATATATAGCTTTTCAAGGAAGCTGTAATCTGAAAAGCTTATTTATTTATAATACTGTAAAATGGCAGTTGTGAACGCAGGCCGGGGCAGAAAGATGGCTACCCCAAAGGTAAGCAGAATCACAACAGAGCAAGATATCCATTATTTGAACTACAGTGGTGCCTCGCAAGACGAAATTAATTCGTTCCGCAAGTTTTTTCTTCTTGTGAGTTTTTCATCTTGCGAAGCACGGTTTCCCATAGGAATGCATTGAAAACCAATCAATGTGTTCCTGTGGAGACCGTCCGGGGACAGAGGGGAAGCGCTGCGCGCCTTCCCCTCTGTCCCCGGACCTGTTTTAAAGCAAGGGAAGGGGCAGCGGGGAGAATCGCTTCTCCCCGTTGCCGCCCCTTGGTTCAAAAGGGGTCCGGGGAGAGAGGGGAAGGCACGCGGACCCCTCTCCGGGGACCCCTGTCCCTGGAGATTGCGGGGCTGGCAACGGGGAGAAGCGATCTTCTCCCCACCGCCCCTTGCTTCAAAAGAGGTCCGGGGACAGCCGGGAAGACGTGCTGCGCTTCCCCGCTATCCCCAGAGCTTGCGGGGCAAGCTTCGTTTTGCGAAGCAAGCCCATAGGGAAATGCGTCTTGCGAAGCAGCTAAGAAAACGAAAAACTCCTTCGTCTAGCGAGTTTTTCGTCTTCCGAGGCGTTCGTCTTGGGGGTACCACTGTATGAGATACTAACACTGCATTTCCAAAGCATGGACTTTAAGATTATCACAAGTGACTGGTGCCTTCAGGGAGAGTAATATGGTTTTCTTGGGGGAAAGATGCAATATGGTTTGGATCCAGTGGAGCTGGTCCTACCATGTGGCAGCATGCAGTGACCTGCTTCTGGAGATAAAGTCAGGAAGTGTTGTCAGAACAGTGCAGTTTTGGTCCTAGGGTGGGATTTTTGTATGTTTGTAAGGGAAAGGGAAAGGGACTTAGGCTCTGCTTCCGGTAGAGAGAGGTATTGGGCTGACGCTCTCTTCCTGCAACTAAGAAAGCTTTAATGGAGGAAATGTCTTTGGATCCAACCCTAGGCAACTGAAAAATGAAATTAATAATAACTACAATACTAAATAATAATAATTTCAAAAGGAAGTACATTTAACAACAACAACATCAACAACAACAGCTTCACATGCTATTAAAAGTGTCAGAATTGTTTGCTTTTTTTTTTAATAGGGGGAAAAGCCAAGTAAGGCCTGAGCATCTTCAATGGATAAGGAATGCAAACTGACCATTGTGGGGAACAGAAAACTGTAAGTAGGGAAAGAGGAAATTAAACTGAGTATCTGGGAAGAAGACATAGCTAACCGGGATCACTCTGCTCTGAAGTGTTCTGCGGCAGGTTCTACTTGTAATATTAATAACACCAAAACAGACAGACACCTGCAATCGACGGACACCTGCAATCTTAACTCAATAACATGGAGGGTGTTTTTGTCAACTAATATCAAATGCCTATGAACATGGCTTAAGTGAAAGATGACAGGGTTTATGCCATTGTCAAGACATTTGTGAAACAACTCTTGTCATTATAAGGGTGTGGAGAACTGCTTCAAAATATTGAGTTTGCACTTATCAGTGTCACCAGTCTAATGAAAACCGCCCCGCAAGTCTGTGAAAATCCAAACTCTTATTATTTCCTTACTGTGTACAAAAAATAAATAAATGCATTCTTAGTAAAAAGGAATAAAGTGATCCTGACATGCTCAAGAATCATTTAATAGCTCCATGGATGGAACAGTGTTCTGATGTACCTTTCAATTAATTTTAGCGCTGATTGTTCTACAAATTGTTGGCACAATAGGCTGGATGCTATCCTGTATCTGCCAAAATACTTCTGCTATGTGCATCCTGAGTAGCTGTTATGTGCATCCTGAGTAATGCAACAAACCCGTATGAAGCCAATAAGCAAATAACGATATATGTACTCTGAAAAAGCATGCAAATTTGCTATCAAAACAGGTGTGCACTTGTAAGACCTACAGGGATTTGTGTTGCAAAACTAGTCTTGTTGAAGTCTATGGTATTCTCCAGAACAAGAAGTTATTTCATGGGTCCATGGACCAGCTGCCAGAACACATGACATCAATGACCTATGACATTTCACAGTAGGTTCATCTCCACCTCCAACCTCCCGACGTCACAAAATGTTCCTGTAATCTGTTTGCTCTTTCTTCTTTCCTGGGTTCAAGTAACCCCACAGTTATCAGTACAGAAAAATGTTTCCCTTTCCTTTTTTCTTTTGCTGAATTTGACCACACTGTGACAGTTCCCAGAGCCATTGTTTTCCTCTGCCATTTCCATACTATTTGACTGATCCCCATTCACACACACACCGCCAGCAGCAGGAGAAAATTAAAAACAGAAGGTTGTGATTTCAAAACCACAATAGCAGGCACAGGATGAATTCAGTGGCAGAAGTACTACTTAAAACCCTTCCAAGTGTTCTTTTTGAATGGTCTCAATTTCAATTTGGCTGTTTTAATAAGACATAAACTGCATTGCCATTCACCAGTGGCGTAGCGTGGGGGGTGCAGGGGGGGCCGGCCGCACCAGGCGCAACATCTGGGGGTTAGGGTTAGGGGGTGCAAATCCACGGGTTAGGGGGCGCAAATCCATGGGTTAGGGGGCACAAATTACTTGCCTTGCCCCGGGTGCTGACAACCCATGCTACGCCACTGCCATTCACAAGAAGAATTTCCTCCTTCCTCACATCTTTTTGTTGTTATTAGAAATATACCAAGTCTACGGTTAAAACTTTGAGGAAAACCTGTCCGTAAAGCGCATGCATATATATATATATATATATATATATCACACAAGCCTGCTACATACATATATATAATGCATTCCATGAACTTTGCTCTGTTCAAAGCAACAATGTGATTAGTCAAATAGAAAACATAAGTGGTTAACTTCAAGCTGTTAACAGATTTAAGAATTTGGTCCATCGCTTCCGCTCATCCCGCACACACATTATTAAATGTTAATATATGCAATTTCAAAAGTAACAAAATCTACAGCATATTAGAACATGTTTTTTTAATGAATTTTCTTATTGTTCTTTGCTATGTAGATAGCCATGCCCAGCTACCAGTCATGTGTAGCTGTTCCTATAATGATGTGCACATTTAGGCTCATTACCTTCTTATGGGATGCCATACTGTTTTATGGTGAACTGATCCAGCAACAAACAGAGCTTTTGCCACAAATGGGCATGTGTATGGATAGTATCCAATTAAGAGATTGGATATACATGATGCACTAACTTAACAGAGTACTGTGAAAGCACATTTGGAAGGCCTGGCCTGACTTTCATTGCGTAAGAGATTTTACATGGGACAGGTTCCATAGCTTACTATGAGATTAAAGTTTTATATGAACAGTGGAAAGTGTAATACACTACTTTATCCAGGATTAGAAATTCTTTGGCAGCTGATAAAATAATGTAGATCATGTATGAATGGCATATGACCCATCTGAAAACTTAAATAATCCAAATGTTTTTACATTAAAAAGTATTTTCAATTGATACAATATTATTCGCTCCATGATATATATAGAAGACCTAAAAATTCTTATAACATTGTAATACCTCATCTTGAATAAAATGCAAGGAGTGGTACAATTGTTTTTAAATGCAAACTAGCGTTAACTGTGATTTACTGTTGTAGCTGGACAGAAGGGACTAGCTCTGAATTTGCCAAATAATGATAATATTTATTGCTCTCCATCTGGGCTTCTGGGTTCCTTTTATTTAAAAATAAAATAAAATCTGAAAATGACTTTCTGATTTTGAAATCTACTAACAAGAATCTCCTTTAGAACTAATTTAGCCTTGTGCCTTCTGGTTGTTTTTAAAACGATTAAATCAAAACAACAAATTTGCATAGGGCATTGTATACTGACAGAGAAAATAAGTTATTTAAAATGTGTCGCCAATGAACACGCAATACTGACTGAGAGCATATTTCATGATTATGTGCCATTTTTAAAAATAATAATAGACATTTTATTCATTACATTTACTGTCTTATTTCAGAGGCAGTAAGGTTTTTATTTAATCATCATTAATGCAATAATGATTACAGTTAAAATGCAGGAAGAGGGAAACTGTTAGGATACTAGGCTGTACCCACTTTCAGTTAAATGAAGATAAGCTATACATCATTGGCATGACAATTCAAAAGGAACTTAAGGTCCTACCTTGCCTACCTGCTTATTTCTACAAAACTCCTATTGACTTCTGCGAAGCTATTCCACAGTGAACAGCTTGCAGGCAGCAGGTCAGGAACAAAAATCAATTGCAAGAAAAACTGAGTATGGAAAGCCACAGCTCTTGAAAACATCACACACCCATCTCCTAGAAAATTTGCTTTGTGAAAGCTGCTAATGTGTATTCAAGGCTTTGGAATGTGTTCATTTCACAAAGATTATGATTGAAAAGAGGGGCATAATTGTGTGGATCTGAACAATGGAAAATGGGCTTACAAGAATGCATTGAATTGTAAAACCCTTTATTTATTTCCATAAGGAAGTTACTTTGCCCTTACATGGTTGTATCTGACAAATGTGATGATTTTGTTAAAAAAGGGGGGGGGAATTATCTCAACTCTTTCCATGTGCTTACAATATTTTATCAAGCAATATTCTAATGCATCATTTTTATTCTAATACATCATTTCATTCAAACATTTTGACACGAGATGTGCTTCTGAATTCGGACTTCTCTGTTTTAAAAAGTAAGAGAGACAAGCAGTTTACTTACAGCACTTCCAGATCACGGAGAGCCCTAAATGCCCCATCTTCAATGCAGCTGATCTGGTTGTAATCCAGTTGCCTGTTAAATAGATTAGGAGGCGATATGTGAAAGAGATGAAGGCTGGCAGCACTGTGGATAAGAAAGCCTCCTTAAGAGATAAGGCTTGAAAGGTAGGCCAGACTAACTGAAATGCAGTCCCCAAATACACTCATCTGCTTAAGAATGTCACACTCCATTCTGGTCCTGACGCTGCCACCGAAGTCTCTTTTTGTTCCGAACTGCGTGTGCAAAAACACGACAGCCTTGGGAAAGCTCCAGTAAATAATAACTGCACCTTATATTAAATGCCAAAGGAATGCAATTTCATTACATCAAGAAAAGCTATCCATTAAAAGCTCTCAGCGTCATCTCGCTGAAACAATTTCATTAAGGTAAAGGGCTGTAAATCACTTAATGTCACACACATCCCCTCAGTGACCTAACAGAATCCATTTATCAGAGAAGCCCTGCTGCATGTTAATTTCACTATCCTTGGCGAGCCGGAGAGAGACCACCCTTAGTTCCGTAAAGGCAGAATTCCACATCCTTAGGCGTGCATATGATGCTCATAGCATTCCCCCAGTTCCCTTCTGAATAAAACCAATTCATATTCTTGTTCGTGAAAGCAATCCTTAGTGTATGACTCCTACAGTTTATATTCTTCATGAAGCTATGTAGATAAGATCCAATAAAGGAGCGCAGAAATTCTAGGCATAAAAATCACCAGGGCTGCCCATACATTATTAATCTTCAAGTATTAAGGTATGAAAAATTTAGACTCAGTTTTCTGAAGATTATTACCTTCCCCGGTTCAGAGCATTACTACATTGGCAACTGCCTCATTTGAGGTGGGGTATGGAATGGAGGATTGATACATTTTCATACAAAGAGCAAAACCAAAATCTCTGGTTGAAATAAGAGCGCCATTTCTATAAACATAACAATGGAAATTAAAATACAATATTGAAGTGCATGCATTCATGAATTAAGTTCCACATGGCTTATTTCCAGATAAACGTGAATAGGACTGGGGTGATCAATTTACAGGGTTGTTGTTTTTTTCTAAATAGCTGACCTTATTTAAAAATATGCAACATTTTCTTGTTTCAACAAAGATGCACTCCCCCCACACACTTTTTAATCTATCCATCCATCCACCCCAAGCAACTAAAGCAGGTTGTCTGAAACGGATTCAGTGACTATGGAAATCTTTACACCTATCCATTTAATGATAAACCCGCCAACAATTATGATGAAGTTTGAAAACAGCCATAAGGAAAGCCCACACACTGGTAATTGCATGGGAGAAACAGTGGAGCTGCAGTCACTAGCCACACTATTGAATGCTTACTGTCCCTGCCCCATGCTCCCCACACATGGGGGGGGGGTTCTGAAGTGGAGAGCCTGTTCTAGGAAAGTGGGAGCCATATGCAAGCAGGGGTTTAACTTGTGCAGGAAGCGTAGCCATGCAGAATAGGCTTCCCATGTCACAACTTTCCCTCACTCTCAAGCGATTTGAATGCCTGAATAGGGCTTGTATTTTTTACTGTTGCTGAGCTGCTTGATTTTAAGCATTTTAACTTGGAAGCAAGTATCAGTTACTTTTAAGGGGAGTGCTTAATGTGAGGCTAGCTTCAGTTGCTCTAACACGGGGGTCAGCAAACATTTTCAGCAGGGGGCTGGTCCACTGTCCCTCAGACCTTGTGGGGGGCCGGACTATATTTTGAAAAAAAAATAATGAACGGATTTTTATACCCCACAAATAACCCAGAGATGCACTTTAAATAAAAGGACACATTCTACTCATGTAAAAACACATAGATTCCTGGACTGTCTGTGGGCTGGATTGAGAAGGCGATTGGGCCAGATCCAGCCCCTGAGCTTTAGTTTGCCTACCCATGCTCTATCAGTTCTAGTCTACTCTGCCACTAAATTGCTTTGATTTCCACTGGTTTAAGATCCGATTCTAAACACACTTACTTCCAAATAATGTGCAGTAAAACCTGTGGGATTTGC
Source organism: Podarcis liolepis (assembly GCF_965112155.1). Classification (NCBI taxonomy): domain Eukaryota; kingdom Metazoa; phylum Chordata; class Lepidosauria; order Squamata; family Lacertidae; genus Podarcis; species Podarcis liolepis. The sequence continues at coordinate 68,414,538 of NC_139564.1, read as the reverse complement.
TTCTAAGCAAAACTGTTTGGCAGTTTCTGCTGACTTGCTTCACTGAGGCAAGATCTGCACTGACAAAGCTACATCTTCTGAAGTAACACTGTTACAATATTTTAGGCAGCATCCTGCTTTTACGACATTGCCTAGTAAAATGTAACTACAACACAGGGCCAGCCCATGACATTTTGGCACCTGAGGCAAACCATAAAATGGTGTCCCTTCCTTCAGAGAAGAAGGTGTGAGTGAAGATCTGTATCAGGAACAAGGGGGTGGTGGGAGATCTACATTGGAATCTGCTGCCCCTGTGGATCCTGCTGCCCGAGGCAGTCCACCTCACCTTGCCTCATGGGTGGGCCAGCTCTGCTAAAACCCTCGTGTAAACATTCATGCACTGGCATGGCTCAATTTACACAAGGATTATAACCTAGTTTAAAATTCAAGCATCCCAGCTTGACTGAGCAGTTGCATGAGATATGAATTTTAACAGATCATACTATGGCCCTGTCCATGACCTTCATGCCTTCCAATCCACCACCACCAGGTTTCCTCCTTCAAAATGTGTCCTTTCTCTTGTTGGTTGTTCCTTAGGTCTGGTAAGGTAAAGGGACCCCTGACCATTAGGTCCAGTCGTGGATGACTCTGGGGTTGCGGCGCTCATCTCGCTTTACTAGCCGAGGAAGCTGGCATACAGCTTCCGGGTGATGTGGCCAGCATGACTAAGCCGCTTCTGGCGAAACAGAGCAGCACACGGAAACGCCGTTTACCTTCCCGCCGGAGCAGTACCTATTTATCTACTTGCACACTGACGTGCTTTCGAACTGCTAGGTTGGCAGGAGCTGGGACCGAGCAACGGGAGCTCACCCCATCACGGGGATTCAAACTGCCGACCTTCTGATTGGCAAGTCCTAGGCTCTGTGGTTTAACCCACAGTGCCACCCACGTCCTATTTAGGTCTGGTACTTCTTTATGAAACACTTTCATTACCCACCCCCTTTCAAATCACTCCTTAAAACTCAACTTTTCAGCTTGCCTTTGACTTCATCTCTGAGTTGCCACTTATTTGTTTAATAAACTGCACTTACTCTCAGTCAGAGAGAGAGAGAGAGAGAGAGAGAGAGAGAGAGAGAATATACAACATAATAACATAATGCTACCATAACATCAATAAAAACTGGTTGCTTAAAAGAATTACATTCCAAAGCAACCCTCTTGATAGAACATTAGTTTTCCTGTATTACATTGATACTGGGATCCGCACCTTTTAACTTGCTCATAAATGATCCAGAGTTAGGAGTGAGCAGTGAGGTGAGCAAGTTTGCTCATAACTGTAATTGTTCAGGGTTGTTAAAACAAAGAAGTATGGTAAATTGTTCCAAAAGGAACTCTCCAAACTGGGTGAATGGGTGGTAAAATGAAAAATGCAATTCGAGGTAAACAAGTGCAAAGTGATGCATATGGGGCAATCATAATTTTACATATACGGTCATAGGGTCTCAATGGGTGGATGACTTGGCAGGAATGGGATGTTGGACTCACTATTGACTCACCCTTGCCTTTTGCATCACTTGTCCTCCCTTTCCTTACTGAATACTTCTCATTATGTCCTTGCAAAATTACTAAGGTCTGAAGAACAGCTATTGTGAGAGGCAGCAGGGATCTAAATTCCGTGTCCTCATTTCTCCACCCAAAATTTGAGTGTTGGGGTTTTAACCTACATTGGCTGCTTGTATCTATGCCACTACACATCACACTATGCAGTCCTGTCCCCCGCTATTTTTCAACAGCCAGTTTCTGTCCTATACTTCTTTTAAAAACCCATTTCACTTTCATGGAACCGCAAATGAGCAAATGCAAATATAATTATTTTTATCACACAATGTGTACAAACTTTTTTTTTGTTTGCTTGTTATTTCTACATTTGATGCAGCAATGTGTGCCTTTGTGTTATAGAACTGTAACAAGGAATAATACAGTGCTGTACAGCAGGGGTGGCTACCCTTTTCTGGTTCAAAGGCTGAATTGACAGTCCCATCTCTGTGGGCCACACGCAAGCAGTTGGGAATGGCTAGTGTGTACCTGAACACACCACACATACACAGGCATCCAGCATACTCTTCCTCCATCTTTCCTACCTCCCACTTTCTCTGCACACTCAGTGTTTCCTGGCTTCCCCATTCCAGGACTGGTGTTGTGGCTGGCTGAAAATGCTGCCTTTTAACTTCACACAGATCATTCTGTGCAAAGTAAGAGGCACTGCTTCGATCCCCACTACAACTTTGTTCTTTGAAAGGTGGAAATGCTGCCTTTTACTCTTATAAACAACAGGCAGGGCAGTTTATCTCCTGCTCAGTTCTGCAGGGAGAGATGACCACTTCCTGCAGCTTGTTGGACAGATACAGTCTGCAGGCCACCCCTCCAAAGAGGAATAAAGTTCTATATGAAGTGCTGTATGGAACAACACCTGCTTCTGACTGCAGGAAAGCTACATGCCAGCCGTGCTGAAGAGCTACAGTACGTAAGAAGCCCTTGACTTTGGGATTACCTCTACATGGCTTAGGGATGCGGGTGGCGCTGTGGTCTAAACCACAGAGCCTAGGGCTTGCCAGTCAGAAGGTCAGTGGTTCGAATCCCCAAGACGGGGTGAGCTCCCATTGTTCGGTCCCAGCTCCTGCCCACCTAGCAGTTCAAAAGCACATCAAAGTGCAAGTAGATAAATAGGTACCGCTGTGGCGGGAAGGTAAACTGTGTTTCCGTGCGCTGCTCTGGTTCGCCAGAAGTGGCTTAGTCATGCTGGCCACATGGCCCGGAAGCTGTAAGCCGGCTCCCTCAGCCTATAGAGCGACGTGAGCACTGCAACCCCAGAGTTGTCAGCGACTGAACTTAACGGTCAGGAGTACCTTTACGTTTACTACATGGTTTCATTGTAACTTGAGAGGCAGTGGGACTGGAAGCAAGAGTATTTGCAGGCACGATCAAGGACTGTATACACTCAGAAATATACTCACTAGGAGTTCAGTCCATTGGGATTAATGGAAGAAGTACAAAGGTGCAGTATTGCTCTTACACTGTTCTCATTCAGCTTGCGCAATATAATTTCACACTGGATCGTTCCCTATTTTTCCTGTATTCTTCACTGCAGTATGTTACTTGTCTGCTAGAACAATCATTTTCTAGACACTGCAGTTAATCATTTTGGTGCAATGTTTGTGTTGCAGAGTATTTTTTTAAAAAATTCCCAGGCACTTTCCATTTTAACTAATTAAGGGCATTTAACAATTTAGTTAATAGGCTTTTTATTTTAAAGGGCCAAAATAATATATCCAGTACAGTTCTCTAACCTCCAGAGTAATTTATCTAAGCCATTTAAATTAGTACAATGGCATGAAATGTTATCCCCTGACACAACACAAAAGAGAAATTGTTTCCAGACAAATTGGTAAAATCTTTTAATGCCATCAAATTTGCCTAATGCAGTCTGCAGGTTAATCTGTAAAAGGGTGAGCAGTATGTTGGCCCCATATCTTATTATCCTTAGCTGTCAATGTATAAATCAGCACTGACACAGCTGCTCCTAAATCATCCATATTATACACAAAGGGAAAGATTTAACGGCACAGAAAGCACTCGAGCAAATCTTGTCCTACAAGAGCTGAAAGGCAGATTTCTTCTCCTAAATTGGCATGAGTTCAGGTGCATCTGAAAAAAGAAGAAGTTGGGGGTCCTTCTTTTAATGATGTCTTCCAAACACTGCTGTAGCTGAGGCTGGATAGCAGTTTTCAAACTTGCTCCTTTCCCACATTTTTTTCCTGTTCACTCTGGGATAAAACTTGGCACAAACCATTTTCTTGGCAGCAAGACTGCTGATTAAAATGTAGTGTTTTTTCCTCTTTGTTTCATGTTCTTTGAGGTAGCGTGGAATAGCGGCAACTATTTTGAAAAGGCTATTGAGACTATACTAGTCAGAGAGAAAAATATCAATGCAAAAGTTATTTAAGAAGTTGCCACTGGCTGAAGAAACCCTCCCTCTTCTATCACCAAATCTTATCCTTGACTCAGGAGGCAAAGTCTTCTTACGAGTGTCAACAAACCCAAATACTAAATAAAAATTAGGCAAAATACTAGTCTGATTGAATAACATGGAATATGTAACATGGAGGTGTAAGAATCAAACTCTTTCCTCCTGATATGTTTAGTGATCCTAGCAGGCCTATTGGAAAGTAGTGTATGTCTTTCTGACTGTGTTTTTAAGATCCCTGCCGGTTAAATAATGTTTTCTATATCTAAAAATGCAAATACTTAAAAAAAATTTAAAATGAAGATATTGTGAGGTTGTTAAAATTATTTGTTGTTGTTGTTTAGTCATTTAGTCATGTCCGACTCTTCGTGAACCCATGGACCAGAGCACGCCAGGCACTCCTGTCTTCCACTGCCTCCCGCAGTTTGGTCAAACTCATGCTGGTAGCTTCGAGAACACTGTCCGACCATCTCGTCCTCTGTCGTCCCCTTCTCCTTGTGCCCTCCATCTTTCCCAACATCAGGGTCTTTTCCAGGGAGTCTTCTCTTCTCATGAGGTAGCCAAAGTATTGGAGCCTCAGCTTCAGGATCTGTCCTCCCAGTGAGCACTCAGGGCTGATTTCCTTCAGAATGGATAGGTTTGATCTTCTTGCAGTCCATGGGACTCTCAAGAGTCTCCTCCAGCACCATAATTCAAAAGCATTAATTCTTTGGCGATCAGCCTTCTTTATGGTCCAGCTCTCATTTCCATACATCACTACTGGAAAAACCATAGCTTTAACTATACGGACCTTTGTTGGCAAGGTGATGTCTCTGCTTTTTAAGATGCTATCTAGGTTTGTCATTGCTTTCTTCCCAAGAATCAGGCATCTTTTAATTTCGTGGCTGCTGTCACCATCTGCAGTGATCATGGAGCCCAAGAAAGTAAAATCTCTCACTGCCTCCTTTTCTTCACCTTCTATTTGCCAGGAGGTGATGGGCCCGGTGGCCATAATCTTCGTTTTTTTGATGTTGAGCTTCAGACCATATCTGAATTATGGATATATGGAGTTCTCATGTAAAAGGTAAAGGACCCCTGGACGGTTAAGTTCAGTCAAAATAGACTTTCAGGCTGAGGGAATCAGTCTTTGTCTGCAGGCAGCTTTCCATGTTATGCGGTCAGCATGACTAAACCATGCTAGGTTGGCAGGAGCTGGGACAGAGCAACAGGAGCAATCGTGCAGATTCGAACTGCCAACCTTATGATCGGCAAGCCCAAGAGGCTTGGAGGCTTACCATAGCACCACTTGTAAAGCAGTTGCTGAGCCTCTCAGAGCCCACAGCTGGCTCTCTGCAGGCATTGATCCTCTTATCCCAAGAGGAGAAAAAGAAGATGCAAAAAGTGTTGTATTATAATGAATAGAAGCAGAGTGATAGAACTTGGTACCAAGGGAAAAACCAGTGTGATGAAGGGCCAGGAAGCCTTATTCAAGAAATCTGCAGGGGTACCACACACTGTTTCTGCAGTATGGACACCAGAGGAGATCTGAGACTACAGCAACTGTACATAATAAAGTCTTACTTCTACTTTGCCTGCTTGAGGAAACCCTACTTGTTCTTTTTTTAAAAAGCCTTGTACATAGATCTTCTCTACAGAAACCTGAATTGCCATGGGGAGCAGTCTAAAATGAATGGAAATCTTCACATGCAAATCACAGTGTGTGGGGTTTATTCATTTCACAAAGTGCATAAAGTCTGGTTATATGGGGTTCATGTACCTTTTTGAACTATTCTGAAGATCAGTTAAAATGTTTATAGCCCTGCCTCCCAATAAATCCACAATCCACATAAGGGGTTTGACGCCAGCAATTGTCTGTGCCCTTTTTTTATAAATAACTGTTGCAAAAAGTCTGCCCACCTTGTGGGTGTCATCCTTCTCAGAGTCTCATTTTCATTACGTAACACAAAGCAATACAGTAAGGTTTCTGTTCATATATGAAACATTACTGTAAATATTTTTCATTATCTAAACATATTAAGCTTCTTTAATATGATCTGCATTTCAAATATATATGCATCAGAGAATTGTCCTTAGACTTTACAAATTATCAAGAATACCTGTGACAGCTTTTCTCAGGGATTCTGCAAGCAATAACTTTATTTACCCTTTCCAAACACATATACTACTGATCACATATATTGACACATATTATCTCTTTTTCACCCCCAGTTGAGAGTGCACAAAACACCACAGGGGTTCTTTATTAAGTTCCCCTGAAAGCATTAGCACTTCAATCATGTAACTCCCTGCTGTCTCACACTTCTTTCTCCTGCTAGAGTTATATATTCAAATCAATGGGTGGTGTTTAGAAATACTTCTGCGCTCCAGTTGTAGCTACATACTGCAGACAAAATGTTATTACAATTTCTGTCCAAAGTCAAGCTAAGGTTGAAAGGAAAAATCTAAGATTTACTTATAAACCTTGGGGTTTTTCTTTTACCTAATAAACTTATTAGTTATCAGTGGTGGTCAGGACATTGGTTTGTACTCTTGAATTTTCTGTTTATAATTGTCTGTTCCCCACAATTATGCATTGTATAAAAAAAGAAATGGCTCATTTCTTTGATATCTAAATGGTAAATGCTGCTCTCAAAGACTTCAAAAGCAGATAAAACCAATCTGCTGTGTGTTTTGATTATTCTGTAACTACTTTGTTTATTTCATACATGTAATAAAACATACATTATATAGACAGATAAAGAGATAGATAGATAATGCGCACATTCGTGAAGCAGATATAATTTTCCTTTAATCACTAACAGAAGTGCTGCGGGAGTTTAATTTAACTTGTATAGATCAATGTTAGAAACAACTTTTCTTTATGCTCGCATAAGTACGTGCACACAGTTTCTGTGGAATGGCTATTCTAACAAGCTCACCACTTTTCTCTTCAAGCCTTTTTCACTCATTTCACAGAATCACAGAATCACAGAACTGTAGAGTTGGAAGGGACCCCGAGGATCATCTAGTCCAACCCCCTGCAATGCAGGAATTGAACCTGCAACCTTGGTGTTATCAGCACCATGGTCTAACCAACTGAGCTATCCAGGCTCATTTGAGCATATGGTCATCAACTTCGTTACTGGATCTAACTTGGACCTTTTTGATTTGCGTTTGCATCTACCAAATTTTCTCAAGTATTTTAAAGTCAATTCATATCGACCACAATTAACTGCATACTTATTTACAACTAACCGCTTTTACAAAAACCCAGAATTGATAAGTTTCAGAGGTACTGATTTCATGAAGTTTCACATAGATTTTAGTATCAACTATGAATCATTTCAAGACACACTTTGATAGTCACAGTAAAGAGAGAATTAAAGGTTCTGTTCAAAAATAGTCGGGTTGGTGTTCCAGCCAGTCAATTTCTCAGACCCTTAAGTAGCAGTCCAGGTAATAATAGCTGCAGCTATTGCAGGCATTCAGAAAGATCTTCAACTGCCTCTTCATAGACATAAACTGAACTACTCTCTAGTTCAAGGGCAACTACTCATCATGCAACAGTTTGAACTGGTGGTTTTGCATAATCGAGGGTGGGGGAGATAGCTTAACATTTGGAATGTAAGTTCAGAGACATAATGGGCAAAATTAAAACAGCACAATGCAGCCAGTAATTGACTGGAATAGATTCACCTCTGCTTTTAATGGAGGCATCATCTATCTGAAAAGGTAGAGGGACCCCTGACCATTAGGTCCACTTGCAGAGGGCTCTGGGGTTGAGTGCTCATCTCGCTTTATTGGCCGAGGGAGCCAGCGTACAGCTCCCTGGTCATGTGTCCAGCATGACTAAGCCACTTCTGGCGAACCAGAGCAGCGCACAGAAACACCGTTTACCTTCCCGCTGGAGCGGTACCTATTTATCTATTATACATCTATCTTACAGGTATTTAAAATGCTGCCATTTGAATTTCTAGTATATATACTAACCATGCATATACGCTTAACTAATTGTTGCATAAAACATGTAATGCATCTTTGCAATTGCTGGTAGTTAAGAAGGTGGAAAAAAATGAGACCCAAACAAAAAACAAAGAGCTTTTCAATAGTAACACTAATAAGAAGAACAATAACAACTACAACAACATCATCATAATTCAGAAGACCAGAAGGGCCTTACTGGTTTTGATGAAGGGTTGATATATTCAAAGCACATTACATCCAATTAAGTGTTTCTGTAACTCAATCACACACTTTTTAATTCAGAACCTTGGGAGTGAATAATTATCATGCCACATATTAATTAAGAGATCAACAAGCCCAGAGAAATGCCTGAACATTCGCCTGGAATGGGTGAGCATCTCTTGGCTTAGTAAGCCAAGCTATGCATGCATGGGCTGCTCTTTCCCTTCTGCAGTTGAGCAAGAAAGTCTTCAATTAAATGTACTTTCCCATTATGTCTAAAACAGAAAAATATAGTTCCTGTTCCATGTTTGGAACTATATAGGGTCTAAAACCACAATTTTAGGACCATTTAATATCTTGGCTTGTTCCAAATCTGGTAACCATAATTTTCTGATCTGGACCTAATGGGAAACTGTGGTTGCTAGAATACTTCAAAATTTAATTATGATGTGCTGAGAAGGGAAAGAATGGAAATGGTTGTGTGCATCTCATAGCACCACCAGAATCATTCATAACTTGGTTTACAAATCCAAGATACGATCGTGTAAATGAGGCCATTAATATATGTAAATAAGAAAATAACAGTAAGAAAATAAATATTAAAATCCTTGGATTGGTTGTAGCCTAACATCTTGGAGAACTGAGATAATACTTGAAATGTGGTAACTGGTTAATAGAGTATCAACTCTATAATGTATCTCTCTATATTTTGAAAGTCTGAAAAATCAGTGTGTGGCCTTTTTTGAGATGGTTATCTCTAGGCCAGGGTTTCTTTCTTTCTTTCTTTCTTTCTTTCTTTCTTTCTTTCTTTCTTTCTTTCTAAAACTCCCATCATCCCTAGCTAGAAGGGCCAGAGACGATGGGAAGTGTAGTCCAAAGACAGTTGGAGATCAAAGTTTGGAAAATCCTGAGGCAACATGTTTTTGTTCTTCGGGAATGCTAAAAATTTCATTGCCTTCATTTTTAAAATAAAAAAATCTAATGTAAGGAATATATATGCTGTTGAGTTGAAATGTTTAAAAATACTTACAATTAAAATAATTTTCAAGTAAGAATATAAACACTAAGTGTACTCTTTATCAGGCAAAGAAATAGACCATTTCAGACATTAATATAGATGTAAAATTATTATGGATATTCTTTAGTTTTCGTTACTAAATCCAATTTAAGTAATATGGCTTCACCATCTATTACTTAATGAAGTGCATAGACAAATATAGATTTATGTATAAAATAAATGAAATGGTGTCAACTTTTTATTATAAAGGAATTAAAAAATACTTACAGATTTTTAATGTCTACAGCTCCACGGAAAGCCTTTCTAGGAATGGCATGAATCTGGTTTTCACTAAGGTCTCTAAGGAGGAAAAAAGAAGAAGAAAATACTTAGGTTGATTCATATATCATACAAAGAACAACTGTTTAAGAACAGGTATTTCAAGCTGATCCAGACCACTATAATTCAAGCAAGATCTGAATTATACACATTGCCTTAGAATGAATGACTTGCTATCAACAACAAAGAAACAATCGCTTTTCAAAAATATCGCTTAAGCAATGTAGCAATGAAGAACTCATTTTTGAAAAAATGTACACACCATTCCAGATAATTCTTAGCCAGACTTGCAGTTTGAAAGGAAGAGCAATTTTTTTTCAGACTCTCAATATTTGTATTAAAATATTTATTCGGAGTTTATAATGGGTTGGATCGAGACTTCTCTCCTGCTGATTTTACTCAGGGGAGATCCCCATAGCAGAGTAAAGAATCTTTCTTCTGCTTTCCTCTCTCTTTGTAGTCCCCAGCACCACCACCTACTCTCTTCTGGAGGGTCCAGGGACCCCCCCCCTGGAAAAGTGGGGCAGGGAAGAGGGGTGCTGGGGGCTATAGGGAGAGGGGGAATCACCTCCACTTGCTCAAAAACCTTCTCTGGACAGAATGAGTCTTTCTATCCAGGGAAAGCTATGTTTGTGTCCAGACCCATTGCTTGTATTCTATTGAAGAAAGAAACAAAGAAGAGGAAAAGCTTTTTAAATAGAGTGAAAACAAATGTTTAGTAAGAAGACTCTCAACCGTTTGATGAATTTACATATTTCACTAAAACAGCTATACAACACAGGTACAGTTTAACTTGTTTCTAGGTTTGCATGAAAATTAAAGAGACAAGTGATGTGATTTAATCTCATTAAAATTTAAATAAGGGATGTGGGTGGCGCTGTGGTTTAAACCACTGTGCTGTTTGGGCGTGCTGATTTGAGGCCCTGTGACAGTGTGAACTCCCGTTGTTCGGTCCCTGCTCCTGCCAACCTAGCAGTTCAAAAGCACGTACTGCAAGTAGATAAATAGGTACCACTCCGGTGGGAAGGTAAACGGCGTTTCCGTGGGCTGCTCTGGTTTGCCAGAAGCGGCTTAGTCATGCTGGCCACATGACCTAGAAAAACTGTCTGCGGAAGCAGACAAACACTGGCTCCCTCGGCCTGTAAAGCGAGATGAGCGCTGCAACCTCAGTGTTGTTCGCGACTGAACTTAAATGTCAAGGGTCCCTTTACCTTTACCTTTACCTTTACCTTTACCTTTACCTTTACCTTTACCTAAATTTAAATAACACAGCAATGTGGCTAAAACTTAATATCAAATGCCTTTCGATGAAATATTTATATAAAACCAAATTAACTTAATAGTAATATTCAGGTGCCATTAAATGTCAATAATTAATATTCATCTATGCTTCCATTTCATATGCATAAACTCCAAAATTACTCTTAACAGAAGGCAAAGACAGTGGCGATCAATCACCACCTGGTGACAAAACCCTCCAAACACACCAAGGCTACTTATTTGGATTTATTTGATTGACCTTCACCTTTGATTTAAATATAAGTAAGCACAAAAACACACTATTTCTGTATTTGTTTAATGCATTTATATATCACATGTTGCCAATGCACTTAAGGTAGTTTACAAATTAAAATATTAACTAAAAAATAATTTTAAAACTGCCAAAAGATAAGGGGGGAGGAAACAACAGCACAATTATAGCAGTGCACTAATTGCATTATGCACTCTTACCATCCAATCTTACACAAAGGTCCTTACTTCTCAAATAAGAATGTATAAGATGCTAAAACACTCTTACTCACATTTTTTTAATCTAGGTGACAAGGCATAGGACAAATCCTGCCCCTATTTGTTTACTTATTAAAAACAGAATTTCAGTCTCATGCACTGAGAATAGTGAGCAATCAAAAACAGTGGGCCAGGTTTTGCCAAGCTCAGTGAGCTCCCTGGTTTGGGTGTTGCAGGTGCGCATTGCTAACTGTGATGGACTTGCAATTGAAATGGCAAGTTAAAATTATTTATGCATTTTTTATCCCACTCTTCTTCAAAGGAGCGCTGCATAGTTCTCCCCATAGTTTATCCTCACAATAACTCTGTAAGGGAAACCCTTCCACTATATATAATGGTCTGATGACTTCTGTTTCAGTGTATCTGAAGAAGTGTGTATGCACACGAAAGCTTATACCCAGAACAAACTTAGTTGGTGTCTAAGGTGCTACTGGACAATTATTATTTTTTATTTTGACTGCGTCAGACCAACACGGCTACAATGCCTGAACCTGGAAGGAAAGTTAGAGGGAGACAGCAAGTGAACTAAGATCACCCAGTGAACTTCATGCCTGAATGTTGTTGCTGAACTTGGGTCACACCAGACCTAACAACTATTGGAGGTCTGGTACAGAACAAAGAACTCTGTTCAGGAAACCCCAGGGCAATCTTTAAACAATGTTAATTTTTAGATTTTAAATGCTGAAGGCATTGTTATTCCAGTCTTTATTTACTCTCTGAAGTGCAGTTGAGAGTCATATGCTGAAATATCCACCATTAAAAAACCCCAGAAAACACCATGCAGTTATGTCAAGGGTGTAGGCTAGGCTAGAAACGTTTTTCTCCAACTTTATTTTTCTCTGTGCAGGGATTCATCTGTTGAAGAACATTCAGTCATATGACCCCTATCAACATTATAAAGTGGTACAGCCCCAACACAAATTTATCCCCTCAGAGAGAATGAGCCATGGTTGCTAAAGAAAGATGGTCAGATGCTCAAGTGATGAAGCCAGTGCCTTAAGCAAGCTCTAAAACTGAAAGAAAAGTGAGAGGAAATCAATCAGTCCCATGGGATGGATCTACAATGACTTCCTTTGCCTCTAAGCCATGTTGTTGTTTTATTTTCTAAAGTGCCTGTGCTTTTGTAATGGGGATTTCCGCCCTTGCTTATATGCTACACTAAGAAAAGGGTCCAATGTAACCCTATAAAGGAAGAGACAAATGGGTGTTATTTTGAACTCAACCTGAATCCCTTGAACAGAGGGTGAGAATAACCCTTGCCCCAGTTTGACAAGTTCTGCTGGTGACCCATTATGTAATCATAATTAGTTTGACCATGGTACGGTGGACTCAGTACCCACAATTCCCTTCTAAGACACAGTGAAAATCCACAGGTTTCCTCCTGGTTGTCTATTACTGTAGTTCTTTGTGTGCACATTACTTTCGAGGAAAGATATTGAGGGTAGCATTGCAAATTTCCCCAAAAGCAGACTTTTACTAAATACATGTGAATATATGGTACACTAGGAGCCTAGGGCTTGCCGATCAGAAGGTCAGTGGTTCGAATCCCCGCGATGGGGGAAGCTCCCGTTGCTCGGTCCCTGCGCCTGCCAACCTAGCAGTTCGAAAGCACGTCAAAGTGCAAGTAGATAAATAGGTTCCGCTTCGGCAGGAAGGTAAACGGTGTTTCCGTGCGCTGCTCTGGTTCGCCAGAAGTGGCTTAGTCATGCTGGCCACATGACCCAGAAGCTGTACGCCGGCTCCCTCGGCCAGTAAAGTGAGATAAGCGCCGCGCTCCGCAGGATTTGGGTCTTGCGGTGACGCGGGGACCCTTAAAAATCACAGGCGGTGAACCCTGTGAACCTGGTGACTCAGCGGGCACCATTTGCGTCCCCCCGACCCGTGAAGGAGCCTTTTTAAAGGCTTCGGAACGGGAGACGGGGTGAGCGGCGCAGTGCTGTGAGTCGACTGCTTTTCCTACGGAGTGAAGCCGCATGCCATGGTCGGAGAGCGCTGACTTCTTCTTGGGAACAATTGGATTTTAAAGCAGCAACCTGTGAGTAGTACGGAAATTGGATCTCTAAAGGAAAATTTTTTTTGAATTAGGCATGATTGGGGAAGGCGTAAACAGGAAGTCTGTCTCCCCGTCCTATAAATAATCTAAAGCAAGGACTAACTAACTAAGGTCGAGAGGATTTTTTTCCTTCTTATTGGGCAAAAGATATTAATTTCACGATTTGGCAGTTTAAGTAATTTTTACTGGAGGATAAGAGCTAATTTTTGGAGCTGAAGTGCCACCCCCCCCCCCGGACCCAGGAGTGATCCGCGAGAAAGCCTGTTGGAGAGATATTTAAGAGCTTGACAACTGTCAAATTAGCTGTCAAGACGGAAAAAGCGAACTTTGTTTTTTATTGTCTCTGCTGGTTATATTTGTTACAATTTGGTTATACTTTGTTGAAAATAAGGAAGAACAGATACAAACTAACTTGATTTTTGGATTTGAACTAGAAGGAATACTAAGTAACCAAAATCCCTCTAGAGGGGGTTTTGGGACATTACAAGAATGGCTGAAGGAGGGAAAACTCAAGCTAAATTGGACAGAATTTTCTTTCTCTTGGGAAAGTTACAAGGCCAAATTGATGTTTTGGGTACTAACGTTGCAACCCTGGACTTAACAGTAAACAAGTGCATTGAATTTGATAAGGATTTGATCCAGGAAGTTCATGCAGCTGGACAAGAGGAGAAAGTTGATAACTTTGAGAGTGTGGAGAAAGAGACACATGTTGTTTTTGAGGAAAGGGAAGGAGGAGATGTGGTGTCGCAGATGACAAAGGAGAGCCAGAGTCCTGACATGATGGCTGCAAAGGAAAACAAGAATTGGATGATGAAAATCTGGTCCAAATTGGAGACTGAAGAATAGAGAGATCTTTATATGTGGAGATCTGAAGACCTAAGGATTACAAATTTGATTAAGGTGAAAGCTGGAGCTTTGGGGACATTTGGACTTGAAAGGAGCAAGAAACAAGATTTGGGCTCCACCTTTAAGTATCGTGGTCTGGCTGGAGGAAACATTGTCCCCATTGGGTCAGAGCATCTCCGAGATCTGGTGTTTAATATTAAGGACTATCAAGAAAACCGGCAGAGAGGAACTGAGAGACAATTAAGGGCCTCGGATGTGAGATCTCCAGGCTGATAGCAGATTAAGACTGATGGATATTTGTTGGGGATTGAAACCGGGAAAGGGGATGGGGTGGGGTTTGGGGATCCAAAGGGTGTATAATTATAATTTGTTTTTTTGTTTTTTTTTCTGTTTTGTTATCAGTATGAAAAGTGGGGAATTCGTGGAAGGGAATTTGGGTCGACTTTAGAAAAAAGGATTTAAGAATGAGTACTGAGGTATAAATTTTGATGTCTATAAGGTAAAACTGGTTTTTTTAAATGATTTAAATATAAAAAGGTTAGAAATTGGGGATAAGAACTTGTTGAATTTACAATTTGAACTGGAATATAAGAAGGGGAGGTGTGGGGAAGTCAGGGAAATATGTTATAGAAAATAAGGATTGTAAACTGTATATGTTTTTAATTTTTCTTTTTCTTTTTGGCTTTTTAAAATGGAAAATTTTCAATAAATATCTATTTTAAAAAAAGAGAGAGATAAGCGCCGCAACCCCAAATTCATCCGCGACTGGACCTAATGGTCAGGGGTCCCTTTACCTTTAGGAGATTGGGTAGCAATCTGGGATCCAGAGAATTCTCCCAGCTCTACTTTTATCAAAATAAATAAATTCATTTTAAAAATGTAATAAATTAAAAAATTAAAAAATGGTGCAATATAAACAACAGTGTCCTGGGTCCCACAGTATTGGTATAACAACAAAAGTTGATTTAAGGTGAACACAAAAGTAGAGATTCAGGTAGGTAGCCATGTTGGTCTGACACAGTCAAAATAAATTTTAAAAATTAAAACATTGTCCAGTAGCACCTTAGAGACCAAGTAAGTTTGTTCTGGGTATAAGCTTTTGTGTGTTCTTTATTGTAAATATATATACATATGTATTATTCATAATGAAATGAATGATACAACAACAATGGGCTAATGGAAGAAGCCAAAGACTATTTAGATGTTTCTAGTGCCTCATCGGTCTTTCATCACTCTTGGGGCACCTCAAACTACCCAAACTACCAGCATCACAGAAGAAGAGGGCTACATGCTCCCAAAATAGGCAAGGCCACAAACAAGGAGTACAGTGGTACCTCGGGTTGAGAGCTTAATTCGTTCTCGAGGTTTGTTCTTAACCTGAAACTGTTCTTAACCTGAGGTACCACTTTAGCTAATGGGGCCTCCCCCTGCCGCCGCACGATTTCTGTTCTCATCCTGAAGCAAAGTTCTTAACCCGAGGTACTATTTCTGGGTTAGCAGAGTCTGTAACCTGAAGCATCTGTAACCTGAAGCATTGTACTTGGAATTTTCCCAGAGGGAGGCAATTAGACAGGGTGAGGGTGGCAAATAAGCTTTTGGGTGCTATGAGATTGCAAGTCACTGACAGGAAAAGTCAGCATCAAATCTTACTTCACAAGCGAGACCAGAGTAAAACTAATCTACCCAATCTAACAAAAACGATGAAATATGCTTGGTTTGGTTTTGTAATTAAACCAGACAAACTGTTTTGCAAAGACTATCATTTTTGCTTCTTTTGAGAACATGTATCATGAAAGATTTTATAAAATGTATTAGCAAATTTGTGATTAGTTATAGATAACACAAAGGTAAATAACTCTGAAACAGAAAGCATTTTGGATTAATGATTTATTTAATAACCTGAATTTACAGTTCAACTGCACAGGTTATTGGATAATGTAGCATGCATTGCTTTGTAGAAGAACTGACAGCTTACAAACAAGTGCTCGTTATAGCAACATGTATAGAAAAAAAGAGAGAATTACTGGATTTATATAAGATTGGTTGAACTTATACATCAGTGTGAATTTGTTGTGAAATTAATAGTTGTATTTTAAATCAGGATGCTATAGTTTGTATCAGTACAGAAAAGTTTTAAGTGAACCCACACCACACATTTCTGTATGTATTTTTTAAATTAAAAAATGTACATGGAACAGATTAGTGAATCACACATAATGCACCCGTTCGTTGCAAATGAAGTCAGTTCTGCATTGCAGATATTTTATTACTCACCGAAGACTTCCAGTTGAATATGCCATTTGCTTTACAAAGCACAGAGTGCTATTATTTTAATTGTATAAATGGAAATTGCTATGTGCAATAACTATCATGCACATCTAAGGTTGGTTCCTGGTTCTCTCTCTCCCGACACGGGCCCCATTAGCTAAACCAACATTTACTTAAAGGCAATAAATTTTCCGAAGAAAACATTTCTCCAAATTTAATTACCGGTCATTTTATTTTTCCTCCATGGTTTAACCTCTCTTCAGTTTCTGATCAGTTGTATCATAAAGCTATAATGGCATCCAATACTTTAGAGAAACTGCTGAGCAAGGAATAACGTGTCCTTATTTTCAGAGCAATGAAATGAAAATATGGAGGAAAACATGTCACCCAGCACGACACAATTTGAGCACTTGTGCCCTGACAAGAGCATACAAATTCACCCAAAACACAAGCAATTCCAGTATAAACTGACCCAATAAAAGAAATAAAAATGCAGCTAGGGGAAAGGGGTTATCAATCTGCATAGCCAAGCTGGCTGTGGAAGATGAAAACTGTGGTTTAAAACATTTGGAGGGCATAAGGTTCTAAAATGATAGATACAAACATGCATATTTGTTGGTTAAATTTATATCCTTCCACGTGCAACATCCAATACAAGACAAATAAACAATATAAATTGCACTTGGACCATGAAGGCTGATCGCCGAAGAATTGATGCTTTTGAATTATGGTGCTGGAGGAGACTCTTGAGAGTCCCATGGACTGCAAGAAGATCAAACCGATCCATTCTGAAGGAAATCAGCCCTGAGTGCTCACTGGAAGGACAGATCCTGAAGCTGAGGCTCCAATACTTTGGTCGCCTCATGAGAAGAGAAGACTCCCTGGAAAAGACCTTGATGTTGGGAAAGATGGAGGGCACAAGGAGAAGGGGACGACAGAGGACAAGATGGTTGGACAGTGTTCTCGAAGCTACCAGCATGAGTCTGACCAAACTGCAGGAGGCAGTGGAAGACAGGAGTGCCTGGCGTGCTCTGGTCCATGGGGTCACGAAGAGTCGGACACGACTAAACGACTAAACAACTAAACAACAACAACTTGCACTTTTAGATACAGTGGCACACAAACCTTCAGGTCAGTTTAACAAACTATCACCATTAAACTAAACTGTCGCCATTAAACTATCACTAGCTGAAGGCCTAACAACTTTGATTACTGGAGAAAGCATGTCAAGTCCCACCGTTTTTGCCAACCTCACTACTACCATGAGACATGGGCAACTTACACCTGCCTCAATGCCTTCTACATGTACTGCATCAGAAAGATTTTGGGCACTGAGGGACAGAGTCTCAAAGATGTGCTCTCCTATGCCCACATTCCCAGCACGTTTGCACTCCTGTCTCAACAACGTCTACACTGGCCTGGTCATGTCTACAGAATAGAAAGTGGCAGGATCCGAAGGATGTGTTCTATGATGAAGCTGACTTCAGGCACCAGGCCTGCTGGTAGGCCATCTCTGTGTTACAAAGATGTCTGCAAACATGACATGAAGGCTGGCAACATCAGCCCCGATATGTGGGAATCCCTTGTAGGCAAAGGAATGGCCACTGGGAGGAGCACAGAGAGAAGAAACTTCATGTCTCTCCTGTATTGGTCTCTACAGCCACAGCAGGCACTGTAACTCCTCCAACAGTTTGACTTCAGTTTGCACCACTTGACATTGAAGGACGTTAATGCACATGCTGCTTTGGGGGCATGGTTGGGAGGAAGAGTGTTCTGGAAAAGCAGGCATTACCTTTCACTATCCACCCAACCAGTGCTTTTTTCTGGGGGGACGCAAGGGGACGAATACCCCTAAACATTTTGTGAATCTCAGTTTGGTCTCTTTGGGGGGCAGTATTTCAATGTGAGTAGGAAAATGAGAGCACCCCTAAACTTTTTTTTTAGAAAAAAGCACCCCACCCACCAGTGGTAATAATTCCTGTGATTGATGCACTCCACACAGCCAGTCCCAATAACAAAAGCTGACAGGGCCCCACCTATTGTTCTATCTACTACATCAGACAGTTCTGGGAGATTGGGGGGGGGGAAAGGTATAGGGTCAGTCAGGATGGTTACTCTTCTTTCAGGTGGGTAGGTGTGCTTAGGATGGCAATGGATAGTTGGTTGGTTGGGATTTGGCAACACCTTTTAGTGTGGCAACACCTATGTTTTGGAATGACCTTCCTACCTGCATTGCTCAGGTGCCCTCACTGTACTTTTTACACACCTGCGAAAAACTTTGCTTTAACAAGCACACCATGACTAAAAAAATCTATGTTTGCTTCACAAGCTTAACTGATTTTATTTATGATTATCACATGTCTACTTTTTAAAGCAGTTTTGTGTATATAGCTGTGTGTTTATCAGTGTTATTATGTACACAGTATAAGAGTTTAAGCTGTCCTTGTATCTTTCTGAATAAAAACAAACAAACCATGGGATGGGCCTCAGGAGGAAGAAAAAGAATTGGAAAGTGTGCTGAAGTAGTTCTACAGCAGACAGAGACAGGCATTTGTCCTCCTTGTAGCAGAGGCGTAGCACCACAGCACTCAAACAGTTATGCTAACCGTGGATGGATAGACAGGGAACATATGGGGGTTTTGGCCACATCTACTTCTCTCTTTGTGAATTATTCTCTGGCTAACTAGTTTCAGAAGATGTTCTGCTCTAGACTTCTACTGTCAATGTTGGATTAGTACCTCAACTCATAGATCCCTTTGCACATTGCATAATACAGTGGTGCCTCGCAAGACGAAATTAATTCGTTCCGCAAGTCTCTTCGTCTTGCGGTTTTTTCGTCTTGCGATGCACGGTTTCCCATAGGAATGCATTGAAAATCAATTAATGCGTTCCTAGGGAAACCGCCTTCAGACCAGGTCCGGGGACAGTCTGTCCCCGGACCTCTTCTGAAGGCTGGGGGGGGGGGACAAGGGCTTTTCTTCCCACCCCCAGCATTTTAAAAAACCCTGGGACAGCGGAGGACTTCTCCGCTGTCCGGGGCGATCTTAAAATGCTGGCGGGCGGCATTTTAAAATCGCCCCGGACAGTGGAGGACTTCTCCGCTGTCCGGGGCGATTTAAAAGCCCCTGGGAAGGCAGGCAGGGGGGACAAAGACTTTCGCCCCCTGCCCGCCTTCAGAAGGTGTTCCCGCCCCCCGCCCCACTTCGGAACAGCTTTCCGAAGTGGGGCGGCTGGGGCGGGAGTCCCCGCACCCCCTCCCCACTTCGGAACAGCTTTCCGAAGTGGGGCGGCTGGGGCAGGTGTCCCCGCCCCCCCTCCCCACTTCGGAACAGCTTTCCGAAGTGGGGCGGCTGGGGCAGGTGTCCCCGCCCCCCCTCCCCACTTCGGAACAGCTTTCCGAAGTGGGGCGGCTGGGGCAGGTGTCCCCGCCCCCCCGCCCCACTTCGGAACAGCTTTCCGAAGTGGGGCGGCTGGGGCAGGTGTCCCCGCCCCCCCTCCCCACTTCGGAGCAGCTTTCCGAAGTGGGGCGGCTGGGGCAGGTGTCCCCGCCCCCCGCCCCACTTCGGAACAGCTTTCCGAAGTGGGGCGGCTGGGGCAGGTGTCCCCGCCCCCCCTCCCCACTTCGGAACAGCTTTCCGAAGTGGGGCGGCTGGGGCAGGTGTCCCCGCCCCCCCTTCGGAACAGCGTTTTAAAATGCTGGGGGTCGGGAGCGAAGTGCTGCCGACCGCCAGCATTTTAAAATCTCCCCGTGTCCTGGGAAGATTTTAAAATGCTGGGGGTCGGGCTGCCGACCCCCAGCATTTTAAAACCTTCCCGGGACACGGGGAGATTTTAAAATGCTGGGGTTCGGCAGCGCTTCGCTCCCGACCCCCAGCATTTTAAAACCTCCCCGGGACACGGGGAGATTTTAAAATGCTGGGGGTCGGCAGCGCTTCGCTCCCGACCCCCAGCATTTTAAAACCTCCCCGGGACACGGGGGAGACTTTAAAATGCTGGGGGTCGGCAGCTAACGCTTCGCTCCCGACCCCCAGCATTTTAAAATCTCCCCGGGACAGAGACTTCTCTGCTGTCCCTTGGAGATTTTAAAATGCTGGGGGTCGGCAGCGAACGCTTCGCTCCCGCCCGCCAGCATTTTAAGATCGCCTGGGGCAGGCGGGGGGGGGAAGGCAGGCGGGGGGGAGAAAAGATTTTGCCCCCCGCCGGCCTTCAGAAGAGGTCCTCTTCTGAAGGCCGGCTGTGGGCGAAAGTCTTTGCTCCCGACCGCCAGCATTTCCCTATGGGCTTTCGTCTTGCGATGCAAGCCCATAGGGAAATTCGTCTTGCGAAGCGCCTCCAAAACAGAAAACCCTTTCGTCTTGCGGGTTTTCCGTCTTGCGAGGCATTCGTCTTGCGGGGTACCACTGTATATGCAGCTGTGCCTGAGAAAAACATAGCTGCCAAGAGTTGAGGGCTCAGAAAGTAATGTAAGTTTAGGATGGTGCCAGAGTTCAAGACATTCATGAAATGTTACGGGTGGGCTTCTTCCAGCATCAAGTGGAATTTCCAGCGGCTTCTGCCCAACCTTTGCCCCAAGCAACTACCCAGAAGTGTGGTGTTTTGTGGGGACAACTGAAATAAATCCTAAACACTTTCCTGAAGTTTTTGTTTTATTTTTGCAGTCTTCATGGAACTAAGTGAGTGGAATTCACATCCTTTCCATTACTTATTATAAAGGTTCACATTCAACCTTGGAAATAAACTAAAGCAGCAAATTAGCAATTCTCAAAGCAAGAATCAATTCCATCATGCAATGCATCCAAAAATGCACTTACAGTAATTTGTTACAAAGGCACAGCATAAAATTAAGCAGACAGTAAATATTATTCATTAAAGGAAATTAATTTCCTGAGCAGATTCACCACTCAAATTATGGAAGGCTACAATGGCATAGCATTAACGAATGGTGATTATAAAAATAAAAAGGAAGTACATCAGAGCCGCACCTATACTTTTCTTGAGATCCAAAAACGCTTTGAGAGGGTATGGCACCTTAATCAGCTATCATTCCATCTTACATAATGTGCAATTAAAAAATAACTATCAATGCAGGGCTTAGCTGTGGGCACCCCTAAGATAACCCAGCCCCCTTAGGGATATTCCAGGTTCCCTCCCTGAAGTTTTTAGACACAAAAAGTGCCACTGGCAAAACCAACAGAGGAAGCTGAGTGACACCCATTGACTTGGTCACTGAATGATGAGCAATATAATAGCCTTGCAGTAAAAACTATGATACACCATTGACCCACATCTCTAGATATAAGACTGGCAGCATGACCTAACTCTGAGCCCCATTGACTGAAACATGTCATTAAATATCTATTCCAGTCACAATATTTGGATGTTCACTGGCCTCAGTCTAGGCATGTTAACATTATTCTAACAACAGAATTGTTGAGGAGTTAAATTTTGTCATGATTGATTACTCGTCTTTGCATTATCTGAAGGTGATGTCAAAACTTGGTTAATAATTACAACACCTGTTGCAGGTTATGATTGAATTGCCAGCATTATCATGGTAAACCATGATTACCATGCTTTCGCTTCAGTCCTCTACTAGTGTGAGCAGAAGCAACAAGCCACAACCCCCTGGCTAAGTATTACGTCCAAACCAGGGACTGAAGTTTCTTTCACTCAAAGGAACCATGACTACCAAGTGAAGATCAATCTTGGCTTTGCATTGTGGAGTTGTTGTTTTTTTGAGCAAAGAAGAAGAGTTTGAGCAAAGAAGAAGAAGATATCCCTCTTTATCACTACCCTAAGGAGTCTCAGGATGGGGTGGCACTGTGGGTTAAACCACAGAGCCTAGGACTTGCTGATCAGAAGGTTGGCGGTTCGAATCCCCACGACGGAGTGAACTCCTGTTGCTCGGTCCCTGCTCCTGCCAACCTAGCAGTTTGAAAGTACGTCAAAGTGCAAGTAGATAAATAGGTACCGCTCCAGCGGGAAGGTAAATGGCGTTTCCGTGTGCTGCTCTGGTTCACCAGAAGCGGCTTAGTCATGCTGGCCACATGACCCCGAAGCTGTACGCCGGCTCCCTCGGCCAATAAAGCGAGATGAGCGCCGCAACCCCCAGAGTTGGTCACGACTGGACCTAATGGTCAGGAGTCCCTTAACCTTTAAGGAGTCTCAAAGCGGCTAACATTCTCCTTTCCCTTCCTCCCCCACAACACACACTCTGTGAGGTGAGTGGGGCTGAGAGACTTCAAAGAAGTGTGACTAGTCCAAGGTCACCCAGCAGCTGCATGTGGAGGAGCGGGGAAGTGAACCCGGTTCCCCAGATTACGAGTCCACCGTTCTTAACCACTACAGCACACTGGAAAAGCAGACCATACTCCAGGTTTCAGACATGACACTAAGTTTAGGATTGTAATAATAAATAATAATAATAATAATAATAATAATAATAATAATAATAATAATAATAATAGCAGCACCCCAGCCACTCTGGGCACCTCAAGTGGGAACCACCAACGTTTTCTTATGTGTATCCTTTCCTACTTTCAGAAAAGAGGAGAGAAATTCCATCACTGTTTAGAAAGGTCAATTCCTAAAACAATGTTTAAATGTGAAGTGGAAATTGAATACGTATTATTCAGTTGTGTCACAACAAATTTGATAAACACTACCATGAAACATAAAATCTTAAGTAAATGAACCTAGTTCATCAGCATTGCAATTGGATGAAATGACAAACCCATTTGACATTTAATGGCATTTCAAAGGCTGTGATCCTACTAAGCCATTAAAACCCAAGATTCCTATTTCCAAGTAAACAGTTATAGGATTGCACTTTCCGACCTGTATTTAGTTTTATAAGTTCTTACATTTGTACTCTACCTTTCTTCCAAGGAGTTCACATTGGTATATATCGGGATTTTGCCTCTTTTCTCCTCACAAAAACAAAACAGAACAACAACAGTGAGCCATGCTTGGGGTGGTCAAGCACATGTTGAGGCTTGCTGGCTAGAGACTCAGGAATGGCCAACACTTTTCCTATGGCTAAAGAAGCAGGTTGCTTCATCAACAGTTCACAAAGATCGGTGGGTATTTGGGTGGTGTCTGGGTAGCATTTTTAAAAGTAGGAAGCACTGTTTTATCAGGAAGCACTGAGGATCCCTGGTGGGTGTAACAGTGCAGATGAGCGAGGCAAGCTAGCCTAAGTTCTGCAGCTGCTGTTGCTGGTATATGGACCTTTGCAACATCTCACAGATCAACAAGGCCAGGGCTGATGGCTCAGTGAAGCAGTGAACAACAGCAGCAGCACAAAGTTGAGAGTGGCTGGTGGCAAACAGCAAGTAGCCACTTGGGGCAGGATACTAGAAGCGTTGTCAGTGGCTACCACAGGTTCTTTCATGAGGTGAACAAAAAGCTAGTGCTCATTCTGCGCTGGTGCAGAGGGTGAAATAATGACTGCTCCTAAATTGTGGCTGCCACAAGTATTTCCTGTTTCCTTGCAGGAAGCTTCGAGGTGAGCCTGTGCCCAGTAAGGGTAAGGGCCACGGGTGGCACTGTTGTCTAAACCACTGAGCCTCTTGGGTTTGCCAATCAAAAGGTTGGCGGTTCAAATCCCCGTGATGGGGTGAGCTCCCGTTGCTCTGTCCCTGCTCCTGCCAACCTAGCAGTTCGAAAGCACGTCAAAGTGCAAGTAGATAAAAAGGTACAACTATGGCGGGAAGGTAAATGGCACTTCCGTGCACTGCTCTGGTTTCGTCAGAAGCTGCTCAGTCATGCTGGCCACATGACCCGGAAAAACTGTGGACAAACGTCGGCTTCCTCGACCTGTAAAGTGAGATGAGCGCTGCAACCCCAGAGTTGTTCATGACTGGACTTAACTGTCAGGGGTCCTTTACCTTTTTTGCCCAGTAGGGAGAGCACATCCTGCCTGCCTGTACCTTTTCCCAAGGCTGGGTAATCTATTTTGAAACAAGAGTGCAGATGGGGAGCTGTGTGTCTCCTCCAGAACCCCGGGAGAAAGTTTTTTGCTTCTGGGGATGTGATCAGTCCCATAATCCCCAGTGGGATAATGGGACTATTCAACACCATTCTTCCACTGGGGGCTCTGGTAGTGGTAAGGTAAAGGGTAAAGGGACCCCTGACCATTAGGTCCAGTCTTGGCCGACTCTGGGGTTGTGGTGCTCATCTTGCTTTATTGGCCGAGGGAGCTGGCGTACAGCTTCCGGATCATGTGGCCAGCATGACTAAGCCGCTTCTGGTGAACCAGAGCAGCGCACGTTAACACCGTTTACCTTCCCACTGGAGCGGTACCTATTTATCTACTTGCACTTTGACGTGCTTTCGAACTGCTAGGTTGGCAGGAGCAGGGTCCAAGCAACGGGAGCTCACCCCGCCGTGGGGATTCGAACGGCCGACCTTCTGATCGGCAAGTCCTAGGCTCTGTGGTTTAATCCACAGCACCACCATGGTAGTCTAATCCCTGGTGGAGAAATATACCTTGCTGGGAGGTGCTCACGACCTTCTCTTGCCCCAAAGGTAAGCTCTTGTGCTTAGGAAAAGATGGGTTGCACCAGGGGTACAAGTAGGTGCTTTGTGATGTTTTCACAAATGTGCTCAAGCTTTTCCAAGTGTCCAGAACATGCACAAAACTTCAGCCCCTTTCAGGTCAAACAGTGCATCTGTACCAAAGATGAAACTAAGGCTCCTTAGCACAATCCAACCCCAGCACTCTGGAACTGTGTCATTCTGTTCTCAAGGAATCAAAGAGCTGCAGTCCAACCCCCTGCAATGAAGGGATCTCAACTGAAGTATCCATTATAGATGGCTACTGTCAGGGAACTGACATCAGAGACCAGCAGAGAGAGAAGTCACCCCGATAGTGCAGGAGAGGGAACCAGCAAGGAGAGAGAGAGAGGTTCCGAGGGGGAAGGAAATCAAAGTGACACCAAGAAGAAAGGGGAGGAGGAGAGCGCTTTGGAGGGAAGGCTCAGGGACTCTTCCAGTGAGATCAGCGGGGAGAGTGCCGGACCACCTCTGGGCACGCCTACTCTGCGCAGAAGGCTTCCGCGCAGAGAGGCTAGGAGGAGACTGGCTGTCAAAGAATTTTTATGTTGGAAAAAATTTAGGAAACACCCACTAACGGATTCTGCCAGCGACTGAAGCAGACACACACGAGAGCGCTTCAGTTCGGGAAAGGTTTAACCAAACAAGCAGTTCAGAGAAGTCAGTGACTTATACACAAGCAACTACAATTCCCATTACAGCTACCAAACCTCTGCTTAAAAACCTCCAAGGAAGAAGAGTCCACCACTTTCCATGGGAGACCCACTGTCGAACAGCTCTACCTGTCAGAAGGTTCTTCCTGATATTTAGTCAGAATCTCCTTTCTTGTAACTTGAAGCCATTAGTTTGGCTCCTCCCTCTCTTGCTGCTTTAACCATACTGGCCCTCACGTCTGTCCCAGCAGTACCAGATCCCACTCTTTCTCATCCCTACCCACTGAAGGAAGAGGGAGTTGCTCTTTGCGACCATTTTTCTTTTATTTCAACTTCAGTAATGGACAGCAGAAAGTTTTAATTTTCATATATTAAAATCAATTAACGCATGTCAGTGAATGAGTGGCTCCTGTATCTCTCTAACCAAAAACACAGCCCCCGGCAACTAATGAGTGGCAGTTAAATATCCCAGGGCTCCAGTCAGGAATGCACAGGGTTTGGAAATTTAACACTCTCCTTGCAAACCATTGCCATAGCAACATGAACAAACAGCAGCAGAAAGGAGCCTGAAATGGGGGGGGGGGATATCTCAAAATAAACCTTGGGTCAGTACAATTGGGGTTGGAGCAAACAATGAGAACCAAGTATCAGTTTAGGGCAGTTGGGAGAGCTCTCTCTCCCACCCCATATTCAGGAGCACATTTTTTTTAGGGTTCCCTCTTTTCTTGCCAACTTTGCATAGATATTGAAGTAGGATTTTGTATGCATCTTGTTTCTGAACTACTTGTTCACAGCAGGTATGTTTTTCAAACCCTTGCAAGTCAAGAGAACACACAAGTTAAGACAAGTCTTAAAAGATATGCTGTAAAGCAGATATTCAAATGGTGACACTTTCTATAAGGAGTGGAATACAGTGGTACCTCGGGTTACAGATGCTTCAGGTTGCAGACCCCACTAACCCAGAAATAGTACCTCGGGTTAAGAACTTTGCTTCAGTGGGAACAGAAATGATGCGGCAGTGGCGCAGCGGCAGTGGGAGGCCCCATTAGCTAAAGTGGTGCTTCAGGTTAAGAACAGTTTCAGGTTAAGAACGGACCTCCAGAACAAATTAAGTTCTTAACCCGAGGTACCACTGTAGAAGTTAAGCCTAGAATGGTGCATGGCTTAAAAATATGTAACTAGTCTCACTAACACATTCACCCACACTAAACATTCCAAATATGAATTTCAGTAAGGAATGCCTTGGGCAAGATGGGAAAGCAGGGGAACAAAAAAAGTGTTTTCCTTTTCCTTTATGGTTCAAGGAGCCCGAAATGACACTCTTGGCCTGCAAGGGCCACTGTCTTCTTTACACATTTATGCCTCTAGGGAAAAGGTTTTCAACCTTTTTGAGACCACGACTCCCTTGACCAACGGCATTCTTTCTGCAGCAACCCCGTGGGGCTCAGGAGCCCAGTTATATCAACCCATGCCTGCAGAGCTGGCAGCCTCTCCTTGGGAGTCCTCCAGGCAGCCGCTGCCGCCACCCCGGGTCTCTGAGGTGCCCCCATGCTCCAAAGAGAGGTGCCTCCTCACACTGTCCATTCCCAACAGCAAGGGCTAGAGGACTGGCTGGCTGGGCTCCCTCACCCACTTGCTTCCTTACTCCGAGGCTACCTCAGCTCCTAACAAATAGCACCCCCTGACCAGCCAGCTGCGGAGCTTGTAGCCAGGATGCTGCAACAAACAGCTCTGCAAGCCTTTGGGACGCAGAGATGCGAGAGGGCATCAGAGGAGAGAGAGAAGGAAAGAGGGACAGAGGCCAATGTTGCCCGTGACATCCTGACCATCGTTCAAGGCACCCCAGGTGAAGACCACTGCTCTAGGGGAGCAAGGACCACAAATCCCTTCGTCTAAACATTCTGCATTCACCTAAGCAACACTTCCCACCTCCTCAATCTCCCTTGAGCTCACACACTATAAAAGAGTTCATGTGCGGGACCGTGGTGAAAAATGAACTGAGAATCGTCTGGGTTATCTTCAGGGGCCCTGATTACTGAAGGAGGCGCAGAAAACTTAGGGTTCGTGTCAGCTCATGCCATGAGTTTTGCTCTGGACAATTTGTGGCGCACAAAAGAAAATGTATATTATTTGCTACAGCACTAGATCAGGCTCATAAGCAGGTAAATGTCCTAGAGATGGAGTGGGGCTAACTGACTACCAGCAGCACTGAGAAGCAAAACAGGTACAAAATCCTGTAACAACGCTTTAAATAAATACATGTCAATGTTTGCAGATATCCTTCCTGACCACTGTACATGCGAACTGGGTCAGTAAGTCTTTCAACAGGTAACGTATGGGAGTATTTCCTTAATATGCCTCCAAGAGTAAATATTGCAGGCACATAAAGTCTCCCAGGCCTTGTCTGATGAACAAGTAGCTAACTCTAACACAAAGCCTTGATGGCAGAAAGTGAGGAGGAATTAAAGAATCTTTTAATGAGGGTGAAAGAGGAGAGTGCAAAATATGGTCTGAAGCTCAACATCAAAAAAACGAAGATCATGGCCACTGGTCCCATCACCCCCTGGCAAATAGAAGGGGAAGAAATGGAGGCAGTGAGAGATTTTACTTTCTTGGGCTCCATGATCACTGCAGATGGTGACAGCAGTCATGAAATTAAAAGACACCTGCTTCCTGGGAGAAAAGCAATGACAAACCTAGACAGCATCTTAAAAAGCAGAGACATCACCTTGCCAACAATGGTCCGTATAGTTAAAGCTATGGTTTTTCCAGTAGTGATGTATGGAAGTGAGAGCTGGACCATAAAGAAGGCTGATCGCTGAAGAATTAATACTTTTGAATTATGGTGCTGGAGGAGACTCTTGAGAGTCCCATGGACTGCAAGAAGATCAAACCTATCCATTCTTAAGGAAATCAGCCCTGAGTGCTCACTGGAAGGACAGGTCCTGAAGCTGAGGCTCCAATACTTTGGCCACCTCATGAGAAGAGAAGACTCCCTGGAAAAGACCCTGATGTTGGGAAAGATGGAGGGCACAAGGAGAAGGGGACGACAGAGGACAAAATGGTTGGATAGTGTTCTCGAAGCTACCAGCATGATTTTACGCCAAACTGCGGGAGGCAGTGGAAGACAGGAGTGCCTGGTGTGCTCTGGTCCATAGGGTCACGAAGAGCCGGACACAACTAAACGACTAAACAACAACAACAAGCTTATTGTAACACTTTGGTGAAGGAAAACTTAAGTGAAATGTTTGAGTGGAGTCACCTTGGGCAGCGAGCTGGGGGAGGGCTGTACTTAAGTCTGTTTCATTCCTCCAACCCTTCAAGTATTTAGTTGGAAGTTATTATGCAAGGACTTACGTGGGGAAGATGATTAGCATGCCATACCCTGAACAGGATATGGTTCTACTATAAGTAGGCCTGTGTTGGGTATATAGTGAAGACACACTTGTGGGACGTGTTTATGAAACTATATGTCACCTTTTGGGGGCAAAGCTCCTCCTGGGTGGCTCACAATAACATAAAAGTTACATTTATCTCAGTATAATGGTGGCATATATAAACAAGATTGCTCCCATTCCCATTCCCTCCTGCTAAGGTCCCTACTATGATATCTGTCCTTTAGGTAAAGGTAAAGGACCCCTGGATGGTTAAGTCCAGTCAAAGGCCACTATGGGGTTGTGTCGCTCATCTCGCTTTCAGGCCGAGGGAGCCGGCGTTTGTCCACAGACAGCCTTCCGGGTCATGTGGCTAGCAGGACTAACTAAACCCCTTCTGGCACAATGGAACACTGACACCAGAGCAGCGCATGGAAACACCGTTTACCTTCCCGCCAGAGAGGTACCTATTTTTCTACTTGCATTGGCATGTTTTTGAACTGCTAGGTTGGCAGGAGCTGGGACTGAGCAACGAGAGCTCACCCCATCGTGGAGATTCAAACCACCAACCTTCTGATCGGCAAGCTCAAGAGGCTCAGTGGTTTAGACCACAGCGCCACCTGCGTCCCATCTGTCCTTGACATGTGGTTAATCCAAAAGCTAGTCAACTGGATGCATTGTACACTGTAGCATGCTATTTTTTTCCTGATATACACCTGGAAACATGTGATAGAAAGGCTCAATAACTTAGAGGATGCAATACAACTCTATCCAGCTCTGTTTTCCATTATTTTTAAAGACTGACTGTGGTCTCCACCTGTATTTGTGACTGCACTAACCTGCCTAGGAGAGATATATAGATTTAGCCCCAGGGAAATACTGTCTGATGATGGAGGACTCCAACTCATGTCTGTAATTGCATTGTACTGCAGAAGGCAATATTTTTTGCATCTCCCTAATGATCCTTTGGCATCATTTGCTGAAGGATGCCAAGATGCTGCAGAACTAAGACAATAATACAGTGAGATTTAATGATATCGAAAGCTAGGGCACACATACTTTCTGATGTACAACTTCTGGTGGTTAAAAAGTTTCAAAAATTAATTGATCTTCTGGCGAAGCAAAAAGAAAATTAAATTATACATTGGAACTCGCTCATTCAGAGGCGAATTTGGAAAAAATAAAGTGGAAAAAGATGGAATGCTTTCCATAATCACATGTGGCAGGTGCCCTGCTTTCCCTAAGCCCTTAAATCACATCAATAAGCACGATCTGTCAAAAGACTTAGTGAAGTACATTTGTTAAAACTCTTCCCAATTTACTCAGCTCCCATGAAGCAACTTACTGAAATATTATTTAATTCATAAAAATGCTGCCATAAAACTACTGTCTCAAATGGCTACATTTTCTAAAGAGTCACTTTAAAATGTGCCTAAGAAAATATATTACATTACAAGGTACTTGTGTTCCGTTCCTCACACTTCATTTGTCAGCGTAACTTCCTACTTAAACGTTTAACCAACCCCCCAATTGGAGCAGCTGCTTTTGACTCATCATTTTAAGCAAATCTTTGCTATGCAGTTGTGTTTTAATGTCACCAGCTGTGCATTCTGTATTTTCAATGCGGATGTTCAGCATAATTAACCACTGAACTGACCTATCCAGCCCAGTATGAGAACTTGCCCCATGTTCACAAGATGGTTTGAGCACATTGCACCGATCCTGGCCCAACAGTACTGGCTGACAATTAGTTTCCGCTCCTCCACATGCAGCTGCTGGGTGACCTTGGGCTAGTCACACTTCTCTGAAGTCTCTCAGCCCCACTCACCTCACAGAGTGTTTGTTGTGGGGGAGGAAGGGAAAGGAGAATATTAGCCGCTTTGAGACTCCTTCGGGTAGTGATAAAGCGGGATATCAAATCCAAACTCCTCTTCTTCTTCTTCGTGTGCCTCTTCCATGACGCCAGAGGGCGTCAGCACAAGAACAGGCCTTTTCTCCAGTGGCTCCCTGCTTGTGGAATGCTCTTGCCAGGGAGATACACCTGGTGTCAGACGAAAACATTGCTCTTCAACCAGGCCTTTGGATGACTAACATCCTATATACTTTAAAATGTGTTTGTGGGAGGGCTGGGAGACAGGGGAGTTATTGGTTTCTTATTGGTTTGTTTTCTGCTTGTTTTTATTATGTATTTTGTGTTTCTGGTCTTGTATTTCTATGCTGTGAAAGGTGGTATACAAATTCATACCTCGCACTATAAGGGCCCTCGCCTGACACTGTTGCAGGCATCTGACATGACTTGGGAACCCCAGACGTTCTCACCCGAGCAGCACATTTCGGAGAATCTAAGATCGTATCCATCCACCACAGACTGAAACAAAGCAGTCATTCCATCGCCAGCAAAAGCGATACCATCACCCACAAGGATGAGGACCAACCATCATGGAAAGCCAATCGTGCAATATTTATTTAATTGCATCTACTATATGTAGCCCTATCCCAAAGGAACAGGGACAACATTCTGTTCCCCCCACAATCTCCTTCCTAAGGCCACCCAAAGCTAGTGTAAGAAAAGAATAGGAGTAAGTTTTTGAGAGCACTCTCTGTCCAGTTTCGTAATCTGCATTCAAGGTGGGAAGAGTACAACCAAATGGTCAGCACAGGGGGAAGCAAGTTTAAGGAGGTCACCTGGTGAGGTCACCTAACTGGCAAAGGACCCATAGTGACAACAGTGCTGCTGTTCTTAAAATGAATGCAAAACATTTAGAAGGTGTAGCAGGAGGGAACACTAGTCTTTGTAGGCCCCACCTTTTGCAGATTAGGCGAAAGCCCTGGGGTCTACAAAAATCCTGGAGATGGTACCACCAGTAAGGTTGTTTTTTGGGGGGTGATAATAAAGAGGGTGTTAAGGGAAGGATGTCTAAGCTAAGAGAGAGCTAGATTGTCCAGGGATTAGTCAGAAGTGGGTATGCTGAAACGTACAAGATTAAATCCAGTTTGGGCCATATATGTGCCTCCAGGAGGCCACTCATACTGGTGGGTGGGCTGTAATGTTACAGATTCTTAACACTCTTCAAGGCCAGTCCTATTCAGAATGTATTGCAACAGGCTCCAAATGCAGCTATTTATTTCACCAGGTGAAGTCATAATTGCAAGTTTATTAGCAACAACTATATTAACTGTGGAGTTCCAAAAAACCTACATAAATTACTTTACAAGAGTGGAACTGAGAATCCCCAGAAGATCCAACTATTTTGTAATGAACCTAATAAAATATGAGGCAAAATAGATTTGGTAAAAACTGAAACAGTCCAAAGAGGCCTACTGAATAATAGCAAAGTTTCAGATCTAAGTACTTCATTTGCAGTATATGTTGATACAGTGGTGCATCGCAAGACGAAATTAATTCGTTCCGCAAGTTTTTCGTCTTGCGAAGCACGGTTTCCCATAGGAATGCATTGAAAATCAATCAATGCGTTCCTATGGAAACCGCCTTCAGACCAGGTCCGGGGACAGTCTGTCTCCCGACCTCTTCTGAAGGCTGGGGGGGGACGACGACAAGGGCTTTTCTTCCCACTGCCAGCCTTCAGAAGGCTGTTCTGAAGGCTGGCGGTGGGAAGAAAAGCCCTTCTCCCCACCTCCCGCCCCGCAAGTTCCGGGGACAGGAGGGCTTTGCTGCCGCCCCCCAGCATTTTAAGATCGCCCGGGACAGCGGAGAAGTCTCCGCTGTCCCGGGAAGGCAGGTGGGGGGGAGCAAAGACTTTTGCCCCCCACCGGCCTTCAGAAGAGGTCCAGGACCTCTTCTGAAGGCCGGCGGTGGGCGAAAGTCTTTGCTCCCGACCGCCAGCATTTTAAAAGAGGTCCCCGGAGATTTCCCTATGGGCTTTCTTCTTGCGAAGCAAGCCCATAGGGAAATTCGTCTTGCGGAACGACTCAAAAACGGAAAACTATTTTGTCTTGCGAGTTTTTCGTTTTGCGAGGCGTTCGTCTTGCGAGGCACCACTGTACCAGGATATGCAATTTTTCAGTGCCTAGGTTGCAACCATGCCAGGTGAAAATATTCATACATGCTGAAAATCAGTAAGAAACACAAAAAACTAGCAGAACACAGTTTCCACCCCAACTTCTGTTCCAATTTATTCCACAAAATAACTGCTCATCATACTTGCACAAATTCATTGTTTCATGCTCTGTTCGATATGTGTAGAATGAAAAGGGGAAAAGATGAGAAAGGAAGTAAGAGCATCTCTTACAGAGTTGGTGGCAAGAGTGAAAGCATCAAAGAATTTTGGGATCCACCTTTTATTTTATTTTATTATTGATTATGAACATTTTTATCCCACCCTTTCACCTAGTTCCCACAGCAGTTTACAAACAGTGATGTGTAAAAATAAATAATTAAACAACAACAACAACAACAACCCCACAGAAGTTTTCATAGTTAATATCAAAACACCTGGCAGTAACATTCCACCAACCTTCAGGAAAATTGGTATCTGCTACTGCCGTTTTACACAAGGGAACCAAAAGACAATGACTTCTTGGAAGGCTAGTCTAACAGTGGCTGACTAAGAATCTGAGCTGTAATCACACAGGACAATTTGCTGTGAGGCCTACTGAAATATACTCAGAGTCGCAAAGTGATTTCATGCTCTTTATTCAGCTCATAGTGGTGAGGAGGAATGAATGAATGTCCCCTCACAGTATCTGCTTTATATACATTATTTACACAATGGGCTGCACATGATTGGCTAATTCCAGAATTCTACTGTAAGCCAATCAGGTTGTGGATTCACTTCTATCTGGAGCAGGATTGGGTGGTTCCTGCCAACCAATCATACTGCTGCATTGTTCTAGGACCAATCAGACTGCTGCATTTTGGATCCTATTGTTCTAGGACCAAACAGACTGCTGCAGTTTGGATCCTATTCAACTCAGTACATAACACCTACCAGCTAAATCGTGTCCTCCCTAAAAGAGGGCACATGTTGCGGTGAGACCTGGAGACTGACCTCTTGGTTGCGGGTGGGTCTATTGGATAGCTACAACGCCCGATTGGTAGGTCCCTCGTTGCTGGGTGTAATCTGGCCAGTGGGGTGCAGTTTGAGGTTTGAGGGACCTATTTAATCCCTTGCACGTGACCCAGAGATTCTCTTTCAGCTTGTACAAACGGAACACATACACCCCACCTCTCCCTATATTTAGAGTATTTTGCGATTGACCTTGCTATGCCGTCGTGTGTCGTCAGTTGTTGGGACAGGGGCACGGCAGGAATTTTCCCCACTTGGCTGATTGGCTGTTGTCATTTGGGTTTCACCTGCCATGTAAAAAATCATCACAACTTGTAAGGTTGCGGATAGGCACTAGTTCATGTGATAGGGATGGGAGAATGGTCTCGCCATCCCTATGTGAAGGGTATTCCGTTAAAGGAATCCAGGGACTCAACTTGGTTTGGTCAACCCCTGAGAGGGGGTTGTGCCCATGCCTGAGTCCAGGGGAGCATCTGGGGGGAGTAAACAGAGTCTGTTCCCGGGCTATTCACCTACCCTTGGCTGACCTATGATAGAGCTCTGGGACAGTGCTACCTGCAACGGTGTAAGGAGCTAGTTGAACCAGAGCCTATGCAACCACTCACTTTTCCTGTAATCAATAAAGTTGTGGCCTAAATTCTGACAAAACCTAAAATTTGAGTCAAGTGTGTATTTATTTAGGGGGGGGGGAGTCTCTGGGTCTGAACACGCAAATGTAAAAACAAAACAGAACACAAACAGAGCATTCTAACTCCAATGGGGAACAGCCATTCCTAGACATCATATACAACTTATTTTAAAGTGACGCCTAACTTCTACATTTCAAGCGCCTGTAACTATCCAGACAATGGACTGGAGGCAAAATATGTGTGGTATTTCCCATTAAGAAAAAACACATTAATAAAAGAATGTAAATCTTATTCTAGAGACACTTGTGCTATGTAGGCATGTCAGTATTTCATGAACTTTGACAAAATTCAGGGATCCAGATTTGACCTACAGGTTGTCAGTTAGACGTCTATTGCACTCCAGAAGCTGCTGAACCATCACAGCAAGGAATGCAGAAATAAATACAGCGGCAGAAAATGCCCCCAGCGAAAGCCAACTGTGCATCTCACACGTGAATACTAATAACTGTAATAAAAGCTTTGTACTAGGACATACTGCATTCCAAATTATGGTGCGAGGTTGTCTTCAGTAGCACAGTGTCATTGCAGCATAATCTGGGATACAGAACGCTTCACGGATAGTTGCATTTTTTGCTAAAACATGGCGCAAAGCTTGACATACAAATTAAAAATGTCAAAGCTAAGCATTTTTACATGCAATTCTATATATGTGTACTCAGAAGTACTCATTCCAAGTTAAAGTGGCTTTAAATTTCCGTTAATTACAAAGCAACGGCTAAATACGAGCGTCAGTCTTTCTCTGTTGGACTTAAAAGTGCTTAACTGTGGCTGGATCATGCTCTTAATCTTTATTTAAAAAAGAGAAGTCCAGACTTTCCATCATTTCCCAACTCCCACCCTCTAAGGAAGCAAAAATTAAACCTAACAATTACTGTAATATCACCAGCCATCCAATGTATAAAGGATCCATCACTCTTTTATGCACTTTCATAACAAAACACTTTAATTTGGGTTCAAACTCTATGCTCACTGACAATTATTTGTCAATACTATTTTATATTTTTGCTTTGTTTATATTTTGTGTGTGGTTATTTTATTTTACTTGTTAATGCTATAAACCACCCTGGGGTTTTTCAGGAGGAAGGGCAGTTTAAAAGAGAAATAAATAAAATACAGAATTTGAACTCTGCGCCAGTTCTTAGTTTTCCTCACACTTAATCTCTGTCTTAACTTACATTTTATTCAAAGTATCATACATTCAGTTAAGACACAATAAAAAGATACAATAATCAAGATAATAACATTTGGACTACTGCTTATTCCTACTTTTTATGTACATTTCATGAAATCACATAATAAAACTTGCATCAGTCTTCCACAACTGCATGTTCCAGATGAACATGAACTGCATGTTCAACCATGATGAGGTGTGAATTGCAACATGGCAATCCAACTCACACCTTCTAAATCTAGCCAGGGTAGGGAATCAATGCTTTTATTTTTTTGCAGCTTTTGGGGGTCAATTATACCCCTAATGGAATTACAGTGCTACCTTGGTTTAAGAACAGTCCGGTTTAAGAACGATTTGGTTTACAAACTCCGCAAAGCCAGAAATAGTGTCTTGCTTTGAGAACTTTACCTCGGTCTAAGAACGGAATCTGAATGGTGGAAGGGCACCGGTGGCGGGAGGCCTCATTAGGGAAAGCGCGCCTCAGTTTAAGAATGGTTTTGGTTTAAGAACAGACTTCTGGAATGGATTAAGTTCGTAAACCGAGGTACCAGTGTACTAAGAAAACTGAAGATCCATGCACACAAGGTATTATGGGGTCAATGTGACATTGCAAGTCGAATGCTGTTTAAATTCTTTCTTCATGTCTATCCCAGAATATTTTCTAAATGGCTTCGGCCCTGTATACCTGAAGGAGCGTCTCCAACCCATTGTGCAGCCTGGACACTGAGGTCCAGCTCCAAGGGCCTTCCGGCAGTTCCCTACTTGTGAGAAGTGAGGTTACAGAGAACCAGGCAGAGGGCCTTCTCAGTAGTCATGCCCACCCTGTGGAACGCCCTCTCATCAGATGTCAAGGAAATAAACATCTATCTGACTTTCAGAAGACATCTAAAGGTTTTTAATGCTTGAGGGTTTTTCGTGTTTCAATATTTTTGTTGGAAGCAGCCCAGAGTGGCTTGGGCAACCCAGTTAAGATTGGTGGCATATAAATAATGAAATTATGATTATGATGTCACCAAAATATCCAAGAGAAAAAATGTTAGTTGATGACAACCCATAAGTATGTGAACTCAAACAACTCTGCTACTACAACATAGGATTTATATAGCACTTTAACGTGTTAGAGGTGTTTCAGGTACATTTATATTATTGAAGTCCTTGCAGCAACACTCTGCCTGGTAGCTCAGTATCATCATCCCCATATTGCTGGGGCTGTGAAAATGTCGTTTGCCTAAGGCCTCATGGTGAGTTCACGACCGAAGCAAAATTCAAATTATGGACAACCTGATTCATAGCTCAATTCCAACTATTACACTTTCACAAATTATAATGAATTTTGCAAAGGGAAAAAGGACCTTAGGGTAACTTCTTCAACCCATGAGCCAAATACACACTGCAAAAGGTAAAATGTAAAAACACTGCCCCTCCAAAAAAAATGCAGTATTAGCTTAATTTTTAAATGCATCTAATTAAATTCCAGCTGAAAATTTGACATCAGACATTCTGTGCCTTGATTTCTGTTCTTAAAACTCTGAAACCAATTGCTTCATCTCCCCCCGCCCCCATTGCATAATTATTCCATGCCACTTGATGACAAAGACTAGAAAGCTGCATTTAAACACTTGAAACAGATTTCTCAGAGTCCAGAAACACTTCCAACTGCTCAATTCAGTTTCTTCTCTTGACACCTCTGGTGGCCAGACCAAAAAAGTCAAATATCTGAAGTAATGAATGAATGAACGCTCTGGACATTTTCATAATGTTATAGTTCGTTGAGGCCTGTTGGAGAGGCCTTATCTAATTTTCCACACACTTTCTGACCCATTTTGTGTTTCTTTTCTCCGAAAGGTTTTGCCCGCTATATTGTGGACATAAGTAGTCAGCTAATTATCTTGTTCAAACCCCTTTGCAAGGCTCCTAATCCTATTAGTTATAAGAACACGTGAATGCTGATTGCGCAAATTTATTTATTTATTAAAAAAAAGAGTAGGGCTGGATGAAGGGAAGAGTCGTAATCGTGGAGTGCTTCTGGATAATTCATCTGACCAGCACTTACATGGAAAGGCACAGCCCCTACCAACTCTACTATATATCAAAAAGAATAAAGGATTTGTGGTCCATGTTAATATTTTATTTCACTCCGGCCACACTAATACCACCCAACAAAAATTGGGCCATAGCAGATATTACTGAGCACTGTTATTTTCCAGAGGAATTTTGTCTTGCTGTCCACCCTCTTTCATAATCAGCGTTTCAATGAAGTGGATGACAATACTACAATGTCTCAAAGAAGCTACACCAAGTGCAGGAAATGAACTAATGTTGCAACAGAATTCTATAGGCCCTTCGAGAGAGCCCTGTCTCTTTTCTTCAAAGAATCTTCACAAGCCTTATTAAAAGCCCCTTGCACTCACTCCCATCTGCTGAAGCTACTGGAAGCTGTTGCCTCCTGCTGTCCAACGCTGAGTGAACTTTAATCACTTTCCCTATTTTATTCACACTAGGGAAGCAGCTAGGCTCCAGTTAAAGGGAAAAGAAAAAAGAGCCGGCAGTCACAGCCGATGTTAAAGAGCATGAAATTTATCTGACTTTCATAAAAGATGGGTTTGGCCCTTCAATTCCCACTTTGACTAAGGCGGCTGCTCGGGGGACAGCTATTCTCTCCTACAAAAACAAATATTTGCTTTTAGCAGCATGGATGGATGCAGCTTCCTAGGAGCACTCGTTCTCCTTCTAAAATTGTAAAGCCTAGTTGCTTCCACCTACTTTTTTTTTGCAGTCGTTGGAAAGAAAGTTAACTTTATTATTTAGACGGAATGTTTCGCAAAATAAAGGTTTTACCAAGGTAAACTATTGCAATTGTACACTTGTTACCATAGAGGCAAATTCTTTGGAGTTATTCTATCGGAACGGAGAGTTTTACCTCTCAGACTTTTTTTTTAAAAAATGGAATGTAAAAATCAGACTTGACTCCAAGTGTAAAAAGTAATCATTACTTCTTCTATTCCTTCTCTTAGTTTTTCCTCAAACTCATACAGGTTGAAACCAGAGAGAGAGAGCTTTCTCATAATCTTAACTCTCATTTACAGAGAGTAAATATTTAGAATTTACTGTATTTAGAAACATATTTAGAAACAGTAGTTGCAAACAGTACTTAAAGCCAATTTATACGTGATCTGGACAGCTATACAGTGGTACCTCAGGTTACATACGCTTCAGGTTACATACGCTTCAGGTTAGACTCCGATAACCTAGAAATAGTGCTTCAGGTTAAGAACTTTGCTTCAGGATGAGAAGAGAAATCGTGCTCCGGCGGCGCGGCAGCAGCAGGAGGCCCCATTAGCTAAAGTGGTGCTTCAGGTTAAGAACAGTTTCAGGTTAAGTACGGACCTCTGGAATGAATTAAGTACTTAACCTGAGGTACCACTGTATTTATTTATTTGTGGTTCTATTATGTTCTGTCCTGTTTATGTGTGAAGTGTGTGTCTGTGTATAACATTTAGATCAAAATATTCACAGGGTTGACATAAATTAAACCAACACTGCTTTAAGACTGCTGTACTCATACATTTCAGGCATTTTTCTCCCAGCCCATTCCATACCTGAAGAGGCTGGGAAAGGGAGAAGGGAACATGAACCAATGGGAGCACTGTGGGTTCAGATCACACATTCTTGTGACTTGACATCTTTCCGCAGGGCCTGCAAGACAGAGCTGTTCCGCCAGGCCTTTGGCCAAGGCACAGTCTGACCCCCTCCTTTGGTAATCCTCATAGAACTCTAGCCCGATGTTTGCCATTAATTTGATTCTGAATTGATTTTAGAATGAATTGATTTTAGAATGTATTTCAATTAATTGATTGCGATTTTATGTAAACTGTGTTGCTTTTACTGTCTTAGTCGCTCTGAGCCCGGCTTCGGCTGGGGCGGGTGGGACATACAGTATTTTTCGCTCTATAAGACGCACCAGACCATAAGACGCACCTAGTTTTTGGAGGAGGAAAACAAGAAAAAATATATTCTGAATCTCAGAAGCCAGAACAACAAGAGGGATCACTGCGCAGCCAAAGCAGCGATCCCTCTTGCTGTTCTGGCTTCTGGGATAGCTGCACAGCCTGCATTCACTCCATAAGACGCACACACATTTCTCCTTACTTTTTAGGAGGGAAAAAGTGAGTCTTATAGAGCAAAAATACGGTAAATAATTTTTTATTATTATTATTGCTTCTGATGCAAAAGTTAAGCAAACGCAAGCAAACGTTTGACTGCACATCAGAAAACCTAAGCATTATTTATAGCGACTAATTAAAACACAGGAACACAGATCAGAACAGAATGGTACCAGAGAGACTTTCTAATAAAAGATAAAGGAAATCATAATACAGAATGAAAAGTGGTTCAGTGACCATCCGCTCGGCATCTAATCCCCAACTGACACTGACAACTGCAATGACAAGGGCTAAATTGGAGTCCTAAGTGGGAGTAATGATAGAGCGCCACTTCAGAATGTCAGCAATTTCCAGATTAGAATTAATACCACACAAAAGCAATGGGAGGACATGTTTTAGTCACGCTGCTTCCTGCAAATGTGGCATGGAGCCTAAGAACTGTGACTCCTCAACAACAAAGATTAGCATAGCACTTTGTTAGAAAGACATAGATAAATATAAGGAAAGCTGCTAACACTGCGTTTTTTATTTTCGCCACCTAGGGGCACTCAA
Organism: Podarcis liolepis; assembly: GCF_965112155.1. Lineage (NCBI taxonomy): Eukaryota > Metazoa > Chordata > Lepidosauria > Squamata > Lacertidae > Podarcis > Podarcis liolepis. The sequence goes on along the minus strand of NC_139564.1, from coordinate 68,373,895 downwards.
AGGCTTAGAAATGCTTTAAAAATTCATGTGTTCATTCATCACAGCAAGGAATGCTTCCCAACCAACATGGTGTTAGATTATTTAATCAATAAAGTCACATATTTTATTAGCTATTTGCACTCTTGGATCTAGCACTACGTTATTTCTCTCTTTCAAATGTTTATCTTCTAGTCGGTTTGTAAGAAACTACCTGCTCTAGTCTTCAAGCAAAAAGTGATTTCAGAAACTGTTCAGTCAAATGAATTGTTCTTCCCCCTCACAACTGTATTTCAGTTACATTTCTGATGTGGTGCAGAGTCTTCTCTCAGCATGATTGTACCAGCCCTGCTGCTTTTGTGTGTGTGTGTGTGTGTGTGTGTGTGTGTGTGTGTGTAAAAACATGCAAAAACATCACCATATCAGAATCATGCTTCACACTGGAAGTTTAAAACACCAGCACTATATGCCAGTTGATGACTATAAATTACTACTTCAGGAAATAGGTTAGGTCGGGCATAGGCAAACTCTGCCCTCCAGATGTTTTGGGACTACAACTCCCATCATCCCTAGCTAACAGTGGTAAGGGGTGATGGGAGTTGTAGTCCCAAAACATCTGGAGGGCCGAGTTTGCCGATGCCTGGGTTAGGTCTTTGGTTATATCCAACACTGTGTGACTGAAATTCTGTTTGTGCAATTTCCCCATTCTCTCTCCTCCCCACACAACTGCAAAATCTGCTTTTGAAGACGCCCCCTACACTGTGGAGCAGATTTTGAGGACGTATGGGGGTGGGCAGCAGGAAAGAGGTGAGGGAGTTCTGTTGAACAAACGGAAGCATTAGAGACACCCATTGCTTTGAATTTTTTAGCTCCTGCCACAGAATTATGTCTTGAATACTGACAACAGTGAAACAACGCTTTGCCAACATTTTAAAAGACGCACATTCCATGTATCAGGGCAATCTGGCAGGCCCAACTGTCAAAGTTATTTGCCTGTCTGGAGTTCAACAGTTCTTGTAGTGTGTGCTAGTGTTTGAAGAGCAAGTTGATTATGCCACAACTGTCTTATTTTCTGAGATAATCACTCCCCTCCTCTCTAATCCCAGTTACGCTTAATGCAAATATTGCATCAATCAGCTTTAAATGCTAACTATAGAATTCACAATAAAATAAAATGAAAAATTTACACCCTAGTTAATATGTGTCCTCCAATACAGTTCCATTCGTCTCCTTCATATGTTGGTTACTTAACTAGCTGCACTGCAATTCCCATGTGTACAACTTCACTTGTTCAAAGTCTCTGAGAACCCAGAAACGCTCTAATAGCTTTTTAAAGAACTTTGCCCTGCAGCTGTTAGTAACTAGTTTTGGATGTATAGACCTTCAGTGACAAGCACCTCATGTATCGAAGTTAAAAATTGCTACCATATGCTTTCAGCTTTTTAAGTTGCAATGTAAATGCTTTCATATCTTATTCTACTTCACATGTGCTAAACTAGTTGCACATAATCTTTAATTCATTGCCATAGCTTAACAAGCATTAGATGCTTTTTGGATGATTCTTTTTTTTAGCTCTGAAAAGCAAAGTTTTACACTTTTGTAGCAAAGGAACCATATTTTTTGGATAGCATTTCTGCTGCAGAAGAATGCCAGTTTCCCAGAGCCTGAGACTGAGACGGAAGGAAGAGTAAAAACAAGAAATACACAATTTATTGAAAAAATGCACACACACCCTTTTTTTTTTTTTTACTTGCCCCATTAGTTGCTGTATGCTACAATCCTCATTCTCCTGGTACCAGCATAGAAGCTGCAAGATTTGGGAAAATTAAAAAGTTTGCTCCCGCAAGCACTCCATCACAGGTAGAATGTTGTTGTTTAGTCGTGTCCGACTCTTCGTGACCCCATGGACCGGCGCATGCCAGGCACTCCTGTCTTCCACTGCCTCCCGCAGTTTGGTCAAACTCATGCTGGTAGCTTCGAGAAAACTGTCCAACCATCTCATCCTCTGTCGTCCCCTTCTCCTTGTGCCCTCCATCTTTCCCAACATCAGGGTCTTTTCCAGGGTGTCTTCTCTTCTCATGAGGTGGCCAAAGTATTGGAGCCTTAGCTTCAGGATCTGTCCTTCCAGTGAGCACTCAGGGCTGATTTCTTTCATAATGGATAGGTTTGATCTTCTTGCAGTCCATGGGACTCTCAAGAGTCTCCTCCAGCACCATAATTCAAAAGCATCAATTCTCCGGCGATCAGCCTTCTTTATGGCCCATCTCTCACTTCCATGCGTCACTACTGGGAAAACCATAGCTTTAACTATACGGACCTTTGTCGGCAAGGTGATGTCTCTGCTTTTTAAGATGCTGTCTATGTTTGTCATTGCTTTTCTCCCAAGACACAGATAGAATAGCCCCTTTCAAACGTGGCATATGCCCAGATAAAGGAACAGCCTCATTCAATCAATATAGAATCATTATTATTTTTTTTAAAAAATGATATTTATTGAGAATTTAAAATTATAGAGGAAAAAAAGAAAATGAAAAATGAAAAAAAGAAATTAAACAATACAAGTCAATAAAAAGAAAAAAGAGAGCAAAACACACAATACATCAGAGCCAAAAACAAAGGCAAACAAAAAAATTAAAACAAATCCAATATTCCCAAATCTTTATCTTTTGTTATCTTGTTTCATTGACCTCCTCACACCTCCCTTTTTTGTATTCTAGTTATTAATTATCTCAGCAAATCCTTTCCATCTTTCACTATGTTCTGTCATTAAATTATCTTAATTTATTTTAACCTTATCTTGCCATAAAAAGCCCTAAAGCTTAAAACTTATTTGTACATAACTCCTAATAGCATTTCTACTAAAGCCAAATAGTTTCATTCCAACATTTTTTCTAACACTCATTAATTTTACAATATTTCTCTAAATGAATTTTTAAAACTTTCTTCCAATCTTCATCCACCGTCTCTTCTTCCTGGTCTCGGGTTCTGTCAGTCCTTTCTATCCATTCCATTTAGTCCATCAACCTGGTGATCTTCTATCCGAGGCTCTTAACTCTTTTCCATGTCCCTTCTGCAGGTCTTCTTCATATTTATACCTGCACCTTACTTTGTCTTCTGCTGATCTTGTTCTTAGTTTCCTTCCTTTATCGCTGAGGAGTAGATCTCGGGGAGACTCCAACCTAACAATGTCTTTATCCCTTCTCGACAGGTCGGCCCATTCTCCATAGTCAGCACTAAAATCCAAAAGATATTTCAAGACATGTTTCAAAGTCCCTCCAAAGTTAAAGGCCCCCACAACTCCAGACTCCCCTTGGCGCAAAACCAGATCCCAGAAGCCAGAACAGCCCTGCATAGGGGGATCTATCCAATTTTCCATCTCCAATCCAAATGAGACTCCATCTCCCCAAATCTGACTTTCTCCAGGTTCGGTCATCAAAAACAACAACTTATGTTCCTGCAAAGCCTCGGCTCTCTCCACATGTATTTCTTGAGGTTCAACAGCTACCTCCTCCTTTGTCTTCTGCACAACTTGCCCTGTCAAAGCAGATTCCTGGGTCGGTTCCTGAGTGGTTTCTATATAGGTATTCACTGTTTGTCCAAAATTATTAACTGCAACAGTCATCAAATCCATCTTCTCATGTAGCTTGTCTTGCAAAAAGCGCTTGTCTTGCAAAAAGCAATCACTAAGGCTTCTTCTGGGCACACAATCAATATAGAATCATAGAGTCGGAAGGGACCCAGAGTGTCATCTATTCCAACCCCCTGCAATGCAGGATTCTCAGCTAAATCATCCATGACAGATGGCCACCCAACCTCTCTTAGAAACCTCCAAGGTAGGAGAGTCCACAACCTCCCGAGTAAGAGGGAAGGAGAATTACTATGGGACAGTCAAATAGCAGGGTCGAAAATCTAAAGAGAAAATGAAAGTAACCTGAATTCACGTTCACAAGAAAAAGGATTATTGGAAGAGAATTCAGAATACAAATGTCTGTGAATTCCCTCCATTAGTGGACTGAGGCATGAAACCAGAAGGCAAGAGGAAATGATTGCTCAGAGGCAAACTGAGCTCGATTTCCATTCAGAACATGCAATTATTGTGAAAAAGTGGTCCTAGTGGGGCTAAGATACCAGGCAGGGAAGCAAGACAAGGAAAGAGCAGAGGCCAGTCACAATGGGGAGAGGTGAAGCAATGCAAACAATCCATAAAGCGACAGGCTCAAGATGAGCATCGATTCAAGCCCAGCTCCTGGAAGGCTTTAATGCCTGTAACTGTGACACTCCCTTCTGAAAATGTCAATGGCCTACTTAAAATGTGCATTTTGTTTAACTTAGATAAACAGCACGTGTGATGAAACAAAATTAAAAATAAGACTGCAGCTAACTTATATAAATAATAGACAACAGCTTTGGTAAAAACCCTTAACAGTGAAGTCCTGAAGCTGGTTCTGAGAAGAAGAGTTGGGATTTGATATCCCGCTTTATCACTACCCGAAGGAGTCTCAAAGCAGCCAACATTCTCCTTTCCCTTCCTCCCCCACAACAAACACTCTGTGAGGTGAGTGGGGCTGAGAGACTTCAAAGAAGTGTGACTAGCCCAAGGTCACCCAGCAGCTGCATGCGGAGGAGCGGAGACGCGAACCCGGTTCACCAGATTATGAGTCTACCGCTCTTAACCACTACACCACACTGGGGTACTGACCAACATGAATGACAACAAAGCATGCTTCTGCACATGAAAGCCGCAGCACTTGTAAACAGCACAAGTTCTGCCCTTCTTACACAGCTGCTGGAAACGTTTTGTGCGATCAGTCTTTACCTTGGCAATGTTTTATCAATTGCAATGATGCGGTGGACCTATGCTGGGACTGTACCATTTGATAAGAGTTGGAAGATCGGATGAAATGTTCCTTCTATAACAGGCAAACAAACTGAATCCTACAGCAGGAACCTAGCATGTCTAGGTACTGAGATACCTTTCTCCTCTGTAAGCTTCTTTCCTGCTTGGTTTCCTATGTGGAGGAATTTATATTGATGATGATGATGATGATGATGGTGACGATAATGGAGGAACATTCCATCATACGATCTCCCTGCAGTATGAAGTGGTACAGAACAGCACAGAGACAGGTTTACCACTTCAGTGAGTGGGCCATGTAGAGGTCCTTTTTCTATTAAAGCAAGAGGTGTTATCCAACAAACCAGTTAACCTGGGACTCAGCCATTACTGTTTTATTGTCACCCATGAAAACATTATGCATTTAGACATCCTCACTGACCCAAAATGCTACTGATAGCTATTCAGATCGCCCCACTTCAGCCCTTTTGATTTTATTTTGTCCTCCAGGATGTTAAGAAACAAGAAAAACGACAACACACCAGGTGATTGTTATTTGCTGTTCTTTTTTTAAAGCTTTCAGGGTAATGATGCTGCCAGCCATTCTTGCTAGATGTTAAAAATAAATGTTGCAGTAGATTCAGGCATAAAGAAAATCCTTGGAGACTTTAGCAGCCGTCCCTCCATTACTGCAAGTGATAATTATACTTTGGATCTGTTCAATGTTACACTAATTGCCCCTGCATTTCACATGAAGTATCAAACACTATATGATGGTTTAAACTCAGTTCAGCTTTGTGACAAAAGCTCAATTCCTGAGTGGTTGGTAGTAGTTTGTGTATAATCATTTCTATAGAAGAAAAACTCCCACGGTCCTGTATTCTGCTGATTTGGTATTTAGGAAAGAGCGAGCAAAACAAAAATCATAGATGACTCATGCCCCCTCAAATCAACATCTGTTAGAACAATTTCATATTTATATGGTTTTGAATGTGAACTTCCCAGCGTTTAATGCTTGGCTGCTTTAGAAATCCAGTGCTATTTCTGCAAGAACATTTTCTCTGGCTTGGAACGTAAGCAGATCCTCTGAGCATATGGAGGGCAGTCTTGAGATTGAAATGCGGAAATGTCTTGGACACCTCAGTTGCTCAGTTAAAACAATTTGGGCGTTCTTACTAATGGTGCTGGTTCTGGGTTTCGTAGGGTCCTTTGGCAATATCATCTGAGCAGGCCACACTCCTTGAGGGTTCCCCTTGCTGCTGTTTCTGCTGCTTAGTTGTTTCCCCTTCATCCAGGCCATGGGTCGGCACACTAAGGCCCACAGGCTGGATCAGACCCAATTGCCTTCTAGATCCGGCCCATGGACAGTTTGGAAATCGCTGCGTGGGTCGCCAGCTTGTGCATTCTTTCCCTCTCCCTCACACGGCGGCACTTTTCTCCTCAGGAATGGAGCAATCTTGTCCCACACCTGCTCCTTCTCTTTCTCCCTCAGTCCGCCCTTCCTTCCTTCTCCGCACCCCTTTTCCACACCACTTCCTTGCGCGCTTTCTTCGCCCCTGCCTGCCTGCCTCCCTCATTCCTCCCATGGTGTTCAGATGGGTTGTTGCGGTGGCCGCAACCATCGCTTGTGAGTGGCTCTCTCGTCTTCTCCACTGTGCCTCTTAGGAAGCAGCAGCAGCAGCAACAGCAGGTGGTGGTGGGTAAAAGCTCCAACAACGCCCCAGTTCCCCTACCTCCATCTGCAGCTCCTCCGCCAGGGCTGCTGCTTCTGTCTTCTGCCAGCCAATGCTCCTACCCCGCCATGGCTGGCTGGCTGGCTGGCTGGAGATGCCCAACTGTGGCTATTGGGTTAACAACTGGGACAGGTAAAGCGAAGCATCTTCAGGCCTCTTTGCAGGTGGGCAAAATCGTTCTTTTCCTTTTTTTCAAAATATAGTCCAACCCCCCACAAGGTCTGAGGGACAGTGGACCGGCCCCCTGCTGAAAAAGTTTCCTGACCCCTGATCTAGGCACAATCAGCCCCACCTCCCAGAAGGAGAGGGAGAAGACAAAACATGTAGACATTACTGCTTCTTGTCACTGCTTGCTTCTCAACTCAAGGCAAGCAGAGAGCAATGGCAGCAGATCCAAGAGGCATCAGTGGGTCCCCTATTGGAGCAAGGATTTTGGCAAGTGTCAGACAGTGCCAATCCCTGATGCTGCCCGCCTCTTTAAGGTGTAACAAGGGTACATTGCACCTGAGACATGTAGTTTCCAGGACACCCAACATCCAAACAGAATACTCGGGTACTTTTTCCTTTTTCAGAGAGGTCTCCCTGTTGGTACACACTGAATGAAGGGAAACACACTCCTGGGGGAAGCTCAGAGAGTCAGTGATGGGCAGGAGTTTTGGTAGATTACGGAGGGATGTGTTCAGGGCCCAGCTTCCTCCTGACGCTCTAACTGGGAATGCAAATAGGGTTCTCAAATTTCAAAAGTGACTTTCTAAAAAGCAAGCTATTTCCCAGTTGTTCTTTTAATAACTTGCATTAGCCTATTCCAATTCCTAATTGAGCAGAGGGAAGTTCAACTATCACTAATGAATACCAAGGTTATGGTTTAATTATACCCCCCCAAAAATCCTCTTTAGAACAATTAACATCACTCTCACTTTGCAGCATGGGGTGGTTTGTAACTTCTAAATTACTGTTACTCGGAAGTAGCCCTTCACACAAGTACAGATGTATACAACAACTAACACTTAAGACATTCAGATATATCACAGCGGTTTCTGTTTAATGTTTGCCATGCATTTCTTGAGAACACTTACAGAGCACCTGAGACATGTGGTTTCCAGGACACCCAACACCCAAACAGAATATTTGGGCACTTTTTCCCTTTTCAGAGAGGTCTTCCTGTTGGTACATGTTGGGTGAAGGGAAAGGCACTCTTGATGTAATGTGAGAATTCACGCAAAGTGAAAAAGAATAATAGTTTCAAGGAGTGGTAGTTTTTATCTACATATATTCAAGATATGAGATCACACGAGACTTTTGTTGGCACACTTCTGTCTCAAGAAACAATGGAGTGTGCCTCCAGGAGCAAAGTCAAACTGCTGGAAAATCACCTTCTGGGGCTGCAGAGACCAGTAACTCATAACTGCTGTTTTTTGCTGTGTTAGCAGCACTAAAGTGACCTCTCCGGGGCACAAGCCTGGGCAGTCTGTGTGGATGTCCCGGGTTGCCCAGATGAGAAGACCCACTTCTTGGTTTCACTGATATGGTCCAAAGGAATGTAGAGCCATACATTTGGCACCAGCTTGGCTGCAGGAGTTGCCAGAAGGAGGCATACAAAACATCATCCAACCATCTTATGGCCCCCATAAGAGTTTACTCCTTAGCCCTTTCTTATCCCAAATACGTTCCGCAAGGCAGTGGGTAACATAAGACTATCTGAAGAAGTGTGCATGCACACGAAAGCTCATACCAATAACAAATTTAGTTGATCTCTAAGGTGCTACTAGAAGAGGGATGCGGGTGGCACTGTGAGTTAAACCACAGAGCCTAGGACTTGCCGATCAGAAGGTTGGCAGTTCGAATCCCTGCAACGGGGTGAGCTCCCATTGCTTGGTCCCTGCTCCTGCCAACCTAGCAGTTCGAAAGCACGTCAAAGTGCAAGTAGATAAATAGGTACCGCTCCGGTGGAAAGGTAAACTGCGTTTCCGTGCGCTGCTCTGGTTTGCCAGAAGTGGCTTAGTCATGCTGACCACATGACCCAGAAGCTGTATGCCGGCTCCCTCAGCCAATAAACCCCAGAGTCGGCCACGACTGAACCTAATGGTCAGGTTATACCTTTACGGTGCTACTGTAAGGATTTTTTTTTATTTTGATAAGACTAAGAGTCACATAAACTGTGAATATGAATTAACTTGGAGCATATATAGTAGAAGAAAACAGTGTTTCTATTTGTTACATAAATTGTGTATAGCACTGGTCTAAAGGTGCAAAAGCAAATAATTTAAGGACATAAATCATATCTGTGCCTATTTCCTAGCATGCCACAGCTTTCCAGTGACAACCTTGAATGGAGACTGTGGGAAACAATGTTTAATAGCTAAAAAACAATTCCTGCTTGTCTCTGATAAGAGTCATCTGGCCTATATCTGAAAAAGACACAAACATTACCTCTGAAACCAAAGCAAAGTCGTGCCATATATTTCCATGTCTTAATACATAAAAACCTCTTTATCTGTGGTGGATTTGATATGCCATGTTGTCAAAACAAAGGAAATGTAGCAACTAGGTTGGTTGCCTTCTTTGTTGTACACAATGAAAATGTTTCTTTTTAAAAAAAAAATATTACTAGAAATGCCAATTGCAAACATTTTGTTGAAAATAGCGAACCTCTTTGTAGGAATAAATCACTTTCATCCACAATTTTAAAGCACCTATTTTGCTTTAGTAAAATGCCTGGAATATTACAAGCTAAGGAGACCATTACCAAACTATGTCAAAAAGACCAAAAAGACCAAAAAGCTCTAAAATCTGCCCCTCCTGCCCCATTGTTCAGCCCAGACACTGAGGTGGTTCCCTCACTGTGAGAAGTGAGGTTACAGTGAACCAGGCAGGTGGCCTTCTCTGTAGTGGTGCCTGCCCTGAAGAACGCCCTCCCATCAGATGTCAAGGAAATAAACAACTATCTGACTTTTAGAAGACATCTGAAGGCAGTCCTGTTCAGGGAAGTTTGCAATGTTTGATATTTTATCGTGTTTTTAATATTCTGTTGGGAGCTGTCCAGAGTGGCTAGGGAGGCCCAGCCAAATGGGTGGGGTATAAGTAATAAATTTGAGGAAAGCATTATACAATGTCTGGATCAGATATAAAGATTTGTTGGAAAATAAAACCCCAAGGTGGTTGTCGCCAATGGAGGCTAAAGCTGTGAAAAAACTCAATATGGAGGCTAAATGGCCAAGATATTGGGAAATTTTGGAACAAGAGGGTGATAAATTGAAATTACAGAGTTATGAGAAATTGTAGGCTAAAGTACGAGACTGGCTCCACTATTATCAAATAATGGAGGTTTACAAACAAGACAGGAAAATTGGCTTCCAGGTGGAGAAATCAAAATTAGAAACAGAACTGTTAGAACCCAATGCTAAGAATTTGTCAAGAATGTATAACTTGTTGCTGAAATGGAATACACAAGATGAAACAGTTAAATCAGCTATGATTAAGTGGGCACAGGACATTGGTTATAACATCATGTTTGCTGACTGGGAACAGTTGTGGACCACCGGTTTAAAATTTACGGCATGTAATGCCTTAAAAGAAAATATTATGAAAATGATCTATAGGTGGTACATGACCCCAGTCAAGCTAGCAAAAATCTACCATTTGCCTGACAATAAGTGTTGGAAATGTAAAGAAATTGAAGGTACTTTCTATCACCTTTGGTGGACGTGCCCGAAGATTAAGGTTTTCTGGGAAATTATATATAATGAAATGAAAAAGGTACTTAAATGTACTTTCCCTAAGAAACCAGAGGCCTTTCTCTTGGGCATTGTCGGCCAATTGGTGCCAAAGAAAGACAGAACTTTTTTTATGTACGCTACCACAGCAGCAATAGTACTCATCGCAAAGCATTGGAAGACTCAAGATCTACCCACTCTGGAAGAATGGCAGATGAAGGTGATAGACTATATGGGACTGGCTGAAATGACCAGCAGAATCCGCGACCAGGGGAAAGAGATGGCAAATGAAGATTGGAAGAAATTCAAAATTTATCTTAAGAAATATTGTAAAATTAATGAATGCTAAAATGTTGAGGTTTTAGGAAAAAAGGGGATTACAGCTGTAAAAGATTAGGTAAAAGAAAAGAATAAGGGGAAAATTTGATAAAACCAAGGGCTAGGATTTGCTGAAACAAATTTGGAAATTGGGATGTAGAAAGGGGAGGTATGGGGAAGTCGGTGAAGTAAGGTTTAAGAAAAAAGGATATGAAACTATACATGTTTGTTTGTGTGCTTGTTAGTTTGTGTTGTGTATTGTTTGTGTTTATAAAAACTGTGAAAAACCAATAAAAAACTATAAAAAATATAAGTAATAAATTTGTTGTTGTTGTTGTTGTTGTTGTTGTTGTTGTTGTTGTTTTTAAATACCCAACCATCCAAAACATGCAAAGCATGCACTTAGGAATTTAAGTAGTCTGAAACAGGATAGTTAATTTTTTTATTGTTTTCTTGCACATGATTCATTGTTGATGTGCTGCTTCCTTAATAACTTATTTTATTATTTTGTTGTTGCTAGCTGGGATACATAAAATAAACAAGCAAGCAAATGTCTATAGGTGCACAACCAACACTTTCCTATATGGTACCTCGAGTTACAAACGCCTCAGGTTATAAACGCTTCAGGTTACAAACTCCACTAACCTGGAAGAGTTACATCGAGTTAAGAACTTTGCCCTAGGATGAGAACGGAAATTGTGTGCCAGCAGTGCAGTAGCAGCAAGAGGCCCCATTAGCGAAAGAACGCCTATAGTTGAGAACAGTTTCAGGTTAAGAACAGACCTCTGGAATAAATTAAGTACATAACTAGAGATACCACTGTAGTTGACAATGCTAACCGCTGTCTGCCATAACCAGTTTTGGATTCCCATGAACTCAACATTACAGTGGTACCTCGGGTTACATATGCTTCAGGTTACAGACTCCGCTAACCCAGAAATATTACCTCGGGTTAAGAACTTTGCTTCAGGATGAGAACAGAAATCGTGCTCCGGCGGCGTGGCAGCAGTGGGAGACCCCATTAGCTAAAGTGGGGCTTCAGGTTAAGAACAGTTTCAGGTTAAGAACGGATGTCCAGAATGAATTAAGTACGTAACCAGAGGTACCACTGTACTACTGTTAACAATCTTCACCTTATTATTAATTACTTATTTGCAAATTGTCCTCCATCAGATGAAACAGCCCAACTACTGTAGCCTAAAGGTACTCCAGAAGTCTTCTCCATGTGCCACATCTAGGTCCCAATTGCAGAGATAGCAAGTGTACATGCATGCACCTCGCAAGTGTACTGAAATCCTTTATTTTCACATTTTGCTACATTTGTGTACATCTGAAACTGCTCCAATTTTATATACTTTCCTAAGATGGGACGCAGGACCAAGCTGCAGGGAGTAAATGTCTCTTTTGTTTCTTCCTACAGCTGAAATTAAAGAGAGTAACATGGAAATGCGAGGCAGAACCCCCACCACTTGTCAATTAAGTAGAAATTTAAGACAGACCTGTATTTAAGCTCCTGCTGGTAGCCAGCAACAACAAAGAATTGTACGTAGGTGGCGAGAAATTTTTGAAGTCAGCTGCCAGAGTCTGGGCTGGCTATTCAGTCCCACCTCCTTCTAGTGGCTGGCCACTGGCCATGACTTGGATGCTGGTACCCTCCCCACTGCTGCAGACTGAATAAAATGCCACTTCTGAGTTAACCATTTGCAGTTCTGTGCCGTCCTAATAATGTGCCCTTGAAATGCGTCCAAGGAAATCACATTTCTCTTTCACTTCACTTCACCATGAAAAAAGAAGAAGGTAAGTGAAAGGGAATAGCTCAAAGAGTAAAATGACCAGCTCTCCGCAAAAAAAAGGGGGGGGGAGGAGAGAAAACAGTCGACAGTCTATTATCATGCAGGAAAAGTTTAAACTGTATTCCCCCATTTCAGAAAATAATAATAATAATAATAATAATAATAATAATAATAATAATAATAATAATAATATGGACACGGGTGGCGCCGTGGGTTACACCACAGAGCCTAGGACTTGCTGATCGGAAGCTCGGCGGTTTGAATCCCCGCGACGGGGTGAGCTCCCGTTGTTTGGTCCCTGCTCCTGCCAACCTAGCAGTTCGAAAGCACGTCAAAGTGCAAGTAGATAAATAGGTACCGTTCCGGCGGGAAGGTAAACGGCGTTTCCATGCGCTGCTCTGGTTAGCCAGAAGCGGCTTAGTCATGCTGGCCACATGACCCGGAAGTTGTACGCCGGCTCCCTCGGCCAGTAAAGCGAGATGAGCGCTGCAACCCCAGAGTCGGCCACGACTGGACCTAATGGTCAGGGGTCCCTTTACCTTTTAATAATAATAATAATAAAAGAACAGTGCACAATAATAAGGCTTGCCCCTTATGTACCCAGAAGTTCACTGCAGTCTGCAAGAGAGCTTCTCCTTTGAGTTCCAAAGACATTAGACGTCCACCCCACTGTTAACTAAGAGCAGGCTTTCCAGTGTGGCTGTTGAACAGCATTCCTGTCAAGATATGACAGGCAACCCCTATTTGCATTTTCTGGAAATAATTGAAGACATTTTTGTTCCAACAGGCTTTCCCTGCTGAAAGAATACATCTCTGCCATAGGTGCCCAACTCTATATTTGTTTCTAATCTCATCCATTAAATTTACGCTTTTAAAAGCTGTCCATTGCTGAGGACACGTGTGGAAAGCAATTAATAAATTAAAATCATAGCAAACGCTGTACTAAATGTAAGAACTTGTGCTGCATTACAGTTTGCCGAATTTTATTAAGCCTATTGAAGACTAGTTATGTCATGAGTCATCCCTAAAAAAAGAAAAAAAGTAAGTTATGGATGGTTTAATAATATACCACTTTACTAACATGCTATCCTTGCAGAAGACAGCACAGAAAAGACAGTATAAATGGCTACAATTTATAGGTAGGTGGAGAAAAGATTTCATCAGTATATAAAAGGAGTGGGAGGCTCAAACAGTGATACTTGATGTGATATTACAGAAGTGTTCTTATTTGAAGATGCCTACAAATGCTGGCTAGTCTTAGTACCCAACCCAAAATACGTGGCCTCCAGTAACCTCACCCTTCCCCAAGGATTGAGGCTGTTGCCTCAAACTCAGAGCAAGATCAGGAACCTTGTAACCTCCCCAGCTCCAAGAGGGTAGTGGAAAGTAGAATTGTGGACTTCTGGCACTGTGCAATTATCTTTTACGATTACAACTGGCTATGACTGCACCACTTTGCAAGCTAAAAAAACCAGGAGAAATATTCAACACAGTTTTTGGTAGGTAAAGCTACACCAGACCTTCAGTTCCCTCTTCCCTGAGATTAGGCAGTATACCATGGCCAAATTTAGATTTGTCTCATGCAGAAAACCCAGATTATTTTCCATATTTTTTGACTTTAGGCATAAATTGCACCCAGTGAACTGGAGTTCAACCAAGGTCAAATAATCTGACCCAAGCTTCAAGTTATTAAAGTTGTTGCTGTTGTTGTTGTTGTTGCTGCTGCTGCTGTTATTTATATACCACCCTTCATCACATTAGTCTAGCTGAAATACATAATTAGTAGACAACCTATGCTGGCCCCTTAAATATGTAGAAATGAAAAAGCATTAACTTTTTTTGTATGTAGGGGGAACGTGTGCTCCAATCTGATCGGTTTCACGCCCCAGACTGTTGCTCTTTATACGCACAGTTCTCTTAACTTAAACAAGATGCTGTGCATTATCTAATCCACAGCCACAATGAAGACAAACATGAAGTGGCAACCTAACAGCAGCAGTGAACATCAATGAGGCACTCTCTCTTGAAAACGTTTTAGCCTGGAGGACAAGCAAGGCATATAGCAATAGATACCGCATTAAGTAAAGAGCAAATGGTAATGTAGAATGGATGCAAACCAGAGCACCTACCACATGGGACATTCTTAGAGGAACAGGCATAAATCTATGGTTGATTCAACCACTTAAAATGATGTGGGGGAAATTACACAAATGGCTTTATCACATGAAGATGCAGATCTGTGCGATATTCACAGGTTGTACTCAAGAAACGTCATACTTACAGCGGACCCACTGAAATTAATAGACACAAGAAGTCAGGTTCATTAATTTCAATGGTTCTGCACTGGGTATGACTAACACTAGATGCAACCCATTGCATATAAACTGCCTTTTATGGGCAATTCTGCGAGGGGCAAAATTTACATGAAAAGAAGTGACAACAAGATAGAGTGAGAGGAAGGTACTTTGTGGTGGGGCAGGGGGCAAATCCACATGAGAAGCCTCTGTTTGAGTCGCTGAGCTGTCACAAACTACTATTCACAAAGTACTTGATTTCTCTGTCCTTAAGGCTTATCCTCTACTGCCACACGAAGGCCATCAATATGGATCAAAGTACCTGAACAAGGCTTTAACCAATTTGAAGATTGCCAATCTA
This sequence comes from Podarcis liolepis, assembly GCF_965112155.1. Lineage (NCBI taxonomy): Eukaryota > Metazoa > Chordata > Lepidosauria > Squamata > Lacertidae > Podarcis > Podarcis liolepis. The sequence continues at coordinate 68,358,873 of NC_139564.1, read as the reverse complement.
CCCATTAGGGAGTCTGGTGACAGTTAATCCAGTTGATCTCATTTTTAATAGCTTATGCTCATCTGTAGTGGTTAGGCAGGTGGCTATGAGAGAAAGAGAGCAACTTTCTGTGTGCAGTGCCCGAGTTGTAGAACTCTGATGGTGGTGAAAGCACTGCTACATTCTAGGTGTCAAACGGAGTCCGTCCTGTCAGTTTGAGATTTTAATATTAGTTAATATGAAATGGTTGCCATTGTTTATGCTGCTTGTTCTAGTTTTCTTTTTAAAAAATATTATCTTTTTCATATTTTACTGAACGTATTTTTAATGTATTTTTAATCTCCTGTTGGAAGCTGCCCAGAGTGGCTGGGGAAACCCAGTCAGATGGGCAGGGTATAAGTAATACATAGTAATAGTAATAATAATAATAATAATAATAATAATAATAATAATAATTAACGTGTTAAGTGCCTCAAATGCTATTTTAACCAGAAAGGCAAAATATAATATTTAAATATATACATATACATATACATATACATATACATATACATATACATATACATATACATATACATATACATATACATACAAGCAAATAGTTCCAATATTAAATTGCATTATGTTTTTAATACAGTGTGATCCAGGGACCCCTGGTGTTCCTCAGAAGCTTATGAGATGTTCCTACGTGAACATCTAGTTTCTCTGAAAGACAACTTGCCCATCAACTACTTTCCCTTCTAATGTGCAGCTTCAGGCAAGTTTTCCATGTGTCTTAGACTATACTCTCAGTATATACTATACTATACTATACTATACTATACTATACTATACTATACTATACTCTCATGTATGAACAGGGTGTGGTGCCCTACAGAGGTTGCTGGAACTACAATTCCTACTTCTCCATTTGCCATGCTGGTTGGGCCTGATGGATGTTGGGAGCCCAGGAAGATCTGTGAGGACACCACATTGGTCTGCACAACACTGCCGTTTTATGGCAAGTCTCTGGAAATGTGAAAAGTGTTCCCTGAAGGTAGAAACTTAGAAGGCTACTGCAGAAAATTACAGCGTATCTGAACTTTAACTGCACACCATTCCTAATGATCCATACTGTGTTCTCCCTATTAGCAGTTATACATACGGCTAATTCATTATTATTATTTTAGACATTCATAACCTGCTCTGTAAGTAGAATTTGGTATACCACATAATATGACAAATGTATAGGAAACTTTAAAAACTTAACACGCCAACTTAAATTAGCATTTTTGAAATCTGGAAAAATGAGTAATGCGCAAGCCTGACAAGGCAGCTGACAAAGACTAATTAAGACTGAGTGCCTTTGCTTAGGACAGAAAGGAACTAAACAATGCAAACAGTAGAAAAACACCTTAGGATTTCTAACAGACCCCTGGGGAGGTACAACGCAACAATTAAAGGAAGTGAATTATTGATAAAGAGACAAAACTGAATCATAATTAGATTCGAGACCTGAAACTTGCGGGGGGCGGGGGGGGGGGAGTAAGGAGAGCGAGAAGTATTTCATTATAAAAAGAAGGATGAAAGAATGGTTATGTCATTCATCCATTTACAGGACTATGGAGAATTCAATCAGCCATGCAGCAACTTGTGAGGTATTGTTTTGATATAAGAGCTAACATTTGTGAAGCACCAGAGTGGCTACTAATAGAACTAGGATTTGTAACTAGATAATTTTTTTTTAAAAAAAAATGTCACCTGTCAATGTTGTCATATGAAAAGGCACAGTAAGTAAGAGGAAAGCAACAAAATGTTGTGGTCAATGAGGCTTGCAAAGAAAAAGAACGTGACGCTCTCTTAAAGCACCTTAAAATTCTTTGTATAAATGTCAAGAGCTGTTATGTTAAAAGTGACAGAAAAATGCAACTTGTATTTTGTAGCTTATAATAAAATATTTAAACTGGAAAGAAGAAAAGGCAAACAAATCCAATAGTTTGGTTCTTAGATACAAAGTGGGGCAGCCCCCATATCAGGCTCTCCAGATCACACTGTGCCCTATGGAGTATAAATAAACTGCAGCCATAAAGACACTTGCTGAGACAATGATTTCAATATACAGTGGTACCCAGGGTTACATACGCTTCAGGTTACATACCCTGCAGGTTACAGACTCCGCTAACCCAGAAATAGTGCTTCAGGTTAAGAACTTTGCTTCAGGATATGAACAGAAATCATGCTTCGGCGGCGCGACAGCAGCAGGAGGCCCCATTAGCTGAAGTGGTGCTTCAGGTTAAGAACAGTTTCAGGTTAAGAACGGACCTCCAGAACGAATTAAGTACTTAACTCGAGGTACCACTGTACTCCAGAACTTATAGCATAATGGACCATTAATAATACTTACCTTTAATTATTTTACAAATGCTTTAAAATAAATAACTAACATAATGGCAAGAGGAGCCTTAGCTCCATTTCCTGATCTCTTATTCACGGTTAGAGAACATTCTAACCATGAACATTCAATAAGAAAAACCAATCTAGCTACAGTTAACACATTCTCCAAACTGTATAGGCAGTTTGGAAAGAAGATGCAATGGAAGGGGAATGAAGCTTCTTAGGGGCATAAAAGGTAAAGTAAAGGACCCCTGACAGTTAAGTCCAGCCGCGAACGATTCTGGGGTTGTGGCGCTCATCTCGCTTTACTCGCTGAGGGAGCTGGTGCTTGTCCACAGACAGTTTTTCCAGGGTCATGTGGCCAGCACATTGGAGCTCACTCTGTCACGGGGATTCGAAGTGCCGAAGTTCTGATCGGCAAGCTCTAGGCTCAATGGTTTAGACCGCAGTACCACCCACATCCCATGCAATCAATTAAAACAAACAAACAAAAATCCTAGTTTTAAAAAAGGCATTTAGACTTCCCAAAAGACAAACGGGGTCATCTTTTTACTAGGGAGAGGCATTGGAAAGTAGCGATTATATATTTTCAGTAAGTTTTTTGTTCTAGCCAAGGGTCATAAGAAACTGGGTTGTACATGTAAAATGGATACGCTGGCAATTCATGCCAAAATTGCATTCTTAAAGCTACTGGTGAATCTGAATGATGAGGTCTTCCTGTCCCTAATCTCTGGGCTGAAGCCAGGGCTCTCTCCCATTCACCCCAAAGTATGGGTCGGAATTGGGAGGAGAGGGTTGTCTGTTGCTGCTGCTGCAGCAGCGGCAGCATCTGTTGCCCCAATAAAAAGGCAGGCACACTTGTAGCACAGGAGAGGGGAAGAGAGGGCTTCTTCTCCAGCTGGCACAACTCCACAGACTCTGGCTGTTATTATTTTAGGGTATCATTGTTTGGTTTTATGAGTTAATAAAACTCTACCAAGGAAAGGTCATGGGACTCACAGGGTACAAGCTATTTCACAGTAGGAAAGTGTGGATTCCGCAGAAATCTGATATCACTGCTGGGGGTTAAGCAGCTGATGGTGACAGTTTCTTGCAGATCAAACAAATAGGATTTACTCAGAACTGAATAGCTATGGCACATATCGAGGTAGGATAAGAGATGTATAAATGGAACAGATTGAAAAACGCTAAAACCTGTTCTGAATTCAAACCAAAGCCTGTCATACTCTACACACACAACTGCATTGTTTGGCACATAATCAGCATCCACCAATTAAATTATCTATGTATTGCATTCTAAAATGTCAACAAAGGACAGGAGCTTATATGTGCAGACACGCCCCTTAACATGATCAAGAGGAAATCAGAATTAGATTAGATCAAACATCCACTTCTGCTTTGGCTGAAAGTGATAGCTGCATTAGCTAAGTGCAAATGTTGCAGGGAGCCACATAACTGTAGAGAGTGTCCATGAAGTCAAAGAGAAGAGTGATCAACTCAGTGACATTCTCTCGACTCTTTTTGACACAAGTAGAGATGAGATATGACTTAAATTGGGGTTGATTCAGGATTGCTTTCTATTCTCCACCAATTTATTTTCATGTGATCTCCATATCTCATGTGATCTATTCTGAACATGCTGTTGTTTTTGCCACCATCCCATACCTAGCGTAAAATCCTCGATATAAACAAGGTTTGCTAGGAATACGCCAGCTGGGATCCAAATATATGTTGGCCTGTTCACATTACTGGCTCCACCTGAATCTCTGCAAAAAGTGACTGGGGGAAAGGATAAAGGCAGACTGTGCCTGTACGAAGAATCACCTAATTTATTTACAAATAAAATTGTCTTCTAAATATTAAGTTTATCCAAAAGAAATTACTCAGAACTTTTGGCCAGCAGCACGTTGTTGTTTAGTTGTGTCCGACTCTTCATGACCCCATGGACCAGAGCACGCCAGGCACTCCTGTCTTCCACTGCCTCCCACAGTTTGGTCAGACTCATGTTTGTGGCTTCGAGAACACTGTCCAACCATCTTGTCCTCTGTCGTCCCCTTCTCCTTGTGCCCTCCATCTTTCCCAACATCAGGGTCTTTTCTAGGGAGTCTTCTCACAAGCAGCACAAGTGATGTCAATTTTCAAGTGATGGGAAAAAAAATTATGGAACAAGCAGATTGGGCCAGATTGGGCAAATTCGCCTTCAAACCAGTGCCAGCCACAACAAAACAAATGGTATTAAAAATTCTGCATAGGTTGCACCTCACTCCAGTCTGTCTGACTCACACTGAAGGGGGTGCATGATGTTGGGTTCACAACTGCACATGTGGTGGACCTGTGATATGGCGGCAACATTCTGGGAGGAAGTATTGAAAGAAATTAGAGATAACTGGACAAAATATAGTCAGAGCCCTTGATTTGGCTTTACTTAACCTTTACTTAAGAGTGGCGCTGTGGTCTAAACCACAGAGCCTAGGGCTTGCTGATCAAAAGGTTGGTGGTTCGAATCCCCGCGATGGGGTGAGCTCCCGTTGCTCGGTCCCAGCTCCTGCCAACCTAGCAGTTCGAAAGCACATCATAGTGCAAGTAGATAAATAGGTACTGCTCTGGCAGGAAGGTAAATGGTGTTTCCGTGCGCTGCTCTGGTTCGCCATAAGCGGCTTAGTCATGCTGGCCACATGACCTGGAAGCTGTCTGCAGACAAATGCTGGCTCCCTTGGCCAGTAAAGCGAGATGAGCGCCGCAACCCCAGAGTCGTCCACGACTGGACTTAACCTTTACCTTTAACCTAGGGGACAACATGAACCTGCATTTTAAGCATCTCATTGGTCAGCTTTTATTAGCAGCAAGGCTAATGTTGTTGGCATCCGTCTGTCTTGGAAGAAATGGAATAATGCACCTTCAGGGGTAAAATAAAATCATCAGAGTTACAGCATCTGCTGTGGCTTAGAGACCAATATGGGAGAGACATGTTTTGTTGCAGCTGGACAGATGAAGGAATCCAGTTTTGCTGCTACGGGTGCCTGTGGGTAGTAATAGCTAGATATTGGAAATTCTTGGAGGGTATGACATTGACCACATGGTATAAACAAGCCTGGCAAGTACTGCTGTTAGAAGAATGAACCACTAAACCAAAAATAGCAAGCAGGATGAAACAAAGACACATTTTGGGTGGATTGGCGTACCTTTGTTATTTACAGAGCCAAAGAGGAGAACATGGGATTTCCTCCACGTTGTAAAATCTTTTGGTTGTTATGATTGCATGTGGTAACTGGAGCTGACATGCAACTGGAATGTGACAAATGAAGGTAAGCACCAATGTAATTGGACCTCTTGTCTGAAAGGATGGGAGGGTGTGGCTTTGCTCTAATACTGTTTCTTGTTGTCTTGTCATCATCATCACCACCACCACCACCACCATCACCTAGTTACAGGTAGGTAGCCGTGTTGGTCTGCCATAGTCAAAACGAAATGATAAAAAATAAAGAAAATTCCTTCCAGTAGCACCTTAGAGACCAACTAAGTTTGTTATTGGTATGAGCTTTCGTGTGCATGCACACTTCTTCAGATCGTCACCATCATCATCTTGCTGTCGCTTTAGTTCTTAATTTCAGGTTTGTTTTTAATGCTGTGTTTTTAATGTTTCATTTTATTTCATCATACTTATCACTGTTGTTGTTTTGAATTTCTTTGTTTTTATGCCATAAGTTGCCAAGGGATTTACGTATAGAACAGTCAGTAAATATTAAAAATGAAAACAAACAGAACTGCAAAAGTTGTAATTAATTTCAGTCTTATAATGTACTTTTTTGTTAACTAATTTCCTTTGCAATTTATGTAAGGTTCAAACCAGTCTGTTGACTAATTGTTTGTTGTTCTAATGCTTTGAAAATAATTTAGCTTTATTTGACAATATTCCACCAGTCAAATGCCCACACCTATTGTAAACTATGATTTAGCACCTTGTAGCCATGTAAAGTGGCCAGTCACAGGGTATGGCAGGAACATAGTCCACTTTTAACTTTTGACATTCACCTAGAATTCTTATATTGAGGGAGTGGAGTAATTTTCTTTTGAAACATGCAAGGTTATGTTCACTACATGCGAAATTTGCAAACATAAAGTCCTTAAAAATAAATTCGGCTGTACAATGGGAATGCTTCAGTGTTCACATGGCATGCGCTGTGCCCCTTGCCCTTTTGAGACTCTTAAGCTATTAGTGCACCAGCTGTTTTTCACATGAATCATGCACCTTTGTAAAGCGCACATAGTGAGCACAGCAACTGAAGTTTCCCTTCATCTGTACAGAACAGTAAATCTCTTGAGTGTAATTGTGAGAGGATACATGTATTTCCTGGATGGCAGTTTCATTCATTAGTTGGGATTCCTATTTTGGATTGCTGCCCATTCCTTCACTTGACCATAGTGGCTCACTATAAATATGAACTAGCTCCTTGCTAACAAGTTTAAGCAATTAATAAAATACTAAGATCTAATTCCATCACTGATACAGTTGAATGAATCATTTAATTTCATTTATAAACTAGCATCACTGATACATTTGGATGAAGCATCCATTTAATTTATAAACTAGCACACTAAACCTCGTTGTTCAAGATTAATTCTCCCCATCCTCCCCCCAAAAAACCCCTGAAATCTCAGTAATGGTTGGCTAGGGCTTTGCTGAGTTACCCTGAATAAGATGTCCTAAATGGCATATTGCAGCTTTGTGTTTTGCACCTGCACTGGGCCCCCAACTTTCAGAAGGCCATGCGGTTCAAGTGATTGTATTACCGAAGTTAGTGATCTGTGTCAGAATTGCAGCCGACTTCTTAATGCTATGGTCTCTTTTTTTGTTGTTAATTAAGACAGTACCCAAAAAGAAGTTACTTATTCAGTCATGAAGGCTGAATGCTCCCACTAGGCAGTCTTTTCACAATTCAATCTCCCTGATGGGATCCAAAGAGGAAATGAAACAACAAATTGTGCTCCTGATGATCTAAGCAGAAGCTGCTATTCCACAGGGAGTCCCTCCTAGGTCAATTAGTTCATCATGCTAACAGAATAGCAATCCAGAAACCAAAGCTATTGAAAGGTGAAGTTCAAGAGCTATACCAAAGTTTTTCTGCAGTTGTTATTGTTTAAAACTGGCATTTGGTTTGGCAAAAGCAGACTGAAACAGTATACAAAATAGAGAAACGGGTGGAAAATGTTAACTGAATCTATTCAGTGAGTTGCCAGACATGAAACCAGAGAATTATAGAACGGACCCAAAGCCACCAAGCCCAGACCCCACAATGCAGGAATCTCAACTAAAGCATCCATGGCAAATGGTCATTTGTAAAACTCCAGGGAAGGAGACTCCATCATCTTCCAAAGGAGTCTATTCCACTGTCAGAACAGCTCCTGCCTTTAGTACCTCTGCATACAAAAAAAAATTTAAATCCATAAATCCAAGACACATGTATTAGTAGAAATGTTTTGTCTCTAACCTGAAACAACATGAAGTATACCTGACAATAACAGAGCTCTCTTCAGAAGATGACAACCAAACCATATCTCTGGCAGAAGGAGTGAGTAATGAGATATCTCATCTCCACATCCTTGAATTGTTGTCAAACTGAGGGAAAGGGTGTTTGCAGTGGCAGCTACCAATGATGTGTCTAATTTGAAGAATATGGTCTGTATCAGATACCACTACATGCTTTGCAATCTGTGAAACACTGTTAACAAAGCAACAACTAAAGAATAAGCTAAACATCACAATTCGAGCAAAAGGTATAAGATTAACAAATCCATACAGAATTTATAATCTACAAATCAATGTTTACAGCATAAACAAAATCTCACCCAAAAGATAAACTGAGCACTGTTAATTTCCACACCCCCATGACTAATAATTTTTCCCTCTATTCAGCTTATTAAAATGCCCATCCGCATGATGCCCATAGCAGCAACTCTCTTCTCAGGGTTCCTCAGGCTGGAAGTGGGGCAGAACTGGTGACACCAACTACACTGAAATATACTTGGAGTCGAGTGTGAATTTCATGCTCTTTATTCAGCTCGTAGTAGCAACGAATGAAACTTTTCCCAAAACGTCTAGTACAGTGTTTCCCAACCTTTTCTGGGCAAAGGCACACTTGTTTCATGAAAAAAATCTCGAGGCACACCACCATGCCAGATGGGGAAAGGTCACTTTTTACTTATGTAAAAAAAAAATAAAAAAATAGTAACAGCATAGAAGGTAATGGTTAGGCTAGCATCCCTCTTCCAAATATGCTAGGTTTTTATTTGCAGGGACTGTTCTACATGGGAAAGCATTCAGCACTGTCATTCTCCCATCTGCCATCTGAATTGGTACTATTCTGGGTCAACTTACTCTGCTGCATGTGTAGATGAAAATGGCACCAAGTGTGGGGGAGGGGGCAGAACAGGTTTCAGATACAGGATATTAAGCATACACGTACTTCAGATTGAACTGGTTGCTTGCTTTGCAAGTTTTCATTTCCCAAATGACTGCCTTGGCAAGTGCAATACCTACCAGGCTCAACGCCGGTCTCGCGCTGCCCCTTCCCGCGCTCTCAAGGACCCGGGAGGAGGAAGGCGTGAAGGCAATCCCGAAGGCGTGAAAACCTCGCGCATGCGCAGGCCTTCCGCCTGCAACAGCCCAGTAGGCCGGCCGAAGCGAGCGGCGATGGGATGTGGGAGGGAGCTCGCTTGCCGCCCCACGTGTGCCTATGTGGGGCACGTTACAGCCCCGTGACGTCAGCGCCACGCAGGCAGCCAGACGGCGAGAGCCCCACGCTGGGCGGCCTCTCCTCGCCGCCGCCGCCCCGCCTCTCGCCGCCCGACTCGCCCGCCTCCCTCCCACGGCACACCAGGCAACGTCTCGCGGCACACTAGTGTGCCACGGAACACCGGTTGGGAAACACTGGTCTAGTATATATACATTATTTACAGAATGGGCCCCACGTGATTGGCTAATTCCGGGCTGCTCCTGTAGGCCAATCAGGTTGTGGATTCACTTCATCCAGAAGCCTGATTGGCTGCTTCTGCAGGCCAATCAGGTAGCTGATTCACTTCCACCTGGAGCTGCATTGGGTGGCTTCTGAGGACCAATCAGACTGCTGCATTCTGGATCCTATTAGTCTAGGATTCAGCTCAGTATGTAACACCCACCCTGATGGCAAGCAGAGTCTGTCTCTCCCCTCACAGTTCTTCCTCTGGAAACAGCTCCATTATGTAGCCTCCTAAGGGGCAAGGCAGGTGGGAAAAGCCATTACCTGCTGGCCAACACAGAGTCTCTCTCCCCCTCAAACCATGAAGAGCAAACCATGCCACATATAGCAAAATGAAGGGAATGTAGGCAAGCGGGGACAGTATGAAAAAGGAGTGTAAACTATTAATGGTGTGGAGTGAGTGTCTAAATAGGAAATTCTCCTTCCTCTCTCATAATATTGGAACAGGGGATGCCCAACGGCTAAATGTTCAGAACTTCTTAGTCAAACTGTGAAATTCATTGCCTGAAGATCGGTGGCCACCGATGCAGACAGCTTTAAAGGTGGGCAGAACTCATCGGAGGATACAACTGTCAGGGTCTTTAGACCACAAGGGCTGTATACCCACACACAGTATTGTTGTTTTTCAGGGGGTACTCATGGATAAGCAGCACTGGTACCTCGTTGTTGTTGTTAAAAAGTGTGGCACTTACTGTAACAACTTCATGATGAGTAAAGGTAAAGGACCCTTGGCAGTTAAGGCCAGTAGCGAACGACTCTGGGGTTGTGGCACTCATCTTGCTTTACTGTCCGAGGGAGCCGGCGTTTGTCCGCAGACAGTTTTTCTGGGTCGTGTGGCCAGCATGACTAAGCTGCTTCTGGCGAACCAGAGCAGTGCACAGAAATGCCGTTTATCTTCCCACTATTTATCTACTTGCACTTGACATGCTTTCGAACTGCTAGGTTGGCAGGAGCAGGGACCGAGCAACGGGAGCTCACCCCATCACGGGGATTTGAACCGCTGACCTTCCGATCAGCAAGCCCTAGGCAGCATCTATTTTTCTAGGGGGGGAAGCACTTCCCACATCCCACATCCTTCAGAAGAAGTTGAGTAAGCAAAGGAAGCTTACGGAAGATATTGAGTAGATTCGCCACCTTCCAGTGTGTTTTTATGCCTCTTGGGCTCTCTAAGAGTTCAGTTTCCCTGGCTGTTGCTGAACTGGAGGGATGCCATATCCTAGAGCTCCTAGTGGTTGTTAAAAAGTGGTTCTACCAGCTTGTTGCAGTACAGTGGTACCTCGGGCTAAGAACTTAATTCGTTCTGGAGGTCCATTCTTAACCTGAAACTGAAGCACCATCTTAGCTAATGGGACCTCCTGCTACCACTGCGCCGCTGGAGCACGATTTCTGTTCTCATCCTGAAGCAAAGTTCTTAACCCGAGGTACTATTTCTGGGTTAGCGGAGTCTGTAACCTGAAGCGTATGTAACCTGAAGCGTATGTAATCCAAGGTACCACTGTATATGGCTTGCTTCAGCAAGGACCTTTAAAAAAGATCCTTATGCTCTTGAATGAACATTAAATTCCTCCTTCCCCATCCTAACGCAGGTGGGGAAGAGTAGAAAGAAAAGTTTTCTTTGTGAGGTAGTCCCTATTATAGATAGCACTCCTCCCATCACAGGAAAAGCAGCTTTGCAAAGCCCTGCCTCTTTGGGGGGAACCAGTCCATACAAAGATACTATTATCCATTTTGTCTTTCAGCGGTGGAGAATACGTTTATTTACCTACCCCCAGAGGTTTTGGAGATTAATGATCACATTGAGCTTGGGAAACAACGATATAGAGGACAGACAGCTGTATTCTTTCTAAAAACATAACAACATCCCTTAAAATATGTTGCCAAGACTTAAGAATGCAGAGATTCCAAAGAAAAATACGGAGTTTCTTCTTAGAAAGGCTCTCTCAAACTATTGCAACTATCAGCATTTGTAAAAGAAAGTAAAATTCTCCGTATTGGTGTGACTTTATTACTGGAGATACCAAGAAAGGTGAACAAAAGTGTTCCTAGTTGGATCAGGGCCATCCACAACAGAGTAACTCAGCTACCCTTCAGAAAGCAGTTTGTGGGAGAGGGAGGGAATCAATGGTGTCTGTTTCACAGTGGTTCCAACGCGTAAATAAAAATAACTGTGTAATCCAGATAAATGTTATTGAAACATTGTAGGTATTCACAGCCTGTTTCAGTTCTGTGTGGCTATTACATATTTAATAACTATGCACAACACTCTGAAATAAAGATGCCTGCAAACAGTTGCCCTTCCCCAACTCCCCCCAAAACCTATGTTGTGGCATGAGTTCTAGTTCCAGAATCACTGCTGGGACATTTATGCTCGGCCCACCATTTGTGTCTGCAAATGTTGAATCCCTGGCAGAAATTATGAGTTTCAGTTTCCTTTTGGGTTTTCAAGGACTGCTGGTACAAGTTCCCCAACATGGAAATATGCTCTGCCAAGCCCTAGAGTGTGTCTTCTACCCTTGCCCCAAGGTTTGGGAGGAAAAACAAGAAGCAGTTGCAGAGAAGCTTGCACCAACCACTCTAAAGAAGCAGAACTCTTTTCCAGAAGGCTCAGATCTTTTTGGTCCAAGCAATGGGATGTTCATACACCCTTATTCTGAAAAGCGCTGACAACAGGGCCTATTAATGTCAATTACTTTCTGTATTTTCATGGGGCTAAACTTTAAGCCCTTTAACTAATTCACCCCACATGTTCAGTGAATGCATGGAGAGGAAAGAGGAGTCATTCATGTAGATCATACCCTTGATGTCAGAATGTCCTCAGGCCATGCCCACAAGCAACAATCGTTCACCTGAACATCTGTAAAAGAGCCTCTATCCACATTCAGCTGAGCATGCATTGGGAATTCCACAAAATCAAGAACCTGGAAAAATCAGAATTCTCAACTGCAGGGGGAAAGGGTCCTTATGTACCCATGCAAGGACCAGTCTCACATTTATTCACACCTGGTTTTCTCTGCAGGACATGTGTGTGTGTTGCATGTGTGAATGTACTTAAAAGGTAAAGGTAAAGGACCTCTGACAGTTAAGTCCAGTTGCGAACAACTCTGGGGTTGCAGTGCTCATCTTGCTTTACTGGTCGAGGGAGCTGACGTTTGTCCACAGACAGTTTTTCCAGTTCATGTGGCCAGCATGACTAAGCCGCTTCTGGTGAAACCAGAGCAGCGCACGGAAACACCATTTACCTTCCCACCGGAGCGGTACCTATTTATCTACTTGCACTTTGAGGTGGTTTCGAACTGCTAGGTTGGCAGGAGCAGGGACCGAGCAACGGGAGCTCACCCCGTCGCGTTGATTCGAACCACCAACCTTCTGATCGGCAAGTCCTAGGCTCTGTGGTTTAACCCACAGCACCACCCACGTCCCTAATTGGGTAATATAGAAATGCCTAAATAAATAGATAGAATTTAAAGTCAGACACAACAGTAATATTACCATACAGATGTAACCAATTCAGATGGCATGAACCTTTTAATACAATAAAGTGGTAGCTTAACATAAACATTTTCTAGTGTATAAAATCCAGGAAACACAAAGTCACGTATTAACACTATAGGCAGTTATTTCTAACAAACCAGGAACTTTGGAAGTAGAAAAAAAAAATGCTGGCATCCGTGATCTCACAGAAGTGAAGATGTGAAAGCACAACGAGCATGATGAATAGGATACAAACCTGACTAAGGTAGCAAGGTTAGCTCTTAGCTTACACGGCTTAACAATCTTCTATTTGTTCTACATTCCTGGAGCCCACACATATGATGTCAGCTGTTAGCAGCAGAGTCGGTTGGGACTCAGGCAAGCCAGAATACCATTATGCAGATCAACTGAGAGCAAAGCCAAAGGAACCAAGCTGCAGATTTCTCTAGATCCCCAAACGAAAGGCAAGTTAGTAGCAACCTAAAGAAAACGTCTTGCTAATAATAGGTGAAGTAAATAAAGTGCATTATAACAAACAGATGATAATACATGGAATTAATATTTCACCAGTTGGCCATGCAAATTAATAAAAAAATGAAAGAACAAGAATTAGAGCTATGATGTTTGGATGGAAAAAAACCCAGAGCACATGATTTCTATTAACCAAGCCAATGCATTTATCCATATATATTTTAGATCATAAATTGGCCAGATTGACATCTTGGGGTCACTTCCAACTCAGTGGTTCTTGATTCTGAGAAAGGGGATTATTGGTCCAGAAACCTGCTTGACAGGTTTTGCCAAGGCACATCTATCCTTCAGTAAACTGGCAGGCTGATGGCCATTCATGGCCAAAAAATATGGGGCACCTCCCCCCTTCCCTCTTAGGAATGTTGTGATCCAACTGCATAGTTTGTAGAGTGAGACTAGAAGAGATACAGAAGAGACACAAGAGACAGGCTGCTCTCTAAAAGAATGACCGTCTCCCTAAAGGACTTTGGGACATCTCTCTGAGCGTTTAATGCTATAAAGGTAAAGGGACCCCTGACCATTAGGTCCAGTCGTGGCCGACTCTGGGGTTGCAGCACTCATCTCACTTTATTGGCCGAGGGAGCCGGCATACAGCTTTGGGGTCATGTGGCCAGCATGACTAAGCTGCTTCTGGCGAACCAGAGCAGCGCATGGAAACGCCGTTTTCCTTCCCGCCGGAGCGGTACCTATTTATCTACTTGCACTTTGACATGTTTTCGAACTGCTAGGTTGGCAGGAGCAGGGACTGAGCAACGGGAGCTCACCCCGTCACGGGGATTTGAACCGCTGACCTTCTGATCGGCAAGTCCTAGGCTCTATGGTTTAACCCACAGCTCCACAGAAAACCAACCTGCATATTTCTATACATACATAAGCACAAGAAAGCCTCCAACCTCTTACAGCTCAGAGACATGGAGCAAACACAACAGTAGAGCAGAAATTAACTGCATGTTATCATTACTATTATTTCACCTCTGTGCGGATTTTTGGATTGCTACTCCTTCAGCATAGGGACCTGCCGAACTCGTCATTTGTAAACTGTGGCATACATAGGTAGTGCTAGATTATGCATTGTCCAAAGCTAGTTTAACTCAGTCGGTTTAAACCCATTAAAACTAGCGCACATGATGAACTTAGCTTCGTTAATTTCAAAGTAAGTAATTTCTCTGAATACAACAACCATGGGTTGCATTAAATTAAGTCGTACTCAAGAGTACAGTTTATAGTCCTGTATATGCTGATGAAGTCTTCTCCCTGCCACCTACACCGGTAGAATGAGCTGTCACTCCCTTTGGAAGATCTTTTCCCTGCAAACCAAAGGGCTGAACAATCACCACCTTCACCCATAGAGCAGTGTTTCCCAACCGGTGTTCCGCGGCACACTAGTGTGCCGCGAGACGTTGCCTGGTGTGCTGTGGAAGGGAGGCGGGCGAGTCGGCGGCGAGAGGTGGGGCGGCGGCGGCGAGGAGAGGCTGCCCAGCGCGGGGCTCTCGCCGTCTGCCTGCCTGGCTGCCTGCGTGGCGCTGACGTCACGGGGCTGTAACGTGCCCCACATAGGCACACGCGGGGCGGCGAGCGAGCTCCCTCCCACATCCCATCACCGCTCGCTTCGGCCGGCCTACTGGGCTGTCGCAGGCGGAAGGCCTGCGCATGCGCGAGGTTTTCGCGCCTTCGGGATTCCCTTCACGCCTTCCTCCTCCCGGGTCCTTGAGAGCGCGGGAAGCGGCAGCGCGAGACCGGCGTTGAGCCTGGTAGGTATTGCGCTTGCCAAGGCAGTCATTTGGGAAATGAAAACTTGCAAAGCAAGCAACCAGTTCAATCTGAAGTACGTGTATGCTTAATATCCTGTATCTGAAACCTGTTCTGCCCCCTCCCCCACACTTGGTGCCATTTTCATCTACACATGCAGCAGAGTAAGTTGACCCAGAATAGTACCAATTCAGATGGCAGATGGGAGAATGACAGTGCTGAATGCTTTCCCATGTAGAACAGTCCCTGCAAATAAAAACCTAGCATATTTGGAAGAGGGATGCTAGCCTAACCATTACCTTCTATGCTGTTACTATTTTTTTATTTTTTTTTTACATAAGTAAAAAGTGACCTTTCCCCATCTGGCATGGTGGTGTGCCTCGAGATTTTTTTCATGAAACAAGTGTGCCTTTGCCCAAAAAAGGTTGGGAAACACTGCCATAGAGGACTGTGGCTGTAGAGCCAGGATCGGCAGCCTAAGACCCATGGGCCGGAAGCAGCCCACCGAGGCCGTTTAACCAGCCCATGAGCTACCCCTGAACTGAGCCGCCTGATCAGCAAGTCCCCACGCGCTGAGCTAAACCAGCACGACGCAGCACAGGGACTCTCTTCTGCGGCTCTGGAAATTGCTTCTGCGCAGTTGCGATTTTCAGCCTCTGGGCATATGCAGAAGCGATTTCCGGCACCGCGGACATGCGCAGATGCGATTTTCGGCATCACGCTGCGCCAGTCCGGCCCATGGAGGATCTCCACGGGAGTAAGCCTTGCCGACTCCTGCTATAGAGCATGGGTAGGCAATCTAAGGCCTGAGGGCCGGATCTGGCCCAATTGCCTTCCAAATCCAGTCTGGGAATCAGCGTGTTTTTACATGAGTAGAATGTGTCCTTTTATTTAAAATGCGTCTCTGGGTTATTTGTGGGGCATAGGAATTCATTCATATTTTCCCCCCAAAATATAGTCCGTCCGTCCCAAGGTCTGAGGGACAGTGGACCAGTCCCCGGCTGAAAAAGTTTGCTGACCCCTGCTATAAAGGATGAAGATGCTGGACCAGGATGTAAAATCACATTTGCCCTGATGAAATGTATGGAGCTGGGGATCAGAAGACAGAGTCCCCAAGAAGCAGAACTTACTGTAACCAAGAGAACTGCCTGTAAGGTAACAAGTTTACATCACAGATAGTCACAGGTTCAAAGGGAGGACCTGTTAATGTTGACAGGGCACAATTTAAATTCCAGGCTGGGAACCTGTGTACAACTGATAAGCAGCGGCGTAGCGTGGGTTGTCAGCACCTGGGGCAAGGCAAGTAATTTGCGCCCCCTAACCCCTAACCTGCCGTCGCTGCCAGCTTCTTCTTGCTGCTGCCTGGGCTGGGGTATTTATGGTAAGGTAGCCATGGCGGCGGCGGCGGATCCGTGTCAGGTGATCTGAGGCGAGTTGCCGCTGGCGCTGCCGCCCAAACAACACCGCTTGCCCGGAGGAGGAGCGCAGAGAGGCGAAGAAAATGCAACATGGCCCAGCAGCTGCAGCAGCAGCAGCAGCGGCGGGGCTGTGAGGAGGAGCTGCCTGGCACGCCCTCCGCGGCCCTGACGCGCGGGGACCGCAGCGAGCGCTGAAAGCCGCTGCCAGCTCGTTGGTTCCGCGAGACATGGGGCTCTGCTACAGCCTGCGCCCGAGGCTCTTCGACGACTCTGGAGGCGGAGAGCGGCCCCCCCCCCCCGATGTTGCACCCGGTGCAGCCGCCCCCCCTGCACCCCCCACACTACGCCACTGCTGATAAGAGCCACTTTTTTCATGATTTTAGGTGTGTATATGTATCATCCTTTAAGTATACACCTAAAAATTATGTGTGAAGTGTCTCAATCATATCACAGTTGTTCTTTTTTCCTATTTCATTCATATTTAGTGCATATACCCTGAAGCTTTGGAGCATACCACAAATGATGTTCAAAGTTCTACAACAAAATAAAAATTATTTATATTTCCATTTATCATCATGAGTTGATCCTGAGTGTCAACAGGCATACTTCTTGCAATGTGAGCAAATGCAGAAAAAAACAGCCCCTCTCAACTTCAGTGTAAGCAGCCCTACAGCTCAATGGTAACTTACTGGTGTATTTTAAAAATATTTTCCAGCTCAAAACCACCTGTTGGCTATAATAGGAGCCCTCTGCCAACAGTTGTCAAAGAAAATCTGACATGTATGAAAGCTTATGTTAAACTACATCTTTCCTACTAATCCAGAAGTGGTGGATTGTGGTTATCGTGGTTGATAATTTTTGCTCCCAAACTCTTTACTAAGGCATCAATCCTATATGCATGTTACTGAGAGTAAGTACCACCGAACTCCATGGGTATGACTTGCAAAAGGGCATGCTCTGTCATAAATCATATTTAATGATGTCAATCAAATGGCTTCAAACTTAGAGCCAAGTGGTCATCTCGTCACATTTTGAAGATAACACATTGTACGGTAAAGTCCAAGTTTCTAGACACAGTATTTGCTTCCTGTATTCAATTGTTTCCTAGGAAGCCCCTAGCTCTTGACTGTGAAGTGCAGTTGGCCCTCAGGGCTTAAGTTAGAAGGATTTTGGTTTAAACAATTCGTAGAATTCAGCTGCAGTTGACCAATGATGCCTTGCTTTCCAAGTAGAGATATTTCAATACTTAGTAAGCATTTTTTCTGCAAATGCAACGATTAAATTGGCTTCACAGTGAAAGCTGCCTCACCATCCCCAAACCAACTATTAAAGATACAGTTCAACAAAGCATGGGAATGACTTATTTGTACAAAATAAGGCTGCAATTTCAAATATGAATTCTTGAGTAAAGGTTTCTGATTTCTGGTGTACATTGACCCTAAAAAGGAAATGCGTAAAAGGCCCTGCTGGCCTATTTATACGGTGTGACTGGCAATAAGAAACTTATTAAAGAAACCAAGCTTAAAATATGCTCAGGAAAGGCAGCTAAAATTTGTAATATAGCCTGTTATATTTTCAATGAATTGCATTTCTAGTAATTCTAAAAAAAATCCCAAATATATAAATGAAAATATGCTTGAAATCACTGATGAATAAAAAAATGTGGGCTTAATCATTGCTCTTTCATAATTGAAAATTTGTCAAATACAGGCATCACCTTTAAAAAACAACCACCCTTCAGCTTCTCTAAAAAGTACAACATTTTTAAAAATATAGTAAAATAATATTATGGTAAGACCTGAACACTTAACTTTAATTTGCCTTTCAGCAGTAACTGAACTGAATATAGACCAATTCCTCACATTTCGAAAAGTTGCTAGTGGTGAATATGTAAGGAAATATAAGTGCACATATCCATCAAAGATTAGACCAAGGTGCATTCAATCCCTCGTTTCCCTTCCCTTTCTGTCTTTGATTGTTTTACCCTGGAAAGAACCATGAACACCAAACTATACAACCACAACCAAATTCCCCATGGTATCCTCTAGCAGCACCCTGGGCACCCAGGAAGAGCAGACAAAACATGAAAGAGGTATGTGTTAACACTAAAGGTGCACAAAAACATTTCCTGTAGGTAGGCAAATCTTCCACTTGTTGCAACATAAACGGGGTATTAAGGCGGCTGACTTGAGCTCTCATGGTCAGTTCTGAAAGAGTTCCACTCTCTACAACCATGGCTGCTGCTGCTGCCATAATTTGTTCCATATATCAGTGCACATCTGACTACACAAACAGAGATTCTAGGTAAACAAGAAGCTTGGAGCAGAGTCTTCAATTAAAATCCACAGGTATCAGTGGAACTTACAAATAAATATGCCTAGAGGCTTTGGGCAAGAGTTCGATCATTGAGAGCTTCTTAGAGGTTATTTCTAAGACTATTAGCACTTTTTTAAAAAGTACACTGAAAAATATTCAAGAACAATATTGAGACTGTTACAATCCTATGCATACTTACTAGACATTGGACACAGCGGTACTTACATTCAAGAAAGGATTCACAGGATTAGGTTGTCATTTAGTTACAACACTTCTTTATATGCTTCTATTGCAATTACATCTCTACTACAAGCAGCGTCACAAGATATTTATTCCAAACAAAAAAGCAATGCATGCTTTTTCAATTCAGTAGAATATTTTCCAAAATTTCATTATAATGTTTTTGGTCATTTGAAGAACTACCTTCCCGAAGGGTGCAATGCTAAGCCTATTGAAAGCAGTCATTATAGAACCAAAGAATCGTTATTCAACGAAGAACCTGACAATCTGTATTTCTCTAGCCTGAGGTCCCAGCACAGTTAACAAATAGAATGAAATTATTAACGGAGATTTTCACAGTTATTTCTTAATTAATTACTGCATACACACAAATGAAAACTGGAGTGGGCATATGCCTATTTTTCCCCTTTATAAAATTCATTATGGCAAGTCTTACTTTTTCAAACACCACTAATGTTTCATATCACTGCACACCAGTGCACAACCACAATTGTGCTATTCTTTATACTTGCTGAAGGACATATATTGAGTCTATAGAGTAATCTTCTGGTATTTTTTAATATTACAGATTGCAAAAGAAAAGGCCACACTATGATCACCGAACCATGTAATAATTCTTCCTAGGAAGTCTCAAGGGAGATAAAGATAACAGAAACTAACCTTTAGAAATTAGACTAGGGACCCAGCTATCATAACAATACTGGTTGAGTTAAAATGCTCAGACTCCAGGGAACGGGACACATGGCATCACTCTGCAAACAGCATAACCTTTTCCCCATTCCCTGATTTATTTTAATATGGGTGGAAATTATCTGCTGCAGTTGCTGATTAAAATCCCTAAGAAAAAAAATGGAAATGGCCGGTGCCTGTTACAACCTTGAACATATCCTTATACCTTCAGATCCCCATACACATAAAAGGGCTTATTAATACATGCCTCTGCTTGTATATATCAAGAAAAGCAAACCTCCCTACTGCTTAGCAAACTTCTTTGCAAAACTTTGTTGTTGTTGTTTTTATATTAGTAAATTTATTTAAGATTCGACAATAACAATAAATCAACAATAACTAATACATCAATTCACTATTTGCTACAGTTGACCATCTTTAACAATAGTTAAACTACAAAACATCACTTCGAGAGAGTCAACTTTTAATATTTAACTTTATCTCTTTCTTAGCAGATCAGAAAAAAAGGAGACTAAAAGAAAAAAGTGAGAAGAGAAAAAAAATCAGAAAGGAAGAAAAGAAGAAAGAAATTAATAAAGAAAAGAATAAAAAGGGGAAATAAATACATTTAACTTCCAATTAGACTCATTGTATTATTGTTTCTATTGTTCTTTCACACACAGTTCCAAATTACTGTATTGCTTTCTTTGTTTTTATTGTTTTAACAAAAACATTATGTTTCTTATTTTACAAGAATCATTCTAGTTCTGCCAGGAGATGTTGATTATTACATTAGTTTTCCAGGTATTCTTTAAAGATTTCCCATTTTTCTGTATTTTCTGTTTTGGAAATCCTCTGACTCTCCCTGTCATCATATCCAACTACAAATATTCTATCATTTGGACCTGCCACTCATTTATTGTAGGTGTTTTATCACTCTTCCAGTTTCTTGCTGCTGCTGTCGTGTACATAAAAAGTGGTCTAACATCTTTTTTGATTTCTGGTGACATTATAATTAGGAGGAAGGTTTCAGATTTTTTCTTAAATTTGCAAAACTTTGGAGAAGTCAGAGCCAGGTTTAACTGTAGACTACCTGCCATAAATCATGACAAAGTAAAATAAAGAAATGAACCCAGCTGGGCATACACACATTTCTGGGCACACATTTCTGGGGACCCAGACTCTAGAACTGCAGGTCAGATGCAGAAGTGCAAAGTGTCATGGCATAGAATTTTCACTACCAAGAGTAAAATTGCATACAATCACCAGTTGTGTGAACGTTTTCCCCAACTGCTACTGGAACCTGTAATCAGGATTGGAAGCTACACACTTTGGGTGTGGGTAGGGAGCACATATTCCTTTCTCTGTGAGCATTTTTATTTACTAAGCTTAAAGAAATGACAAACCTAGACAGCATCTTAAAAAGCAGAGACATCGCCTTGCCAGTGTGGTGTAGTGGTTAAGAGCAATAGACTCGTAATCTGGGGAACCGGGTTCGTGTCTCCGCTCCTCCACATGCAGCTGCTGGGTGACCTTGGGCTAGTCACACTTCTCTGAAGTCTCTCATCCCCACTCACCTCACAGAGTGTTTGTTGTGGGGGAGGAAGGGAAAGGAGAATGTTAGCCGCTTTGAGACTCCTTCGGGTAGTGATAAAGCGGGATATCAAATCCAAACTCTTCTCTTCTTGCCAATAAGAAGACTCTTCTTGTCCGTATTGTATGGAAGTGAGAGCTGGACCATAAAGAAGGCTGATCACCAAAGAATTTATGCTTTTTAATTATAGTGCTGGAGGAGACTCTTCAGAGTCCCATGGACTGCAAGAAGATCAAACCGATCCATTCTTAAAGAAATCAGCCCTGAGTGCTCACTGGAAGGACAGATCGTGAAGCTGAGGCTCCAATACTTTGGCCACCTCATGAGAAGAGAAGACTCCCTGGAAAAGACCCTGATGTTGGGAAAGATCAAGGAGAAGGGGACGGCAGTGGACGAGATGGTTGGACAGTGTTCTTGAAGCTACCAGCATGAGTTTGACCAAACTGTGGGGGGCAGTGGAAGACAGGAGTGCCTGGCGTGTTCTGGTCCAAGGGGTCACGAAGAGTCGGACATGACTAAACAACTAATCAATAATCTATGCTAACATGGTGTTAGATCAATTTGTCAGAATATAAAGCTTGCATGCCAAGTACTGCAGACAATTGGCTGCTTTCTGGGGAAAATTCAAAACATCAATTGTTTCCAACCTATTTCCATTTATCTGTTGCTCTTCCTGTCTGGATTCAGAGGAATGTGGGAAAGTTGTTGCTAGTTTTCATGGAACTTTGAAGTGTCAGGCATAGCCCTACTGGCTTTAGCCCAAACGTAGCAGAGTTTTCCTGCACAGCGAGGAAGCTAGTTGCGGCAGTAATGACTAGTCAGCTAGACTCAGAATAACTATTTACAGGATTTATTAAAAGGAAAAAATAAAACCAGCAGAGTTTCTGCATACAAATAAAAGCAAAATAAATCCTTTCTTTCTCTCTCTCTCAAAACCATACACAGCACTTCTAACTCCTAACACACCTCACACCAAACTGTGCTAGCAATCCTAGATAACAGAGTTGAGTGCTGGTCGTTAACCAATCAGAGTGAGTAGTTTCTAGGTCAAGCAGACCTGGGCTTTCTGCCAAGAGTAAATTGACACCAGCTTGAGTTAATTGGTGAAGCTAGAATCTGCAAGTTTCCCACGAGAACCAATTAACAGAAACTGAACACCCCCTCACAGATTCTGCTGAACAATTAACACCAAATACACCTATGTAAGAGATCATTTTTCCAGCAAACCTAAACCCTTGCACATTCGCTTGTTCTTTATCTTTGCCAATGGTTTAGTTAATACATCTGCTACATTTTCTTCACTTGATACATAAGTACAGGTGATTACATTGTCTTGTACACAGCAACGTACATTTTGGTATTTTACAGAGATATGTTTTGAACGTGATTTGAAACCCTCTGTTTTA
Source organism: Podarcis liolepis (assembly GCF_965112155.1). Taxonomy (NCBI): domain Eukaryota; kingdom Metazoa; phylum Chordata; class Lepidosauria; order Squamata; family Lacertidae; genus Podarcis; species Podarcis liolepis. The sequence goes on along the minus strand of NC_139564.1, from coordinate 68,336,111 downwards.
CTTAAGGTTATACAAGCTTGATTATCAATGTAAACTTGTACTGGTTCTCCACAATTTACATTTAAATCTGCCAACAAATGCTTGAAATAAATCACCTCGTTGCACAATTCACTCAATGCGGCGTACTCTGATTCCGTTGATGACACACTTACAACGTCTTGCTTGCGTGACCGCCAGCTGATTAAAGCTCCACCGACCATTATAACTAGTCCTGTGACAGATTTTCTATCTGGCAAATTTCCCCAGTCACTATCACAGTAGCAACTCAACATTTCATCCTCTGAAGAATTTAATTGTAACATATAGCCAATTGTCTGTTTGAGATACCTCAGAACTTGTTTTACCCCTTTCCAGGCATTTAGTGTGGGTTTTGAGACCAATCTACTTAATATGCCTACTGCGTAGCTAATATCAGGTCGGGACCACTGTGCTATATACAATAAACTTCCAACTACAGAGTGATATACATCAGGATGTTCAAATTCAGGACTCTCATCTATATGAAGTGTTTTTATGAAACCTGGATCCATAGGCACCGCTGCCCCTTTGCAATCCTGCATCCTGTATGTAGTCAGTAGTTGTTTAACTTTGTTCTGCTGACTAATTAGGCAGCTGCCATCTTGGGCCCAGCACACTTCCAACCCTAGATATGTCCTAACCGGGCCTAAGTCTTTCACTTTGAACTTACTGGACAATTGCTTGGCAAACCTTTTAGTTTGTTTATCTGTTTTGCAAGCATACAAAACATCATCTACATAAATCAGACAAAACTCTTGATCACTGCCTGTACCACGTACATAAACACAATTGTCAGCTGTACTCTGCTTGAAGCCAAATGACACTAAGGCCTCATGGAAGCATTTGTTCCAAGATCTTGCAGCCTGTTTGAGACCATATAGAGCTTTGTTTAATTTCAACACTCTATTGGAACCTGTCTCATAACCAGGCGGTTCGGCTAGATACAGGTCTTCTGATATTGATGCATGTAAATATGCAGTCTGAATGTCAAAATGGTTTAACAGGAGTTTTCTCTTTGCTCCAAGTGTTAAAATCAGCCTTACACTGTCCCCCTTAGCAGTAGGGGAAAAAGTCTCGTCATAATCTTTTCCAGGCCTCTGAGAGTATCCTTGAGCAACTAAACGAGCTTTGTATTTGTACTCTCCTGTCACCAGAGGTTTAAGTTTGTACACCCACCTGCAGCCTACAATCTTTGCCCCCTCAGGCGCTGCTACTGGTGTAAAAACCTTGTGCTCATTCAAAGAGGACATCTCTTCCTCCATTGCCTGTTTCCAGAGCTCTGCCTCCTCTTTTGGTAACTTTAACACCTCCTGAAAACTCTTGGGTTCTGCAATTACACTAAACACATTTTCAGTATCTGGAGAAAAACGCACCGGAGGCACTCCTTTGTTTTGTCTTTTAGATCTTCTGGGAGAAAATTTTTCTTCTGACCCACTTTCCTCCTCAGAACTACGACCTCTCTTTTGTTGCTTAGCAACTGGTCTCTGGCTAACTCCACTTTCTTGAGAGCTCTTATCTGAACTTTCCTCCCCCTCAGACTCTGATTCTCTATGTTTACCTTCAGAGTCATGAAGCTCCTGGGAAGGTTCAAACCAAACCTCAGTATTGGCATGTAGTCTCTCCCAGCCACTATGTTCACAAAAACTGGCATTCCTGGAGATCACAATGCCATTTGTCCCTTCAGCAAAGCGGAAACCTTTTCCCAGCTCCTGGTAACCCACAAACACTAACTGTTTGGTCTTAGGATCTCCCTTCTTCCTCATTTGTTTCGGAATTAATACCCAGGCTTTTGATCCAAACACATGCAAGTGGTCAATTTTAGGTTTTTTCTGAAACAATTTAAAGTACGGGGTTGTACCTATTGTTTGATGAAAGAGCCTATTTTGGAGATAACACGCGGTGAGCATGCTCTCCCCCCAATAAGACATGGGTAAATCAGCATCATCAAGCATGGCAAACATCATATCTTGTAAAGATCTGTTTTTTCGCTCTGCAACGCCATTCTCCTCTGGGGAAAAAACGTTCGTTTTTCTATGCCCAATGCCACGCTTTTGTAACCAATCTTTAAAGGCATTTGACATAAATTCACCACCTCTGTCCGTCTGAATCCTTTTGAGTTTAATGGACAGAAATCTTTCCACAGATGCCACCCAGCCTTTAAACTTAGTGAACACGTCACCCTTATTCTTCATGGGAAAAACCCAAGAATAACGCGTGGCGTCATCCACAATTGTTAGTGAAAAACGCGATCCACCCCTGCTTACAGCAAATGGACCAATTACGTCCATGTGAACCAGCTGTAGCGGTGACTCACTAACTCTGTCACTTCTGGGGTAAGAGACTCTGTGGGTTTTAACCTTTTTACACACATTACAATCAAGGTACTTGTTACAACTCTTTAAATTACCCCCATCAGCCAATTCAGACATTTTTAGTACACTTTTCCAGCAAGCATGCCCCATTTTCCTATGCAATAAGTGCACACAGTTGTCATGTATAGCTTTGTTATTCGCTGCAGGCTGAGATTTACTGACTACTGCTGCAACTTGAGATCCTGCTTTAAGCCAAAACAAGCCTCCCTCTGACTTAGCAGTGCCTAAAATCTCACCAGCCTTCTTAATAATGCAACTGTCTCCTTCAAAATACACTTTAAACCCAGCTTTTAGCAAACAATCTACAGACATCAGATTGCTCCTTAATGAAGGCACACAAAGTACATTTTGCAGGCATTCACGAAGACAAGGAACAAAAACTGCACCCCCCGAAATCACTTCGGAAGTACTTCCGTCTGCTAGAGCAACCTGGCTGCGCTGTGCTGAGTTCTTGGAAACAAATAATTCATCTGAATTCACGATGTGGCGAGACGCTCCCGAATCGACCACCCAGACCGCTTGTTTCTCATCAGCAATCTTGACCTCGCCGGTCACCAGCTGAGCCGACTGTTTTCGTTTGAAGAATTTCTTTTTACGCTGCTGCTGCTGCTGATCTCGTCTCTGCTCCTGCACCGGCAACTGAGACTTGACCAACTCCGGACATTGTCGTTTTAGATGCGCTGAAGACCCACATCGGAAACAACGCCTAACAGCAAACGCTGACTCCTCACCAGTACGCTGCTTTTGCTTCACCTCTGGCACGGCATGAGAACTCCTTCCAAACCGCCCACCTGTAGAAGCCTCTGCAGCCACCGACCTTTCTTGCCTCTTCTGCCATTCTTCAATCAAACGCCCAGTAACGTAACTGACTGATAAATCACGCTCCTGTATGCCTTCTAGAGACAAAACTAAATTATCCCAGCTTTCCGGGAGAGAACTCAAAATAATAGCCACCTTCTCCTGCTGGTCTAACGCACAGTCTCTTTCCTGTAGCGCAGAAAACTTTAACTGTAAACTGTGTAGGTGTTCCTGCATTGTAACCCCAGGCTGTAACATTGCCTTGTACAATGCCTTGCGAATGAACAGCTTGGAAACCGCTGTCTCACGCACATGGAGTTCTTTAAGTGCTTGCCACACACCTCTAGCTGTCTTGATTCCCCTCACATACGGCAACTGGGAATCTTCCAGCCCCAAGACAATTGTGGCCCTTGCTCTTTGGTCTTTATCGAGGTCTTCATCATCAGGCTTCGTAGGAAACTTACTCACCACTTGCCAGAGACGATCCCTCTGCAGCACTGCCTGCATGCGTTCCGACCACAGCAAGTAATTGGAGTCATTCAGACGCTCAAAAGCCATCTGAACTGGTTGTGAGGCCATCTTGAGAGCGATGTCCCTGGAACCTGGAACCAGCTACTCACGACCACCGAGAGAGAAAACAGGAACCACAGCACCCAGCACTCACACGCTGCAGCTGTTGTCCTTGAGTCCGCTGCGTCACCAGCTCACCACGGTCAGGAACCAGCCAGAGAACAACAACTTCTGGAACTACTGGAACCAACGCCGTTAATGCTGACACCACCGCAACTCAGGCTGGCAGCACAATACCCATAACCTCATGGAACTTTGAAGTGTCAGGCATAGCCCTACTGGCTTTAGCCCAAACGTAGCAGAGTTTTCCTGCACAGCGAGGAAGCTAGTTGCGGCAGTAATGACTAGTCAGCTAGACTCAGAATAACTATTTACAGGATTTATTAAAAGGAAAAAATAAAACCAGCAGAGTTTCTGCATACAAATAAAAGCAAAATAAATCCTTTCTTTCTCTCTCTCTCAAAACCATACACAGCACTTCTAACTCCTAACACACCTCACACCAAACTGTGCTAGCAATCCTAGATAACAGAGTTGAGTGCTGGTCGTTAACCAATCAGAGTGAGTAGTTTCTAGGTCAAGCAGACCTGGGCTTTCTGCCAAGAGTAAATTGACACCAGCTTGAGTTAATTGGTGAAGCTAGAATCTGCAAGTTTCCCACGAGAACCAATTAACAGAAACTGAACAAGTTTTCCTAGCCTGTTGCATCCGTCAGATCATGCTGCATGGGACACCTGTATCTGAGACTCCATCAGTGCAAGTGCAAAAGCTTTGTCTGCTGTTGCTGCTAAACTCAGTAAGGAGGAACAGAGATGGGGCAGAAACATCTCTATGGTGAAGGAATATTGAACTAAACCATTTTCGGATTCTTACAAAGTGCCGTGATAGAGAAGAGGGAAAGGGATGGGGTAAGCAACTGCATACTTACTGAAAGAAATAGCTTCCACATAAAGGCAATGTTAATTTTTATGGAAATCAAAACCTTGCTTCAAAACAATCTCCTTTTAAGTCACAAATCCTCCATCTATAATGGGCTGATAAAAATTAGGTAGTAGATTTCCTAACTACACTGTACAGTTTAGGAAGGGGAGTTATTTTGTTTTGCTCTTTCTAACTATTTATTTCTGCTTTTAATCTCATGTTTTTATCTTGTGAACCATCCTGAGATCTTTGGATGAAGGACAGGATATCAATCAATCAATCAAACAAAGTGAAAGAAGGCCTTAAACAATGCAAATTTATAAGAAAGTAAGTTTACTTATGGCTCAATGGAATGTTACATTTCACAAAAAGTTTTTACTTTTGTAGCTAAGAAGATTTGAACCATATCTGTTACATGTTTATATTGCTGTCCTTTTAAATTTTGCATTTTGTAACATTTTAAGCAAAGAAGGAGCACATCAACAGAAGTCAGGACTTGTTTTGCCTTCCTGAAAATATTTCCCAAACTTATCCACAGCCCCACAAAACAAATATATACAACTTTAAAAAGGGAGTGCAAACAATATTGCCATTTCTACCTCTGCCTGCAATCATGTAACTGAAAACTTACCCCTGGATGTTTTTACCCTACTCTCTCCATGTGTTTAACTTTCAAACATATCATAAAGCCTATACACACACCATGGCTACAGCACATAATAATATTATAATTTAAAAAATAGAGAGAAAGTGTGGCGGCGGAGGGGGGGAACAGAAGTACAGCAGTACCTCGGTTTAAGAACAGCCCTGTTTACAAACTGTTCGGTATACGAAACCGGAAGTAGTGTTCTGGTTAGCGAACTTTACCTCGGTCTACGAACGGAAGCCGAACAATGGAAGGGCACCGGTGGCAGGAGGCCTCATTAGGGAAAGCGCACCTCAGTTTAAGAACTTTTTCGGTTTAAGAACGGACTTCCGGAACAGATTAAGTTTGTAAACCGAGGTATCACTGTAATTCTTGCCATACATTCAGGTCAATTACTCTGCACTGGTAGGGACAGTCGATGGAGGGCATGTAATTCAGAAAAGCAGGACACATGCTGGGTTGTAGGAGGGCAACTAATTTTAGTTGCAAGGCATATGGGTGTACAGAATGTTAGGGGAAGGGTAGTACCTCTGGTGGCAGAGACGTTGTGCTCCTTCTAAGGTCGTTTGTCCACCTTTGGTCCCCACCCTGCACTCAGCTCTCACCTGTGGCTCCTAGAAATTTAACCCCTGTGTTGCAAACAATAGTCAGTAATATCCAAGGAAACATGATGAGCACATGCAATGATACGATATCAATATACACTGTCTATATAATATGAAATATATGAAATCACACAAACAGAAAACTTATGAATCTCTGAAGATCACAAGACTTATAAGACTTATGTTTATTTGGTTTTATGTTTTCAAGAGAATCCATTAAGAGTACATATTTTGTGATCTTCGGAGATTCATAAGTTTTCTGTTTATGTGATTTCATATATTTCATATTATATACAGTCATACCTCGGGTTAAATGTGCTTCAGGTTGAACATTTTCGGATTGCGCTCCGTGGCAACCAGGAAGTAACGGAGCGCGTTACTTCCGGGTTTCACGCTTGCGCATGCACAGACGCTCAAAATGACGTCATGTGCATGCACAGAAGCAGTAAAACGTGACCCACGCATGCACAGACGTGCAGTCGTGTCTTACGTTCTACTCAGGATGCAAACCGGGCTCTGGAACAGATCCCATTCACATCCAGAGGTACCACTGTATTGATATCGTATCATTGTATTTGGTCATCGTGTTGCCTTGGATATTACTGTCCTACAAACTGTTGGCATGTGACAGCAGCCACCACCCGGGAACGGCTTCAACTGGCCAGCTAAACTTGGTGAGGGTAACCAATGGGTTTCAAACCCTCAGTGAGTTAGGGAATTCTCCTGTATGTGAGGACAGGCTACAGAGGGTTGAACGGATGAGACCCAGAGTGGGTCCAATGGTCAAGAAGCCGGTTTTTGCATGTGCTGTAGAGGAAAAGTGCCCTCCATGGTCTCTCGAGACGGACAGATGCCAACAACAACATTTGAGGTAAAGAACTGGGGAGTGCACAGAAAACTGAGGGGGGTGTTTTGCACTAGCTGGTAGGCAGGTATACAACATTTAAAAAAGAAAATATCACTTAGAAGAGATTCTTAAAATATTAAGCAGTTTATAAATGTTTTAAAAGCAAATAAATAAAATAAGAAGTTGTGAATGGTGGACCTGGACATTCGGATACATGAAGATGTCCAAGTGTCATATGAGTTCTACCTTTTTCTCCATCTCAACAGTGCCTCTTTAACTGCCCTTTCAGTTTGGATACCTTCAAGCTGAGCTAATTCCTTGAGGTGAGTTGATAACTCACTTACTTGAGCCACCTGAATAAGTGAACTAAACCATTTTTTTTCAAATAACACCACTGAACTCAAGAAGGGTTCCTATCTTTTTCTTCCTGGTAGGTTTTCTGTGCTTCTAACAACTGTGAGAACCAGTGTGGTGTAGTGGTTAAGAGCAGTGGACTCGTAATCTGGTGAACCGGGTTCGCGTCTCCACTCCTCCACATGCTGCTGCTGGGTGACCTTGGGCCAGTCACACTTCTCTGAAGTCTCTCAGCCCCACTCACCTCACAGAGTGTTTGTTGTGGGGAAGGAGGGGAAAGGAGATTGTTAGCTGCTTTGAGACTCCTTAGGGTAGTGATATTTGACCAAACAGCGGGAGGCAGTGGAAGACAGGAGTGCCTGGTGTGCTCTGGTCCATGGGGTCATGAAGAGTCGGAAACGACTAAACAACAACAACAGGGTAGTGATAAAGCAGGTTATCAAATCCAAACTCCTCTTCTTTTTCTTTTGTGTAATGAACAGATTCATTCAACATATATTTTGCATCTTGGCATCTCCACACTGGGAGAAACTTCACCTGTTGAGTTTTTGTCTGCCATGCTGCTATTGGACGTAAGGAAGGCTTCCTACCAGTGTTCTCTATTCAGAAGAAAATACTTGAAGCCTGGAGAGCGATTCTAATTAAAACCAAAACTAAATAGATTCTCAAATTAGAGATGTAATTAAGGCTGCTGACCTAAAGATAATTACTTGGATACAAACCTTATTTAAAATCAATGGAAATTTCTGAGCAAGTAAGTTTAGTAATAGAGCAATCATGTGAAATAGAGATGCTTCCATTTAGGGAGAGTACTAAAATGAGATAGAAAGTGCTCTCTATGAATCCACTCGCCGTGCCCCACCCCCCACGTGTAGGACTCAGAAAATACCTCTAAGATGTTCACTGTTTTGATTATATGTTGCCTGAGGGAGATTTCCTATCCTAAGTTTCAAGGTACAGTGGTACCTCGGGTTATATACGCTTCAGGTTATATATGCTTCAGGTTACAGACTCTGCTAACCCAGAAATAGTGCTTCAGGGTTAAGAACTTTGCTTCAGGATGAGAACAGAAATTGTGCTCCGGCGGCATGGCAGCAGCAAGAGGCCCCATTAGCTAAAGTGGTGCTTCAGGTTAAGAACAGTTTCAGGTTAAGTATGGACCTCCAGAACGAATTAAGTACTTAACCCGAGGTACCACTGTATAGGGAAGCGGGTGGCGCTGTGGGTAAAACCTCAGTGCCTAGGACTTGCCGATCGTATGATCGGCGGTTCGAATCCCCACGGCGGGGTGAGCTCCCGTCGTTCGGTCCCAGCTCCTGCCCACCTAGCAGTTCGAAAGCACTCTTAAGTGCAAGTAGATAAATAGGTACCACTTTATAACGGGAAGGTAAACGGCGTTTCCGTGTGTGCGCTGGTGCTGGCTCGCCAGCTGCAGCTTCGTCACACTGGCCACGTGACCCAGAAGTGTCTTCGGACGGCGCCAGCTCACGGCCTCTAGAGCGAGATGAGCATGCAACCCTAGAGTCAGACACGATTGGCCTGTACGGGGCAGGGGTACCTTTACCTTTACCTTTACCTTACCACTGTATGGTGGTAAAAATGTCTCATTTCCATATCTTTCTGGTGATGCGGGCGGTATTTGTGTGTGTTCTGTTTGGCTTCATGTACAACATCATCATCATCATACTTTATTACGGTCACAGACCAGCATAAGATACAAACATGCAAATAAAATAAAGCACAGAAGACTTAGAGGAGAGGGATAAAAGGTAATTTTCTGAAAATTTATGAAAATAAAGACAATATTTTTTTAAAAAAAAAGTGGTTATAACTCAAATAAACTTAAAGCAGATAGAGACAAAAGACAAGCGCCTGAAAGCAACTACAGTGGTACCTCGGGTTAAGTACTTAATTCGTTCTGGAGGTCCGTACTTAACCTGAAACTGTTCTTAACCTGAAGCACCACTTTAGCTAATGGGGCCTCCCGCTGCTGCCGCGCCACCGGAGCACGATTTCTGTTCTCATCCTGAAGCAAAGTGCTTAACCCGAGGTACTATTTCTGGGTTAGCAGAGTCTGTAACCTGAAGTGTATGTAACCTGAAGTGTATGTAACCTGAAGCGTATGTAACCCGAGGTACCACTGTATAAGGGAGGGGAAATGAAGCAGCACAGGTCTTGCATTATGGGCCTTGCATGCAAAACAAACTTTCAAATTCTATCAACTACAGAAATACTAGGTGTGCAAGGAACTGCAAGTGCGGAATGTTTTGCTGTTTGAATCATTTATGTATTTCAGATTTAAGAGTTTGGTATGTTTGGAAACATGGAGGGCTGAGATACAGTTAAGTCCTGCCACATGTGCCCACTTAGCCCTTTGGGTCAAGACTCATGTCAAAAATTCAGTGGCAAACGATGATGGTATTTCCTAACAGTGCAATTTCGTAACTGGGAAGATTGGGAAATTCCTTACATTTGCCGGTGCTCCTGTCCACCACAAGATGCTGGAACATTCGGTTCTCAAAAGGGCAAGAGCCCTGATACATATTATCATGTGTTAGTGTACAAAAGCCTGACAGCTGCTTTTCTAAGACAAAAGCCTAGGAGGAGGCAATTTGGAACAGAGTAGAAATGGTAGGTAGGAGGGCTTAACTCTTTACCTACCTGCCACTTCTCCACTCCAAACTGCTCCTTTTGAAAGCTGCTTGTGCCTAGGAAAAGCAACTTTGGGGCTTTTGTTATACAATACGTTTGTTATACAATATATAATATGCATATAGGTTAGTGGTGGTTGCCCACCGATGTATGGATTCAGTAAACACTTCAAAGCAGAAGTACTAAAAGAATCAGTTAACTGGATATATTGAACTCTACGTAGAATGTAGCACAGGAGATAGAAGAGGCACAATTACCACAACCTGCCTGAAGTACATATGTTGACAACTCACCGAGTTCACAGAAAAACTAATAATGGCAAGTCAAAACATTAAAGTCTTCAGCATCGTGTTACTTCTGCTTTTGGAAACTTTGAGTACTGTCAGCATAAGATTATCAGCATTTTTCTTAAGCAACCACTAATAATTAAGTATAATGAAATACTAATGGTTTTGAAATGAATGAAAATGGAAGTACCAGATTAAAGGGTCTGATGATTTGAGAAAACGTAGCTATGGTGCAGTAGGCAATATTGCGGTGTGGTAAATATCTAAAATCATGTTGGATACTCTTTCTAATTTCAAATGCTTAGGGCACATGGGCACTTGGGTTTGCACACCTAGCTAGACATTTGTTTATAATGCCAGTCAGAAGGGCTCAAAATTATTTCACTCAACATTGTTGCTAAAAAGGCTCAGGATGAAAGGAAAAATCCACATATTGCCTGGTAAAACTGGATGCATTCTGGGATGAAGTTACATTCTGGGAAAGCGAACAGGATAAAGGAATGTAAACCATCCATCTAGAGATGAGAGCATATATCTTTTTTTAAAAAAAAACAAAACCCAAATCCAAAACCCAGCCACACTCATGCTCACTTTGCTGCTTTCAACCTTCTGGCTTTCTTTTCAAAACTGGTTCACTATAAGCATTAATCACACGAAGAATTAAGGTGGCGGACTGTGGATTCTGCATTGCAACCTTTCAAAATGTCAGGGTGTTTAGATCCATTTCAAATCATCAACTTATAATTTCTGTTCTTAAATCATTGCCGATATTTTTCCTTTCTGAAGTAATCATGCAAATGACTTTAAAAGGCGTCGACTACCATTGTTTAGCAGCTGGTGTGGTGTTTGTTTTAACTAGACAGACATGCAAACGACAATGGGCAACTTCACGTCTGTGTTTAAGAGGTCACTGGTTTAGTACCACAAGGGTCACAACAGAACAACCACACATAGACCTCTGTTCTCAGAAGCTTTAAACATTAGGCTAGTGTGAGTTGAGAGGCAGGGGGAACTGACTGGGAAAGGAGGGTTTCCAAGCAACCTTGCAGAGTTAAGCAGCCTCAAGAGGCTTGAAAAATAGCTAACACTGGCAGAGCTCCATTAAAGGAAAACTGCGCTAACACCATTGAAGGCCTACCACCAGTGGAAAAAATAAGGGATGCATAAAATAGGATCAGAAATGAAAGACAAATGAGCTTAGACATACAGAGACTTCATAATTTGGCGGTGCCATTTTAAACTGTTGTTCCACAAATACAATATAAGTAAGATGCCAGAACAGGTATAGAGCTTTTTGTTTTGTGGAAATGGCTTATTCTTCTGCGTAAACTACTACTTGCTTTACCAGATGACCTTTCATTTAATTTTTTTTAGCAATATGCCAATGCAACACTTTTTTAAAAAAAATATGTGGATATAATTTGCAAAAAAAGCAGGGGTGTGTGATTTTCAATTTAGTTCAATGTCTACCTAACCTACGAAAGTTATTTCAAGAAGATAAGCAACAAGTTTGTCTGGTATATCACAAACAGTCAAGAAAGGAATCAAATCCACTTTAGTGGGCCAAAGCTAATTTGCCTGTCATTAATATACTCTGAAATACATATCACAGACAACACTGCGGCAGATGAGGTAGATTACTACGCTGAGTAAGAATCACAGGAAAAAAACCAACTTTTCTATCAAGTTTACAGAGAATAAAGTCTGAACTGCTGACTTCTATCTGTAAGAGTAGAAAATTTGCTCTAAGCTAACTAATTTGGACTTTTACTCGTGTTTTCTGTGCACGAATGTGATCCATGTCTGTGTATACCGATTTGTTTATTCCACTTTAACAGTGTTATTTTTACTTCTTTTAAATTTGCAAATAAGCAAATAAAGTTCTTGATATGCAAGACTTAGTGTACACAGGGAACTTAGATCAAAGGGGGGAATCAATTTATGCTTGAAATAAAGAGCAATAATTGATAACAACAACAACAACAACAACAACAACAACAACAACAACAACAACAACAACAACAGGTTTCTATGAGCTATTTAACAAAAAAGGTTTGCTATTAATCTACTTTTAAAGTTAGTACATTGCAGAATAAGAATTACTGAAAGCACTACTTTTGATAGCCACACATGAAAAATTGTATAGTATACTATGATTTTTTAAAAAAATAATACGTCACACGTAATACATCCAGGAAAATCAAAGATGCCAATTTATAAGATTTAGTCCTTTCTTGTAAGGACAATGATTTCCCAGTGCCTTCATAGCATGCCTTCGCAGATAGACAAAAAAACAAGAGAACTGGTGGGAGCTGCAAAGTAATAATTAAATACATCAGAGCTTTCCCATCATCTCCCATTATGGAACAAATGGGAGACTTTCTGTCATGCTCTGATAAACAGAGAAAACACTGAAAGTCACAAAATTACTCCAGTCAATTGCTGTGCAGTAAAAGCAATCTATAGATAACATAGATCAATTTACAGGCTAGGACTGAAGCATTGTCTGTTTACCAGCAGAGACGGTGTTAAACAGTATGATTTAAATATTTATTCATCCAGAATAAAAGCATTACTTTGAAGACATGTATAACACTGATAATTGTGTACCTGTTGCCATATGGCTTTTGAATGGCTCAATCTTGGAATCTAAGACACAGACTATCCCCTTACATGAACATGAAAGCTACATTATCTAAGAATTTGTTTTAGCATGTAACAAAATTCTATATCTCCCATTGCCTGTTGAGACTTTTAAATTTTCCCATCACACTAATTTGTGAGGAATCGTCAACGAGGAACTATTTCAGTTTAATCAGAGAGGAATAACAGGGACTTCTGATCCAATAGGCCCAAAATAAAAGGTGTTGATATTTACTCTCTTATCACATTGGAGCAGATGGTGCTGACGCATAATTACATTTAGTCAACCTGTTTGAGGTCTGAGGAGCTCCCATCGTTTCTTCCATTCTTCAACTATTGCGGTTGTTTGCAAACCAGATTTAAGAGTAAGAACATTTGCATCACGCTGTGCTCATTCAGCCAAAAGGCAGTAGACAAGCTAAAATTAATGAGTTGGAAGGCATGTAAATCATTTTATTTGAATAATGTGTTTAGCCTGCCCTCCTCACAAATCAATTTTCTTTAGCGTTAGACACAACTCATATTGCAATGTATTTTCACAAATCCACATGGCAATTGATTTTTATCCTGCACCCATGGTCACCTTAAATCGGTCAGGAACTCAGCTTAGACTGTCAGGTTGTGTCAGGAGTTTACAGTGACTGCTCACCAGAGTGCTCTTAATCCTCCAAGGTTTACTCAAATGTCACAACCATCTGGAGCAAAGGGAGGATCCCCACTGGGATCCACTGACCAGTTTTCTTTCTGAACTGAAAGAAGACAATAGAAAGTAAAGCACTAGCCAAAGGCTGTTATTTGCCCTCTCCAAGCAAAGCAAAAAGTCGGGCAAAAGGAAGAGCAAGTTATCGTATAATGAACGAAATATACTAACACCTTCCCTAGGAACAGTGGGGGTCTCAAGATTGTTGTGACAATATTTAGTAGATTTAGGATAGGATATTGATCATGATTAAGAAATTCCCTTTTATTTATTTAAGCCTTAGGTTTAAAAGATGCTTGCAAAAGGAGGGCTAATGGTTCAGCAGGGGAGACAGACTGAGAGCTACAATTCCTCTCCAATGGCTCAGCGCTGCTGATTGTGAGGTACTGATCAAGGGGGGAAGGAAATTAGGGAACCCCAGCCTCAGGTTTATCTTACCACAGACTTATTGCTCTGTTAAGCTTTTTTTTTTTTAACTTAGCTTGCAGGTCAGTGTGGATGAGCAAAAGAGAAAGGGCTTGTTTCGGTTTTAATATGCACAGAAGTTCTTACCAATAGACTGTGGCACCCCGCAACTATTGGTTAGCTCTGACAGCAACAGTCAAGAGTTTGTATTCTCTCCCCCCCACCCCCCTGAAAGTTGGCCTAAATTTCTATCTGTAAATTACATGAGTTTGCAATTTTTTTAATGCAAATCAGTGACATGGGCGTGTGCTCTGCATTTTTCACATACCTAGCAATACCACTGTTGCTGTAGAATACAGTGGTACCTCGGGTTACAGACGCTTCAGGTTACAGACTCCGCTGACCCAAAAATAGTACCTCAGGTTAAGAACTTTGCTTCAGGATGAGAACACAAATTGCGCAGCGGCAGCAGCAGGAGGCCCCATTAGCTAAAGTGGTGCTTCAGGTTAAGAGCAGTTTCAGGTTAAGAATGGACCTCCAGAACGAATTAAGTTCTTAACCCAAGATACCACTGTACACAGAAAAAAATGCAATTATAATGAAGCGATTAAAAAAATGGCATGGGCATGGATCATCGCTGGTCTCTCATTCTACAAAAAGATGAAAAGCATTTCCAGATACCCCAATTTGACCAGCATATTTGAATGTTGTTTGGGGGAGGGGCTGTACAAACTAGCAGCCCCTCCCTCTTTACAGCTCCGCTTCTAAATACGTTTTTAATGGCCAAAAAAGTGTTTCCAGTTTTCTCAGGGAAATAAAATTTTAGACATTCTAAGAATGAACACATCTTTCAGTAACATAACTGCTGAAATTGATTTTCTGGGAGCATGTCACAGGACGTTCTCGCTACCGTGGAAGCAAGGCATATGCTAATGGCAAAAGTAACTTTGATTGCTATTTTTATTACAGCAGGCATATCAGAAGTGCAAGTAGTTTTGCCTTTTAACTTAATTACTGTGCGGAATTACTTTGCCTTTTCTTTTTTTCACAAAACACTTTAGGGATTTGAGAAACACCAGTAGCAGGTGCTAAGCTGTAACTTTCTGTCTGCCCCTCTGTGTTTCAGACAGCATAATACCAATTCTAAATTCAGCTGTTTTCTGCATTATTGGCTTTCCTTTGAAGAGTCTTAATTTGCAGTTTTGTTCTATGAGGTAATTCATAGTGAGAACTGGTAAGGGTTGACCAGTATTTCTTACTGTTCGTAACTTCTTTGATTCATGAAGAAAGAATCTCTCTTTGGAAGCCAATTATTACATGAGCCACCTAGAACATCCAGGGCTTGTGATTCCTTCAAAAAGTCAGCTGTTTCAGTGGGGGTTTTTTTATAATAGGTTTTTGTTTTTTTTAGATTTTCAAAAATTTAATTCCATGGTGTTTTTTATTTCTCCCCCTCTATCTCTAACACCATAACATCAATACTGCATTCTCTAATTCCTTCTGTTGCTCATTTTTCAAATGCTACTCGCAAGCTCATCAAACTGTAATATTTCCTTAAATAGTCTGAAAAGTGCTTCAATTCTTCAACGTTAAGATTCTCTTATTCCATCTGTTAACTTTGCCAATTCAGCATAGTCCATCATTCTTCATCCATTCTTCCTTTTTGGTGCATAAAGAATCCTAGAATCCTAGCCACTGTTCTTACATACATAAACAACTTAATCATCTTTTTTGGAACTTCTGTCCCAATAATCCCTGAGAGAAAGGCTTTCGGGGCTTTTTTTTGTATAATGACTTTAAACATATTTTTTATTTCATCATATATCATTTCCCAGAACGCCCTCACTTTCCTACAGGCCCATCACATATTAAAGAAAGTTCATTGTCTTTGCCTTTTCAAAGTACCAAGGGACCCCTACTTAATCATGTATGCAGTAAGATGGACGGAAACCTCAGGTTAGTTGGGTGAATATTAGGGATGCCATCCAAATAAACAAATCTGAGCCACATAATGAAATGAGCTGCATAAATGTGCACTTAACATAGTTTTGAGGAACCAACTTTCTACTTTTTTGATGGTTTATGTCTGTATTGCAGTGGGTAACATCTAAGAAAATGCATCGCATTATGGGAGACTGTTGCGGGTGGTGCTTCTTCCAAGATGCTTCAAATCATCTACAGTTTTCAATAAGTACTTATATTAAATATTTTTCTACAAAATATTGTTGCGAAATCAAATAGGGATGACTTTTTATTCAGTTAAAAATATTGTAAACTGATCTAACTGATCAGCTAAAGGCAAATATTTTATAATGCTGGTGCTTCGGTATGTGTCATACCAGTATACAGGGTGCAGTTCACTAAAAGAAAAATTAAGAGCATGCACAAGTCAGTACAAAAGAGAAGCAGCAGCAAAGGCATTTTGGATTCCCTAAAAGTGGTTTCCATATATCTCTTTAAGGAAAACTATATTAGAACTTCAACTCCTGTGACTTGCAAGTTACTTCTTACACTTAGCACTGGACAAGTTGGAAACAGGCCACTTGAAGGAATACTAATGTTGTGAAGTCTCCTGCAAGTCCAGGGAAATGAATTCCTTTGTAGTTGTTTTTTTCTAGGGTATTACCATTAGTATTGAAGGGTTAATGGCAAAGGCTGGTGATTGTTTAAAAATTCACATTACCAAAGTGGATTACATTGCATCTACTAAAGGGATCAACAATGTAAGCTTACACTAAGCCATTATGTCAGAAACAAAGCTCTCATTTTAAGCCTCTGGAAACAAGCATAAAATGAACAAAAGAAAAAATGATTCTGATGCAAGAAGAAGGCAAACAACTACATGCTTTTCATACAGACTCACATTTCCACAGTTATGCATTATGCATGCAAATGGAAGTCTGTTCCAAAAGGCTCATCATGAACTTCTGACAATATATGCAAGTTACAAAACTGGACAAAGGTAATTATGGGACACTGAAAACCATGAAGAGAGTCTTGTCTTCTTAATTGTTCCGGACAGAAACAATAAATTTATGAATCATTATTTAGCATAGAAAGTTTAAAGTGACTGACTGTATGTGCATAAAGACAACCTACAAAAGCCACATTGAAGTGCTCAATATCTGCTTATTTTAGTGATAATGAGGAGCTGGTCCTCATTAGGTGAAGCTTTTTCTAGACTGTTCCCAGTGCTGTTTTTCTAGAAAAAGAGGTGTCGGAACTCCCTATGAACGCCTCCCTTGTTCTCTTATAATGGCAATGGTGCCCACCTGAGAGGTGCCAGAACTGAGTTCTGGTGAGTTCTGGCTGAAAAAATGCCTGTCTGTTGCACTTCAAAGCGTAGATGAGAGAGTGACATGTTTCAAATGTTTCGCCAGCACGAAATGACCCCTGTGTTCCCCACCCAGTCCTTTGGCTAGGTTGGCTTTTTTCTTAATTGGAAATTTATAAAAATTAATAAATTAAAATTAATAAAGTAATAAAATTTGCCTTGAACATTTGCACACATGTATCTAATTCATTATGGAAGGCGTAATGAGTGCAAATAAGGCAATCACTTGCTTTATTTGTTCATTTATTTTAAAATGACAATATGATGCCCATGGGCACATGTACATGAGTAGAAGCCTTTGCTGGAACCTGCAGGGTCCCCAGCACTACTGAAATTAGGTTTGAAATAAGAATTATATTGTAGGCAATAGAATAGGTTGTGCTTTGTGTGTGGTGCCCATGACAGTTTATCTGGTTTAAACATGTGCCTACGAGCCTTTAAAAGTTGGTGACCCCTGCTTTAGACAATTCATAGTCGTGACTATTTCTTGAGGAACTTTGTATTTGAGAAAGACGTTCAAAAGGACATGCCCCTCATTTTAGTGTGCCCACTACTACAGAAATGCTACAGAGCAGCAATCAAAATGTGCAAAGTTCAAAAGGAGAACACATAGATGGGAGAGGGGAGACAGTAGTATATTTTGTCTATTAATTAAAACAGCCATCACCATCACTGGCACCATGTTTAATAAAAATTGAACTGTAGCTAATTTACTTATATGGCAACTTCAGCACTATATCACAGAACAGAGTCAGACAACAGCAAGACTATTTAACCAGTCAATCTAGCCAGCTTTTGTTCAAACGACTCCTGCATTCAAAGGTTGTTTTGCCAACTGCAACAATGGAGATTTTTAAAAACCAGATTTAAAAAGAAACGTTCTGCAAAACTCAAAATGTAAATCCATTTACCAAAGATTCACTGAGCAAGGAATTTGCGGAACTTAAAACTAAGTTGTTTTAAAACTACTCATGTAAACCAAAAAAACTACCACCTGTGGTGAGGCATGATTAAAAGTATCAATTCATAAAACACACAAAAAAATTCATTGGGTTATCTTGATTTCCTCTGATTGCTGTAAGTACTTTATTATTTCCCTTTCATAGCCTACTGCATTATAGCTTCATAATAAAGAGCCAGAGAATTACAAACCTGGATGGCAGGAGAGAGGATAAAAACAGTACAATGTCTTATGAATGAAACCTCTCCTATTCCAAACAAGGTGAAATTGCTTTGTTACATGAAAAGTATTTGACACTGTGCAATGCAACATGCCAACTGAAAGCAGGCAGGCAGGCAGGCAGGCACACACCAAACACTTGAGAGACTGTTCAGAAAACATTTTTCTCTAACATTCTGTAAAGGTAAAGGTAAAGGGACGCCTGACCATTATGTCCAGTCGTGACTGACTCTGGGGTTGCGGCGCTCATCTTGCTTTATTGGCCGAGGGAGCCGGCATACAGCTTCCGGGTCATGTGGCCAGCATGACTAAGCCACTTCTGGTGAACCAGAGCATTGCACAGAAACGTCATTTACCTTCCTGCCAGAGCGCTACCTATTTATCTACTTGCACTTTGACGTGCTTTCGAACTGCTAGGTTGGCAGGAGCAGGGACCGAGCAACGGGAGCTCACCCCGTCACAAGGATTCAAACCGCCAACTTCCTGATCAACAAGTCCTAGGCTCTATGGTTTAACCCACAGCGCCACCCGCGTCCCAACATTCTGTAACTAAGTGATATTTACAGTCTTAACCCAAATTTGCATCAGAAGTCTTGACTTTGTCCATGAATGGTCAAAACTTTTTGAATTCTGCCATTTAAGTTCCACATGCAATCAGAGATAAAATCTGATCTGTTCCTGGAAAGGAATGCCCACAGCAAAATGCCTAAAAGGAATGCCTTAGAAAAGCATAAATACCACCTGGAAGTACTTCGTGCAATAAGATTTACATTTATACCTGTTAGTACCACACGCATTAACACCAGGCCTGCTGAGTGCATAGGAACCAAAATTTTAAAATACCAAATGAAAAGATTATACTAATGTCCCCCCTCATGACCACAATGATTCAAGCTATGGTCCAGGGACTACTCATCAAGCATTGTGGCAATATGCTGCTGTTGTGTGCTGCCATAATGGTTATTTCCAAAATACCCATCACCAGCATCCACACAGCTAGGAAGAGTTCATAAAGAACTAATATGAGAACTTGTGTGAGAGATTTAAGTAAAAGAACAATCATGAACATCAAGCTTTCTGAAGATCCTTGCAAATCTACATTTTGTTTCTCTATTTTACCCTTTTATAAAACAGTTGCATGGAGGTGTATTTATGAAGCCAATTTGGCAACTTATTATTGCAAGAATGGGTAATATGGAGGACACCGATTCTTAAGTTCCAGACAAGATCTACCGGTAATTTGCTTGTCTTATGTCCACATACTGTAAACAGCTCCTTTCAAGGTTGTATTTATGTCGCGGAATATATTTTCCTAAAATGCCAATGACAATATTCAATTTTTTTGTCTACAAAGATGACACTTTGCCTAGATAGCTGATCCAGCCTCTACCTTACCCTACTGTACAACTGGTGTACAGAAATGTTTATTAAGCTATCTTTGTTTATGGCAACTAGCTATGAAACAAAACCCATTCTCTCTCTTGCCCCTCTCACTTTTTCTTGCTGACGCATATATTATTGTTCTTGGGCAGCTCTATAAATTTCCTTTCTTATGCTGGTGTATATCCATCCAGATTTATTTTGTAAATGTTGGGGAAAGCAGCTTAGCCATTTTTATCATGCACCACCACACCTCAGTTATATGCCCTGCAGACTTCAGGCTATTGACACTGAAAAGGGTCTTGCAGACAAGTCATTTGGGCATGATTTGACTGATAAATTTTACAAATTACACTCGGCCATTCCCATCTTACACAAATGTGCATTTGCAGCTACTTCACTGCTTGTATGTTTAAAATTTTGAGGGGGGAGAGATAGAACGTTAAAAGCAATCTGTTGTGGTAATTTAATAATGATAATGGTGGCTGTAATTAATAGAGCATATATGTTTCATGAGAAATAATGTAAGAAGCAATTAATGAGAAACGTCAGCTTTAAAGATTGAAATTGTATCCAACTTAGTCCTATTCAGAGAAGACCCACTGGAATTAACGACTCTAAGGCAGGCATAGGCAAACTCTGGTCCTACAGATGTTTTGGGACTACAACTCCCATCATCCCTAGCTAACAGGACCAGTGGTCAGGGATGATGGGAATTGTAGTCCCAAACATCTGGAGGGCCGGAGTTTGCCTATGCCTGCTCTAAAGTTAGTTATGATCATTAACTACAATGAGCCTACACTGAGTAGAGCTAGCAATGGATACAAGCCATAATTGTTGTCGTATTCAACTAGGTCTTTAATATCTTATTCATTAGTAACTTACTTTTGGTATTATTTTAAAATTGTGTATTTCTCCAAAGAGACTCAAAGCAGCTAACAAAGAGTAATAAAGACTAAATAATACATAATGCCTATAACAAACCTAATATACACTTGAATTACTATCTTAATATTAGCCTGCTTTAACAAATTCCACTAATAGAAATGAGCCAGAAGAATGATTAATAAAAGACCTCTTTAAAAAAGGTTTCCACCAACCACCTGAAGCAGTATGGCTTTGACAAGACAACTTCATAAGGGCGGTCTAGGTACCGCAGCACAAAAGATGACTATCCATAGATGACAGCAGACTCAACTTCAGACGTTCACCAATTTGAAACAGAATCCCAGAGGATGGTCAAGAGCATGTGGTCCACTCCATATGGAAAAAAAAAACCCATTCCCTAAGGAACTGAGGTCGCACATCATTAAAAGATTAAAATGTTAAGGCTATCATCCTGAATTAATCTGAGAAGCTAAATTACTAGCCAGTTCATATCATAAGGAATTGATGGGATTTAAAAACATATATAATGGATTGCCTATTACCTGTCAGCAATCTGGCTGCACTAACAGATGTTTCTGAGTGCTTTTCAAGGGCAGCCCCATTTAGAGCACATAATAGTAGTCTAATTTTCATGTCACTAGCAGGAATAACTGTGTAGCAGGGTTCACTTTGTCAGGAAGGACCACAGCCAGTATAACAGTCAAAAGCTGGCAAAATACACCCTATATGCAGCATCAAAGCCTCCTGTATATAAAAACCAAGAACAGCAGACAGTTCCTGTGCCCAAACCCAGCCAAAATCCAGAATGAAGGGGGTTCTAGATAACCAGTTTTGCTCAAAGACCTCTGGAGCTGCATTGCCAATAAAACACAGTACACCTCCTCTAGAAACTTTTGTGATAAACTAGGAGCCCAGGTCAGAGCAAAACCACAAAGTGCTTGGCAAATAAGTGACAGAAGGCTTCCAAAAAACAGACACATCACCTTGCCGACAAAGGTCCGTATAGTTAAAGCTATGGTTTTCCCAGCAGTGATGTATGGAAGTGAGAGCTGGACCATAAAGAAGGCTGATCGCCGAAGAATTGATGCTTCTGAATTATAGTGCTGGAGGAGACTCTTGAGAGTCCCATGGACTGCAAGAATATCAAACCTATCCATTCTGAAAGAAATCAGCCCTGAGTGCTCACTGGAAGGACACATTGTGAAGCTGAGGCTCCAATACTTTGGCCACCTCATGAGAAGAGAAGACTCCCTGGAAAAGACCCTGATGTTGGGAAAGACTGAGGGCACAAGGAGAAGGGGACGACAGAGGACGAGATGGTTGGACAGTGTTCTCGAAGCTACCAGCATGAGTTTTACCAAACTGTGCAAGGCAGTGGTAGACAGGAGTGCCTGGCGTGCTCTGGTCCATGGGGTCACAAAGAGTCAGACACGACTAAACAACAAAATCATGAAAAAAGTGGCTCTTATCAGTTGTACACAGGTTCCCAGCCTGGAATTTAAATTGTGCCCTGTCAACATTAACAGGTCCTCCCTTTGAACCTGTGACTACCTGTGATGTAAACTTGTTAACTTACAGGCAGTTCTCTTGGTTACAGTAACTTCTGCTTCTCGGGGACTTTGTCTTCTGATCCCCAGCTCAGTACATTTCATCAGCTCCACTAGATAGCACTGAGCAGATTCCGTGACTGCATATAAGCAAGTCTTCTTTCTTACTATCACTGCCACAGAACAGGCTCTATTATCAGCTCTAAGCTATATGCAGTTAGACTTAATTCAAGTCTTCCTCCACTGTGGCTCCTGCCACTTCCCCACTTATGTGATTGTCCCAAGCAATAGGCAATGATAACCCCATTCCCTCATTCTCTGGGTCTGAGCTGCTTCACCACCAAGTAACCTGGCAGGCGAGGCTGAGGAAAACACCATCACACTCATCTACTCAGGTCTCTGTGTTGTAAGCCATTGGATAATGTCAGTGGAAGGAATATATGATTGGCATTAAAAGCGGAATATTCAGACCCGATGAGGAACTGACTTAACATCTTCCAACTATTTCTTCACATTAAATTTGACAAAACTAATTAAAAACTGTATTAGCCTGGATTTGTTACTCAGAAAGAATATTATTTTGTACTCATATGCTTAGCTTGTTTTAAACTTATGCCAGGACTAAATATGAAAGGTAAGAAATTCTGAACCACCCATAGAAAACTTAGGCTTTGTACATTAAGCTCTGAGAGACCTATTCTTCTCAATATTTCATTATGTATAGATGGTAAATCAGCAGGAACTGTTTTCCACAGTCATCCACAAGATGGAGCCTTCCCTTGAGACCAATTTTGGAATTCATTAATCTACACACTGGATTGTTATGCTGAGAGAGAATAATGCATGAAAATCTCACACAGAAATCATGCAAACTACCGTTCAGAAAGATAATAAACACCTGTTTGAAAAAGTAAATCCATGTTAACTACCACTTTTATAATATAGATGCGTTATCAGGAGTAAATCTGAAAATGGAATTTCTGAATGAGAATATACACAGGAGTGCATGTCAAGAAGTTGCAGAACTACTTCCAGATTCCTTGACCCCACTGCCACCCTCCAAATAAACCCTATTCCCATTCCACCATTTCACTCAGTCATCTTAACGCTGGCTCTATGACAGCTCTAATGTCATTAACTAGTAAAATGTAAATCTGCTCTCAAAGTACTTCCAGCTTTGACATGTTAAGGAAGACTTTTAAATACAGTCTACGTCTGTTTGAGTTCCAACACTAGAGGGAATGAGTCACACGACATCCCCAAACTCTGAAATAGCAGCCTAAAGTATCAACAATGATTATTTTTATCCTCCTTAGGCTATAACACTAAAGCACAGTGGTACCTCGGAAGTTGAACAGAATCCATTCCAGATTTCTGTTCGACTTCCAAAAGGTTCGGAAGCCGTGTCGGATGTTCAGGTTCCACAGAACGTTTGTAAACCAGAACACTCACTTCCGGGGTTGCGGTGTTCGAGAGCCAAAACGTTTGAGTCGCAAGGCGTTTGTCAACCAAGATATGACTGTAATAAGTATTCAGTATGTCTGAAGGAGAATTCAAGAATGAGAATATCACTTCTGAACTTTTCACAATGGCTTGCTTCGAACATAACACAAAACCAAAATATTTCTGGGAAGACTGAAAAATAAGCAATACTTATTTTATTTAGTGCCTTTTACAGATTGAAAGTCACTGTGTTACCTTAGGAACAAAATAGCTTATTGTGTATAACTTGCTTTGTCATTAAAATATTATAATAAAATTTTAACATTTCATATATTAAAATTCCAGTTTATTCAGACAATTACTACAAATTGAATTTACTTTTTAATTTTATCTTGTTACAAACAGAGCTGCAAGCTTCTATACTGTAGGGTTTCATGCACCTATTTCATTTTGCCAACAAAGAGAATCAGTATGTATTCTGGAAACTATTTTACCTCCTCCAGTCCTCCACAATGTCATGTCGACATAAAGCACTCATTTTCATAAAAAGTGCAGTGCAGGCATTGAGTTCTCTGCCACCTGGGTAAAAAGTTAAAGGTAAAGGACCCCTGGACGGTTAAGTCCAGTCAAAGGCGTCTATGGGGTTGCAGCGCTCATCTTGCTTCAGGCCAAGGAAGCCGGCGTTTCTCCACAGACAGCTTTCCGGGTCATGTAGTCAGCATGACTAAACCGCTTCTGGCACAACAGAACACTGTGATGGAAGCCAGAGTGCACGGAAACACCATTTCCCTTCCTGCCGCAGCAGTACCTATTTATCTACTTGCACTGGCATGCTTTCGAACTGCTGGGTTGGCAGAAGCTGGGACAGAGTGATGGGAGCTCACCCTGTCATGGGGATTCAAACTGCTGACCTTCTGATCGGCAAGCCCAAGAGGTTCAGTGGTTTAGACCACAGTGCCACCTGCGTACCCACCTGGATATACTTTGTTGTGCCTGTGTTTTCTAAGTGAAATTCTCCTGCTGCCTCTTCATACATCACTATCAACATTAACCATGTCTACTCAGAAGAAAACTCAATAGGACTTACTGTCAGGAAAGTGTCTATTGAATTGCAGCCTTCCAGAGGAACCCAAAGAAGGATTTTGTAGAGGCAGCTGTAGGCTGGTGCACCAGAGGGACCCATGGATTTTGCTCTTCAGGGAATATTCTGGTGCCCTGATCCCAATCCCCAGATGCCCCACTTTGGAGCTTTCCACTATTGGCAGCTTACTGACCACTTGCACAGAGATCGGGCCTCTGTCCCAGGCCACGCCTTCCCAGACAGTGGCACTCCTCTTCACTGGCAGTCAAATGAGTGCTAAAGGATGATAAGTGTTGAATAGTGGAAAATATGGACAATGGACACAGCTCTGTTGGATTCACAGCTCTTTATTGCAGCAGTTAGAACTGCTCCTGGAAGACTGACTGCAGCCTAGCTGGCTGCTTTATACAGTGGTGCCTCGCAAGACGAAATTAATTCGTTCCGCAAGTTTTTTCTTCTTGCGAGTTTTTCATCTTGCGAAGCACGGTTTCCCATAGGAATGCATTGAAAATCAATTAATGCGTTCCTATGGAAACCGCTTGCCAGGCTGGCGGTGCGGAGAAGGGCTTTTCTCCCCACCGCAAGCCTTCAGGACAGGTACGGGAACAGAGGGGAAGGGGCGCAGCGCTTCTCTGTTCCCGGGGCTTGCGGTGGGAGGAGGGTTTTTCCTCCCCACCACCAACATTCAGAACAGCATTCTGAATGTTGGCGGTGGGAAGGAAAACCCTCCTCCCACCGCAAGTCTTCAGGACAGCCATCCGAAGGCTGGCGCGGGGAGAAGGTCTCTCCGCCCCACCGCCAGCCTTCGGAGGAGCCTTCCGAAGCCTGGCGGCGGGAGGAGGTCTCTCTGCCCCACCGCCAGGCTTCGGAAGGCTGCTCCGAAGCCTGGTGGCGGGAGGAGGTCTCTCCGCCCCACCGCCAGCCTTCGGAAGGCTGCTCCGAAGCCTGGTGGCGGGAGGAGGTCTCTCCACCCCACCGCCAGGCTTCGGAGCAGCCTTCTGAAGGCTGGCGGCGGGAGGAGGTCTCTCCACCCCACCGCCAGCCTTCGGAGGAGGTCCGAGGACAATGGGGAAGATGCGCTGCGCTTCCCCGCTGTCCCGGAGATTTCCCTATGGGCTTTCGTCTTGCAAAGGAAGCCCATAGGGAAATTCGTTTTGCGAAGCGCCTCCAAAACGGAAAACCCTTTCGTCTAGCAGGTTTTCCGTCCTGCGAGGCGTTCGTCTTGCGGGGCACCACTGTATAATACTAAGTAAAACAGTAACAACTTACAACTAGCTAACCAATCAGAAGCAACAGTTTTCAATCCTTCATTTACATACTGGTGGCCCTGAGTGAGAACTACAACTAATCTTAATACATAACAATAAGGAGACTGTGGAGAACCTGGATGAATTATTTGCATCTATCTTTCATGATGGAAGACATAGGGTAGATCACAGTGCCTGAACTAACCTTTGCAGGAAGTATGGGGAGCTAAGGCTGATAGTGGTAGAGAAAGATGAAGTTCTAGGGCTAATAAAGAGAAGAAGAAAAAAACCCCTGAGAAACTGCCAGGCCCAGATAGCACCCAATCTAGGATTAAATGTGAAATCTCTGCTATTCTAACAGAAATTTGTAACTTTCCCCTTGGATCAGCCTTCACACCTCAGGACTGGAAGGGATCCAACGTTGCACCAATTTAAAAAAAAGGGATCCAGGGGAGATCTTGTAAATGGCAGGCCGGTTGGCTTAATGTCTGTCCTTGGAAAATTGGTGGAAAGTATTATTAAATATGAAGTAAAGGTAAAGGTACCCCTGCCCATACGGGCCAGTCGTGACCGACTCTAGGGTTGCGTGCTCATCTCACTCTAGCACATAAAACCAAGCACATAACCAAGCACATAAAACAAGCAGAAGTCAGCATAGCTTCTGATAAGGAAAGTCCTTTCTCACAAACATATTAGAATTATTTGAGAGTGTCAAAAGCATATATATAGACCCTAATTGATGCAACATATTTGGACTTTCAAAAAGCTTTTGACAAAGTAGCTCACCAAAGCCTCCTGAGTATGCTTAGAAGTCAAGGAATAAAAGGAGAGGTCCTCTTCTGGATGAGTAATAGGTTAAGAAGAGTAGGAATGAATGGACAACTCTCCAAATGGAGCGAACTGTCCCCCAAAGATCATTATTGGGACCTATGCTTTTAAACTTTAAATGATCTAGCGTTAGGAGTGAGTAGTAAGGTGGTCAAGCTGGCTGCTGATACTAAATTGTTCAGAGATGTTAAAACAAAAAGACTGCAAAACACTCCAAAACGAATGCTCCAAACTGAGTCAATGGTCGGTAAAATGTCAAATGTAATTCCATGTAAATAAGTGTAAAGTGATGCAGGTTGGGGCAAAAAGGTGACAGACCAGAAATGAGAAAGCAACTTTTGTGATACAAAGCTCACTAAATCTTAGTATTGTAACACTAAATTATAGTTTAGTATTGAATTCAACCATAGAACTGAAAAGCTAAAAGAAGACCACAGTTTCAAGAAAGCAGTGATTTTCAATTGCCTCATTCCCTAAACTCTGTGGCAGTCAGATCAAGATTTTCATTCAAGTTATAGGATGATTGAGGATTATACAGACATTCAATAGTGCATAACTGACTTTAAGGCACCCTAGCCATGTTTCTGATAGCCTTCAGTTTCTTTCATCATTTTTCACTTGTTACTTTCCCTGACAATGTCTTACAAGACCTAAAACCACATACACCTTCTACCGTAGAACAGTTTAGAACAACAACAAAAATCTATGTGAACCACAATTAGGAAATGCAGTATTGAAATGTGTGTCACCATTGTTCTCATCTCAGCCAGCATTTTCAAAATTTATAGGTTGCTGTTTTTGTCTAAGCAGGTGTTAATCAAAGAGTCAACGCACGAAATTTATGGCCCTTACACTGCTGCTTCTGAAATTGATACCTATTTGGTCGATTCAACAGACTGAAATCAATTTGCAAGTTCAATATTATTTAAAATGGTTTGTGGCCACTGTGAATATCCTTCGAATATTTCAATAGGATTTTTGCCTTATTCAGCAGCATTCCACTTCACCTCTAAAAATATTTTTTTCTAGAAAGCTAACAATGACAAATACAAAACCTCTTAAGTTCTCTCCCTTCACTGTGATTGCAGCGTAGTGCTTGGGTTGCTGCCATTATCATAACTCCCTCTGGACCAGTAACAGCAGACACTCATCAACATCAAGTCATTATTCCATTTTTCCCTTCATAGCACTGTGTATTAAGAAATTCCCCTGTGTTCAAATACCAACTAGGCTTTATTTCACAGTATCAATTATGCATAAAACATTAGAGTAAATAGTTATTTATATATTTCTGTTCCAGGCAGTAGCAACAGTCCCATACATCTTTTTGCAGTTCACACTTGGTGAAATTAGCTGGCATTTTCGTGATCAAAGCACTGCTTATTTTCCATCTTCCATACAAAACATTAGCCACTGGATTACTAAAACATTCTACAGATCACACATTTTAAAAGTCCTTACAAAAGCCTGTGTTATCCAAATGTCAGCAAGCTGCAATGAAAACTGGCCAAATAGGATACTGCAGCACGAGCATGAGAATTTGGGCTTTGCAATTCTTTCCTTACTTAAGCATGAAAATTCAAATTACTAGCAACTACTTGGTTTAGGCCTATTGTATTCCCAAAATTTGTTTTAGTGTTTCAAATGGAACATTGGACTTTTAGGCACACGTATACTCAGTGCTTTTTAAATTTATTTTTAGAGGGGGGAAAGGTGCCGGAACTCACCATGAAGTTGTACCACACTTTTAAAATATTGGGAGGAGGTGCCTGTACAGTGTAGCCTTTAGTACCCCCCCCCCAAAGAACTGTGTATATTTTTGATACCTCCCCAGCTTACACTCAAGTTCCTTCTTCAGTTTCCTCCATTATACAGGAGTTGGGTGGGGTATCCTAAAATGAAGAGGTGCAAATGAAACGAAAACATGGTGTCTGTAAGAACAAACACCAAAATCCTATATACAACTTCCCATTTCTGCTTCTGCTGAATTCAACTAGTTTATAACACATGGACAGTTCATGCATGATAAATATGTTGCTTGTTTTCACCAAACAATTCATCCTGTATACGGAATCTGTGTGATCGTTTGCACAATCATAAACTGTGTGGGGAAATGAAAACAAATGGCTGCTTTGTATTTTAGCTCGCATCTACATTCCGCCCAACTCACCCTGATGTTTCTCAGTGTAATTCCACATGGAAGGAGGGTTGCTTGGAGAAAACAAGCTGTTGATGTGTGAATCAGCCTTTGGTGTTGGTCTCATATTGTATTTTTATTCTCTTAAGTATTATATGTATCGCTTTAGAACTGAATCCTAAAATTTCTGGCCAGCCTGTGAACTTCAGAAACACATGGGATCCTTCCCTCCTCCAAACTGCCATTTAATGCGGACTTAGAACCAGTGCTGTGGTCTAAACCACAGAGCCTAGGGCTTGCCGATCATAAGGTCAGTGGTTCAAATCCCCATGATGGGGTGAGCTCCCATTGCTCGGTCCCTGCTCCTGACAACCTAGCAGTTCGAAAGCACGTCAAAGTATATGTAGATAAATAGGTACCGCTCTGGCGGGAAGATAAACGGCGTTTCCGTGCGCTGCTCTGGTTCGCCAGAAGCAACTTAGTCATGCTGGCCACATGACCCGAAAGCTGTCTGCGGACAAACGCCAGCTCCCTTGGCCAGTAAAGTGAGATGAGTGTCGCAACCCCTGAGTCGTCCTGACTTAACGGTCAGGGGTCCCTTTACCTTTAGGACCCTTAATAATTTTGTAACTTGAAACACCCCAGCAAAATTATTTGCTCAGAAACACTTTTACCAACACTGCTCAACATCTCTTTAGAAAAATGAAATGTCAGAACACCACAAATTTTAAGGTTTATAAAGTTTGGGAATCAGAAGAACGTAAGAAGGAGGGAACAAAAAAAAGGTGCTGCTCAATTCTTGCATGTAGTGATCTAAATCTGTGAAATTTGTTCACAAATGTTTTACTATGCCAGTTTGCGTGTGCACTATGCAGAAGGCATAGGGAAAGTGTATATTAAAGTTCACATTTATTACCAATAATAATCCTTCCCAACGTAGCTAGAAAGTTGGGCCCTGTCTTCAAAATGCTTGCAATATGAATATAAGCAGAACAAAATATAAAATAATTAAAAACTGAGAAGAGAACAAAAATTATGAAAGTAAAGCTATGGCAACAGAATTATAATCTAATTTAAATAGGAGATCGTAATACTGTATTAAGAAAAGAGAACTGATAATATGCAGAAAAGAGGCTGAAGAAAAGACCTGAGGTTCTAAGACCAAATAAGTTATTTTAGAGGTTGAAAAGAAAAACCATAAAGGTCATATCACACAATCAGGTTTACAACATGATAACCAACTACAGTATGGGGGGGAGGGGAATTGACAATGCAAGGACTATCGCACAAAAGCCTTACCATATTCAAGTGATACCATATCTATGTCAATCGGCCCCACGGCTCTTCCAATTAAAAGGCTTTGATCGCCTATCCTTTAATGCTGAAATATGAATTCATGTGGAGAGAAAAAACACTTGAGAAACCAAACAGAAGGCATGAACACTGAAAACGGTGCTGAAGGCACAAGAGAAGAGTGACTAGATTTGGCATGAACAAAGTAAACTGCAGAAGATGAAATGCCAAGTTTAATTCGCACAGAATATCACTGCTCAGAAACTTGGCATTAAAGGGAGCATACTGTCAGTTCCCTACCAGCACTTAACACATAAGGCATAACACACAGGACCACGACACTGTATAGTTTTCCTCCCTTCAAGGCAACATTTCATTTATTCAAATCTCACTTCAGTAATTGAACTTACACACAGCAACAACACAGTAATGCCTTTGGCAACAGCTCCACAATTGCTTCCCCTCTTCTTCTTCTCTATCTAAAAGCAAGCGCAGCACTGATACTGATGTCATGCTTCAGAGAAATAAATGTTCCTCACTTAATTCTGCATGCAATTTCACTATAATGAGTAAACTGAATGCTCTCTATAAGATTTTAAAAGCTTCTTGAAGCTAGCAGATATTCCAGTCTGCTTGTTTTGCAACTCCCCTTGATGACCAATGACCAGTTCCTGGTATGACACAACATAACAAGAATTAGGTGTGGATGAGAACTAGTGTTCCCAATTACAAAACCTGGCAATGTAAAGATAAGAAAGGAGAAAGTAAGGAACAAATGACCTTAAAACTGGGTCACACGTCTTCTGGGGTCATGCTTCCTGTGAGTCACATGACCTGGATGAGATCACGGCCCAGGAAAAAGTGCTTTTTTCCAAGGCGAGGTTGCCTGAGATCACAGCGCACAAAATGGGTGGTGTGCTCTCATGCCCAAAACCAGGATGTTCCTGTTTTCTGAGACAGTTGAGGGGTACGCCTTCTCAAGTGGTATGGCATTTATGGTGATTAAAAGAATAAACTGGCATGCCCCAAGTTCTCTGGATAGCTCCAGAAAACCTCCACTACTATCTCAATCTGCTATAAACAGAAAAAAGAAAGAGCACTAGGTTACACTGTCATCATAAAAATTACCAAAAGTAGCTTTGAGGAGACTTTAATGAATTACTCAAATGAACATACAGTGATACCTCGGGTTGAATGTGCTTCAGGTTCAGGTTGCGCTCCATGGCAACCCAAAAGTAACGGAGCGCGTTACTTCTGGGTTTCACTGCTCGCGCATGCACAGATGCTCAAAATGGGGTCACGCACATGCGCGGAAGCAGCAAAACGCGACCCGCACAGACGCGCCTTCGCATCTTACGTCCCATTCAGGATGTGAATGGGGCTCCGGAACGGATCCCGTTCGCATTTCGAGGTACCACTGTACAAATATGTGGAGGGAGAAGTCCAGGATCATGTCTACTGGCCCCACCCTGACCTCCAAGATATTCTTTGCTCAGGCGCCAGAAGCTGCAGCTTGCAAAAACAGCAGGTGCAAGAATATAAGGAGCTGCCTTACACAAAGAGAGTCTCTCTCTCCAGCCACCCCAGTACTGTCTACTCTGGCAGGCAAGGGCTCTCAGGAAGAAATATTTCACATCCCTACAGTCTGATCACTTTAACAAGGTAGTGCAAAGAATTGAACTCTACCACTGAGCTACATCCTTCCTGGGG
This sequence comes from Podarcis liolepis, assembly GCF_965112155.1. Classification (NCBI taxonomy): domain Eukaryota; kingdom Metazoa; phylum Chordata; class Lepidosauria; order Squamata; family Lacertidae; genus Podarcis; species Podarcis liolepis. The sequence continues at coordinate 68,304,225 of NC_139564.1, read as the reverse complement.
AGGCAGGGATGGGTGTATATGCACAGGCATCTGTGCAAGCACAACACAGAACATGGGGTGGTTGAAAGGCGGAGTGAATGGGCAAGATCCCATTTCCCATCCTCACATTTATTCGTATGTGTGACATTCAGTTAAATCATATTCAAAGCAGATCCATTAAAATCAATAGGTCTGTTTGAGGATGACCACAATTGGATTTTTGAATACTTTTATGAATACCTGCACCGGCTTTTATACGCTGTGCCTCCACAGGCAGAAAGACTGATACACACTAAGCTTATGCAAACTAACATGAAAATATGGCAGGAAATTTTCACTCAAAATGAGTGAAGACCTTAATACAATACCTGAATTTGAGTGACAGATAAAACTAGGTTGCAGGCAATCCTTTCCCACTTACCTAGGTAGGGTGTGTGTGTGTGTGTGTGTGTGTGTGTGTGTGTGTGTGTAAGCTTCTGCATTGTGTATTGATCGTTTTGTTCATTGAAAATACATTGATCGCTCAAGCATAAAAAAATTACTAGACTTAAAAATGGTCCACTGTTTATTCAACCTGCCTGAAGGAATGTGCAAGGTGAATGTATTTTATTGCAGTACAATTTTAAAGTAGGAGCACTAGAATATTTGCTCACTAGGTGAGAAAGTATGACACAGTGATCCAACGTAGTTTTTCCCTGGCAAAAGCCCACATCCTCAGGGCCTGGTAATGCAAATTAGAACATCCACTGGGTAAGGTTTTCCAGAAGATGTTTGGTAGATAGCTTCCCCACTTATGGAGAAGAAGCTTACCAGTCTGTAGTTGGATGGTGATCTGTGCTCTCCCTTTTTCTATATTGGAATGATGATTGCGCTTGTCCATGCCTCTGGCATTAGTCTAGCCGTATCTACCCTTGTGAACAGGTCGGCCAGCAAGGGAGCCGACCAGTCGGGTCTAGTGTAAGAACACTGGGTCCTATCCCATCTGGCTTTTCCCTTGCTTTAACTGACCCATTAACGTTTTTATTTCAACTGATGAAACTGGGGGCCACTCGGGGGCATCAATTTGCATAGAATGCTGACAAGCTGTGTTGAAGGAGCTTAGCCAGAACCTATTGAATACACAGAGCATACACAGACTGTCCAGAAGCAGTCAGTTGCAGGCAGGATGATGCAGGAACAAGAGGCTGCTACCAGTAACTTGGTTTATTATTTACAGCAGACTCACAAGTTACTATATACAGGATACAGACACAGAACTCTCTCACAGAACAAACTCCAAACAAACTCTCAAACACACATACAGTGGTACCTCAGGTTAAGTACTTAATTCGTTCCGGAGGTCCGTTCTTAACCTGAAATTGTTCTTAACCTGAAGCACCACTTTAGCTAATGGGGCCTCCTCCTGCTGGCCCTGCCACCGGAGCCCGATTTCTGTTCTCATCCTGAAGCAAAGTTCTTAACCTGAAGCACTATTTCTGGGTTAGTGGAGTCTGTAACCTGAAGCGTATGTAACCTGAGGTACCACTGTACTCTGACCAACCAATTAACCAACCAGGAAGGTCATGAGTCATCATGCCTATGTGGAGACCTCTACCAATAGGGGAGTTGTATCCAAGGTCCCATATCTCTAGGCATAATAATTCCCTCTGCTCAGTTACAGATAGGTAGCCGTGTTGGTCTGCCATAGTTAAAATAAAAAATTCCTTCCAGTAGCACCTTAAAGACCAACTAAGTTAGTTCTTGGTATGAGCTTTCGTGTGCATGCACACTTCTTCAGATACCAGGTATCTGGAAGGAATTTTTTATTTCCCTCTGCTCAGTCTCCTTGGCCTTCAGCCAACTCCTTGATTGCCTCTGTGGGAAACTGCATCAAATTGCACGTAGTCAAAAATCCCAACAAACTGCCCCGCTGGAATGTTCCTTGTGCAAGACACTTGAAAAGCAGTGGTACCAACCACTAGGTGAAACAGGTGGATAGTGTTCTAACATAGTGTAACAGTCACACTATGGAATCACATCCCCATCAGAACCCATTTGGTACCAGTTGTTTTTGCAAGTGGATGCGCTTCAATCAAAAGTAGATTTATTTATTTATTTAAAGCAGAAAGGGCAGTAGCTGCCATGTTTCATGGTTCCATAAAATGAAATCAAGGGCATCCTGATCAAATCTGCAGATGACACCAAATTGGGAGGGGTGGCTAACACCCCAGAGGACAGGATCACACTTCAAAACGACCTTGACAGATTAGAGAACTGGGCAAAAACAAACAAGATGAATTTTAACAGGGAGAAATGTAAAGTATTGCACTTGGGCAAAAAAAAAATGAGAGGCACAAATACAAGATGGGTGACACCTGGCTTGAGAGCAGTACATGTGAAAAGGATCTAGGAGTGTGCCACAGTGTGACATGGCAGCTAAAAAAGCCAATGCAATCCTGGGCTGCATCAATAGGAGTATAGGCATCTAGATCAAGGAAAGTAATAGTGCCACTGTATTCTGCTCTGGTCAGACCTCACCTGGAGTACTGTGTCCAGTTCTCGGCACCACAGTTCAAGAAGGACACTGACAAACTGGAACGTGTCCAGAGGAGGGCAACCAAAATGGTCAAAGGCCTGGAAACGATGGCTTATGAGGAACGACTGGGCATGTTTAGCCTGGAGAAGAGGAGGTTAAGGGGTGATATGATAGCCATGTTCAAATATATAAAAGGATGTCACATAGAGGAGGGAGAAAGGTTGTTTTCTGCTGCTCCAGAGAAGCGTACACGGAGCAATGGATCCAAAGAAGATTCCACCTAAACATTAGGAAGAACTTCCTGACAGTAAGAGCTGTTCGACAGTGGAATTTGCTGCCAAGGAGTGTGGTGGAGTCTCCTACTTTGGAGGTCTTTAAGCAGAGGCTTGACAACCATATGTCAGGAGTGCTCTGGTGGTGTTTCCGGCTTGGCAGGGGGTTGGACTCGACGGCCCTTGTGGTATCTTCCAACTCTATAATTCTATGATTCTATGAAATGTGTTTTTGCATTGGTCTTTCTGTATTTTATTTTCTGCTTTTTCTGTAAACTTGGGAGAAATGTTTAGTCCTAGTACTTCCGCTTTTACAACGGACCTGACCAAAGCTTATTAATCTAAGCCAAATCAGTTAATCAAGCCATCTGTTAATAGATAATTGATCACTGCGGGAAGGGTAATACACAAATGGGATTAAAGCCACCACAAATCTAAAAGAGAAAGAGAGAGAAAATCAGTTCTCATCTCAACTTCTAATCCCTGGGCAAAAATGTTACTTTATTTGTTTTTTAAAATACAATTATCTTTTACCTAAAGCAAACCTAGTGGTAGCTAGCCTCCTCCCGCACAGCATACAGGTCTGCAGCTCCAGGGAAGATATCTGATTAGGCACCTTCAACCCCACTGATACAAACTAAAGCAGTCTGGTGTGCCATCTACTAGCGTGACCTGTTTTGGAAGGCATCCAAAACTGCAGTAAACGGAAGAGGAAGCTATCAATCTCATTGGAGCCACACTTGGGGAGGAGAATGCAAATCTTTCCAAGTCTCATTTTCTTAAGACTAAACCATGGTTTAGTGTTCAAAACACATCCACTACATATATATTTCAGACTGCAAAATAGAGTAATGCGACATTGATCGATATTTTGTATTGACGTGCATTTTTAAAAGGTATACATGCAGTTTTTGAGAATAGAAACATAGAACAGTTTCATTACTACATTTCATATATTGCCATTTAACACAGATATTAAAGACATACAGGATGCTCATATGACATTGCTTTCATGAAGACACCTCTACTTTAAGGTCTCCCTGCTAGTTTCACATGTGTAGGGAGACAGAAATGGGCTCCGATTTGAACAAGTAGTTCAAGGGGTATTCTGGTGTTGGTATTCTCAATGGGATTTTGAACCTGATAAGTGGTTCTAAGACTGTTTCTGCAAGTTTGCAAGTCCATTACAGATAGCAACTCAATTCCAGAGTAGGTGTTTTATTATACAGTACCTTCTTTTATAAGGGACGTGGGTGGTGCTGTGGGTTAAACCACAGAGCCTAGGACTTGCCGATCAAAAGGTCGGCGGTTCGAATCCCCATGACGGGGTGAGCTTCCGTTGCTCGGTCCCTGCTCCTGCCCACCTCGGTCCCTGCTCCTGCCCGACTGTGGCTTAAGTTCTGAAATATGGTCAGTGCAAACAATGTTTTGGAATAATCTCTGAATTGAGCTTTTGTTCAGAAAGATTTTTTGGATGTCTACAATAAAAGCATCATGTTTGGACAGCTACCAGTTTCTCCAAAACAGAAACTGGCTTATATGATGCAAAGCAGAGTTGCATTTTATTGCCAATTTCATTTTATTCTTTGAGGTCACAACAGAGGGTAAATACAACAATTTTAGATCTTACTTATCAGAAGCCGTTCAGTTTCACATGAATTTCCACCACAGAACTCTTACCCAAGTAAACATGTTTTACATATAAGAATATAGGTTGGTTGATTAACAGGACAGTTGTTTTCATAAAAACTGTTAACGGTTATTCCCATTTTTGCAAGTATTTGTAACTTTTGCACATACATTTCTTGACATGAAAGTGAAAAAAAATTTTTTTAGGAACATACTGTACTATATTTGAAGCACCCTGTGGTGAAAGATCCAAGTTAAAACTGTCCATCTGTCTTGAAGAAGTTCATAAATGCCTTTTGCAGATGTACTTTTAGGCAGCACTTTTAGGCAGTTTAAGCCTCCACAGAAAAAATAAATGCTGTAAAGAATTTTACAAGCCCTTCCCCCTCCCACCCACACTTAGGTGTTAATTAAATGATCATTTAATAGTCAAATGTAAACACAACATTTTCATCTCCTGACAGCACATCCCATTATAAATCCAGGGTAATAAAAGCCTTGGTCTTAATACTCTGAACCTCGTTCCCACAACACTCTAAGATGCCTTGTCATGTCTAAGGTTAAGCATCTAGACACAAAACAAAGATTGCACCACTCAACTTCCAGTTCAATTTTCCCATCGCCCAGTGACCTAGGTAACACTTCGAGCAATAAAGAATAAATTTAATTTCTTCAGCATTTTGTGAGGATTAGGAACAATTGTTGGCCAGCAATGACTTCTTATCCTTGGATTCTTTCAGAGTGTTCCCCCCAGTTCTAAAAGGAAATTCTGATAGTTTAAGACAGAGAACAAACAGAACTTTAAATTAGAGGTTTTTTCAATCAGTTGGAACAGTTGGAGGGGAAGCAATCAACTTTCCTTTGAGCGTCTCTCAGCTATTCAGTTACTGCGAACTTTAATCTCTCACTACGATCATGGCTTGCACTTGTATGTCCTTCCGTCATTATCCTGTTTTCATTCCTTCTTCCCGCTTTCTGAATTAGTTAATGAAGATTACATGGGTACAAATAGATGAACACATAGCATGAACTGAGAGTCATGGTGCTCAGTTTATAACATTTCTTGCCCCCTTTCTGTGCCATATGATAATGGCATTTCCTGACCTTTTGGCATTTTTAATTACTTCCTTCACTGGGATTTCGTTTCCTATATCAAATTTATCAAAACTTTCAAAGTTAACCCTACAAAAAGGACTTGGTGAATTGGATTGTATTAGAGTGACATCTATTTCATTATATCTGGACAGAATGGGCAGTAAACTGCTGTGAAGTTTGCAGCATGTGGTATTTTGCTTTGGAAAACCCATCTCTCTCTCTTTCTCTGTTACACACACACACACACACACACTACTCAGGTTTACTCGGGTCTACAGATATGTTGCAATCATGGGTAGGTTTTAAATAATCCTGTATAACTGGGTGGAAGAACAATTTGAATAAAATCTGCAACCTCAAAGTTAGAAATTAGCATTAAACATTCTTAAGGCAAACTTACAGTTTCAAGCACTAGAGCACAATTCCTTTAAGCAAGGAAACAGCATCGCATGATTTAAGAAAATACTAGACTTCGACTATTTTTGTTCTTGAATGGAGAAGGATAAATAAATAGAAATATGAGCTAAAGGAGGACAAAATGTACAATAACGTGTGACAAAGTTCACTTGAGGCAAATACTGCATCCGAAACAGTTGGCTTAAAACTTTATTTGTTGCTATGAATAACCATACACACTACATAGGTTATCCAATTCCAATGATTTCATTTGTACTAACATGTGAAATTCTACTTTAGCAGCTAGGACTATCACGTCTAGGAGGGCAATTCAATCAAAATTTCAAAATAATGATCCCAATAAAGGTCCTTTTGAAAACGCAGCAGAGTCCATGTTGTTTTAGATACCATGTGAAGCACACTTGCACTTCGTAGAACTTGCGGGCTCATTTGTGCAAAAATGTATTATTATATAGGTGCATGGCTTATGTTTAAAACTATTTTTGAAAAAAAATGCTTTGAGCAAGACAAAAATCAGAACCTAACACTTTAATAAATCATCTGCACAGTTGACCCCATTAAATACTATTATGTTGAAATCAAATCATTACATGTGTAGAATAAAGGCCCCAAAAGTCTTCTTTTGCCAGAAAATAAGTGCTTATGATTGGAAAAAGTACTCGTCTTTGAGACATTTCTACCATTTCACTACAGAGAAGAACACTTGTACCTTATTGCTGGCATTATGAAAATGTTAGTACCTGTGCTGCAGTCTGCAGAAAATGATCACATATTATGGTTTCCATTCTACAAAAAAAAAAAAACCAACCCACCCACCTTTAATTCACAAAACTGCAATGTTAATTTTAAAAGTGAGAAAATAAAAATCTTCCCAGGCTAAAGTTTATATAGAATGCCAATTTAAGGAGGTTTAGAGATTCATACTAATATTACTAATAATATACTAATATCAGCAAGAACTGAACAGCACACTTCAGCTCTGCTGAGTGACAGCCAAGGCCTACCTAGTTCAGCATCCTATTATCAACAACTACCAACCAGATGTATCTTGGAAGTCTACAAGCAGGCAATGAAGGCAAAAACTAGTCTTTAAGGGCATTGCAAAAAGAGTTAACACTTTTTCCAACGGCAGAAATCACCAAGCAGTCACATTCCGCAATGCTGTTCATTTTCTTGGCAACTATGGTCCAACCAGTCATAATATTGCTCAATTAAATATCAGTTTTTATTATGATGACGTTTCAAAACACAACAACGCAGGCTTCTAAAAGCAAGCAAAAGCAAAATTAAGTAGACACTGCTTCAAGTATTTATCAATTTTTCACACACCATCTAACAAGCAGAACATAAAGTTACAATGTTGTCAAGGCTCTTCTAATTAAAATCTGTTGCCTTATTCCAGTGCTTTTTTTCTTTAAAAAAAATGTTGAGGGGTACTCTCATTTTCCTACTCATTTTGAAATACTGCCCCTCAATGAGGTGAAACTTAAATTCACAAAATGTTTAGGGGTATGCGTCCCCCTGTTTCCCCCCCCCCAGAAAAAAGCACTGCCTTATTCCAATTTACATTAATTTTTTTCTAATACTCATCCATCTTTTAACCCATTTATCAGCCACACACTGTAAGTTTATCACAATTTACAGGTGCAGTGTTATTATATACAGAGGCCCTAATCTGCCAATTAATGTCCTTTGTTGATCCCCCAACCATTTTTGAAAGGAGAAAGGAACATTAAAACCCACAACTGGGCATTCCTTGTCTATGTTTTAACTGTCCAAGCCACCTGCCTGAACTCTGAAAGTGCTTAATAAGTTTACTCAGATTTAAACTTAGGAGTGGTTTAAACAGCATGCTCATTTAGTCTCACTGAAACAGTGTTGGATAGAACTATTTTATAAAGCCAAATCACTAATATTCCCTTTCTGCCCATACGTAGGTTAAGAAGAAGAAAAAAGACACCAACAGGAATGTGTCAATTTTTTCCTCTATACTATGCATTTTGTAGCAATAACATGCGTTCCGTGCTATTTGAATGCAGTACAATTTTTATTCTCACCTCCCTTCAAGGTACTACTATGAAACAGATATTAATGCTGACCGTGCAAACAGAAAAATGTCTCATCTACAAAACATAAGAGACGTCAGAAGAACTTTCATCTCTTTTGCCTCAAACGGCTTTAGTGTTCCCAGGAATGGGAGTCAGCGGTAGCTATCATGGTAACTCACTAGATGAGTAATGATGTCGATACGACTGGACAACGGTAACCGTAGCAACTGTAACCTGCAATTCCTGCGTAACCATTCTTGGATTCATTGTGGCAGGGGCCAAAGAGGCCAGGAGTAAAATGAAGCAAAGAACTATGGTGTCTGACACATCTAGTACCACACACTTTAATCATAGCTGGCAGAAATTAATTCAGGAGGAATTTTTTCAAGGGTTCCTCATGAAGCTTTGTGCTTTTGTTAGGGGCTACAAGAACCAATGCACTAAATGAATAGTCCAGGGCAACAAGTCAGATTATGTAGAAATCCTTTTCCTTCCATCATTTAAAAAGAAAAAAAAGTATTAAGTAAATTTCAGCTTCAGGAAACCCTGATAATATTTAAGTACATTCTTGTATGCTTTTTCCATATTAATCCACGTATAAATTGCAAGTACTTCCACTGTAGGTTTTCTTGATTAGCTACAATTTACCTACCAGGAAGATTACATCAAAGCATTAACTTTTGCGTGTTTAGAAATACAGTACCTATGTAAGTATCTTGGAAAACCACTGAGCTTTGGGTCCAAAATCAGTACCCTGCAGCTAATGGCAATCAATGAACTATAGCCTAACTAGTCAAATTAATCAGTCAAAATCTATTTGTCTCAGATAAGCACTCACTAGGCTGTAATGGTTTTCTGCATAAAAGGTGCTATAGTTAATGCTCTGTGTATTAGGATGTGGGTCACTAGAGACAATGTAGGTCATTCCAAGAAAGAAAAAATACTTGTTGAACCAGAGATACAGACAAACATCAAAATCATTACCTAACTGGTCCTAAAATGGCTGGTTTACTAACTACAGTTCCCTTAAGAAACACATAACAATCTGACATCTCAACAGTATTTTTAAAAAATACTGCCACCAGTAGCTGACCTGCTGCAGACTTTACTGGGAACATGATTTTTCATACTTAAACTAGGTGAAAAACACAAAGAAACTTTCTACAACCAATGAGACAAAGTATTTGGACAGGGGAAAAAAATCAGGTATTGTCTCTTGAATATTCAACCTATCACTTTTCGTTACTTACACGTCCCATCTGTCATCAAGTGCTTGTAATTTTACGATGCTGCCCTGTAGCTTATTGTAGAGTTGATATTATTTTACAGAGTTCTGTTAATGGACTGGATAAATGGTAATGCTATTTAAACTAGCCTCCTGCTCCAAACACAGCTGCAACTGTACTTCTATTTCTGAACAAACATCTTGACCTGAACACGCCGCTCGCTCTCAACTCAGCCAAAGAGAAATTGGAGCAGACAGCAAAGGAAAGGAAAGCTGGCCGCTGGCAGCATCCAACCGTGTCTAATATTTCATATATGGAGGGCGCCCTCTTTGTGTTGCACTATGCAACAAGCATATATGCTGCCTTACCTATCACATGATTCACTTAACTTTGGGTGTCAGGTGATCATTAGAAGTGCATTGACATGTTTTAAAAGATTAAAAAATACCGTGGTACCTCGGGTTAAGTACTTAATTCGTTCCGGAGGTCTGTACTTAACCTGAAACGGTTATTAACCTGAAGCAACACTTTAGCTAAGGGGGCCTCCTGCTGCCGCTGCACCGCCAGAGCACAATTTCTGTTCTCAACCTGAAGCAAAGTTCTTAACCTGAAGCACTATTTCTGGGTTAGCGGAGTCTGTAACCTGAAGCGTATGTAACCCGAGGTACCACTGTAAACGTAATACAACAGGAGATAAGTACTAACTAACTAACTAAAGCTGGCACCACTGTGGCAATCTGCACATGAGCTAAAATGTTAGAAAGGCGCTCTAGTAACAGCATTTAACCTGAAGAAACATGTGATTCAAGCTATAGGTAAAGCACCCCATTATATTTACCATGCTGTTCTAATACACATTATAACTAGACACAAATACACTGTCACACAAACACACATTGTTTGATCAACAATAATCCCAAAACATCAGGAATGTTATACTATCTGTTGCAGTACACTGTTGTGGCACCCCACATTTATGAGACTGTAATTATATATTACTTTCTCACATACTTGAACCCCAACCAAGCTATTCCCCCCTCCGCTATTTATGATTATTTGATACTACCCAAAGGTTCCCTGAATTGTGAAATATAATTAGTAGTTATAGAATCCCTCTCTACTGTTCCAATAGAGATTTACTTAAAGATTATTTTACAGAAGCAGAAAGTTCTATACATAAGTGGCACAAATTGTTACCTTACAATACCTCTGTGCCTATTTCAGAGTATAATCAGAAGCATGTATGTTACACTAGCATTGCCAGTGAAAATAATCATACCACTGGAATTCAATGAGAGTGGAACCACAGATTTTACGTAAGCCTCCCACAAAAGAGACCAAATGAATGCTTACACCAAACAAATTCCATTGACTTCAATTACCATGGATCAGTGTACACTATTCAAATGCCACATTCAACAATCTGATAAGAAAGTTGTCGGAAGTACAAGAACCAAGCTTAATTTATGTGAATCAGAAAGAAACAGAAGCGATAATTTAGTATAAACTTTTAAGCTTTAGATCCTCAACAAAAAAAACCTGAAACAATCTTTGCGAAAGGAAGTGGAAAGCAAGATGTTGTGATGCGGCGCATACCAGGCTCTCAAAGCAAACATTATTTTATTGAGATTTACATAGCCCACTTCAAAGCAACTGATGGGCTTTATCTTTTTTTTAATGTGTACTAGCAGTTAGAGGAAAGGTTAAGGACCCCGACAGTTAAGCCCAGTCGCGAACGACTCTGGGGTTGCAGCGTTCATCTCACTTTACTGGCTGAGGCAGCCGACGTCTGTCTGCAGGCAGTTTTTCTGGGTCATGTGGCCAGCATGACTAAGCCGCTTCTGGCGAACCAGAGCAGCACACGGAAACGCTGTTTACCTTCCCGCCGGAGTGGTACCTATTATCTACTTGCACTTTGACGTGCTTTTGAACTGCTAGGTTGGCAGGGACCGAGCAACAGGAGCTCACCCCATCGAGGGGATTCGAACCGCCAACCTTCTGATCAGTAAGCCCTAGGCTTAGTGGTTTAGACCACAGCACCACCTGCATTCCCTGCTTGTACCTGTAGATCACAATATTTTTTTGAGAAAACTCCAAGGCCTGAGCAAAATAATTTTTAAAAATACAAGTTATCAGCAATGATTTCAGCCCTTTCCTGTATTTTTTGCTCATACTGAAGCATCTATTTGATTTTTTAAAATCATCAGGCTTCCCTTTAAAATACTGTTAGAACATGTAGGTACTTTTTAACATAGTATCTACTCCATATTAATCTTGAGATAGTATCTATCAAAACATCAAAATGTATCTAATGTATAGGTTGACTGTTTGTAAACCTTATTCCAGGTTTGCCCCTAAGGTTTACAATGTTAATAATTTATTCTGCCAAGGCTTTAAAGAGACTAGCCAGGATTCAAGGATTCTTTGGGCAAGCATATCCCAGTGTGATTCTTTCTTTCTGTCTTGCTTTGTTTTGCTCATTTTCTTTGAACAGAAGAGCCCATGCCATCATCACAAACTGCTTTTGAGAAGTCCTTCATTTTCAAAAGCGATTTACTACTCTGCAAGACTTGGATCTCAAATGAGATTCCAAGCCCAAAGCACGAATTGTGCATCTATTTGGGTCCCAGTCTTTGTAATTAAGGGAGAGAATATGACAAAACACAACACACTTGGCATCAAAGGTCTTTAACAGCTCACTACTCTGATTTTAAAATTCTTCTAGCGTGTGCCATACTACTGAAGAAGAAGAACAAAGCAAACTGGAAGGAGCAAAGATCACCAGTGTTGAAGCAATGATTCTTCAACATCAACTTCGTTGGACTGGTCATGTTGTGTGGACGCCTGATTATCATCTTCCAAAGCAACTACTCTATTCTGAACTTACAAATGGAAAGCATAATGCTGGTGGTCAACAAAAGAGGTTTAAAGACTGTCTCAAGGCAAATCTAAAAAAATGTAGTATACACACTGACAACTGGGAAACACTGGCCTGCGAGCACTCCAGTTGGAGAACAGCCTTTACCAAAGGTGTCATGGGCTTTGAAGACACTCGAACTCAGGACGCAAGGGAGAAATGTGCTAAGAGGAAGGCATACTTGGCAAATCCACACCGTGATCAACTCCTGCCCAGAAACCAATGACCCCCCTGTGGAAGGACGTGTGGATCCAGAATTGGCCTCCACCGTCACTGACGGACCATCTTACTCAAAATAATCACCAAATAAGAAGAAGACAAGAGAACAATTAAACCCCACAAGTCAGGAATCAAAATTACAGACCGCAATAATGTCAACACTCTTCAAATTGTTATTTAGTTTTGGGTTCTTTAAGCGATTTCATTTCAATATTGTTATAAACAAACAGGGGGAGGGGAGATATTCCAAGCCAGTTTCCACCCAGAATGTAATCGACCTCGTCATCAGAAACCAGTAGCAAACCAAAAAGAAAAGGATTTATACTAATCTGGTTTGAAAAGTTACATCAGTCAACTATAAGAGTTAACAAATATGGAACAGAAACAATTCAGAGGACAGTGCAGAGATTATGAAAAAGCAAAAGAAAACAAGAATTAAAGGTGCGCTGAGTCCAGGAGCAGACAAAACACTTACTCAATAGCATATTTCGTTTACAACTTAAAAGCACTCAAAGCATATCAAAGCGTTCCACAATGAATACAGAATATAGCTTCTACTTACAGCCTGTAGAGTTTTGGAGTCCCAAGAAACAGCAACTCTGAGAGGAGTTGAAGATTATTTCTGTTTAGACGCCTGAAGTAGAAAAGAAAAAGAGAGTGTTACAAATCAAAATAAACAGCAACTTTATTATGATGTGTCATAACTCGACAACCTGAGACTAAGTGGCACATGCAGGAGAAACAAGCCAGCGTTAGTGCCAGGGGCTATGCAGAAAACATAAGCCAAAATACCGTGATGAGTTTAACATTTTATCTATATGTATTAGCATAAAGTATGCATGAGTGTTTTAAATTCCAACTTTTTTACTCCATGAGGACAGCATGAGGAATGAGCAGAGAGACCACCCTACTGCCAGGGCTTAAGCAATCATTTTCCCCTTGTGGAAAGTCATTGTAAAAAAGAGAGCCATCAGGCATGTTACACTGATTTATCCTTCAAGGAGCACCACCAATTAAACTGACATGAGCTATAACAAATCAAACCTTTCAGGTGGCGTTATAAAACGCTAGCAAAATCCCCGTCGTTATGATCGTCGGGGAATGAGTATAAAGAGGGAGTGCATAGTATCAAGAACTTGAAGGAACATATTGCACCTCCCCACAGAGTCCTCCTCAGCGGAGATTGTGTACTAGCCACCACAGAATGGCAGTGGGGAAGGCAGAAGCAGGCTGCATTAGCTAATATGGATTAAGTTTCAGTTTGCTCATCCATGTGCACAAATGGCACCAAATGCAGTTTTGGAAGCTCTTTCAGCTCTCATTAGCTAATAAATGTGCCAAATGTAAGCCTCAATTGACGTATATTTATTGCCAAAGGGTGAGCCTAGATGGGACCAGTCAAATCTTCCTCTGTCAGAAGAGACAGACATGCGATCAGTTTTGTAAAGTGGTCCAAAGGGTATTCGGAAGATGAATAAGATTGTACTCTTTGCTATTTTTAATATCTGTTTAGTGGTAGCAAGTCAATTCCAGAATAGCTGTTTTATTGGACCTCATTTTAGATATGGGCTCAGTTCAAACACCATATCAACCTATGGTCTTGGAAACATAATTATGAACTAGTACAATACAGTGGAATCTCAAGTTACCACTTGACAGGGGGTTGGACTCGATGGCCCTTGTGGTCTCTTCCAACTCTATGATTCTATGATTCTAAACACCTCTGGTTACAAACACTTCAGGTTACAAACTCTGCTAACCTGCAAGAGTTACCTCGAGTTGAGTACTTTGCCCCAGGATGAGAATGGAAATGGTTGCACTACTACCAGATTAGTGAAATGTTTTAAAAAGACTGTAAAATGTGTGGCTATACTCATAACAACCCCTGACGAGCCAGTATGCAGAAGATTGAGCAACCCATCAAAGGTCTGAGAAAAGCAGAAACAGTGTTTATCCAATATAAATGGCCCCCACCAGAAGTATTAGCTCTGTGGCAGTTATTTGGGAGGGGTGATACAGGTACAGATGATATTCCTGTTCCTACCGCCACCGCCACCGCCATACCCCCAAGCCCTTGAGGATATGTTAGTTGCTAGCACTACCTCAAAGTATGGAGAGTTCCAAATAAGCTGGGAGCACCTCATATTTCAAACAATTGTACTGTCAATCATAAGTACGTAGAGAGAAAAGGGCAAACAAGCACCTCCCTCGCCAAATGTCTGGTCAGTTGGAATCCTTCCCGATGACTGCTATGATAAATGTGATAAATGAGATAAAGCCAAAGCTATCTATGGGTTTCATGTGTAAGTAACACTAAGCAGGCTCCAACAGCACATTAATAGCTTAAGCAACTTTAAAGCAGCGGTGCCCAACTGGATCATGTAGAAACTAAGATTTTTCCACATAATGCAGAGGAACCAAGATGTGACCACTGTACCAATTATTACTAGAGACAGGATTTGTTCTATAAATTGCTATATAAGACAATGGAAGGCGATTTTTAAATACAGTATGTTGAATAAATTATTCCTTGAAATATTATACAGTGGTACCTCTGGATGCAAATGGGATCCGTTCCAGAGCCCCGTTTGCATCCTGAAGTGAATGCAACCCACGTCCGTGGGTCGCGATTTGCTGCTTCCGTGCATGCGCGTGACGTCATTTTGAGCGTATGTGCATGTGCGAGCGGCGAAACCCGGAAGTAACGCGCTGACTGTACAAGAATACTGCTGAAATTAATCACTTGCTTAAACAAGATTTACAGAAACTAGCC
This sequence comes from Podarcis liolepis, assembly GCF_965112155.1. Lineage (NCBI taxonomy): Eukaryota > Metazoa > Chordata > Lepidosauria > Squamata > Lacertidae > Podarcis > Podarcis liolepis. The sequence continues at coordinate 68,289,135 of NC_139564.1, read as the reverse complement.
AGAAACTAACATGTCACACTAATAAAAAAATTCCTTCCAGTAGCACCTTAAAGACCAACTAAGTTAGTTCTTGGTATGAGCTTTCGTGTGCATGCACACTTCTTCAGATACACTGAAACAGAAGTTGCCAGACCCTTCTATATAGTGAGAAGGTGGGGAGGGGTATTACTCAGAAGGGTGGTGGGAATGGGAGATTGGCAGATAGCTGAGATGAGCCTGTTGACGACTCTTAACGACTGTAATAGGTCTTGCAGGAAAAGGCAAGGGGTGAGAAGGTGAGAAATGGCTTAGTCATGTATAATGAGATAAGAATCCAATGTCTCTGTCACACTAAACCACTGTTTAGAATGTTGTACAGAAGCTGGGACAAATTTTAGCAGAGCTTAGGTACTCCCCTTTGCCTGCAGCCATGATGACAATTTTAGGTGCAATTCAGAGTCAGTATGGGGCAGAGACTGAACTGGGAGACCTGAGTTCAAATCTTCATGGAGCTCACTGGGGGGCCTTGGGCAGTCACTCCCTCTCAGCCTAACCTCCCTCACAGGATTGTTGTGGGGAATGAAGTGAGAATGGGGAGAACCACTTATGCCACATTGAGCTCCTTGGGGAGAAGGATGGAAAATAAATGCAATAAATAAATAATACATCTACTTTTGTTTTTGCTGAATCTCAGCTTCTTCTCGGGTGCAAACCAGGGATTCTGGTTTGTAACAAAATCTTTAGTCAAGTCAACTTTAAACCCTGAGCTATGTTAAGCTAACCAATACTAACCACTTCATAAATGTTAATGCACTACATTTTCCATTTCAGAACTGAATTTTCAGTTAAGACCAACCTTGTGTGTATAAATAGTTCCCATAAGGAATGTAAAAGTTATTGATTCAGTGATGGTCTGCAACAGAACTGAGTAAATGGGAAAGCTAAGGCAACTTTAAATTCTGTAAAGAACAATTCAATAAAAACTTGATTCTTTACAAAAGGTACCCACTAATGCTTATTTTGACATTTTGCAACACTGCAACTAATTTAAGTGGTTAAAAGAAAAGAGCATCCAGCAAACAGTGTCTCAAAGAATGAGCACAAAACAGATGTGGGAAAAATAAACAGCCTTCCTGTCTTGGAATTTCTAAAAAGGTCTGCAAAGAGCAAACAGGACTTCTCACTGCAATTTGACTTCTAGACCTGTTAAAGACAGTCCCATGAGAACTAGACTCAGATTAATTAAGTATAGTGCTAGAAACTACTACAGTTAGAAAAAAGTACACAAGCTCTTCAGTTACACAGCTTACACACTCTTACCCAAGAGTGGGCGAAAAGTTACAGTAGTTCCTTTCCTTCTCAGAATTCCATTTGCTAGAAACATGCCTACTAAAAAAGAAACGAAATGAAATGCTGTCGTTTTATACTAAGATCCTATGGCAGGCAGGTTGCAGGTGTCAGTCTGAAACCATATGAATTTTTCTGGACAGCCTAGTTTAATGCTGTGACGTTCTGCATGATTTGCCAACTATTTCTGAGAATTTAGAGATAGGAAGTACTTTATGATGAATTTTTAAAATGTAAACAGTATATAATGAAAGGCAAAGCTTATGCGGCATAGAAACATGATCACAAGAAAAATCCTGGTACATTGACACATCGACACTCAGAGAACTTTGATAACTTTTAGCCACTGTTTAAACCGCCACAAAACGTGCATGCAATTGTCAGTAATACACTATTTTTTGTTGGTGACAAAATTATTCCTTCTAATTTAAGAACAGCAACACTACATCTGGCTAAGAGTAAGTTACACTTGAATTTATTTCAGTCCCTTAACCACCTTTCTGTAGCTTCTGTAATTTGCAGCAAAATGGAACCTTTGTTGTGGTATTTAGATACTGCTAAATCCAAACATAGACCAATTACTTAATATTTAGGAAAAACAAGCAAGCACAGGTGCGGGAGTACAAAACCCTATAATTATCAGGAGACAATTCACACAGTCTTTTATTAACTGATAAACACTAAGGTGCCACCATCCTTGTTAAGGGATAGTGTGCACTGTGTGCCTAAAACCATGTATGTTAGTAAGGATAGTTTGCCTCAACACTGATTAACAAGGAGCAACTGCTTTCCGCTTTCCCCCTCCAGGCCTGCTCTCAAAAGCATATTCTCTGCTTTTGCTCATTATCTACCTTCAGAGAGAAAGCTGGGCAGCATTAACCCTTAAGTTTATATATTCCTAGACATCAAGAGGATCTGTACCTATAAGCAACATACATCCATGCCTCTTTTAAAAGATGGAATTTTAGAATGTGCATAGCTCTGCAAATATTTACAGTTCCTCTGTTTCACTGCAGAGTTACAGAACGCAGATATTGAAAGAGAGTTCTGCTTGTAACTCAGAACACTGCTCTTACTCTGAAAAGTGCTTGGGGCAAATCAGTATTTGTCAGTATAAAAGCAGTGAGGTGAAAGCAGTAAGTAGCAGTGGGTGATTGCCATTGATGTTTATTCATTTTTGTATTAAGCCTGCCCCTTCAAAATTGCTTGAGGGAAGTTATCAAATGAACACACATATCCAGAAAAAAATATATGTCAGAACAACCTGCCCTAAGATATTGACCCCAGCTGTCAAAAATGAGGCCAAGCATTTTCAGAGTTCTCCTGAATACTCAGGCTTTGGTAGCACAGCAAGGGACCTGCAGATCAATACTACATCCATGTGGGAAGAGTACAGCACAATGCAGTCCCATCGTATTTTAGGACTTGGGGCCAAACAGCAATTCACAGCAAACAAAAAATGGTAAACATTTTCTGCAAATACTACTCATTTGCTAAAATGACTACAAATAGTCATTTACAAATAATTTGCTACAACTATTATTAAAAGCAATCCTATTCCTTACTTCTTACAATAATAACAGAGAGCATGTTCATTATAGTAAGTGCAAGTTTCTTTTTGGGTTCTCCCATACTCAGCTTAAAAGCAACTTCAGTTAGATCCAGACTTCTCCTAGCTCCACGTTTCTCCCTGATGCACACACATAACCCTGAAAGTTCACACGCAGCCCTGAAATTCCACACATGAAATTGCTACAGAGACATTCCAACAACCTTGTTGCCTCCAGTTTCCACCCACTAACTCCATCCACCTTCCACAAAAGATGCTGTCTCCACAAGTGGCAGCAGTCCCTATTCCACATTTGACACATAAATGAATAGGGTAGGCAGTGACATGTGAAGCTGTGGGCCACCACCATATACTTGTCCAGCTGGGACAGAGTATAAGAGGGTGGCCAGAAGCAGCAGCTGCTGCCATACAGAGGCAAAATAATAATAAATATAAAATAAAATAATAATAATAAAATTATTATTATATTTATTTATTTATTTATACCCCGCCCTCCCCAGCCAAAGCCAGGCTCAGGGCGGCTAACACTAATAAAATCATAGTAAAAACATAATAGAGGAAAAGGGGGGGGGGGCAATTTAAAATACAGGTTAAAATGCAGCCTCGTTTTAAAATAGCTGATAAATCAAGACCATAAGGGGAGGGAAACATAAGGGTCTGACCGAGTCCAAACCAAAGCCCAGATGGAAAAGCTCTGTCTTGCAGTCCCTGCAGAAAGATGTCAAATCCCGCAGGGCCCTAGATTCTTGTGACAGAACGTTCCACCACGTCAGGGCCAGTGCTGAAAAGCCCCTGGCCCTAGTTGAAACCAATCTCACCTCCTTGAGACTCGGGACCTCCAAAGCGTTGTTATTTGTGGACCTTAAGGCCCTCCGCAGGGCATACCAGGAGAGGCGGTCCCATAGGTACGTGGGTCCTAGGCAGCTGCTACTCCTAGCCAACACCAATCACAAAGGCAAGCAGCAGTGGCAAGGAACACCATTTGCAACAGACATGGCAGAGGAGGAGGGTCAATGCAGTGCCAAGCAGATGGTAACCACCAGGATAAAGCCACCAAGATCAAGCCCTATAGCTTTTGTTGAAGGCAGGTGGCAGTGATGGCGGATCCTCCACATCAGCATTGGCAGGTCAGGATCAGAAGGTGGCCATTCTGGGATAATGGCACTTGCCTAAGCCAACTACTGATGCTGGATACACCCCTCTGGGTATGTAGACACAAGTAAAATATTCATGAGGCAGCTGCATCTAAGCCATATTGCACCAACACTCTAGATAACATTTCTAATAGCTGTCTAGGAGCCAGTCTACACTTTACACATGTGTAGTCTCTATGTGGATCTAAAGGTCCCCCCCCCTTTATAAAGTTTATAAAACAGAGAGAACAATTACAACAGCAGGTGAAAGTTAAAACAGAGAAACAAACTACAAAATAGGCACAAGGAATATGTGCAGTTGCACATGGGCTAAAATAACAAGGTGAAAGTAAAGAATTTTATCAATTATAATTCCATATTTTCCAGGCTTGTACGGAGGGTTGTTGTGAAAACAATTGTTCCACTGTATGTGTAATAAAATAATGCCAGTTTAATATAAAGAGTGCCTGGAGGTTCTAGGCCTTGTGTAGTTTTCTCCATTATAGCTATATTATAGCTGTGTATATATATTTTTTAAACAACAATAACAATGAAACACAAGCACAAACCAGCAAATAGCCTCTAAAATGGCAAGTTTCAGTGAGGAACAGCTGGAGGAAGGAGAAAGGATATGATGCCAATGATGGTCCTGCTGACCCACCTTTTTGTACAGAATCGAAAAGGGGGAAAGGGTACTTCATGGGGGGAAAGCAGGTTGGGAAGAAGACGGTCCTGTGCAGATTATTGTTTAATGGGATCCCACCCAATCTCTCTGCTTCAGCACTGTTCCTCCATTGAAACCAACAGCCGGAGAGGCTTTCAAAAATCTCTACTTTTCCCTTGAGTATCTCATGTGTAAGGTTTTGTTTTTGTAAGTTCGAATGACTGCCGTTGGAGCAATATAACCAATGCTACAAATATTGAAATTTGCTTTGGGTTGTCCCCACACATCCCCCTGGGGGTGTCTTTATAAACACCACATGCTGGCACAGGAAAGGGGACCAAATGAAAATGTTTCCTCCATCTCTTCCCTATCCCTTTATCCACCACTCTGTATCAAGGGACAGGGAAAAGTCAGAGGAAACGTTTTCATTCACTCCCCTTTTCTGGGCCAATGTTTGCCAATCTACCACTCACATCAACCTGAGGTCTACTCTTCTGCCTGCTGCTTCCTTGGTTTACTGCCACGCTGCCAAGCTCACTTAGCCAAATGCAAACTTATGAGCAGGTGTACATACATGCACATTAGACTGACACTTTCCCCCACTTTGGACTTTACAATGCTAGGATGGTCAGTTAAAAAAGGTAAAGGTAAAGGACCCCTGACAGTTAAGTCCAGTCACAAACGACTCTAGTGTTGCGGAGCTCATCTCGCTTTACAGGCCGAGGGAGCTGGCATTTGTCCACAGACAGTTTTTCCGGGTCATGTGGCCAGCATGACTAAGCCACTTCTGGCGCACAGGAACATCAAAACCAGAGCAGCGCATGGAACGCCGTTTACCTTCCTGCCAGAGAGGTACCTATTTCTCTACTTGCACTTTTTGGCGTGCTTTCGAACTGCTAGGTTGGGAGGAGCTGGGACCGAGGAACAGGAGCTCACCCAGTCACAGGGATTCGAACCGCATACCTTCTGATTGGCAAGCCCAAGAGGCTTAGTGGTTCAGACCACAGTGCCACCCGCATCCAGGATGGTCACTGAAGTATCGCTAAAAAGCATCACTCCAAAACACAACACTAGTTGTCATAAAACATATAGGTGCTACACTGCTAATTTTTAGGTATAGGTGCAGATTTAGAAATAATTACTACAATTTAAACAGAAATATAGTTATCTCATTATAAAGGATAAGGCTGTGACCAGGTGACTGCTATGTTGCACTTTAGTCCAAGTTCTAACTATAGGACATTTGCTCTCCCTTCTAATGGTTCCTTATCTTCAACCAGACAGCTCTCACAATGGATGATGCTTTCAAACAGAAAACTGTCCTCTGTAAAGTAGGGCACATGGCCACTCTATGCGACACATTTGCCAAAACAGGCTGCTAACCACTTCGGATTCTGCAGGACTTGAGAGAGCTTGTTTGCACTCTGAAAAGTTTTTGCTTATCTGCCCAAACTCCCCAATTAGCTTCCTCAGACAAAGGTCAACAATACGGTAATAAGTGGGTGGCAGATTGGAGTCAGACATTAATATTTTCAGTTACAGAACTGTAACTGAGTACGACTGCTCTTTTGAAAGGCCATTTGCGATATATATTTTTCACAGACATCTAATCCAAATATCTATGGGTAAAGTCTGCAAAAATGGGCATTGCACATCAATACATAATGAAAGTTAGACTAAAGGTCTGTTTTAATCAATCTTTAGTCAGTGCCCATTTTTATGGTATGAAATGTAATACTAGTTACCACTGGTAGGGTCATGACCGTTACTAAGAAAATTCACTACATTAATTTCCCTGGTGCAGTGACCTGAATCAGCATTCTATACAATGCCCACATATAGAGGAGCGTGTGGAAGATGAGACGGCTGAAAAGAAGTGGAAATAATCTCTTTTATCATCATTAAAGAATATCAATTGATGCTGGCTGCAGCCAAACTCAGATTTCCATCTCACTTTGGTTGTGGTACTCTAATGCTCATTAAAAGTCCACAACAAACGAATCTTGCACCTTTTGCTTCTCTTTCCTTTCTTACCAACATGGAAACAAATTCATACAAACAACTGCTTGTAGTGAGCCACTGATGCATGATTCTTTAAATACACTATACTATATACTAACAAGAGTATGTTAACAAATATACTAACAAGGGTATGTTAACTAGAATTCTGAGAATATTCAAAAACATGCTTAGAACTGAATAGCTTTGCCATAATTAAATGTTTATATTGTCAAAGTTATACCATAGCTGATAAAACTGCTGTTTCTTTGGGTACCTAATCAAGCAGCACTTTAATATTCTGTTAGGCTGTGCTCTGAAAGACTAATGTTTTGTTTAATGTGGATTTTGTTAGGGAAAAAACCCCTGTGCTTATGGACTGGGTAGAACAGAGCGTTGTAGGGAAACTGGGTTTTCAGGTCTTTTAATGGAATAGCGCACACAAGAATTCAAACAGTACGGCTGGGAAGTCAAAATATATTGCAGGCAAAATTTGTGTTAAATCTTTTCTTCCAAGACACCAGAGCTGGAAGCGTCAAACTGGACACATGACAGAGTTATAGCTGCTCAATATTTGACCTTGCTGAATTACACCAGCAACAGCTGCCTCCTAGTGCCAACCTACGTCCCTGCAGTTATACTTGAAAATTGAACAAGCACATGTTGCACAACAGCACCTGATCCAGTGTCTAGCCTAAGGGTTGGAAACCCAACTCTGTGCAGTGAAGCCATTTAGACAAGGGAGGATACTAAACAGGAAACAGGTTTGCAATCTCTTGCATATTTATTACAAGAAATAAAAAAAACTTTACGCGTGGTTTTTGAACAGATAAAAGAATTGAGCAGGTGCATCTGCAAAAGTAAATGTAGGTTTTGTAGGAGCAAAATCCTGCACACCAGCAAGTGTAGAGAATCTGGGGCTCTCCAGATATTGTTGCGCTCCAATTCCCATCATCCCTGAGTCATTGACAACATTGTGTCAAAATTAGATTTGCCAAACTACTTTGCCACATACCATTCAATAAGTATTCCCAAACCAGGATCATGATCTGACAAACCAAGAAATGTTTTATAAAGCTGGGTTAAAAGGAGGGAAGTAAGAGAAAACAGGGATGTGGGTGGCACTGTGGGTGAAACCACAGAGCCTAAGACTTGCTGATCAGAAGGTTGGTGGTTTGAATCCCCGCAACGGGGTGAGCTCCCATTGTTCGGTCCCTGCTCCTGCCAACCTAGCAGTTCGAAAGCACGTCAAAGTGAAAGTAGATAAATAGGTCCAGCGGGAAGGTAAACGGCATTTCCGTGCACTGCTCTGGTTCGCCAGAAGCGGCTTAGTCATGTTGGCCACATGACCCGGAAGCTGTACGCCGGCTCCCTCGGCCAATAAAGCGAGATGAGCACTGCAACCCCAGAGTCGGTCATGACTGGACCTAATGGTCAGGGGTCCCTTTACCTTTAAGAGGGAGCAAGCACACAGAGAGGGATGAAGAAATGTTTAGGACTGGCAAACATGGCATCTGAATGCCACCAAAGCCATTGCATGACAGCACTTCCTAGTGTTGAGGACACTCTCTAATCACTCTCCCAATAACATTTTAGTTCCAAAAAGTTTTTTGCCACCTCTAACCAAGTCAACAAGTTGATTCATCTGAGTCGGGTCTTTTTTAATGCAGTCTTTGCCTTTATTTTTTTTCCTGCCAATTTTATTGGGAGACAGAAGTTGGGCTTCTATTATATTATTTTTGTGACTTCCACAGGGATCCAGCACCTCTTTTTCTAGAAAAATAGCACTGCCTGTATATGCAACATCAAGGCAAATACATATATGCACACATGAGCAGTATATGGACTTCAGAGGATTCACCAAGTTAAATTGTCATCCAAAGGTCCAACTGGTGACCCCTAGTTTTAGACCTGTTCCCATGGACTCTGAAGGAACAGGAGCCATGCTGAAGGTCAAGCTAATGTAAGTATTTAGGAATGAGATTTGTATTTTTATGTGAACTTCTTTTGCAGCTTTATGCTGCAATATTTTATAATATAATGGACTAAAGGATGCAGCCACGGGCTGCTGCATGTACATCAAACTTAAGTTTCTACCTGTTTTCCACAGCAGCTCTTTGTGTGAACAGGGTCTAATATTGCAGCAGGCTTTGTCTCCAAGCACCTCTGATAGGAATGACCACAGAATGCAAAGTGAGATTACACAGATTAAAACAAAGTTTGCTCTCAATGGCTTTATCTCAGCATATATAACAGTAAGCCAAGTGCCTGACATGTTATCAGAGGTCATTGCAATTTACATGCGCCCCTTTCAAAAGGACAGTCTGATTTAATGACTGAACATGCCACTTGTATTATTTACACCCCCGTTTCATTTACTTGCGAGAGATAAAGGATCCTCTGCTGTCGATTTGTGAACTGTATTAAAAATGACCAAGAGTATGATCATTGCCTCATCTCAACACCTGCTGAGTGTGATGAAACTGCTACTAAATCCCCTCATGTCAGTGAAGCAAAATGATATGTCTTGTATAGTTAATCTGGTGGTGGCATTAAAAAAAAATTGTATTCCATCAGTTCCTTCCACCAGCATAATCCTCACAATGGCAAGACACTGCCAGTACTGTATAAAGCAGCACTGAAGTGCAATAATGGAGGACAACATCAGAGAACAGGACTCCTATTACCTCCAAAGTCAATTGGAGTAAAACAACCTTATATCCAGGCAAGGGAACATCACTCCCATCTCAATGTCAGGAGGTCCTACACACGAGTAGGAATCCTACAGAGACACATGCCCAACTGGCATGTTCTCTCCCTCCTGGTTGGTCAGGAGACTCCAAGTCTTTCTCCAGCACTAACATCACAGCAACTGATGCCTTGCAGGCATCAGCACACTTCAGGATCAGCAGAGTATTGGCAGTCAGCGTAACAGACTCAGTAGCGCAGCATTTTGGCTAAACTACTTTATTTACATATAATACGCTCGGAGCATTCTAACTCAGATCCTTCCTCGTCAGCATCAAACAGCAAAGAGAAAGAGACAAAGGAACAAACGTCCTACATCACGGAAACACAGTAATACAAACATCCTGTCTCCGCCACTTCCCACTATGTGGAATGAAAACATACACCGTTGTGTGATATAAACAATCCCATGACTGCAGCACGGGAATTGAATCCTAACACTCAACACTCCAACTGCTGCAACTGGGCCTACAAGAACAAGGCACCCTCACAGGTAAGAAGAGTTGGGGGCCACCTGGGAGGAAGAGGGGAAACCTCTAAAAACATCAGACATCAAAAAGCATTTCAAGATGTGCAGAGAAGTCACCCACAGCCACAGAACATCGTTGTCTGCCTCTCTAATGCAATATGGTGACATTATATGTACTAACCTAACCATCACCACCACACCGAGACACACAACAGCAACAGCATAAATGAGGAACAGGGTAAGCATGCAGCTTGAAGTCGCACTGGACACCCCCATCCCACCCCCAAACCCTGCTGAGTTCTCCCATATACTGGGAAAGGCGACAAGGAACACAGACAACTTTATTAACACAAAAAGCCTACACTCTACATACAGCTAGTGATGCCAACTACATGTGACATATTCTTCCATTCGGGATCAGAGGAGGGGCAGCAAAATCAGTACAGTGGTGCCTCGCAAGACGAAAAGAATTCGTTCCGCGAGTCTTTTCGTCTTGCGATGTTTTTCGTCTTGCGAAGCACGGTCCATCGCAACTGCGCCTCTTCAAGAGGCTTTAAAAAAAGCGCAAGACGTTTTCGTCTTGCAAAGCAAGCCCATAGGGAAATTCGTCTAGCGAAGCAACACAAAACCGGAAAACCCTTTCGTCTAGCGAGTTTTTCGTCTTGCGAGGCATTCGTCTTGCGGGGCACCACTGTAACTAAAAGCAGTTCTGGTGCAATTCCCTGCGGTGGATGGAAAAGCACTATCTCAATGACACTGACACTGCCCCCAACAGAGGACACCCCAAACACACACATCGGGCACCCCCAACTATACACAGTCCCACATAAAGAGCAGGGAGCCTGAATGAGGCATGCAGACTTGAAAGAGCATCTATAGCCATTGTGCCTTCTCTCAAATTACAGAGTTAATGAACACTCAGTCACAGGTTATGTATGCAGCTGCTACCCACCGTTTATCACTATCCCCCTGTCTCTCTGCTCTCCACAGCAACCAGGCAGACTTCAAATACGCAGAAGCAAGGGGTTGCGTCTTCTGCTCGTCCCTGCTACTAGTGCACCTGCAAGGAGACTAGGAGAGGCCAAATAGCTCGTTGTCCCAATTACAGTAGGGATGAGTCCAGCAGCTGCCATTGGGGGGGGGGGGGAGCCTTGGTCAATGGGTAAGGCATGCTAGCAAATATCTAGCAGATATTGGAATTCATATAAATTAACATAGGATGGCATGACTGGACAAGATGAATTGGGCTGGACAATATGAAAGGCAACCTGGGTGTGAACAAGCTCTACAACCACCTGAGAGATGTATTAGTCCATGTGTCAGTTACTCTTGCTTGTTAGCTGTTGGCAATTTGGGGAGGGGGGTTTCTTCTTTCTTGTGGGAGCCTGTGGTTAGGAATTTAACCTGGATCTTTTGTATGCCAAACCAGTGCTGTAACACTGCACTCATGCTCCACAAATTTCCCAATCAGTACTGATGCATATCACTGGAAGCCCAAGATCTTACACGTGGGACTGAGGAGAAATGTGACAAGTTAGGTCCTGTGTATGGATTGTTCTGAGGCTGTGCAATTAAATTGTTGCTCACTGGGGCAGAAGTCTTTTACTCTCCCCTTCTCAATCTGAAGTTGTCACTTACAAAATACAAATCAATTTTGCCTTGCGAAAGCCACATTTCTATCTTTTGGATGAGAACGGAACCCACATCTCTAGTCCTACTGCAATGCTTTGCCACTGAGCTATCAACCAACTCACAGTGCTGCCCTCCATAACACTAAAAAGGTTGCTCCACTTTGTTATAGGTATAGGTAAAGATAAAGGACCCCTGGATGGTTGAGTCCTCGCTTTCAGGCCGAGGAAGCCAGTGTTTGTTCACAGAAAGCTTTCTGGGTCATGTGGCCAGCATGACTAAACCACTTCTGGTGCAACTGGACACCGTGAAGGAAACCAGAGCGCACAGAAACACTGTTTACCTTCCCACCACAGCAGTACCTATTTATCTACTTGCACTGGTATGCTTTCGAACTGCTAAGTTGGCAGGAGCTGGGATAGAGCAACGGGAGCCCACTTTGTTGTGGGGGTTCGAACTGCCGACCTTATGATTGGCAAACCCAAGAGGCTCACTGATTTAGACCACAGCGCCACCCGCCAATCAGTCACTGAAGGAGAGGGTATCCTGGAGATATCATCTTATCATCTGTCCATGCAATATAGGAATTAGGCTCCTACTGTGGGTGCACCTACCTGTTAAAGTGCCTTCCCGTTACACATAAGACAGCCTCTATTGTATTTTCAGCACCCACTGAAGACGTTCCCTATTTCAACAAGCCGTTTAAGTGGAGATCTTTATTTCTTTATGTTGGATTTTTATACATGGAATTGTTTTTACTGAGAATTTGATTTGGGATGACTAAATGGAATCTAATAGACTTGTTCTTGTAGCGTGCTGTAAAAAAAAACTGTTTTGCTCACCCAGGCACTGCTGTTTTCTGCAGTACAGTATTCAAAATGATTTCCATTTGGACTCTTAAGTACCAACCCTTATCTCGAGGGGCAGGGTGTGGTTACAAATTAGTACCAAATGCAGGCCTTTTACCCTTTTGACTATGGAGATAGCTAGCTGTTGCGACAGGAGCGGCTCTCTCCCCAGCCCCCCTTCTCCAGGCCCTTCCCTGTCAAAGGGTTATTTTCTGGCTACGGCATTTGGACTTCTGGGGAATTTGAACTTCTGCCTTAGGGGAGCCCTGCAGCTGTCAGTTGCTGTCCTCCTACCCCCTGGATGGCACTGTGGACTCTTTCTGAGCTTGTATACTGTATACCAGGAGAGGGTGTAGAATGCGATCTAACATGACATTCCTATAATGTCGCTTGGTGTCTTCTGCTCCTCCTACGTTATCAACAATCACCTCAATGACTGGTGAGGAAGAGCAGAGTTGCTAGAGATATGATGGGTTTTTCAAAGGTGGGTTTGTCCCTAGGGATATTCTTTGCTTAATGCAAACATGGGGTAAGGGTGAACCGGGGGGGGGGGGAGAGCCATTTTGGCTCCACGGGCCAGATCTTTATCAGCAGATCCTTATCTGGATCAGCCTCATGGGCCAAATTTGACATCTGGGTGGGGCGACTCACCTGTCAATCACAACTTTCCTAGTCTCCTGCTCCTTTCTTTCAGTTTCCAGATCTTGGAAGCTTGGAAGTAGGGGAGACTTGAAAAGGTTTTAAGACAGCACCCACAGCCCATTCCAGTTGTAACACAGGTGTGGAAGTTGCCTTAAAACACTTATCAAAAGCAGCTTCTCATGCAAGTGGTGGCAGAGGGAAGCATAGCAGAAGACTCTTCTCTCCCACCCTGCTACTGCCCCCTATGATGCCAACAGTGATCAGATGAGAATGGTTTGGTGGAAATGACCTCATGAACCAAACTGGACACCCTAGCAGGTTGAGGTCAGCCCATAGGCAGGAAGTTCGCTGCCCTTGGGACAAGCACAGGCACGTGTTACATCGATGAAATTGCAGAGCTACGAAAACTACGGTATCAGTCTGCCAGACTGTGTGTCACAACAGAAAGCAAGGATTAATCTAGAAACTGTATGGTGGTTAAATAGCAATCAAAATCACAGAACATGGCCCAGCCAGCAGCTTTGATGGGTTTTGCATTCACTATATGGTAACCACTTAATACATCAAAAAGACTGCCACAGCAATGTAGTTTGTTTGATATTTAAATATCATGCATGTTAACCAAGTCCCTGCTGCGCCATGTACATAAAGGAAATATTTGAAGAGAGTTATCAGCGAATTTCCTGGGAAATACGTTTGAATTCCAAAATCTCAAAGGGATGAATTGGCTCAAGACAACAACATCTATCTCTCAGGTGGATGTGGTAATTGTCAACAAAATGAATTTTCATATTTTCCTCACAGATATTGAACACTTGCTCATAGCCCAGCAGCTGAGATGATTTCAAAGGATTCTGGCTCCAAATTCCTTCTACTCCAAAACATGTGATGTGAGCCTTGAACAGAGCAGAAAACTGTGACACGATTACCATAATGTGGGTGGAAACGAAAACCTTAAACAACTTAGAAGACAAATTCTGATTTTTGAACAAGTTCCAATACATTTTAACCACATGACTGTTATTTGTTTCCACAAAAAAGCAGTGGTTTTCAAAAAAATATACAATTACTTGTTTCAGCTAATTAACCAAAATGCAAGGTAACCCCTAAGCATCGAGCTATATACAGTCACATGTAAAAGAGGAAAAGGAAAGGGTGAAATTAAGTGCACAAGAGGTTTGTGTGCTGAAACCCTACTGCTTTATCCTTGATGGGCTCGCTTGTAGTATTGGAGCCCAGCTAGAAAACAACTGAGGCAGGTGGAGAGATGGGTATCTTCCACCTTTGGAGTTCTTTTGTCGTTTCCAATTAAATCAGTGTTTCCCAAACTTGGGTCGCCAGCTATTTTTGGACTACAACTCCCATCATCCCTACCTAGCAGGACCAGTGGTCAGGGATGATGGGAACTGTAGTCCAAAACAGATGGAGACCCAAGTTTGGGAAGCACTGAATTAAACCTTTGAATGTGACATGGGTAGAGCTGTGCTTAAAAGGTGTTACGTCTGCCATCACTGTTTATTTATTAACAGGTACAACTTTGCTGGGGGGGGGCATTCTTCAGAGGTACAGTATTCATATTTGAAATATACATGGGATTATATCCAGTGCTAGTGATACTCAAAGCACATTGAAATTCATGAGCATGACTAAATTCAGTCTGCTAATTCCAAGAGGTCTGCTCTGAGTAAAAACTTAGTTGGCTAATTCAGTTTCATAAAAGTGTTAGGGATTTAGGCCACAATCCACATACCTCAGTAACATTCTGAGGATGAAATTAGCCATAATGTGCTGACAAGTTATGTTCACACCAATATCTTACAAGAACCTTCCACCAGTATGTGATCCGGGACTTAACAGTTCATCAAGAATAATTGTTGATCTTGGACAAACACTTAGGAAATAATTTTCTGTAAACTAATTTACAGAAATAAAAACTGGCAATAGTATGTGTGCATAAATTGCATATCACTCTCTATTTACAGAAACACAATGATTTTTTAAAAGGGATACTGCTAGTATTTTTTATAAAAACTTAAACTAGCAGCAGACCTGGGCAAACTTCAGCTCCTATGCTCAAACACAAACCACTTCGCCAGTGCATGCCCCTTCCCTATTTTTCTGATTCCATATTATCAATAAAAAGCTTTTGCAAGCTACGGTATCAATGCAAAACACAGCCTACCAAAAACAAGCAAAAATGTTCCTTTTCCGAAACAAATTTATGCCATATTTCAAAACTGTATAGAACCGTCACCATTCGAGAAAATCTGCACTGGCATATTGTTAAAGCATGCAAGACACAGATACTCTCTTCCCATACAAGTTAAAACAGAAAGTTAGTCTGCTGTTTTTCAAGGTTTTAAACTGTCTGACTTTCCAGTGATGTCCTGAAAACATCCTTGCTACACAGAGGGAATGGCAAGAAGGGTGGAGAAAGACAGATGCAGTTGTTACATTCTGTTGTTGTTTTTTAAAAAAGGAAAAACACAAGAAAAGCCCCAGAGAACTAAAAACAGTGTTCATAAAAACAGTATAGTTCGGAGAGGGCCTTGTTCCCTATAAGCAATGAACAATCCTATGCAAGAGCTAAACAGTACAGAAGAATGCAACATACATGAACTCATGTCCCAAATTGAATTACTGCAGAGTGAGTGCTGTCAAAATGCAATACAGTATACACACAACAGAAATGCAGCTTTCAAAGAAACAGCATAGGTGGAATGAGAGAGCAACTAACTAGCATTAACGTTCAACAGGATGGCCTTTCAAGTCTCCAAATACTTTATTACAGTACTATAAACACAGGCTGATATGGGTGGTATTCAATACTGGTCCTACTTGAAGCAGACCCATAGAAGTAAATGGAAACAATTTCTTTCATTTCACTGTGTCTACTCTGAGTAGCACTTAGTAGAATACAGCCCATTTTTCTATTTACATTCTTAGATCCAGTCAAACACTTCACAATTTTCTGTACAGTGCATTAAATTTTTGAGCATTTTACAACTGATTTTCTCCCTTACACAAATGTTTTGCTTTCCCACAACACAGTATACAGCGTACAGGAAACCAAATGCTTAAATTGTATTCTTAGTGAAGGAGCAAGTTTTATCATCATTAGGTTGTACCAAGTTGGGGGTTGTAATTCATTTCCTCCAGAAAATTTGTTTAAGTCCCTAGAACTCTTCACATTAGATTGCAAATGAATCTTGTCTTTCAAAAAATGAAAATTACATTTCAGTTTCCCCCTCTTTCCCACATAGAATTGTTCCCTCTATTCTACAAGAATCTACGGCTACATTTGATTCTGTCCAATAAGAATTCCAAGAGGGCAAACAAATCCCAGTAGTTTAACTCAAAGTAGAAACAGGGAGGGCAATGGGGGGGAAATTACAACAACTTGCTTTGTGGTATTTAAAATCAATAAAAAGTTACTTACAGTCTCTCCAGTTCTTTCAGGTCCTGGAATGCTCCTCTCTCAATTGTACTAATCTTGTTTTCCATGAGCTGACTGAAATGCAGAGTATGAGTTTTAAAACAGCTAGTAATCAAGCGATGATTAACACCTGTTATTACAGCACTTTAGCAATGGGGAAACTTGCAATCGGCTCCTCTTTATTAACTTCACAATTCTCACTCTATTCTTAGACTTCCCATCCAATTTAATGTGTTTAAGACTTGTCACCTTAAACTCCACTATGACTTTTTTTCCCAAGGAAGAGAGAAAATACCCTCTCCGTTTTTCAGAGACCTTAAACCTGCTCAAGAACTTGAAGGGTCAAAGGTGATAAAAATATATGCCTTGCTTAAGGAAAAAGTCAAAGCTGCTGCTCAATTACAGAATGTTAAAAACATGTACATGATGTATAAAAGTTTCTTTAAAAAAAGAAAAAGAAATGAAAGCTACACTTTACAATTATAAATCAAGTTGTTCTCAACTGAAAAAGAGTTAAATGTGATTTTTTTTTCCACAAAAGGAAACGTTTTCAACTTTTCATCTTTAGGATGAAATATCAAAACCAATCTAATTGTTTGCAATTATTCCCTAATTTAAAACAATTTTGTTACTAGCGTGTCTCAAAGAAGATTTTGTCTTCACTGAAAGAGCAGTCATTACTGTATAGTGATTTTTTTTAATCTACAGGCCCTGAGAAGGACTTATGAGTTATTAAGTAACCAGGCTTTATATATGGTAAAACTATTTAGAAGTTTGTATCAATTTTCACAGAATTTGGTGTAAAAGCATGTTGCATTGAAAGCTTCTCCTTCCTGAATTTCCCTTTACTGCTCACTAGAATAACTTCTGACAATCCTAAACTCAAAGTGCATTCAAACAAATTAATTCAGTTAGCCTTTAAAAAACAGATATTTCTCTTTACAGCTTGCTAAAAAGCATTTCGTTTTCAGAAAGTCAATAATTTGCTGTATTTATAGAGTCAAGGAAAAGAATAAAATCACAAGTGGCTACAATACAAAATTGCTACTGTGGCAGTCTTCCAAATTTTTATGTCATCTCCCAACTGCTTTTTCTCATACAGTGTAAGTTTGGTTGTCGTTATTTTAGAGGTTAAGTAAAGAATTAGCCTTGTTGATAAAATAAGTCATTTTCCACAGAACTGCACATCTGCAGCATACAATAGTAACGGATAAAATACAACAAAAGGCAACTTACAGAACTCGAAGGTGTCTTAGGCCAGCAAAATCAGTCTTTGTGATCCTTGTGATATTATTGCCATTAAGATCCCTACGAAGAAGTAGTAGTAAAATTAAAACATTCCAGAACTGGTGGCTATTTATTAAAATCAAATAAACAAAAAGAATTTGCAGCAAAGAGTTTGAGGATTAGTATCTAACTGTAGGTTGGTGCAAATTCTTGAAAAGTTTATGTAAAAGTAATTCTCCTTTCATTTGCGCTTGTTTTAATTTCCAGTTTACTGAAAAAGCATTTGGATACATTGTTTCTAGACTGTTCCTATCATGAAATAGTGAGATTTGTGGTGTGCCATCCACAAATTTGACTTTCTCGCGATAGGAACAGTTATGATTAATGACTGCTACCACTGCCTCTGGACAAGTCCATTCGCTGTTTTTAATGGATGAATGAGAGAAACACAGATGAAATCAAAACGTGTTTACTTAATGATATGCTTAGTATGTTACTTCCTGGACCTACAGAGAACAGGGGAGAAATCATTGGCCCACTTCTTCAGTCAGGTACTCAGAGACAACCCCTGAAGACCATTACAGAGTCCACAACAGACAGGAACACTGGCATCAAATAGTCAAATGAAGTGGAGGAAGCAAGGAGGAAATGGACAGTAAACATCTGACAGCTTTCCTGGGGCCCAGGATTTTTCTGGAAGGCATCATCCTCTCTGCAACATTCCTAAAAAACTCAGCATTCCTAAAACTTACACAGCCAAGCTTACCCAAGCAAATATTTGTGAACTTACATACAATGTGATCCAAGTGTTCATCTCTTTTAACCCTATGTTTGGGTTTAAATTTATTTTATTTTTTAAATCTCATTTAGTCCTGTAATCGTAAAAGGTACAACATATTTACAAATAATGGAAAAGCTCGGAATCTCAATTCATTCCAATTTGGTCATGATTAGTTAAGTAAGGGACAGCTATATATCCATGACTTCTGCTTGGATTCACTACTTGAGAGTAAAGTTATGGAGGAAAAGCTTGATAATGGAAACTAACCTTAAGTCCACATGCATTATATTTGGGGAAGAGATTTAGCACATTCCACTGAAGAAAAGTAGCAGGAATCTCAAGTGATCTACAGGATTTTCCCCCACCTGCCCTTAAGACTAATGAGTCACTGATATTTTTCTCTGAGTTTAAAGCAAAAATGCTAATGACTCTCCATTTTTTCTCCCAAAGCTGCTTACATTAATAGCTACAAAGACAATCAGGATGTGTTTTGAAGAACACTCTTAAACCTTACTGATCAGTCAGGAAAGATCATAATAGCTAAGAATGATATGGCAGATTTACTTAAATCTACGAAGTGGGTACTAGGTACCTCTTCATACTTTTTGTATCTTTGGAACAATAAACTTCAAGTAGTAAAAGCAATTCTATTTTGAGAAAGCAGGTAACAAGAATCTAACTGTGTGGCAAACAAGTGTCATGTTCCTTTTAGTAGGATCTCTCTGCCTACAGCCCCAAATTATTCAGGAGTCTGTACAAACGATATAAATATTTTGTTGGGGGAAGAATTAAGAATTCCACCTTTGGGCCAAAGGAGTCTTGTTAATAGGATTTCCTAGTAGCAGGAAATCCTCTGTCTTGATTTTTAAAGTGCCTTCTTGAAAAGTCAGAGTAGGTTTTGTAAATTGCTTCTGGATGCCTCAGGGTAAGAGATTCATAAATGAAATAAATAATAGGTTTGTTTTTGTTAAAAAAAAAAAAGACTAAGTGAAACAAAGGAGAATTGAAATGGGCTGGTAAAGTTTGTCTTGGTGACTCCACTTGGAGCTGGTGAGATTTCAGGCAGAGCTTTGCAAATTACTCTTCCCATTTTAAGTCTGCACTGAAGTTGGCCTGAAGTGTATTCTACAAGCTGTTTTCTACAAGTCATTTCCGCAGATCAGAAGAAAAGGTGTATTTCAATCCGTTTAAAGGGGAGGGGGAAGAAGATAAATATGGAGGGAAGAATGGAAAGGGCCATCTCACACATAGTCTCTTTCTGACCCAAATTAACAGCAGTGTATTTTGCTTATTACTGCTGAGTAAGGGGGGGAGCAAAGCAGTGGAACTAATGGCCTGGTTCTTTCATGTCTCCTTACATTACCCAAACCCCATAATGAGAATTGCAGGAAAGGGAGGGGGAAGGTACGTTGGGCTTACCAAATCAATAATTTAGAAATAAAGGAATAACTGGGTATTTGTTCAAGGAACTTGAAGTATTCCGAAATAAGGAGCAGCTAATTTAAGGCTGTGGTGTTCTAAAATAAGATACATTGATCTGTGTGTGCATATGTGTTCTAAGGCAGCAGAGAAAGTGATAAAGGGCATCTGGTGTTGGTACTACACTAAAAAAATAATAATGAAATAGCGGAAGTCCTAAAGAGATTTGTAACCACCAGCACTAACCACAACACAAGCCATCTGCAACATACATTGATTTTTTTAAAGGGGGGGGAGGCCCATAAGGAACTCCGTGTATTGATCTCTGGTGCTGCTTTTTTGCATTTCTCCTGCTGTTTAATTTGACAGACTTGCCTTTTAATGGTTGGGTTCTTATTTGTTTCCACACTTGTAAGCCACTTTTAGCAACTCCTTTGCAGAGCAGCCAAAGCGGGGTATAGCTTTGTATGCCCATAATAAAGAACTGCATTAACAACTAAACAAAAGCACACAGCTCTTCAGAAGGAAATAAAGCTCTGAAACTTCAACTGTGAACTACTCTGAAAGGCTGCTGCTGCGCATGGTGTACCTATAATGCAACTATGCACTGGAGAATTGCTGCTTCAAAGCTGGGGGCAGGTGAGGAGTATCAGGAAGAGTGGATTAAATTTAATGATTACTTAGTTAAATATGTTAAGTTAAATTAACAGAAAACATACTTAATTGGCTTAGGATTTTATTTATGTTAAGCGTCGAATTAATATGTTTAATTTCATAATGTGAAGATCTAAGGATGTTAATTTTTAAGTTAAATTTTATAAGAACTGTGATTTGGAAAACCGTTAAAAGGACATGCAATGAAATTCAACCAAGGGGAAGAGAGGAATTCACTTAACAATGTTAACAAGTGTAAGGCTATAATTTACGTTTGTTTGTCTTATGTGTTTGTTTGTTTGTTTATAATGTTATGAAAACCAATAAATAAATTTTGGGGAAAACAAACAAAGCTGGGGACAGGGGGAGACTGATGCACCCTAAAAAGGAACCAAGGGAGAGTGTTGGGAGGAGAATTGAAAGCACTAATTGCATTTCCACTTAGCTTTGCTTTTTTTAAATGGGGAGGAGGAAATGTCTTCCATCCTCTGGCAACAGCAATGGGTTGCTTGACATGTTTGGCTGGATGAGAGGGAAAGGGATGGTAAGGATGTTGGGACCTGGGCAGGGGGGGGCGGGGAGGGGAGGGCGGCAGGTGTGTTTATGGAGAGGTGGATGGGAAATCCGCAGGGAGGAAGGCGACTTACAGCCTCTCGGTGTTGCGAGGGACGTTCCTGGGGACGCTCCGCAGCGCCAGCCCGTGACAGTCCACGGTGCCCCCGGAACAGGAGCACTGAGCCGGGCAAGGCTGCGGCGCCACCTCGCCCAGGCGGAGCAGCAGCAGCAGCGCGCCCGGGCAGAGCCAAGCCAGCGCCACCAGCAGCTTCATCGTCTCCTCGAGGTCACCGCCGGATCCCCACGGAGAGACGCGGATCCGGCGCTGGGGGGAACCCGATCGCTTCCCCCTTCGGTGGTGGGGATAGAGACCCCCTCCAAAAAAAAATAGAGACCCCCTTAAAAATATAAAAATAAAGCCCTCCTCCTCCTCCTCCTCCTGGTTGCAAGTTGCAAGGTCCCAAGGCAGAATCCAAATCCCCGAGCGAAGTCAGGGCAGGGAGGCGACGTCGAGGCGGATCCCCAGGCAGAGTCCCCCTCCGAAGCAGCGGAGGTGCGAGTCCCGCCGGCGGGTGGGGGCCGGCCGCGAAGGCGAGCCCCTCGGAAGTCGGACGGACGGGCGACGCGCGAGCCCAGCCCCTGTTTCTGGCGCCTCCTGGTCCTTCTCAGCACGGCATGTTGGAATCCCGCTCCGTCCAGGCTTTAGAAGCCCGTCAAGAAGAAGCCGAAGCCGAAGCCGAAGCCGCCGTCGCAGCAGCCGCCGCCGCCGCCCCCAGCCTCGCGCCGCGCCGCCTTGGAGAAAAGCTCGCTCTCCCCGCCGCCTGCGCCGAGCTGCATTGCGACCGCCGACGAGCCCCTAGAGCGCCAGCGCCGGCTGCATGCTTCGTCCTCGCCGAGAGAGGGACCGCGAGAGAGGCGAGGGCGGGCAGGAGCAGCTCCACACACACACACACACCGGCTCCCCCAACGTCGGGCTGCGCTGCACTGAGGAGGATGGACGCCGGTAGAGGTTAAGAATCGCAGGCAAAGAGGCGGGAGGAGGAGGAGGAGACACACACGCGCGCGCTTTCTCTCTCTCCCTCACACACAACTCCGGCGCTTGCGCTCCCGCCCTTCGCGGACAAGTTCGGGTCGGCGGCGACCCAAGAGGTGGGCGCGCAAGCCACCAGGCGAAGCGCAAGGGCGAAGAGGAGCCGCTGAAGGAGCAGCAGGGAGCGCGCCGCGGGCTCCTCTTCCTCCTCGGCGCCGAGGTCGCTCCGGAGCCCGGTCCTGTGGCGGAGGCGAGCGCGGAATCGAAGCCCCCTCAGCAGCTCCCTCCTGGCGCAGCTCAGGAGCCGGGTGGGAGGGGAAAGGGGCGGGGACGCGCGCCGCCTCCTCCTCGCGCCAGGCGCCCGGAGACAGTGGCGCTTCGCGGCGGCTGCACCTGAGGGGAGAGGTGAGCGGCGGCGGCGGCGAGGGGGCAGCTGCTGCCGCCGCCAAGGGGCCAGGCGGCGCCGGGGGATGGCGGAGGCGGGGAAACCAGGTGCTGGGCGCCGGGCCCTCAGGTTTCCTTTCTCCCCAAGCACTTTTTTTCGGGAGCAAGGTCAATAGAGCTGCTGGCTCGCCGCGAGCGCTCAAGGGCGGACGCAGACTTCCCTCAGAAAGTGCGCTTTCCGCAAGGCGCTGCGCGCAACTCCCCTTAGGACGAAGTTTCTCAGGTTTAAACAAGTGTGCATGCCAGGTTTCCAGCCCTTATGAAGGAACATCACTGCCTCCCTCCTGCCATTTTTATGTATTGTGTGCTCTTTTTTTTTTAACCCAACTTCGCAGCTGACGCTGGGCACCTCGACGCGAACCCGCGAGTTCTTCTCGCCGCAGAAAGTCCGTCGCCCCGCGTGCTCTTTTATATAGCCCTCGAGCCGCGCCTTCCTTGGCCACGCCCCTGTGTCCACAAGGGCCCCCGCTGATTGGCGGTACTATTTGAGAGCTTTGGGAGGGGGGGGAGCCAGGCTGACAAGAGAGGCGCACGGGAAGGGGAAGGGGAGCTGAACTTGCCAGAGAGTGGCAGCATGTGTGACTTTGCAGAGAATTCTCAATTGTCTCCAAACAGGGTGGGAGAAAGGAAGTGGACAGACTTGAAATCTTCTCACTGGACCTCATAATTTAAGGTTACCAGATTTTTTCCAAAGAATCTGGAGACACTTTTTATTTTTGGAAAAGAGAAAAAAATGGTTATTTTAAAAAGTTGTGTTTTTTTTTTTAAAAAAAAAAGCAGCAGCAGCAGCAATACAGTCATACAGTCATGCACTCCGCGGAAACCCAGAAGTAACGGAGCGCATTACTTCCGGGTTTCACCACTCCTGCATGCGCAGACGCTCAAATTGACGTCATGCGCGAAAGCGGCGAAACGCGACCCATGCACACGCAGACATGCCATCGCATCTTGCATTCTGTTCAGGATGCGAACAGCGCTCCGGAAAGGATCCCGTTCGCATCCTGAGGTACCACTGTATCTTCTCTTCTGTGGTCTCTTGCACTGCCTTCCTCTGGGCCCCAGCCTGCTCTTTTGGAGTGCTAGCTGCCATGGAGTAGGCACGGGTTGGGACTGGGATCAGCCATGTGTCCTTGCCCTCCCGGTGCTCTCCTACCTCTCCTCCTCAGCAGCAGCAGCGCAGCAAGGTCAGGACTTGCCTCTTTTTTCTTCTTCCTCTTCCTCTTCCTCTCTCTTCCTTCTCCTTCTCCTTCTCCTTCTCCTTCTCCTTCTCCTTCTCCTTCTCCTTCTCTCCTCCTCCCTGTGTCAGCTCCGGGGTTTTCCTGGCCCCAGAGTGCCGCTGGGCAGTCGGCCAGGAGGCCAGGTGCTCTTGCTCCCGGCTCGATTTGGGTCAATGGGGGGTCATCAGTTCCCCCAGTTGATGTGGCAGGCGTCCCCGGTTCTCCTTTGGTAGTGGCGGTGGCAGCGGCAGTCTCAGCAGCCCAGAGCCAGCCTGGTAGTGCAGTTGGGTCTGGATGGCTTCAGGAGCTGCTCGCTGCCTTGGCGCCCGCCATTTTGCCTCGCCGGACATCCCCATATGATGTGTCTTGTGCCGTTGAACCAATCACGCAACATTCATTCCCTACTAATAAATCTACAACACTTAAAATATAAATCCGGGGTCATTAAATGAAATCTGGGGACATTTCAGGGACAGATTTTGTCCGGGGACAGATTTGTAAATCCGGGGACTGTCCCCGGGAAATGGGGATGTCTGGTAACCATATCATAATTGCATGTGTGTACTTTGGCTTCACCACAGATAATTTTTTTTAAAAAAAATTACACATTTTAACAAAAATAAGAATTCCCTATCTAGGTTTTAGAATTAAAGCTGAATTTCGTGTGTGTGTGTGTGCGCGCATTCAATAACCCCAAGATTCATAAAGAGCATATTCTTAAATAAGACATATCTGCTGATTGATAGGGTGAATGTGGACTGTACTACATCCTGATGCATTTTTCATTACAGCTACAACAGAGTGTAAGGCCTGAATACATGGCAATCTTTTAAAGCCTAGAGGCTCAAGCACTACTGAGGCTGAGGATGCTGGATCATAGATTTTTGACCAGCATTTACATTTACAGAGATTTAACTGAAGCATCATGAAAAAGTAATGACAGCACCTCCCACAACATCAATACATTGATTCTGAAAAATCTTAATTGTATTTTTATATGTGGACATCTAAACATTGACAGCCACTTCACTCTGCAATTCCACCCTTATAGTTATTGCTCTGGATTTTATCTGAGACAATACAAATAAAAAATCATACACCCAGCATCAGTACTGGACAAGTATTCAGTCCAAATTTTGACCTGCACTATAATATATTTTTAATTGATCATGGGAGACAGATGAGTTCTTTAACCCATATGCTTAATTGGTTAGATCAGGGCACATGTCTAGAGCAGGCATAGGCAAACTCAGCCCTCCAGATGTTTTGGGACTACAACTCCCATGATGCCTAGCTAACAGGACCAGTGGTCAGGGATGATGATGGGAATTATAGTCCCAAAACATCTGGAGGGCTGAGTTTGCCTATGCCTGCTCTAGAGTCAGTAGATCCACTGACTTTTGATTTCATAAATATATATTATTTTTCACTACATTTCTATTTGCTGCCACTCACCCAAGAAGGAAGAGACATGTGGTGGTGGTGGCAAGTAACTCCCTATGGAGGGAGACAGAGGTAGCAGTGTGTGGAGGAATGATCCATGGTTTCAGTTGTCTCTATACTAATGCATAGAGTATGGGAAACAAGTAAAGAGAACTTGAGCACTTATTACTGGGTGACAAATATGACCTAAGGCATTTCTCAAATGTGGTGGGATGAGACTCATGCTCAATAGGAATGGATCAAACAGGAATGGAGGAGGAGTAGCATTAAGTGTGTGTACACTTTTAAAGAGATCCATGACTTGGAGCATGGAAGGCAGATTCAGAATATATGGGTAAAAATTGTAAGAGAAGGAAACAGCAGTGACCCTAATGTGGATGTCTACTATAGACATCCAACCCAATCTGAAGATGTAGGTGGTGCCTTTATTGAGCAGATTACTGTAGCTCCCCTTTTTGAATGTTTGGTTGTCATGGGAGACTTTAACTACCCCAATATCTCTTGGAACTCAAACTCTGTCATGAATGTAAGGTCCAAAAATTCCTCAAGTTCTTCGCACAAAATTTCATTTCCCAGAAGGTTGAAGAAGCAACAAGGGGCTCATCTCTCTTGGAGCTGGTCCTCACTAAAAGATCCTCACCAACTGATCACCAAGTGAAAGTTCAGAGAACCTTTGGAGGAAGTGATCATGTCCTCCTGGGTTTCATGATACCAAGGCAAAGGGAAGCTGAGTGTAGTCAGACATGCACTCCACTTGGGACATTAAGAAGGCAGGTTTCAAAAAGCTTAAGTAGGACAGACTCCCACAAGAGGTGGTAGACTCTCCTTCCTTGGAGGTTTTTAAGCAGAGGTTGGATGGCCACCTGTCATGGATACGTTAGTTGATATTCCTGCACTGCAGGGGGTAGGACTAGATGACCCTCGATGTTCATTCTATCTCTACAATTCTAGGATTCTGTGGCACTAGAGGAGCTAGATCTATATAGATCTGAAGTTTAATGTGAAAAAATTAGGTAGTTTGCTCCAAAATCCTTAATAGAAACTTAGGAAGTTGGCACATAGCAACCACTGGTCCAACTGGTACTATAGACAGCAACTGGCAATGGCTCTCTAATGTTTTAGGGAGGAGTCTTCCCCAGCCCTGCCTGTAGATACCAGAGATTAAATTTGGAACCTTTTGTACACAAAGCTACATGCTACAGCCTTTCCCCATATAGTACATTCTACTGCTTTTGTAAATATCTCACTGTCAGAGCTGCTTCCAGATCCTAGCTCACAGAGGATCATGCTAGCCAGTGATCATTTAGTAAAAGTCTTTATTGAGTTACAGTTTCCATTCTCAAGCTGCTGCGTGCAACTCTACGTCTTATGGGTTAGACCGGCGAAGCTCCGTCTGAGTCTCCGCCCCTTGTACACCAACTTGATATCCTAGCCTTACTCCACCTTTTCCGCCTGACTGTTCTTCTCTGGGTCCCTCTGCCCCCCGGGGTCTCTTCCTTCCGGGATTCTTCTGACGCCGACCCCCCGGACCCTCCTGTCTCCTTGCGCCGGGCTTTAGGACCTGGCTCCCTTTCCGGGCTGCTTACTGCGCCACCTTCCTGTGCATTTGAACTTGGGGCGCGCGCCCAACCTTCCACTTTCCGTCTGACCGTTTCTTCGCTCCCCGATGGAGGTGTGGCCACTCCTGACTCGTGCCCTCCCTCCTGTTGTGAGCTGCCAGCGCTTGATACCTGACGCCCTTCCTCTCCCCTGCTCTCTGTTGGTGACGCTGGTCCCGATTTCCAACTGCTCCCCTCTGAGCCCCCTCTGGCCCTTTCTTCCTGGGGTGTCCCCCTAGGCTCCCCCCTTGCCCTGGCCACTGGTGCTCCTTTCTGTGAATCTTCTGATTCACTGGAAAGACTCGGAGATCTCGGGTCGTCGTCATCACTCATCTTTTCTTCTGCCTCCTCCCCCTCGCTCTCTGTTTCCTCCCTTGCCCTTGCCTCTGCTCCTGAACCCCTGACACTCACTAAAAGGTAAAGGTAAAGGACCCCTGACCATTAAGTCTAGTCACGAACAACTCTGGGGTTGTGGTGCTCATTTCGCTTTACTGGCTGAGGGAGCCAGCGTTTGTCCGCAGACAGTTTTTCCGGGTCATGTGGCCAGCATGATTAAGCTGCTTCTGGCGAACCAGAGCAGCGCACATAAATGCCATTTACCTTCCCGCCGGAGTGGTGCCTATTTATCTACTTGCACTTTGAGGTGCTTTCAAACTGCTAGGTTGGCAGGAACTGAGCAACGGGAGCTCATCCTGTCATGGGGATTCAAACCGCTGACCTTCCATTGAATCAGAAGCCACAACCTTACATAATTTATGAAACTGACAAACAGTTATTCCATATTGTAAATGGTCTAATCCAAGGTTGTTTCAAGGTGGCTCTCACCATTTTGGTTTTGTCCTTCCTCCTCTTTTGTTTGCCCCACAAGGCACTGTGTTTTTTTGAGAGACTGCATCATGTTTGATTTTGGAAATTGTGCTGAAGGAAACTATCATAATTCCTCTTTGCAACAGAAATGTTTTAATCCTACAGAGCATGTACTTAGAAGCTCATTAGGAAGATACAAGCTAAATTTCTCTCCTCTCTTCAGCTTCCATCAAAATTTATTAACCAATGTCCCAATCTTAAAACGTCATCAGGATCGTATTGTTGGTATTATCAACCCATCATTTCCAGGGGCGGCATTTCTGTAGCCACTCATTGATTCCAACGTGTGCAGCATACTTATGAATGAGATTATAACATTGTTGATGTGACTTAACATTTCTGACAACAGAAAGGAGAAGAAAAGTAATTTTTCTTTAGCTCTTGACTCTGTTTGGAAGGAGGTGTCACACTTGGTTATTAGTGCTTGAAGGAAAGGGACACTAAGGACCTAACTTAATTATTATTGTAAAGAGAAGAATGTAAAGAATCTTATGAATTTGTGGGCTCATGGCACAAACAATTCAGTGTGGAAATTGGGATCCTCAGAATATCTAGGGATAATTTGGGGAAGATGGGATAACATCCAAATGGGTTTCTATTATTGTTATTATCGATTAAATTTATGGTACAGTAGTCATCACCTCCTGGCAACAGAAGGGGAAGAAATGGAGGCAGTGAGAGATTTTACTTTCTTGGGCTCCATGATCACTGCAGATAGTGACAGCAGTCACAAAATTAAAAGACACCTGCTTCTTGGGAGAAAAGTGATGACAAACCTAGACAGCATCTTTAAAAGCAGAGACATCACCTTGCCAACAAATGTCTGTACAGTGGTGCCCCGCAAGACGAAATTAATTCGTTCCGCAATTTTTGCTGTCTAGCGAATTTTTCTTCTTGCGAAGCACGGTTTAAACGGTTTAACAAAGTTGCAAGACGTTTTCGTCTTGCGAAGCAAGCCCATAGGGGAATTCGTCTTGCGAGGCAAATCGCGAATGAAAAAACCTTTCGTCTAGCGAGTTTTTTGTCTTGCGAGGCATTCGTCTTGCGGGGCACCACTGTATAGTTAAAGCTATGGTTTTCCCAGTTGTGATGTATGGAAGTGAGAGCTGGACCATAAAGAAGACTGGTCGTTGAAGAACTGATATTTTTGAATTATGGTGCTGGAGGAGACTCTTGAGAGTCCCATGGACTGCAAGAAGATCAAACCTATCCATTCTTAAGGAAATCAACCCTGAGTGCTCACTGGAAGGACAGATCCTGAAGCTGAGGCTCCAATACTTTGGCCACCTTATGAGAAGAGAAGACTCCCTGGAAAAGACCTTGATGCTGGGAAAGATGGAGGGCACAAGGAGAAGGGGACGACAGAGGACGAGATGGTTGGACAGTGTTCTCGAAACTACTAACATGAGTTTGACCAAACTGTGGAAGATAGGAGTGCCTGTCATGCTCTGGTCCATGGAGTCATGAAGAGTCAGACACGACTAAATGACTAAACAAAGTCATCTGATGGATCTTTGCACAATTTCTGGTCCCAAAATACTGCCACTCTGCTACAACAAGGATGTCTGACCCAAGTCCAGGAAATTCCAGTGTCACAAGTGTACTATTCAGGTTGCTTCCATTTGCAAAAAAAGGGTAACACATATGAAAGATGTAAGCAAGTAGAAGCATGTGCATCAAAGCCATAAACTTTTATGTGGGCCATTGCACTCAAGTTCATTTTTCTTTCTTAATTAGCTATTTGTATTAAATAACATATCTGTAGCACAGGGAGTGACCTCAGAACTGGAACTTACTCTACCTTTAATCTCTGGTGGGTGGTGGGGGATAAGATAAACTTAGCTGATTAATCACTGTCCTCTCTGTTAAACAGGTTTTTGTAATGCTTCATTACTCGCTTGACGAATGACGGCATACCCACCTTTCAGCTATTTGAAGAAAGCAGAGAAAAAGTTTGGCTGTCTTGAATTGGGAGAGGGAGGGAGTTGCGAGTTTGCAGAGGCTGAATCATATTGGGGTGTAGGGCTGTCTCTTGCAGTCTAGTGTAGGGGTGGAAGATTTGTTGGCTTTTGCAGGAGTATTTATTGACTTTAGCATGTCTTGCTAATGCATCTGTAAATAAAACAAATATTGCAGAAACACCCTAAGTCAGTACTCTGCACTGAAAGAAAAAGAAGCCCCATAAAGTTACCTACAGACTTCTTGCCATAGGTAAATGATGTCAATCGGTCATATTCTATAACAGCAGACTTCTGCCTGTACAATAGAACTTTCATTCCATCTTTTCTTCACTTCCCTCTACACACACACACTCTCAAAATATCCAGAGAGTTAGAAGACCCTCTGGAGAAGATTTTGAGGATGCATAGGAAGAGAAAGTGGAAGTCCGAGTGCTCAAACAGAACTCTTTGTGTGCAACACTGTCATTGCTTTCACAAAAAAACTACAGATTCAAGTTTTGATCAATAGCAGAACATTCACGCATGCAAGGACAATGTCTTGTGACACCTTAAAGCCTTAACAAATTTATTACTGCATAAACTTTCATAAAATAGAGTCAGCATAATCAGATGCAAGAAGTGTAATGTTCACCAGAACATTTCATCATCATAGAGCAAGGAAGTTGCTTGAAAATAGGCAAGAGCCACCTCTGAAACAGAATTTGCCAGTGATTTGCTCACATGACACAACATAGGTGACAACTGCCTTTCAGCTTTAGTATTGCAGAATACAATTTTTTTAGTTTGCTTCCCTTTTCTGCTAGTAGCTTTTCTTTTCTACAGTAATGGAAAGGAAGAAAATCCCAAGAGGTTTCCATAATGCCTTGTACACCAAAGTTCCCTTGCTTAATTTAGAAATTATTATTTCAGCTACAGATAAGGAAAATAGTCTAGATAATCCTTTGAAGTTTAATCGTACGGAATTTATGCAAGATCCCCCCATCCTACACATGTGCTGTGCAGTCAGCTTCATAGCTGTCATTTCCCTTTTTTTAAGGGAAATTCCCTTATTCCGAATAGGATTCCTCACAAGAAAAGGGAAAGGTTGACAGCTATGGTCAGCTTCTACAGTGTTTACTGTCTTCTTAGAGAGGGAGGACCTTTGCTCAGTCTTGCTGTCTCATCAGGTTGCTTCCTCCCTGTCAATATTCCACCCTAACTTGAAGAATTTTTCATTGCAGAAGGCCTTTGTCCTAACCTGGCCAATACCCGAATTTGCTGTTCCATTTCCTGCATTTTTATACTGCAATTGATTTGTCGCAGTAGTATCCTTTTTAGGGTTTTTGTCTGAGGGTTGGTATCCAGTTGATGCCCCTCTGAAGAGATAAAAAGTGATGACTTCCACCTAGGAACACCGATGAAGGCACACTCCGCTATTCCGAAGAGCCTTCTAGTGCTCTGGAGCAGTTTGGAGCGGTGAGGGGAGAAGCTGTCAAAAATTCCCTCCATCTTGCTATAGAAGCCTTCACTGGATGAGCAGAGGAAAACCGACTGGAATGTTTTAAACTTTAAAGCTTCATTGCATTACATTTTAATATGGAAAGGCAGGATATGTGTACACACACACACACACACACACACACACACACACATGCTGGGGCTCCCTGTTTCTTCTCCAATAAGTAAATTTTCCTTTAAAAAAAAAAAGCACTGTTATTCTCGTTCTGTGAACTGATTAGATCTTTTATTGAGAGACATCCTTAGTGTCTCCAACAGGCTTCCACTAATAGGACAAATCCTTCTAGCAAATAAAACAGAGCAGATAGCTGAGCAGATGTCCTGTTCTGCATGGTGGTGGTGACTATGAGTATAACTATCTTTGGTGGAAGGTGGAAGAGATGAAACATTCACAGGAGGGAGAAACCAATGTTAACAGGGTTTAAAAGTCCACTTCCTAATCCTTAACCCTACAACACACAGAGTGTTTAAAGTTTGTGACCCCAGGCACTCCTGTCTTCCACTGCTGCAGTTTGGTCAAACTCATGTTAGTAGTTTCGAGAACACTGTCCAACCATCTCGTCCTCTGTCGTCCCCTTCTCCTTGTGCCCTCAATCTTTCCCAACATCAGGGTCTTGTCCAAGGAGTCTTCTCATGAGGTGGCCTAAGTATTGGAGCCTCAGCTTCAGGATCTGTCCTTCCAGTAAGCACTCAGAGCTGATTTCCTTAAGAATGGATAGGTTTGATCTTCTTGCAGTCCATGGGACTCTCAAGAGTCTCCTCCAGCACTATAATTCAAAAGCATCAATTCTTTGGTAATTAGCCTTCTTTATGGTCCAGCTCTTACTTCCATACATCACTATTGGGAAAACCATAGCTTTAACTATAAGGACCTTTGTCGGCAAGGTGATGTCTCTGCTTTTTAAGATGCTGTCTAGGTTTGTCATCGCTTTTCTCCCAGGAAGCAGGCGTCTTTTAAATTTGTGAGTGCTCTCACCATCTGCAGTGATCATGGAGCAGGAACCAGCAAGCCACTCCAGTATCCCGCCAAGACAACGCCGTGGACAACAAGTTTAGATTAGCACACTATAAATAAAATTATTGTTATTATTGTTACTGCCATCATTATTGCTATGTTGTGTAGGAATATTAGAATGCTAACAGTGAAAGAGTTTCTGAAAGTTTCCTTGCACCTTTCAGAATGAAAATAACTGCAAGTAGGACTAGTGGATATTTCCTAATGTAGCCTGCACCATTTTCTAGTGGTTGGGAACATTATAGGGACTTTTAATTCTAGAAATCCATACTCGCAGTTCATCCGTCTCACAAAATCCCCTGAAATATGGTATTTTGTGTCTGTATCTCCTACTGACCAAAGAAGGTACAAAATAAGAGGAAGCTTCTGTGATTAAGGAATTGCTTGGAAGTATAACCACAGTCCATGCTTTGGAATTATGGTGCTGGAGGAGACTCTTGAGAGTCCCATGGACTGCAAGAAGATCAAACCTATCCATTCTGAAGGAAATCAGCCCTGAGTGCTCACTGAGAAGAGCTCATGAGAAGAGAAGACTCCCTGGAAAAGACCCTGATGTTGGGAAATATAGAGGGCACAAGGAGAAGGGGACGACAGAGGACGAGATGGTTGGATAGTGTTCTTGAAGCTACCAGCATGAGTTTGACCAAACTGTGGGAGACAGTGGAAGACAGGAGTGCCTGGTGTGCTATGGTCCATGGCGTCATGAAGAGTTGGACACGACTAAACAACTAAACAACAACAAATAACCACAGAAGAAACCATCTGTTCTATATTCACAATTAGGTGCATTTTAAAAAAATACTATAAAGTAGAGGTGGGGAATCTGTAGTGCTCTGGATGTGGTCAGATTGCAAAGTTCTTCATCCCTAACTATTGGCTGTCCTGGTTGCTGGGTGATGGAAGTTGAGTCCAACCCAATCTGTAGGGCCACCCATTCCCCATCCCTGCTGTCATGACTAGCCAGATAAGGCAGGGAGAGCCATTCTTCACCCACCAGGGGATCCAATTTGGCCCATGAGGCCATTTCCTCGTAATCATGCCTATGAGTCAATCAGCTGATGCCATGCCACTGGATAGGTGATGTCAGCAGATGGGCAGGGTTCAATTCTGCACTGGCCGTGCCCACAGGGATCTGGTTTATGCCACCAAAGTATCAAGATTTAACTCTCCACTCATTAGGTGATGAGCGGGGTGTGAGTGCTGAATCTTCCTCTGACCTCTGACCTCTTTGTTTTTCAGCTGATGAGCAGAGACTTCACACCTGCTTGGTGCTGCTTTGCCAGTGCAGTCCCTGTGGGCAATGTGTTAATGAAGGAGACCCCCTTCCCCTCCCCCATGCATCAACATTGGCTGGTGCGTAGAACCTGGTGTCATTATGACCAATGATGGGTCAAAGTTGGCTGGTAGTAGGAGATAACAATCTGGCCCACAAGGCCAACAGTGTTCTGCAACTCTGATCTAAAGTGAGACTAGTCAAGTTGACTATACCTGACTTGCCTCCATAAAAGGATGTTTTTGTTGTCTTCTTTGTTTAATTACAGTGGTACCTCGGGTTGCATAGGCTTCAGGTTGCATACGCTTCAGGTTACAGACTCCGCTAACCCAGAAGTAGTATCTCGGGTTAAGAACTTTGCTTCAGGATGAGAACAGAAATTGTGCTCTGGTGGCGCGGCTGTAGCAGGAGGTCCCATTAGCTAAAGTGATTCTTCAGGTTAAGAACAGTTTCAGGTTAAGAACAGACCTCTGGAACAAATTAAGTACTTAACCCGAGGTACCACTGTATTATACATTGCATTTTTTATGTTTTTTGTAAGCAACCTTTATTAGATTTACTATATAAATTTAATATATACTATATAAATCTAATTGATAATGAGGAAATTCAAAATAATATTAATGTGAAGATGCCAGTGATAGCTAAGGCAAAGAGAATTAAGGAAACAGGCCTGTGTGCTTAGAGCTAGGTTTTACAAACCTGGAGTCATGCTGTATATTCTTTCCTGGTATACCCATACTTTCTCAGCAAGTGCATTTGTAAACAAATACTTTTTCAAACACACAATGGCATATGTCTGCAGTGCTCCCTCCTTCAAAAGAGACTGCCACTGCAAATGATTGCCATCATTTTCCTTCCTATTTCCTGGGAAAGGGAAATCCAGCCCCTAGAAAAGATGTGTAATGAGTATAAAGCTGTTATCTTTCCAGTGAATGACCTCTCCTGTAGGCTTTTAATCTTATTTTTGCTGCCAGAGAATGAGTTTGAATGTCACCAGAGTTGCACAAAACCACGTAGGCTTCAGCTCATATAGCTGAGTAGAAATACAAGCAAGAAAGCATAATTGAATAAAACATATCCTTGGCTAGAGGAGAGGTTAATTGTTTCAGCTGCATCTCTACTCCTTGGAGGGTTGAAAGGCTTGGCCATACACAGCTTGATAAACTACCCACTATGACAGCATAACCACTGGTAAATTCCATTGAAGAAGAGATGAGAAACACGTGCTGCAGAAGGCAACATTTTCTATTCTGAAAATAGGTTTGGATTAGTGACGTGCCATAGGGAACACTCTGAAGGAGCATCTCCACCCCTATCGTTTAGCCCGGACACAGAGATCCAGCTCCAAGGGCCTTCTGGCAGTTCTCACTGCAAGAACTAAAGTTACAGGGAACCAGGCAGAGGGCCTTCTCGGTAGTGGCGCCTGCCCTGTGGAACACCCTCCCATCAGGTGTCAAGGAAATAAACAATTACAGTGGTACCTCGGGTTACATACACTTCAGGTTACATAGGCTTTAGGTTACAGACTCCGCTAACCCAGAAATAGTACCTCAGGTTAAGAACTTTGCTTCAGGATGAGAACAGAAATTGTGCTCCGGAGGCGCAGCAGCAGCAGAAGGCCCCATTAGCTAAAGTGATGCTTCAGGTTAAGAACAGCTTCAGGTTAAGAATGGACCTCCGGAACGAATTAAGTACTTAACCCAAGGTACCACTGTATATGACTTTTAGAAGACAACTTAAGGCAGCCATGTATAGGGAAACTTGATGTTTTACTGTAGTTTTATAATTTGTTGGAAGGCATCCAAATATGGGTGGCATATAAAATAATAATAATAATAATAATAATAATAATAATAATAATAATATCAATACCCAATAGAATAAGAGTACAGTCTCAAAGTTCCTAACATTTCCCGTAAAAATGGACCCAGTTTCTTTAGAATTAAATATTATTTAAAATGGATAAATCTTCCCTGCAATAAGAGATTCTGGCTAGCCCTTGGTAAATGACATTGTTGTGGAAGTGCATGTTTTTCAAATATCAAGCCTTTCAAATGTCCAAAATGTTTGCATTCCTGTCAACAAGACACACATATATATCAAATACAAGTAATATGAAGGAAAAGTTCAGGCCCTGGATATCTTTTGCTACAGCCTTTATGAGGCCCAATTCTTTCAAAGGTCTCATGAATTTCAAAGGTAGGTTTCTCCCCCCCCCCCAGACTCCCCAATATATGATCTGTGTGAGATCAGCTCAATATCATGCTTCCAACAGCAGACAAGATCCTTGTATCCCTAGTTTGCACAGTACTTGCAGGGCAGTTGCGCCACCACCCCAATAATAAAAATAATAATAACAATAATAATAATTTTATAATTTATACCCCACCCATCTTGTTAGGTTTTCCCAGCCACCCTGGGTGGCTTACAACATATCTAAAAACATAATAAAACATCAATCATTAAAAACCTCCTGACACAGGGATGCCTTCAGAGGTCTTCTAAAAGTTGTGTAATTCTTTATCTCCTTGACATCTGAAGGGAGGGTGTTCTACAG
Organism: Podarcis liolepis; assembly: GCF_965112155.1. Lineage (NCBI taxonomy): Eukaryota > Metazoa > Chordata > Lepidosauria > Squamata > Lacertidae > Podarcis > Podarcis liolepis. The sequence goes on along the minus strand of NC_139564.1, from coordinate 68,253,131 downwards.
GGAGGGCACCACTACCGAGAAGGCCCTTGTTCCTGGGTAGAGGGGATTCAATTTATTATTTATTACAGCTGTTAGCTGCCTCAAATCAAGGTTCCTTGGGTGATGTACAATTGCACAACCTGTACAATTTAAAATATTAAAAGATTCACGTCTACACAGACTGCTGAAGAGGTTTCCTAATCTACTCTATATGAGCTTGGCAGTGGTGAAAGGTAAGCTCACCTTCAGCTATTTCCTCAGTTTTCCAGCACATATCTTTAAAGAAGAAGACCGAGTAACTGAGCCTATTTCATTCACTAATAGCACAAAATCTTTTATTAAACATATATTTCAAATATTAAAAATGTAGGCTGTAGATAAGAAACCTGCCTTTTTGTGGTATTAAGTATTCAACTGTCAGGGCAGCACAGGAATGTCAATGTGTTCTTGCAGGAGATGATAAGGCTCACAATGTACTTAGCAACACCTCATTCTAGTGTTTCATTTCACTGTGGTTTGTGGTTTGATATGCATGTACAACTGGAGAATTGCAACTTTCATACCTTGGGTATAAATGTGTTCTTTTTTTCCTTATCTGCAGTACAAGGTCATGATATCTTAAAGCAGGGATGGAGACCCGTGGCTCTCCAGATGTTGTCCACCTCCCATAATTCCTGGCCAATGGCCATGTAGACTGGGGTTTGCTGGGAGTTGGAGCCCAACATGTCTGCTGAGCCACAGCGTTCCCCACCACTGCCTCAAAGATATATAAAGGCAATTGAAAGTAATAGGTCATTCTTTCATTTGATGCTGGTACTGTATGTGGATGCTTTTGAATTATGGTGCTGGAGGAGACTCTTGAGAGTCCCATGGACTGCAAGAAGATCAAACCTATCCATTCTGAAGGAAATCAGCCCTGAGTGCTCACTGGAAGGACAGATCGTGAAGCTGAGGCTCCAATACTTTGGCCAGCTCATGAGAAGAGAAGACTCCCTGGAAAAGACCCTGATGTTGGGAAAGACTGAGGGCACAAGGAGAAGGGGACAACAGAGGACGAGATGGTTGGACAGTGTTCTCGAAGCTACCAGCATGAGTTTGACCAAACTGCGGGAGGCAGTGGAAGACAGAAGTGCCTGGCGTGCTCTGGTCCATGGGGTCACAAAGAGTCGGACACGACTAAACAACAATAACAACAACAACAACACTTTATGTGGATAAAAACAGAAGCCTGTGCTCTTAGCAGTGTGTCATTTGGGGCAATTTCATGGTCACTACCGCTACTTCCATAGGACTGGGTCCAGCTGAGGCACTTCACCCGGTTCTTCTTCTTCTTCTTCTTCTTCTTCTTCTTCTTCTTCTTCTTCTTCTTTGGCAATCACTTGTGCCTGAGTAAAATTGTCTTCCATAAACATGGTTTTAGCAATAAGTGCGTAAGTGACTGTGGAGGCGAATTCTGGATCCACACGTCCTTCCACAGTGGGGACATTGGTTCCCGGGTGGGAGTTGATCACAGTGTGGATTTGCCAAGCGTGCCTTCCTCTTAGCATGTTTCTCCCTTGCATCCTGAGTTTGAGTGTCTTCAAAGCCCATGACACCCTTGGTAAAGGCTGTTCTCCAACTGGAGCGCTTACAGGTCAGTGTGTCACTAAAGAACAAACCAGCTGTGGGTTTTATATTCTTGTCCAGTAGGACAAGTTCAGTTCTCAGCTATTGCATAGCATTTCCCTGATTTATAATGCTGAAATTGACCCAAGAGGGGAGTAACAGCAGCAGCAGCAACAATTTATTTGTACCCTGCCCACGTGACTGGGTTGCCCCAGCCACTCTGGGTGGCTTCCAGCATATATAAAAACACAGTAAAACATTAAACCTTAAAAAGCCTCCCTATACAGGGCTGCCTTCAGATGTCGCTTGAAGGTAATAGGTTTATTCATCTCCTTGACATCTGATGGGAGGGCGTTCCACAGGGTGGGCGCCACTACCGAGAAGGCCCTGTGTCTGGTTCCCTGTAGCTTCACTTCTCATAGTGTGGGAATCACCAGAAGGCCCTCGGTGCTGGATCTCAGTGTCTGGGCTGAGCAATGGTGGTGGAGACGCTCCTTCAGGTATGCAGGGCTATCCTATAAATGTGGATAAGGCAATGCCACACAAGGAAGGAAAAAAGCAGAACATGGAGGAAAGGAAAGGACACAAAATACCTGCAACCACTGTATGGCTGTGTGTGCTTGGGTCAGACATATAAAAATATGTCTGTGCTGTTATGTGCTGGTATCTTCCATTGCCAAATCTGCATGTAGCCAATAGCTTTCCAGATTAGGCTTTTTCTGTTATGTATTGAAAACTTCTAGATTACACTCTGTCCTTCTTGCTCCTTTCCCTATCTACCTCTTCTGTCATCAGATGGAACACAGTTAACTGTTACTGTAAGATACATATTCTAACTGAGGGGAAACCAAACATCACACAAATCCAACCATGTCATAATCATGACTAGTAATGGGTTGTGCCTGACTCTGTCTCAGTGCCTGAATTCTTTACTGAGAAGTACAAGGACCTAAAGGCTTTAAGCATCCCACTTCATGCTCAATAGTATCATCTGTGGAGGAGAGCAGGGATGGCCCAATTTTGGAAAACCTGGGTACCTTTTGGCACATGAGAGCAATATTTCCTAAACTTTTGAAGAGGTCTAGGCATGCATGATAACATCCATGCCCTCTAAATGGGCTGAGTCTTGTATTTGGATTAAGTTCATCATGTAGATGGAGTCATGCAAGGATTTCCATTGTTAAGCTTTTCTCATTTTGGTGAATAACAACCATTTCTTTTACATTTGTAAATCATCATATTAAAGTAAGGCATGTGTGCTGGTCCCATGGGTTAACCATGAGGCGAGGTCCGAGTCCAGTCTGAGGTCAAGGGTGCAGTAGGAAGGCAGTCTGAAGAAGTAGAAGCTGGGTGCAGGGCAGGGCGTCGGGTGAGGTTAGGAGCTCCGGCAGGGAAGCAGGTCAGGGATCAGGCTGGAACCGACAACCAACAATGTTGCTCCCGCAACTTGGGACTGGGGCTGGCTGGCTTTTATCTGCCCCGAGGCATAAGGCGGCCCCAGTCCACAGGTGACTTGCCTCTCCTGGCCTGGAGGCGAGCACTCCTCCTGCGGGAACTTAGTTCCCTCCGCCTCTCTGCCCTGAGCCTCTGCAGCTCAGGAGAGGCTGGAGGGTTACTGGACCCAGAGGCAACCTCACCTTCCCCTGGCAGGGCTGAGAGTGGAGCACCTGCAGGCAATGGGTCCTCCATCACCTCAGGAGCCAGAGCAGACTCAGCTGGTGTCTGCACCTGAGGATCCAGCACAGGTGAGGACCCTTCAGGCTCATGCCCCAGCCCTGGCTCAGCTGGTTCTGGAGGTGGGGAATCCTTTGCAGGCTGGGATTCCTCAGGTTCAGCCTCTGAGTCTGAATCCCAAGCCATCACAGCATGGGACTAGTTTGCAAATGAATCTTAACTGTACTCACAGGAGTTTGAGTGGCTATTCTACATACCCTTGGATTCAAGTTCAGCTGAAATAAATGGGATTTGCAACCAAGTAAATGCAAGACTTGTCCAGGCAACTAACTACAATCCTGTGGACAGTTAGTCATACTTAAGTGTCACTAAATCCAACAGAACTGGCTTGGCATAATAATGTACAGGACAGAAACCTTAAGAAGGTTTCTTTTGTCAAATGGACCTAAACGTTACATGGCACATTCCTGTAGTGTGGGCAACTACTAACACTGGACAAAACTGGTTAATAATTATCCACATATAGTAATGACTAAGTTTCTGCATACCAGGAAGCAATAACTATAAAAGGAGTTCAAGAAAGCTGATGGCATTTGAAACGTCAAGGATCACAGAAGGTCTTGTTGGGGGCACAATACTCTTTGCCCACAATATTATTTGCTGACTCCATTTTTCTAATGAATCATGAGATCAAGACATATCTCAGCCTTCACTTTAAGTCTGACTGCTCAGACTTCCTGAGTTCCCAGAAAACCAGTGACACTGGAGGAATTCCCACTGAAACATGGGAATATGTATGGAGCAGCTATGTTCAATGTTGATCACCTCAGTATGCCCATGCTCCTTTTTGATCTTTTGCTTTCAGTGGTCCCTTCCAACTCTACAATTTTATGATTCTATGAGATGTTAAGAATGACAACCTATGTCCTTCTTTACAGTGTGAGGTTCTCCCTGTTGCTAGACATGCAAATAGATCTGAGTGAGATGGCCTGGGACTCAGGCTCAGACATGGAGCCAGAGGAGTCTCAGTCCGCACTGGATCCTTTGCCTCAGGTGGCAGCTAAACCTAATCTGGGGCCTAATTCTGAAGAGACCCAGTCTGCACACGTTCCCCTGCAACAAGCACCAGCTGGGCCCAGTCAGGGGCCTGAGCCTGCCCTGGCTCCAGATGCCGGGATTACCTCGTTGCCTTCAGCTGGGCCATCACTTACAGCTGCCCCACTACCAGTTGGGTCAGGGGAGGCTGAGGCGGCTTCTGGGTCTAGTAACCCACAGACATCTCCCCAGCTGCAGAGACTGAGGTCTGAGAGAAGGAGAGACACGAGTACTCGCAAGAGGAGTGCTCGCCTTCGGGCGAGACAGGGAGGTGAGTCACCGGGGGATCAGGACTGGCCGTTACCCCATCAGAGATAAAAGGCTGATGGACCCCACCCCAGGTTGGGGGAGCAATGTTGCTGTTTGTCAGAACCTACCTGTGATCGACCTCGCCTGGTTTCCTGTCTCGTGTCCTGCCTTGGTCCTGTTGGACTGACTCCTCGCGGAACTCTTGGATTCGGGACCGGACCTGGACCACGTTACTTGGGTTACCTCTGGGCCCAGCACACTAAGATGGGGTGGGGAGTTGTGTAGTGGCTGCTGATGAGCTCCATAAAAAGAGGAACCAATGGCATTCCCACATACAGTTCTTAGGGACAGGGGCGGCTGTCTTCCATGTGGAGGGTGCAGTTTTCCCAAGTCCTGTATTTACATATCTCACCTTCTCAAGTTTCCAACAGTGCCTCTCATCATAGCTGTCAACCTCCCCCCTTTTTTTGCGGAAAATTCCCTTATTCCAGCGCCGTTTCCCGCTGCTTCCCGCTGCTATCCCAGATTGTTAGATATCCCGTAGACTGTCCCCAGGACAGGTGAGGCTGCTGATCCCTTATTTTTGAGGCTGCTGATCCCTTAATTTCAAATCTGAAAGTTGACAGCTATGCCTCTCATACCCATTGTGGCAAAATAGTTAAAAAGGACTAGGAAGTCTCAGACAATTTTCCGGTCATGTGGGGCATTGTTTCAGAACAGTATAATCATGCAACTGTTATAAAACCTTCTTGTTAACTTAGTGACAGCACATGCTTTATACATTTTCTGGCAAGTCCATCTTAAAGAAATTCCGATAGCATTGCTGTGGACAGACCCCCCTCTCTCTATGAGATCTTGGCAAATTACTGCCAAAGTAGACACTCTTGGACTACAGTGATCAATGGTCTAATGCATTTTCACACAATCTGTTGGAAAACTCTAGAAGCAGCTATTTCAAAAGGCTAGGTAGTAATGGGGGACAAGGTCATGTTTTTTAATTGCTATGAATTTTCTGCAGATAGGTTTTCAAAGTATACAACATAGAGATTAAGCTCTAAATATAGTAGTTCATATCTTTAACTTCTCACATTATTTTAACACAAGGGAACTCTCACTTTTTTTTTGCTAGTATAGGTAACAATGGAAAGTTAATAAATCATTTTGCTAATTCCCTTTGCTGAATACAGAACAAAAATAATCTACTTGATAATTAATTGAGATTATTCTTGCTTGCATTCTGTTTCTCCTTACCTTAGCTGGCCATGGAGGCAGCAGCTTCTCAGTGTGATTGTACTTCATTCTCTTGCCACCAGCTGAGCTCCCAGGCGGCACAATGTCTAATCCAGCCTTCATAATCACTCTGGTGGATAAACAGAAACTTTTACTTTTATTAAGAGGAAAATCACAGTTGACTCCAGAGACTAAACTCCTGAGGTGTTGCTGAAGGACAATATTTTAATGTTGTTCCTCAGTCAGTCTATTTGAGAAAGCTAAAGCATTTGTAGTATGCAGTTACGAAAACACTAACCTAAATAAAAGCCAAGCAAAGAAACAAAATAGCAAAGCAAAACTCAATGAGCTGCTTTTAATTTTACTCGTTTTTCAGGTATGTGGGTAGCATTGCATACATGTGTTCACTGGAGCATGTTTTAAAATTTTTTTTAGAACAGACAAAGTTAGATCATTCAAAATATTGTGATATGGTGCTTAATAATGAGGTTTGCTGGCATCCCCACTGCCACTCAGTAATTTGCCATTAACTCCTCCCCTCCCCCAGTGCTCTGATGTACAAATATTTGTTGTGACATGGAAGGCTTACTTATTCAAAGTGTTGTTCCTTCTTTAAAATGAGCCACTCATCTAAATGTTAGGTAAACTTTATTTCAGGAGGGCAATACCACCAAAATAGCTCCTTTACCATATGCTAGAAAAGAACAAAGGATATGCTGAATCCGTAATTAGATTTCTGCTACAACTCCCTAGTGTCCGTTGCCACTAATTCAAAGAGAAATGAGAATAACCAGTTACAAAGTTCAAGTAATAAGTTCTGACTGAATTTATTCTGTATGCTACATGCACTCCACCCAGGCTGCTAAAAACTGCTGCAGGTGGGTTGCAGGAATAGAAAGTGAGAGTAGAGTGACTTCTTCTGAATTCATGTAGCTGTATTTGAATGTTGGTAGATGCCTGACCTTTCTCCCAATCTTAGTTTTTCTGCTCAGTATAGATAGATGCACATTCTTGTCTTAACATTAGCAACATTATAGAGGAATTCCACTAAAGTGGGAAAGAGTCAGGCAATAGGATTTTTAATTCAACGAGTTGAAATTGGCATGTCAGTGGCACATGCCTACAGAGAATAAATTCATTTCTTTTGTCCCTAGCCGCTTATGGTCAAACACGTATTGTAGGTTTTTGAAGCACTACAGAAAACCTCTTTATTTTAGGCAACAGTGGTTTCAGATGACATGGGCAACTCTGGAGTTAAGGGATCTGTGATATAGCTACTAGTACTATATCATGGGACCGCCTCTCCTGGTATGCCCCGTAGAGGACCTTAAGGTCCATGAATAACCATAGTTTAGAGGTCCCGGGCCCTAAGGAAGTCAGACTATCCTCCATCAGGGCCAGGGCCTTTTCAGTGATGGCTCTGACCTGATGGAATGCTCTGTCCCATGAGACTAGGGCCCTTCAGGATTTAACCTCCTCCTGTCAGGCCTGTAAGACAGAGCTATTCTGCCTGGCCTTTAATATGAATTCAGCCTGATCTTTTATTTCCCTTCTTTTCCCTCCCCCTCCCCCTCCCCTTTTATGAAGATTACCCGCTCTGAGACCCCGCAGTTAATTCTCCCCTGGCCTCCTCGCTGGCCCAAGTAGGACCAATTCAGCCAGCTAGCCCTGGGGATTATCTAATGCTTATTTCCCCTAAACTGATTTCTGAATTTTATTGTTATTCATGCTTTTATACTGTATTTTATGCTGCTTTTACAATTAAGAGTTTTAAATTTGTTGTTAGCCGCCCTGAGCCTGGTTTTTGAACCAGGAAGGGTGGGGTATAAATAAAAAAATATTATTATTATTATTATTATTATTATTATTATTATTGTACTAGCCAAAGGGAAAGAGGAAGAGATTCTGGTTCGTCCCCTGAAAACATTGAGTGATTGGTGCTGAGTGATTGTTTTATTTTGAAAGAAAGAAAGAAAGAAAGAAAGAAAGAAAGAGAGAGAGAGAGAGAGAGAGAGAGAGAATTCGGTACTGAACTCTCAACATTTCATAAATATAATATGTTACTAATTAAGACATTTATGGATACAAACCCACCATCTATTTAAGGTAATTTATTGTGGTGTGTATGTAACAAGGAGCTTCCCAATATTCTTTAATGAATTCCTCTCATTCCTTTCTCCTCCTCTCTCTCTCTCTCTCTCTCTCTCTTACCATTTCACAGGCTCTTTACACATTACCCTTAAAAGGGTTTAAGCCCATTGCACACTGCAATCCTCTTTCCAATGGAGAGTTCTAGGACTGCTATTTAACGAAGAAAAACTGTCACACATATCCTGTGCCATTTACTTTAGACCTTAGTTTGACACACACACACATTAAGTTCCAAGTCTATCCATAGGTGCTCTAATGCAAATTACTCTAAGTGGTGGTCTGCTGACCAGTGCCATTCTGTGAGCCATTGGCTCTGCTCCATGGCAACTCCACCACAGCCCAAGTTGGGTGGGAAGATAGGTAAGAAAAATGGATCAGGCCACACCACCTTATTAGATTGGCACATGGCAAGCTCTGTGTTGGAAGAAAGCGGACCTAACTCTGAACCCCTTCTAGCAACGTAGTTTTAGCATAGTGCTGTGTTCTAAAATGTTTTAATAATTTCAGAAGTTATAAAGGTCACATAGCAGCATCCTCAGCCAAAATATTTCTGAAACTTGGAGCTCACAGAAAGATACTGGAACACCCATAAAGAGGCATGTTTCTCATTTTGGAGTAAATAAGTTTCTCCCCCACGCCCATACAAGAAGAAACAGAAAAAAGGGTTCTGCTAAGTTGTAAAAAGCTACATAATGAAAAGAAAGATGTGTTTCTTTGTTGTGCAATTAAACATGAATTAGAATCTTATCGCTAAATTGGACTTTGAGATTAGAGAAATTAAGATAATAAAAATGTATATAAAGATTGCTAGACCTTCCAAAATACTGTTGCACCATTTAATGACACCAGAAATTTATCTGCCATCTTGTTAAGACTGTTTTAAACTGCTTTCATGTGAAGTGAGCACAATGTATTTTGAACAACAACTGTATGTACTGGTATAGTAACTATTTTGCAATTGGAGTGCAATATTCAAGCGTTCAAGTCCTATAGAGTTCTACCTTGGGTTTAAAATGCTTAAGCTGTGGCAACATTTTCTAGATTGGCACACACAAGTGGGTTTTTTCACTTGATTTATGTTTTGTTCGCAAATGCATTACTTTCTATAACAGCCTCTCCCAATCTGATGTTCTCCAGATCTTTTGGACTCCCAAATCCCATCAGCACCAGTTAGCATGGCCAATAGTCAGTATGATGTCGGGGGAACTGTTGCCCAAAACATCTTGTTGGGAAGGATGTTCTCTAATGAAATCCAAGATCTCTGGGCGTGTCTGCTTTGTCTTCCTAAGTTCCTTTGCCAGCAAAAGCAGCAGAAATGCCACTGGAAAGTTGAGAGAGAGGGGAAATTGTTTGGGAAACGTTTCACCCCAGACAAAGGTCATGCCACAATAAATCTGTTATTCTTTAAAATGCCACTAAGAATCCATGTTGCTCTTGCTCAAACAGGATGACTCGGCTACTGTCCAAGAATTCGTCCCCATGAAATGTACACAAGAAAATGTGCGCGCACACACACAAAAAAACCCAGTTTGCCCAAATAAGGTAGATTCTTTAAGGAATATTCAAACTCTGATATGATACTCTAGAATATTGCCTTTTGGGCATTAGCGCACCCAGTAGTGGAACGACTTATTCAGAGAGGCTTGTCTGGCATCTACACCAAAATCTTTTAGGTGCCGGTTGAATACCTTAAAAAAAATAATCCAAGACATTTTAAGAATTGTACTGCTTTTAGCTCTGCTGGGTTGATGTTTGTTTTGCTATTGCTGCTTTGAATTAGTTAGTTATGCGTTGTGGTTAATTTTAAACTACCATACTTAATTCTTAGAACCCTTGTAAATTGTTTTCATGGTTTTTAACTGTTACTGTTAACCACCCAGAGGACATTGTTAATTGGGCAGTATACAAACAATGTAAATAAATAAATAAAATATTGGGAGTACTTTTGGATACCACCAACCCAGTATTTGCACTTTGGGATCTCTGCAATTTAAGCCTCCTTTGAGGTAATCAGTAAAATATTGCATGCATCTCAGAGGAAGGAGTAAATCATCTAGCACAATCATTTGCACCACTCTCTGTGCTATTGCGATGGTGATATTCTATGCACAACAAATCACCCTAAACACAGACAATCCAACAGATAATCCAGTTCTCCACTGACCTAAACCTGTTTCAGCTCAGTGAATTGAGCACTCTTATAATGCTCATAACTGCTTTGTTTCCCCCCTAGACAATAACTATGTTATCTTTTACTTGCAAGATTTCTTCATGTTCTTCATGGTATATTTACTACTAAGTTGCCGTTCTGTTTGCCAATCATTACCATATTCAACAGCTCATGTTCCTAAGCAACACCATGCAGGAAAACACAGGAGAGAAGAGGAGGTCCCTTAACATGTCAGAATGTTGATCATTCCAACTTTCATGTCAGCCCATCCAAATTCTCCTCCTTCATGGCTACATAATAGGACTGAGACTGTGAATCAGTCTACCTTGAAAGGTCAGAAGTCTCAAGGTAGCTTCCATTGCCTAGACTCATTCCTCTTTTTGGGGAGGTCTGAATCTGCCCTTTAAGAAAATTCAGAGCTGTTTTGGCTTTCTTCTGAGAAAGCCATAGGAAAAGGGCATTAGTTGCTGCTGCTACTTTTTATAATGCTCACATAACAGTAATACTAAAAAGATTCTGATCTGGAGCTCTTCAGACTGGATCACGTCTCCTTTTCAGCAAAATGCCTCGTTAATTGCTTCTGTGCCTTGGCTTGAACAACATATGTCCCTGCACCCATATTGCTTCATAATGTGTCCTCACACTATGTTGCCACATAAAAGAAAACAACAGACGTTTAATTAAAATGCATGGCCCATACAATGAATGGAGGTGCAACCTAAAATGGATTGTAACTGACAGTCATAGAGTTCTAATTTTGTCACAACTCTGTTAACTTGAAACATACTTTGAGAAGGCTTCTTAGTCATTGAACTGGCTGGGAAGCTCATCAGCACCATTATTTTTGTAAAGTTAGACTAGAATAGGATGAGTCTACTTTTCAACATTAATAATGAAAAGTAAGAGCTTTGGCCATATGAACGCCAGAAATGTGAACTAACTGGTGAGCTAGATTTTCTATAATAATATCCTCCCTACAGGAGCAGTTTTTATCTCTTCGAAACCCAATCTCAAGTGTGCCTTTGGGCATTTCAATAAATTGATTTTGGGAGCCTTGTATCTGAATGGTAACACCAGACCAATTCCTATTATGTTTGCCTAAATGCTATGCAAGTGTGTGTTTGATGCTCTTAGAAATAGATCAGGCCCATATATTTCTAGCGGTGGCAAGACCAATCCTCCCAAATGCGAACTCCAGAAAGGATTTTGCTCTATGAATCAACATCTGATAACGCATACCTTTATGGTTGCATCTGTTCATGGGGGGAGGATTCAAAAATTCAAATAGAAATCAACACAGTTCAACTAATTCAAATTAAATATTGACATTTTCCATGTTGAAGGCCACATTACTGAAAGGTTGGAGTTTAACCAAAAAGGGTTGAAGAGGCAAAGTAACTTGTTTAGCCTGATCCTATGATGTTTCCTCAGATGTAAATTCCATTGATTTCAGTGAGACATACTTGCATGTAACTGCACAGGTTTGTAGCAGGGGTCACCAACCTTATTCAGCTGTGGGCTGGTCCACCATCCCTCAGACCATGTGGGGGGCCGGGCTATATTTTTTGGGGGGAAATGAACGAATTGGTATGCCCCACAAATAACCCAGAGATGCATTTTAAATAAAAGGACACATTCTACTCATGTAAAAACACGCTGATTCCTGGACTGTCTGTGGGACGGATTTAGAAGGCAATTGGGCTGCATTCGGCCCCTGAGCTTTAGGTTGCCAACCCCTGGTTTGTAGCCTTCAGCAGATTCAAATGTATCAAAACAACAGGATTCAGAGTTCATATGTAGTCAATGCTGTGAGCCCAGCTTCCTTCGGCACTTGGAACGCCAATTACAGATGTGCTAACTTTCTTGGGCTCCATGATCACTGTGGATGGTGACAGCAGCCACGAAATTAAAAGACACCTGCTTTTTGGGAGAAAAACAATCTTAATAAGCAGAGACATCACCTTGCCAACAAACGTCTGTATAGTAAAAGCTATGGTTTTCCCAGTAGTGATGTATGGAAGTGAGAGCTGGACCATAGAGAAGACTGATCGCTGAAGAATTGATGCTTTTGAATTATGGTGTTGGAGGAGACTCTTGAGAGTCCCATGGACTGCAAGAAGATCAAACCTATCCATTCTGAAGGAAATCAGCCCTGAGTGCTCACTGGAAGGACAGATCCTGAAGCTGAGACTCCAATACTTTGGCCACCTCATGAGGAGAAAAGACTCCCTGGAAAAGACCCTGATGTTGGGAAAGATGGAGGGCACAAGGAGAAGGGGACAACAGAGGAAGAGATGGTTGGACAGTGTTCTCGAAGCTACCAGCATGAGTTTGACCAAACTGCAGGAGGCAGTGGAAGACAGAAGTGCCTGGCATGCTCTGGTCCATGGGGTCACGAAGAGTCGGACACGACTAAACAACTAAACAACAACAAATAGTGCATCAAATGCTTAAGGTGAAACATCTGCCCCCCCACAAAGTTTTCAACTCAGCATGTATTTCTTGGAAAAAAACAAGAGACCTAAAGATGGCTCAGTGCATTTGTGGGCTTCTCTGTCTTGAGCTGCCCATGTACAGAACAGCTCAGGTGACATATTTCTTTCAGCTCACGGATCATAGCCAGGCTGAGGAAGCCTGCATCTAGGGAGATGCTTCTGTTACATGCGCAGTCTTAAGGATGTCCGTGGCAACATGGGTTCTACTGTCAAAGTGATGTTGCAACAGCTGAAGAAAGAGAAAGCTTGTTGGAGGTGGTCATGAATCAAAATGTCAGCCTTGCTGGCTTCAGGGTCCCCGAAGACACACTGGCTTACTCCACTTGCCATCTCATCTTCAAGGACAATGCATTCTGACAAATGGACATCATCAGTGATGAAGAACTGGGCATCTGGACCAGAAGTACAGACTTACTGACATGTCTCATCTAGGTTGCCATGTGCATATTAAGAAGTGGTTGCATGGTTCGCCAGTCCAAGTCCCTAAGGAGGTGGATGACAGCAGGAGAAAATTGGAAATGGAGAAACAAAGCTGACATGCTCATCTGTTGAATGTGCTTCCCCCGATGCAGCCATTACTGTTTTCACGTTTCTTAATAGATAGTGGTTGTTGTTGCTGTAGTCATTCTGTAGTCAAAACCCATCCTACAGTCTGAAGTTTGACATTTGATATGTGGTATAAGAAGTCTAAGATCTCAAATATAAAGTAAATGTTCATAAATGTACATGGCAAACACATACACAAGTATATAAACCAGCTGTCTAGTACAGGACAGGGGTCAGCAACCTTTTTCAGCCGTGGGCCGGTCCACCATATCTCAGACCATGTGGTGGGCCGGACTATTTTTTTTGGGAGGGGTGAATGAACAGAGGCAAATGAGGAAATGAGCGACGGCAAATGAGGAAGCTCCGGCGAGGAGCTGCAGTGCTCACCCTCCAGCTCTTGCAGCCACGGCTCCTGTGCCGGGCTGGCGGCGGCGGCAACAAAGGCACGAGCATGCGCAGTGGCAGAGGGACAAGTGGCAGCAGAGGGATGAGCAGCAGCGACAGAGGCACCAGCGGCGGCGGCAAATGGCTTGCTCCAGTGAGGGGCAGTTTGAAATGGCCTCCTCTAGGTGAAGCCCATTGGCCAGGGCTTCAAACCTTTGCAGGTGATTGGCCACTACTTGCCGCCTCCTTTGCTCTCACCAGGAGGAGGGGGAAGATTCCACTGAGGTGAGGGGGGGGGGAATGGCGGAGGAAAAAAATAGCGCCACGAAAAAAAGAGGACGGAATCCCCACGCCAATCCACGGAACGGCAATGGGCCGGCTCCAGGAACCTCATGGGCCAGAATCGGCCCTTGGGCCATAGGTTCCCTACCCCTGGTACAGGAGAACAATCCTGAAGCCCTTTTGACTCCCCAATTGACCTCAAATATTTCTCTGCAAGGAGGAAGGAAATGGGAAAAGCTTTCCAATTGTCTTTTGACTGTAGGGCCTTACACCTCCTTTTTCAAATGCAGTCTGGCAAATATCTGTTAAGCTGAGCACACTATCAATATGCGTAAGAGATTCAGGAACTAAGCATTTTCCATCTCAAAGGAATGACCAGGTTACCCAGAAAATGCAATCAAGTAGGCATTGTCAGGTATCCTGGAAGACGGGAGAGAAGCAACACTCTCAAATTTCTGACAGAGACTGCCTCCTTCTGTGATGTATGTATGATGTTTTGGGGGTGGTCTTGGGCTACAGGGTAGGAAATTTCAAAAGTCTTTTTCTCCTCCCTCCTGTGTGTGGTGAGTGGGGACCCTGTTGCAATAGGTTTTTTGCTTTAATAAAGATCAGGCTTACTAGCCGCTTTGCTTCTCAATATGCTCTGGTTGGCCTCTGTTATTTTCTCCTACTGATAGGGAACCAACTTAAGGTCTCTATAAAGGCTCTGGAATACCCGATAAGGGAAAGGGAGCAGTTTTTTCTTATAACAATATGTAATAATTGGGAATTGTGTAACTTATCTCTAAAATCTGAACACTACCCTGTAATATAACTGACTGTAAAATGGTTACAACATTCAGTAACAGCACTGATGATTACTATTGGGAACAATGCAGCAACCAAAAAAATTATCAGCCTGAGTGGTATGTATCTTATTACTATGAGATCCTTTAGCTAATAAACCATGCTTCTGAACCAGTTAACAGTATCCTTGGATCTTTTATTTTTTAAAAAATAAAATACTGTACAGTGGTAGCTCGGGTTAAGTACTTAATTCATTCCGGAGGTCTGTTCTTAACCTGAAACTGTTCTTAACCTGAAGCACCACTTTAGTTAATGGGGCCTCCTGCTGCCGCCACGCCGCCAGAGCACGATTTCTGTTCTTATTCTGAAGCAAAGTTCTTAACCCGAGGTACTATTTCTGGGTTAGCAGAGTCTGTAACCTGAAGCGTCTATAACCTGAATCGTATGTAACCCGAGGTACCACTGTACCTTTATTGGCATCATAGTATAAAACATTTCAGGTCAGTGGGATAATTAAAAGGACAAGGGTGAAGCTGTTGAAGGTCACACTGTGATCGTGTGCACTTAGATATTCTGCTTTGCCCTGTCTGTTCCCTGAAAGGTTGGTTCGTTGGGAACCCTTTTGGGTAAAATTGTGGCTAAAAAAGAAGCTACTAAAACAGCGATATCTTTGTCCCGATCTGCCAGGAAAAACCTCATTTGACTTCTTCTCAGAGTTATAGCTCCAACATTTTGCTGAGCATCAGTTGGCGAGGTCTACTGTGCAGAGAGCAATCGAAGAGAATGTGGCTTGGCTCTTTTATTAATCATGGTAACCTTCAACTATACTGCAGAAGAAGCTTGTGTGATTGTTCCACTTAACACCAAAATCCTTAAAAGAAAAGAAAAGCTGGCGACCTTTGGAAACCTTTCTGCTGCTTATATATATGACTTGTATTTAGTGCTGCTAATTTCTTTGGTATGTGATTTTTATAATTTATTTTCAGTATGTATTAGTCTCTAGGTTGATTTTTTTATTGTTAACCACCTTGAACAATATTCTGCTGGAAAGGTGGGAAATAAATATTCTGAAAGAATAGATAAATATTCATTCAATCATTTGTTCCTCACCTTAAGAATATATATAGTGCTTCAGTGAAGGAGTGTCTAGCTTCAGACAGGAATTATAGCTTTTCCCTGCACTGAGTCCTTAAGAGAAAACTATAGGCTTGAACAAAATTTAAGTGTGTTCCACAGCAAGCTTACCATTCAAATTAGGTAGGTCCGGACATACCTATAGGGTCGCATGTAAAAACACCCTGAGAAAAGGGCATTCTTCAGTCAAGCTATTTCATGCTTTTCAGGCACTGGTGAAAAAGAAAACATGCATGTTTTTATGCTTTATACAGTTCCATTATATTGTACAAAAGGACAACATATATTTCCCATTCATGTGGAGATGCATGAATTCTAGATGCACAAAGAATTTGCTTATTTCTGCAGGGCAGATGAACAACTTTCCCTTTTGCATGCTACAGCAGAAACCATTCGTGCTTTCTCTGTCACCACATCCTGGAAAGTGGAAAGATCCTCTGAGTTAGTGGTTAAGATTATTTTTCATCTTAAAAGGGGATTATATACAAGCTATGGGATGTGCATGGTCAGGGATGTTACTGGGTCCCAGGGAAGTGTGTCAGAGGGGAATTCAGAATAGATCTAATTCCATGGGACATGCAGGAATGAGGCAGAACTTTCAGGGTTATAAAGGTAAAGGTACCCCTGACCGTTAGGTCCAGTTGCGGATGACTCTGGGGTTGCAGCGCTCATCTTGCTCTATAGGCCGAGGGAGCCAGTGTTTGTCCACAGACAGCTTCTGGGTCATGTGGCCAGCATGACTAAGCCGCTTCTGGCGAACCAGAGCAGCGCACGGAAACGCCATTTACCTTCCCGCCGGAGTGGTACCTATTTCTCTACTTGCATTTTGACGTGCTTTTGAACTGCTAGGTGGGCAGTAGCAGGGACCGAGCAACGGGAGCTCACCCTGTTGCAGGGATTTGAACCACCAACCTTCTGATCAGTGAGCCCAAGAGGCTCTGTGGTTTAGACCACAGCGCCACCCTAATCTTGAAATCAGGGGCAACAAACATAACATTCCTGACATTCCACACTGAACCATTTCAATATGGGTATTGGATGGCAGTTTTTTTGTTTTTCCTGCCACTTTTCGCAGGAAAACCCATTGTTTACCACCGAATTGGAACAAATCTCAATGCACAGAAAAAAACAATTGCCATTTCTTCTGATACAGTGATAAACAGCAGGTGTTGCAGGGGAAAATCAGTGGAATACGTGGAAGTAGGGATGAATTCTAACTGCTGGGGCACAGATCAAATCCCAGTCTGCTAGCCTTCGGATCAAAACCCACACAGTGCTCAACTCCTGAAATTTGTTCACCATGTGCATATTTTATGAGATACACACAACTGGAAAGAGAACATTTGCCACGTGCACTGCTTACACTTTTGCACATTGCATTTTTTGCAGCTATCTTTGAAAAATGTGATAGAATCATAGAGTTGGAAGAGACCACAAGGGCCATCGAGTCCAACCCCCTGCCAAGCAGGAAACACCATCAGAGCACTCCTGACATATGGTTGTCAAGCCTCTGCTTAAAGACCTCCAAAGAAGGACATTCCACCACACTCCTTGGCAGCAAATTCCACTGTCGAACAGCTCTTACTGTCAGGAAGTTCTTCCTAATGTTTAGGTGGAATCTTCTTTCTTGTAGTTTGGATCCATTGCTCCGTGTCCGCTTCTCTGGAGCAGCAGAAAACAACCTTTCTCCCTCCTCTATGTGACATCCTTTTATATATTTGAACATGGCTATCATATCACCCCTTAACCTCCTCTTCTCCAGGCTAAACATGCCCAGCTCCCTTAGCCGTTCCTCATAAGGCATCGTTTCCAGGCCTTTGACCATTTTGGTTGCCCTTCTCTGGACACGTTCCAGTTTGTCAGTGTCCTTCTTGAATGATGCATGATACATAACAGAACAGAAGAATTTGGGGAATGCAAAACACCAACATAGGTTCCATGCGGAATGTCATCTATTTATCAGCTGAAAAGACTCCGTTCCCTTTCGAACAAATGTTAATGTTATTAGACATTAAAAACTGGCAAGAGAGGAATGTTAATGTAGAAACCTTTTCTGAAATATCACCAATTCATTTCCCCCTGAATAATCTTTTTGCTTTCACTTCCTTTCACTCTGAAGAGGAAACGGCTTCACAGAGTTCACACACTTCTACCTTATACTAGACAAGGCAAATAGAGGGCACTTGATAGAGGGCTAAGGTCAATTATCAGATAACATTGGCTTCCAAAGGTCTTACTGCAATTTGTTATCTTCCAAGAACTAAGCACCCTCTACCTTCAGTCAGATAAGCGCACAATCTCATTTGAGCCTCAGCTGCCTTCAAAGAATTGTTTTAAAACTGTGGCCTTATCTGACAAAAGTAGAGATGGATTTCTGCAAAATATCAATGCTCCGGGAACTGTGTCTCTGTTGCAGTGCAACAATGGCATGACTTCTGCAAATTCCCCTCCAGTTCTTTTATCATCTCCTGTGCTAAAAATTAATAGGGATAATTCACAAATGCCTTTTTTATTCTGGCTTTATTTTTCAATGCCCCACTTTGGGAGAAACGCACCTCTCTTTTTGTGAGCCTGCGGTCCAAACTAGGTGTGATATTAAACATGTCACAGCATTTAATGTGCATGATCGTTGTTGTTTTTAGGGCAAGTCATAATGATGGCAAAGCCCAAGACAGATTGGAGCCACAAGTTCACTCACCCCTTTTGGTGCCACAGCATTGCAGGATGGCAAAGGCTTCCCAAGGGAACCGGAACAGTGGTGCCTTTTCTGATAGGCTTAAGCCCCCTCCACCTATCAGGAACTGGATCCTGGCCTGCACCCAGCTTTGGTTAATGGGGATGCAGGCTGGGGACATGGGCTGTGCCAGAGGGCAGAGTTGACGGAGCAGGTAGGCTTCCCTCGGATCCACCCCTTGCCCATTTAAGCAGCCCACACCTGGGGCACTACCTGTTTGTTCCTTTGCCGGTGTGCTGGGCCCAGGGGTAACCTGAGAACTGCGGTCCAGAATCCATAGGTTCTGCTAGGAATCAGTCCGACAGGGTCAAGGCAGGACACGAGGCAGAAAACTAGGCAATGACAGGTACAGGATCTCTGGCAGGATCTAGCAAACAGCAATGTTGCTCCCCCAACCTGGGGCGGGGTCTGACAGCCTTTTATCTTTGTCAGGGTAACAGCTGGTCCTGATCACCCCGCGACTCACCTCCCTGTCTCGCCCGAAGGCGAGCACTCCTCCTGTGAGTACTCAGGTCTCTCCTTCTCTCAGACTTTAATCTCTGCAGCTCGGGAGACGTCGGTGGATTACTAGACCCATGGGCTGCCTCAGCCTTCTCTGACCAAACCGGTAGTGGAGCAGCTGTAAGTGATGGCCCAGCGGAAGGCAACGAGGTAATCCCCGCATCTGGAGCCAGGACAGACTCAGGCCCCTGACTCGGCCCAGCTGGTGTTTGTTGCAGGGGAACCTGTGCAGAGTGGGACCCTTCAGGATCAGGCCCCAGACTTGGTTGAGGTGATGCCTGAGGCAAAGGATCCGGTGCAGACTGAGACTCCTCTGGTTCTGAGTCTGAGCCCAAGTCCCAGCCCATCACAGCCGGGTTTCAGTGTCGATCTTCGTCAGAAACCTGTGTTGCTGCCCCTCACCCTTGGTGATATCTTCCACGCCTCTTTACCATGTGCTGAGCCTTTGGCTTTTGGAATTTGCTTGGTTGGTGGTTGGGCAGTGGGACAATCCTTTGTTTTGGATGGAGGGGAGGTTGTAGTCTCCGCCTGCCCCTCCAAACACTGGGCTATCCCATTAAAGGGATTTGGGGGGAGGAGTGGACATGTCTGTGTGCCCAGGCAGGGCCAGGGCTGAAGGCAGTCCCCCAGACAGCGGTCCCTGCGGGGGTCACCCTATTTGATGTAAGTCTTAGGAACCCCCGTCTGGATTGACCACGCCTCACTTCCGGCGGGGGGGGGGGGCTGGAAGTATTTCAATTTCAATCAAAAGAAGAGAAAGAATAGAGATATTAGTTTTGGGAGTTAAACGTAACAGTGGAAGTAAGAAATGTATATTAAGTGATTAGATTGGAAAATTTTCAGATGTGATTGATGGAAGTCAAAAAATGGTGTAAGAAATGCAAGTATGTTTAATTACTGTTGAAAATGATATGTTGAAAAATTAACAAAAAAGTATACAAAAAAGAGAGAAGTATTTCAATTGCCCCATGCCCAAGCCAAGCCTCTTTCACCTGTATTCAATAAAGTTGTGGCCTGTTTTGACCCAAAAACCAGCCTCATTGCTCTCTTATTTGCATGGCTTGGGGTAGGGGAACCCAATGCCTGGTCCTGCAATAAGCAGAGAGAGGAAGTTAAATCCTTTCCTCTCTACCGCAGTTCTGACAAAAAATAAATAAATACCCATACTGCTGTTTGTATTGGGAAGAAGGTCTCCAATGGTACCCATAGGATTGTTACTGGGTAAAGGATCACCCTCCCCACTCAGCACTGTCCCAATACTACTTAGCTCCCCTCCCTTGCACCAATGGGCACTATTTGCCTTTTGAAGGTGAGGTCAGTGTGGTGCAAACACACCAGCAGTGGCAATCTGGTGCTCCTGCCAGTGCATTCACACCCACCCACCCACCCTCTGCCTCCCAATAAGCAGTAGCACCATGGTGGACCAGAGGTCAAGTGGACAGTATCTCCATGCCACACCATCTGCTACTACTACTGTGTTAACCTTGAGAGGACATGAAGAAAAGGCCTACAGGAAAAAAATTGGAACTGCAGTTAAGTGCACAAAATTGTTGAATGCTTTCAGAAACCGCCAGTTGATATTTGGAAGAAAATTTGAAGGAAATGCAAACTGCATATTTCAAAAGCCTTTTTATTTTACTGGGTTTTCTGAACCAGGGGTAGGCAATTAATGCCCGGGGGCTGGATGCTGCCTAATCACCTTCTCAATCCAGCCCGTGAACGGTCCGGGAATCAGCGAGTTTTTACATGAGTAGAATGTGTCCTTTTATTTAAAATGCATCTCTGGGTTATTTGTGGTGCATACAAATTCGTTCATTTCCCCCCCTTCAAAATATAGTGGCCCACCACATGGTCCGAGGGATGGTGGACCAGCCCACAGGTGAAAAAGGTTGCTGACCCTTGCTCTGAACCATACAATATCCCCTCAAAATTATTTTGAGTAATCTTATAAGCATATTATATATTTTTTATTACTGTTTGCTACAGTCTAAGGCAGGGGTCAGCAAACTTTTTCAGCAGGGGGCGGTCCACTGTCCCTCAGACCTTGTGGTGGGGTCAGACTATATTTTGGAGGGGGGGGAATGAACAAATTCCTATGCCCTACAAATAACCCAGTGATGCATTTTAAATAAAAGCACACATTCTACTCATGTAAAAACACCAGGCAGGCCCCACAAATAACCCAGAGATGCATTTTAAATAAAATGACACTTTCTACTCATGTAAAAACACGCTGATTCCTGGACCATCCAGGGCCAGATTTAGAAGGCGATTGGGCTGCATCCAGCCCCTGGGCCTTAGTTTGCCCACCCATGGTCTAAGGAAGCATATGGGACAAGAGGTATCACAAGCTTTGGGATGGATATACTGAGCATTTCTTGTTTTCCCTGAACTGGTTTTGTAATATTAGACTTACGGTATTTTATAAACACTCAGGATAGTAAGCTAGATGCTATATAGGCTGAAGGCGAATACATGCTGCAGAAACTGACCCTGACAAACTCAGTGTGCATTGCAGGTAGAAAAATGGTGCACTGGTCTCCAAATGGCTGCACTGGGCAGCTGGAAGAACATGCGGTGTGAGATGGTTGCACCCCTCCTATACACCTCACCATGGGCAGAAGATGAATCTGACCTTAATATGAAACAGTTGGATAACCACAGAACAGGCAGCTTTAATGCCAAGTGAACTAACTGTGGCATATGTAGTTTTAGCAATACAGTGGTACCTCGGGTTACATACGCTTCAGGTTACAGACTCCGCTAACCCAGAAATAGTGCTTTAGGTTAAGAACTTTGCTTCAGGATGAGAACAGAAATCGTGTTCTGGCAGTGAAGCGGCAGCAGGAGGCTCCATTAGCTAAAGTGGTGCTTCAGGTTAAGAACAGTTTCAGGTTAAGTACAGACCTCTGGAACAAATTAAGTACTTAACCTGAGGTACCACTGTAATAATTCCCATTAGTTGCCAAGTATTTCAGTCTCTCTCTCTCTCCCCCCCCCCCCATACAGTAATTCTACAAGAGGAAATGGATTGTTTGTTTCTTCCTGTTCTGGCATCAGGGATCCTAGTGTGATTTTGCTTCATTTTTAATATATCCCTGGACGTACCGGCTTTTAATTTATTCCTAGGTGCACTGGCACTATTTATTGACTTTGATAAATGCTCCGATTCACCTTTAGACTTCAGGTAGCATCGTGTAAATGTTTTCTAACCTAATCAGTGTTTCCATCAAAGTGCACCACTTGGTGAACGGTGCCCTTGGAAACATAACCTCAAATCCATTAAAGTAGACGGGGGGGGGATCTACACTGAGACTTGTTCATTTTCACTGAGGCGGATTCATCGTCGTGGAGTCTGAGAGAAAACAGCAGCACTAAAATTAATAAAGAGATAGGATATATAAACACTCTGCAACAGCCATCCCACTTGAGCAAAATGGATTTACACTTGGAGGATGGATGGTGGCTAACAGATTGAGGTTGAATCCTGACAAGACAGAAGTACTGTTTTTTGGGGACAGGGGACAGGCGGGTGTGAGGGATTCCCTGGTCCTGAATGGGGTAACTGTGCCCCTGAAGGACCAGGTGTGCAGCCTGGGAGTCATTTTGGACTCACAGCTTTCCATGGAGGTGCAGGTTAATTCTGTGTCCAGGGCAGCTGTCGACCAGCTCCACCTGGTACGCAGGATGAGACCCTACCTGCCCGCAGACTGTCTCACCACAGTGGTGCATGCTCTGGTTATCTCCCGCTTGGACTACTGCAACGTGCTCTACGTGGGGCTACCTTTGAAGGTGACACGGAAACTGCAGTTAATCCAGAATGCGGCAGCTAGACTGGTGACTGGGAGTGGCCGCCGGGACCACATAACACTGGTCCTGAGAGATCTGCATTGGCTCTCAGTACATTTCCGAGCACAATTCAAAGTGTTGGTGCTGACCTTTCAAGCCCTAAATGGCCTCGGTCCTGTATACCTAAAGGAGCGTCTCCACCCCCATCGTTCAGCCCAGGCACTGAGATCCAGCGCCGAGGGCCTTCTGGCGGTTCCCTCATTGCGAGAAGTAAGCTTACAGGGAACCAGACAGAGGGCCTTCTCGGTAGTGGCACCCACCCTGTGGAACACCCTCCCTTCAGATGTGAAGGAAATAAGTAGCTATCCTATTTTTAAAAGACATCTGAAGGCAGCCCTGATCAGGGAAGTTTTTAATATTTAACGCTGTATTGTTTTTAATACTTGATTGGGAGCAGCCCATAGTGGCTGGGGAGACCCAGTCAGATGGGCGGGGTATAAATAATAAATTATTATTATTACTTTTGTGGCTGCCACTGTTGGATTACAGGCTTTTAGGCACCTCCTCGTGATCTCCAGGGATTGGGGAAGGAGATAAATCCTAGCGTGAGTCCCAGAACCAAGGCCCAAGAGGTTTTGCCATTAGCTTCCCCTCTGGCTTCACCAGGGTCTACCTATGAACCAGCATCTCCCATGTCTATAAGGTGCCATTTCTAACCCAGTCCTGATATTACCATGTTCTGCCCTTATCCTAACAGGCTCCACTCCTGAATCTGCCAGACATCTTTATCTCCCAGGCTCCACCTTCTGAGTCTTAGAAGATCTAGGAACCAGTCTTCTTCCCAACGCCGAAATGCTACTCTTCCTTTCATCTGCTGTTGATCTGCTTTCTGAAGCAATTTTCCTTCCGCTGTTTTATGCTGCTGTTTTTGTATTATTTGTGATAATATCTTATCACTATGGGATTTCTACATCTGCACTGTAAACAATTCTGGTTTTATCTCCCACCTGCTACCAACCATACACACTTTTCTGGTTTCACCACTGCCTGTCACACTCTTTTTTTTTAACCTTTCCATGGACACTGTGCTCCTCGCATGTAACCATGGTTCTATCCAAGGATTTCTTGCACAACAGAATTTACCCTCCTATCTCCCCCTAAATCTGTTCCGAGGGTTCCCCCAACCCTCTGTGGCAGATTCAGAGAGGACATGGGGATTGGAGGGGGGGGAGTTCCCTTGCACAACAGAAAACTGACAGAACAAGTTTGCTGGATGCTCCCCTGTGTTAGCTTCTGAAGCAAGTTTGTTAGGAGATGTTGTAGAAGGTGTCTGGATAGCAGCTATTCTATAAAAAATACCTCCAGATCAGTTGTGAGTGTAAAACATTTTCTTTCTTTCTTTCTTTCTTTCTTTCTTTCTTTCTTTCTTTCTTTCTTTCTTTCTTTCTTTCTTTTTAAAAAACCAAACTCTAAGGTTAGCTTATTATCAAACTAGGCAGTTTGGGGTCCACTTGCACCAGAGTAAAAATGCATTGGCTGTCCAGTGTCTATTTAACACAGAGACTTTCAGGATCAGGAAGCCCATTAACAGAGTTTTAAAAGCACATCCCCAATAGGCAGAATAATAATAGTGACTAAAATCAGTAACAGGTACCAGAAAATAAGACTGTTAGAGTGTATGGCAAGTAAAAACTGCTGGGACACCACAAACCTCACTTTCAGACTGCAGCCTGTATGTGCAGCTTTTTGAGTGCATTTGGAATGTTGTTCACCAATGAAATTCAAATGTTTTCTATTTCATTTCTGTTGAGCACAGCTTAATTTAAATTTTCCGTGCCAGCCACTAATACCACAACTCTTGGGACACTATCATGCCATCAGTTTATGCAACAACCCTCCATGGGAACCAGTTGAGGCTATGATTATGTTTGTTTTAATAGCAAAACAGACAAATAGATTTCTCAATCCCGTAGGCCTTTAAGCATGTATACACTAGCAATATACCAGCTAGAGAGGATTTAAAAATAAATTGTGCTAGTCCCTAGCTAATACATTGGCAGCACAAAACTATCCATCTGCCTAATAAAAGATCTGAATATATGCTGTTCATTTGCAGGGGGATTTATGTTTAAACTTGAGTATCAAAACACTTTAGCTATTCATTTATTGTTTCTCTTTGCAACTATGATCTAGATCACAGTGACATTAATGACTGAGAAATAGAAAAATAAAAGCTTGATTAATTTAAAGAGAAGGTGTTAGTCAGCTAAGTATTCCTCAGAGTAGATCCATCGAAATAAATGGACATAGCTGAGTAAAGCTTAGTTGAATGCCACCAAGAGAGAGAGAATGAATAGAGACAACCATTGATGAAGTGGTAATTTCTTGCATTCAACCAATTGGGTAAGCCAACTGGGTAATGTCTTCAAAATGAACTGGTGTGACAGGAATATGCCACTCCCCTGCTTCCTCAAATTCCTATTCCGACACGCAGGCATAGGCCAAAATTATCTCCAGCAAGATGCAATGGGAACAGAGAATTGGAAACTGGCAGAAGAACTGTGATTCACTTCTATGTTGCTAGAGTTGGCCACTGTAGTCTTAAGCCTTGTGGGAAACTTCCACCCTGCAGCATCTCCTTATGTCAGCATCAATCCTCCAGACATTGGAGCAATGCCACATGGTGAACTGCTTCTATAGATGTCCTGGACTTCTCCTGCTACCCCAGTGCTGTGGAAAGGCACCAAAATACAGTTCCCACAATACCTGGGAAACCTAAGAAGTAGCTCTTACTCATACAAATAATATGGCCTCCATGACTTTGAGGATGCTACACATAATGGCTTCTGGTATTACTGAGCAAATGCTCACCTCTGCTGTCTAAAATGATATGGCTAACTAACACTGGCTTGGCCATAAGAGATCCATCATGGTGCATGTGAAAGAACCTCTACCCTTGAAGGGATTTATACTGTCTTTTCTTTGGTCATGGTTAGAGCAAAGAATGGATGGATGGCATCAAGAATATTTTCCCTTGAATGAAGTGGCTTCCTCTTCACTGTATCAGCATGTTCCTGTACTACAAAGTGGATGTATCCTTAATGTCAATAAAAATCTACCACTCACACTTTTGAAAATTATATTAATCCGCTTGTTCTCTCTAATAGGAAGTCATGTTCTCCCAGTTGTAAACACTCCTTTAAGAGCCAATGCCGTATGCTAACAGATGGTATCCCATCTGTGGTATAGTAATTGAAAATACATTGCTTCACTCATTAAAGTAAATATAAAGCTACCTTAATCAGTTTTCAGGAATCCTGGCTTTTAGACCTTGGCATAAGCAACCAGAGATATGGAAGGCCTTTCCCGTCTGCCACATTGGATTCTGAATCCTATATTAAGCGTACTTTTTTGACGAAAGAAAGAAAAATGTAAATACATATTTTACCTAGACTATCTGTGCATCTATAGTGTGCGTTCATTTGCATGCTCTTATCTATAAAATTAAGCAGAATAAATTATCCTATATGTTGTATGGATATGTGCATTTATTTTTCTCCCAGACAGTCCTAAATACAATGACTGCATGATGAATAAAGGTGGTACTCACATGGATTGAAATAAAAATAATCTGTTATGCTATAGCTCAGTGTTTCCCAGAATGGGTCGCCAGCTGTTTTTGAACTATAATTCCCACCATCCCTGACCACTTGACTTGCTAGCTAGAGATAATGGGAGCTGTGGTCCAAAAACAACTGGAGAGACAAGTTTGGGAAACACTGCTATAGCTGCTTGAAGCATAAATGACCCTCTCATATTCTACATCATCAAGGAGAACAACAACAGTTTTTCATCTCAGGGTTTCACTTTGTCCAGCGTGAACAAGGATTAATCTGTCTGCTTATTAGTATAAGCCAGGTCATGTACATAGAATGTACAGTGTTTCATCTGGGAGAGACCCACAGTCAGTGGCAGGGCCAGATTTAGGTTTGATGAGGCCCTAAGCTACTGAAGGTAATGGGGCCTTTATATGTCCAGACAAATTGTCGCTGTTTTTTGTGTTGAATATATGCTATATGGTAATTTATGGACCTAATAGGTATCTAAAGCCATTTGCCCATGTTGCCATGCAACCAGTCCATGAAGAATGTCGTTGTTGGTTTTGTCCATGAAGTTTTCTTGGCAGGGATACTGGAGTGGCTTGCCGGTTCCTGCTCCAGGTGGATCATGTTTGGTCAAAACTCTCCACTATGACCTGTCCATCTTGGGTGATCCTGCACCGCATAGCTGATAGCTTCTCTGAGTTATTCAAGACCCTTTGCCACGGCAAGGCAGTGATCCATGAAGGAGATGAAGAATGTAGGCACCTTATATATAGAAATGAGCAAACCAGTGATATTTTAGGGAGCAGGCTAGCAGGCGGGGCCCATTATTTACATCAAAGGAGTCTACACAACACAAAACACTGTTGTTGTACAGTGGTACCTCGGGTTAAGAACTTAATTCATTGCAGAGGTCCGTTCTTAACCTGAAACTGTTCATTACCTGAGGTACCACTTTAGCTAATGGGGCCTTCCACTGCCGCCACACAATTTCTCTTTTCATCCTGAAGCAAAGTTCTTAACCCAAGGTACTATTTCTGGGTTAGCGGAGTCTGTAACCTGAAGCAGCTGTAACCTAAAGCGTCTGTAACCTGAGGTACCACTGTGTGTAAGTTTTATTTTATTTGTTTTTTATCTTATATTTTGGAAATGTACATCCAGGGTTGTTTTTTTCCTTTAATTTTTTTGAGGGGGCCCCAAGAGAGTGGGGCCCTAAGCTATGGCTTGTTTAGCTTATACATAAATTGGACACTGGTCAGTGGTGAAGCAACACACTTTGCAGCCAAAAGGCTCCAGATTCAATCCCTGGCATCTGTGGAGTGGGCTGGGAAAGACTCCTATCTGAAATCCTCAAGAACTACTGTCAGTTACTATAGACAAGACTGAGCATGACAGATCAATGGTCTGACTATATAAGGCAACTGTCAGTGTTGCTCTGTGAATTATCTACCCAGCTACCTATCTATCTGAACCAGGACTCACTTCTGTTTTCAGTACCAGGGTTCAGGCATGACTCATGTGAGTTGGCTAGGTTTAAAGGAAGAGCTTTGTACAGGGAATGAATGCTAGATAGTGAACTAGATGGTAGGCTTCGAAGAAAAGGAAGGTTCTCCTTGGAGAGGATTCAAGAATGTTGGTGACAGCCAGAGGTATGAATGTTGTTGGCAAAATGGACAAAAGATGCAAAGGCCAAATGGAGAGAGGGAGCTGGTTGACGCAAAGAATCATGCTATCATTTCCACCCTGCATTAGAGAAGGTGTGCAATACTGAAATATGTTCAGCGGTGGGTTTTGTAGAAGCAATGCCAGGTAATATTTTGCAAACAAGTAGCTTGTTCTGGTACGCAGGTCTTTACAAGCTGTTGGTAACGGCGTAAGAAATAAGAATGTTAAGTGGCTTAATTCTTTGTTGCAGCAAAGACAGAGGAATTGAATCTCACCAGCAATGGATGAGAGCAACATTCCACTTACTGATTAATGGGGATAGCTGTTAAAAAAAACACCCCAACAACCCAGTAATTCTTTAGCGCCTTGTGCTCTGAAGTGCAACATACCTTGAAGATTAGATCATCAACAGAATTGCTATTACAAAACAAACTATATGGCTGCGGTCCACAGTGACTACAGAGACACAGTTGTGTTGGTGCCAGTGAAATACATTTAGAAATCTGGCCCTGATAGGATTCACCTAGCATGGGAGTGTCCCACAATAGTGTTGGGCTTTTTTTTTGAAATTCATTATCCAGAGCATTGGTAGGCAAAGTAAGGCTCGGGGGCCGGATCCGGCCCAATCGCCTTCTAAATCCGGCCCGCGGACTGTCCCGGAATCAGTGTGTTTTTACATGAGTAGAATGTGCCCTTTTATTTAAAATGCATCTCTGTTTTTTTGTGGGGCATAGGAATTCATTCGTTTCCCCCCCAAAAATATAATCTGGCCCCCACAAGGTCTGAGGGACAGTGGACCGGCCCCCTGCTGGAAAAGTTTGCTGACCCCTGATCCAGAGTATTTGGGACATGGAAGATATTTCAAAGATCCTTGTAGTCAAAACTTTAATCTCAGAATAAAGATTCCCTGTGTATTGACCCCATATCTGCCTTCCTTTGAAGCCTGCAGTGTAGAAGATTTCCAGTTCTTCGACATTATGTTTCATTTTCAAAATGACATACATCAATGAATTATTAAGATTTAAGTAAAACTCATCCTAAACCTATTTGTTCTCCCTCTTACTTTTACTAGCAATAAATTGATCTTATTTAGCAAATCTGAGAATTACTGCATTTTGCGCCCCATAGGACGCACCGGCCCATAGGACGCACCTAGTTTTTTTGGGGGGAAAATAAAGGGGGAAAAATATTTTTTCCCCCCCAGGTGCGGGGCTGGAACAACCAGGTCGGGGAACAGCGGGAAGGCGCGCTCCGCCTCCCCACTGTCCCCCGAGCTTGTGGGGCTGGTGATGGGGAGAAATGCGCTGAGCCCGGGACTGCAGGCACCTCTGTGCGGCCATCCAGGAGGGGTCACAGTTGTATCAGCTTCAGTTGTTGGACTAAGCTTTGTAGTCCCTGATCCTTTGAGGATGTTGCAGCTGAACACCGGGCGGGACTTCGCGCCCGGCTCCCGATGGCCGCGCAGAGCTGTGCTGAGCCCGGGACTGCAGGCAGCTCTGTGCGGCCATTGGGAGCCGGGCGGGACTTCGCGCCCCACTCCTGATGGCCGTGCAGAGCTGCGCTGAGCCCGGGACTGTAGGCAGCTCTGCGCAACCCTCGGAGCCGGTCTCCTGAAGGTTGCGCAGAGCTTCCTGAAGCCTGGAGAGCGAGAGGGGTCGGTGCGCATCGACCCCTCTCGCTCTCCAGGCTTCAGCGAAAGCCTGCATTCGCCCCATAGGACACACACACATTTCCCCTTCATTTTTGGAGGGGAAAAGTGCATCCTATAGGGCGAAAAATACGGTAAGTGGTTGCTATATTTTAAGTTGGGGACGCGGGTGGTGCTGTGGGTAAAACCTCAGCGCCTAGGACTTGCCAATTGTATGGTCGGCGGTTCGAATCCCCGCGTCGGTGTGAGCTCCTGTCATTCGGTCCCAGCTCCTGCCCACCTAGCAGTCCGAAAGCACCTTCAAGTGCAAGTAGATAAATAGGTACCGCTTTATAGCGGGAAGGTAAAGGGCGTTTCCGTGTGCTGTGCTGTTGCAGGCTCGCCAGAGCAGCTTTTTCACGCTGGCCACGTGACCCGGAAGTGTCTTCAGACAGCGCTGGCCCCCGGCCTCTTAAGCGAGATGGGCGCACAACCCCAGAGTCGGTCACGACTGGCCCGTACGGGCAGGGGTACCTTTACCTTTATATTTTAAGTTAACATTGTACTCAGTTTGTTTTGTTATTTCACAGTGTCAAACAATGCTATCTCCAATTCAGTTCTTTCATTTTGTTTTGTTTCTGGAATGCATCTACGCAACATCTCCAGTACTACAATATTCCAAAGGTGGCTTACAAGTTAAAAAAACCTAAAATACAAACAAAACAGAAAAAAACAAAACAGAAAAACACAACATTGTGAAGTGAACCTATAAAAACAGCAGCAAAAATAATTCAACAACAAACCCTAAGAAAGCACCAGAGGGTTGGGTCCAGACTCAGTGTAGGCCTATTGGAATCAATTGGATGTAAGTGAGGGTTTTAAAGGTAGGGTTTTCTGATTAAAATTGAGCCCAGATGGGGACTAGGAATCAATGGTATTGTTTGAAATACTGTTAAGATAATTTCCCATTGCCTGGCCTCCATTAGACATCTCACCACTATATTTTGTACTCTGGAGCCAAGTACAAAATATGGTCGCTAGGTTGCTAATGGGGGCCAGGATAATGTCTTCAAAGGCAGCCCCCATACAACAAATTGCACTAATCAAACCTGAAAATTACCAGACCCCATCACTGTCCAGGAGGGGTCACAGTTGTATCAGCTTCAGTTGTTGGACTAAGCTTTGTAGTCCCTGATCCTTTGAGGATGTTGCAGCTGAACACCAGGTCCTTGAACACATTAACTATCTACCGAAAACAGAGGCAGCTCAGTGGTAGAACTTTGCATGAAAAAAGTCCCAGACCCAGATTCAATGCTGCCCGAAACCTCGGAGAGCCTCTGCCAGTCAGTATACACCAGGGTTTCCCAAACTTGGGTCTCCAGTTGTTTTTGGACTACAATTCCCATCATCACTTGCTAACAGGACCAGTAGTCAAGGATGATGGGAATTGTAGTCCAAAAACAGTTGGAGGCCCAAGTTGGGGAAACCCTGGTATAGAGAATACTGAGCAAGATGGTCTGACTCCATATGAGATGTTCCTACCAATCGCATCTCCACTTTGTCAGCATTCGCCATTAATTTATTGACCCTCATCCAATCCATTACTAGTGATGAGTGTACTGATCTTGTTGCAATTTGGAATCTGACAGCTGAGTTACAAATCCAGTGTTATTAACTTGGACAAAAGCTCCCCCGTGTTACAGTCTTTCAAAGTCTTTGCACATGGATGTCCCCAAAGCGCACCTTGGGAATATGGAAGGTGTAGCATGGCATTCTTTTCCTACCCTGTGTGTAACAGCAGCTTTGTTTTCAGTGAGGAGGAGATTGACATGGAGCCACAGGTGAAGATAGCAGCAGTGGACTTGAGTGTTAGTTGCAGGGCTGCTAGACGCCTTCATTTACTTTTACTATTTTTCTCCATTTGCGCTGCTGAAGACTGGATGAACGGTGTAACAGTCAAACTATAAGCAACAGGATGCATGCCAGTCTCCCATAGCACATATGCATTGAATAGAAAATTTAAGATACACAGTATACAGTGGTACCTCGGATTACAGACACTTCAGGTTACAGACTCCGCTAACCCAGAAATAGTACCTTGGGTTAAGAACTTTGCTTCAGGATGAGAACAGAAATCGCACGGCGGTGGTGCGGCGAGAGCGGGAGGACTCATCAGCTAAAGTGGTACCTCAGGTTAAGAACAGACGAATTAAGTTCTTAACCCGAGGTACCACTGTAGACCCTTTTATTAATTAATTCCCCACTATCTTCAAATAATAACTGTGAATGTTGTGTGAAGGTGTTTTTATTTTCATTTTCAGAGGATAAAATTGTGGATTCCCCCCCCCAGGGATTAATAGCCATGAACCTCTACTTAGCTCATTGGTGGAGAGCAGGCGGGGCGGGGCTGGTGTGCGTCCTGGGGGTGTGGCACGCCGCCTGTGTGGGTGGGGTGCCCAGCGCAGGTGGGGGGAACAGCCATGATGGCACCCTGCTGAGATCGCGCTGCCTGTTAGTTTCTGTTTGCCACTGTGCAGCTGCTTGGAGTCACAAGACTCTGTTTACATTCCAGAGACCTTCCAGGCTGTTGGAAGTCTCACGGGAGATGGGAGACGGATGTGACGTTACTGTTTTCCTGTTCCTTTGTTGTTCGGTTGCTCTCTGCTCTCACAGGGAGAGGATGTATCTCTTTCTGTCTGCGTAGCTTAGTAATAAAGCATAGAGTGTAGCCATAAATCTCATCATTTCTGCGTGCTGCTTTGATTCTCTGCTGAATGGGAATGTGTCTGAGCCTCATCAAATTCTCAGGTTGTTAATTATCGCCGGAGGGCAATTCCGAAGGACTCGGACGGAGGAAGATGAGCTTTACCACCTTGGCTGAACGCAGATTCCGACACCGCCTGCACTCCTCTTCCTCCGCCAGTGGTGTGACATGTGATTATCTCTACAGTAATGTGTTGTGTGAGAGCAATGCGCTGCCACATTCAAGCGACTTGCAGTCATCCAAAATGTCTATGAACCGCCATCCCCCACAGCCTGTGGGAAGGGCTGAACATGGGATGATCATGACTGGGATGGCAACCCTCACCCTGAATGCAGTTATTTCTGTAGGGAGACGTTCTGGTGTCGTAGACCATAATCTTGCAACATAACTAGGACTAAGCCCCATTGAACGCTTTAGTGGTGTCAGCAAGTGCTTTCCTCCTAAGGCAAGTGATGAGTTTCAGAGGATCAATTTTCATCAGGAGTGTAACAGAGGGAGCAAAGGTTATACTCTTCATCTTTGCCACCTGGCTTGCTGTGATCTCAATAATGATCCCTCCTTCCACCTCAATGACCAATATTTGTTTTGCTTTCCTTTTTCTTTTTAAAGTGCACATTAAATGCAAAGATTCATTCAACGCTGCATCTAGTTTGACTCTGGACAAGTATTTCTGTAACCGAAGGACTGAACATTTGTAGAATGGGTGCCCATCCATTTTGGCTGCATGAAATATCTTGCAAAATGTGCAACATTTTTTTGCACTCAGCTGCCTAGATGGGAGGCCAGTTTCCAGAGTACTGGCATGCATCCAGATATTAAACTCTTACACTTTGATTTGGTTCTTAGCATTACATGAATACAAATTTTGCACTTGCTTTCAGAAACAGCTAATTCCAAAATTTGGGGGGTTCAAGCTTATCTCCATTTTCCCTCAGTTTAAATTAATGGTTGAAATCACTGTAACCATTTCCAAGTCATTAATGATGTGAGGTTATTCCTTTTGTAAATATGCCATATTCTTCCCTCTTCCTGCATTGTGCAACAACAGCTTCACTTATACATTTGGTTTGCCTTCTTGAAGAATATTTTGCAGCTTTTCATCTCATCAATTGCATCAAAGCATTTGGGATAGATGTGAAGGCCATGTGGGAAGCTAGAAAAACAGGAAACAAAAAATAGGAGTGGGAGACTTTCCCCATTTGTTAATGAGCTTCCACATAGTCTAGATACACTAATAAAAGGTATCTGATGTGAAGACAAATTCCCAAAGGGAAGCACTGTTGGTCTCTTGCAGGAAAAACAACAGACTCCTGTGGCGGTTTACAGACTAACAAATGGATTGTTATGAGCCCATTGCATACAGGTGATGAAGCGAGCTCCAGCACACAAAAGCTTATATCACAATATACTTGTTAGAATTCTTTGTTGGGTTCAGGGCCATTATATTTGAAAATGTCAGAGCAATATAGAATCCCTACTTAATAACACTGTTGCCTTTATATGCCAGGTTGAGCATGTCATTCAGACCTAGAGATGGCGAAACTTTCCCATAATTATTTACCTAGCATTTCATTCAGCAACTGTCTAGCCATGTTGTTTTAGGAGGAACTTTGCAAGTGCCATGAATTTCTTTATGTATCTGGCTTCTTTTATTCATTTTTAAAGAGGCGTTTTGGGGGAATTAGGCTTCTCTGTGGCTTTTTCCTCGTTCATTTGGCATCTTTGAAAGGACTGGGTTTTTCTAGTTATGCTGCGTAACATTGCTGCGTAACATCTTTAGGTTATCTTAAGGCGGATCGCATCAAATTGGATGGCATTTGATTCTGAGAGTGATAGCTGCCATGACAGAGAAGGCCGGCAGGCACACGGGAAGTAAAAAATTCAGACAAAATGAAAGCCACTCCCCACCACAATAAAAATTAAAAAGCCCTTTTGGGCTGGACACTTTTCTTCCCTTGGCTTAGATGTTTTGCTAAAAAGCTAAGGAAGGATGTGGGTTATGTGGTACAGTGGTGCCTCGCAAGACGAAAAGAATCCGTTCTGTGATTCTCTTCATCTAGCGGTTTTTTCATCTTGCGAAGCAAGCCCATCGACGGATTAGCGAATTAGCGCTATTAGCGGTTTTTAGCGGCTTATCTGCTGATCGGATCAGCTGATAAGCGGCTTAGCAGCTTAGAAAAAGGGGGGAGGAAAAAACCCCCACAGGAACTCGCAAGGCATTGTTGTCTTGCGAAGCAAGCCCATAGGAAATTCGTTTTGCGAAGCACCTCCAAAACGGAAAACCCTTTCGTCTAGCGGGTTTTCCGTCTTGCGAGGCATTCATCTTGCGGGGCACCACTGTACACCAGTTTCACTGCAGAGAAGGTGGACATTTTCGCTCTGTTTTAACATGCCCATAAAGATTGCTCAAATGGGAACCCCTTTTCATTCAAGATCAATGATTTTGTGAAACAGGTCTCCCTGTTTCTGATCAGCACTGGTCTTAAGTTCCACTAAACACATCAGGGTTCACCTCCAGAGCTGCAATTATCAGAATAGTGTAACAGTCAATCCTTCTTCTCAAGAAACTCTGAGAATTGTGGCTCTGTGCAGGGAATAGCAATCCCCAAAGGTCTGTATAGTTAAAGCTATGGTTTTCCCAGTAGTGATGTATGGAAGTGACAGCAGGACCATAAAGAAGGCTGGTCACCGAAAAATCAGTGCTTTTGAATTATGGTGCTGGAGGAGACTCTTGAGGGTCCCATGGACTGCAAGAAGATCAAACCGATCCATTCTTAAGGAAATCAGCCCTGAGTGCTCATTGGAAGGACAGATCCTGAAGCTGAGGCTCCAATACTTTGGCCACCTCATGAGAAGAGAAGACTCCCTGAACAAGACCCTGATGTTGGGAAAGATGGAGGGCACAAGGAGAAGGGGATGACAGAGGACAAGATGGTTGGACAGTGTTCTCGAAACTACTAACATGAGTTTGACCAAACTGCAGGAGGCAGTGGAAGACAGAAGTGCCTGGCATGCTCTGGTCCATGGGGTCACGAAGAGTCGGACACGACTAAATGACTAAACAACAACAACAACTCCCAGCACCCTTAACAAACTACAGTTCCCAGGATTCTTTGAGGGAAGCCATGTCTGTTCAAAGTGGTATGAAGCTGCAGTAAATGTATAGTGCAGATAGGGCCTGAATCTCCCAGCTCAATGGAGGAATAAGTGAATCTGTCAGGTTGGGTTTCTTTCCCTTTCTTATTTTTTCCAACCTTAAATTCAGTTCTCCACAATTCCACATTAGTTTGCATTAAAAAACAAAAAAAGTCCACATGGAAGTCCTCATCAATTTTTTTGTGAATTTCTCCCAATATACACAATTTTGCCTAAATTACACATTTTTACAAAGTGTATTTCTCTTAATGGAACACATTTTTGCATGTTTTGTATCTAATATATGTATTTTAAGTCCATCTTACCTTAGTATACTCATTTTCATATACCTTACGTGGCTGCACAACTGGACTGCAAAATTCAAAGAAGTGTGATCTTTGAAAGATGGCTGTGCTTTGGTTTGTGCATTGTTTTGGAAAGAGTCAGTTAGACAGGTATGCCTTTAAATGGAAACCAAATCACATTTCTCCCCATCTGTATTATTTATCTATTTACTCGGTAAGATTTATACACTGCTTGATTGTAATAAAACCTCTAAGTGGTTTATAAGAAATGATGATGATGATGATGATGATGATATATTATTTATACTCTGCCCATCTGGCTGGGCTTCCCCAGCCACTCTGGGAGGCTTCCAACAAAATATTAAAATACAGTAATGCATCAAACATTAAAAGCTTCCCTAAAGGGGGCTGCCTTCAGATGTCTTCTAAAAGTCTGGTAGTTGCTGTTCTCTTTGACATCTGGTGGGAGGGCGTTCCACAGGGTGGGTGCCACTATAATATTATAATATTAAAATTATAAATAAAAACAGTTAAAAACAAATAATTAAAAGCATTAGAAAGAATTATAACAAAACTAGAGTAACTGTGTGTCTGACCAACCTCTTTTTTCCAGTATGTGGAAGCTATTGTAGTAAACAACTGAAGTTCACATAGCCCTCAATTTAGAGGTGTTGAAAATGTGTTCAGTATCTGGAAGTGGGAGAGGCAGCTGTTGATCACCAACGATATTGTGAACCGCCCTGAGATCTACAGATGGAGGATGGCATACAAAATAAATAAACAAACAATTGCAACAACATTCAAAGTATTTATTCAATTACATTTTAATTCAAAATATAAAGTATCTTCTAAATTTTCTGTATTCCCAGAGAAAGATTAAAAAGAATAGGGTTGGTGACTGTCTGTTGATGGGTAAACCGGCACAAAAGTGTGCTATGATTTCATTTATAGGTGCTGTGGCTTCTTCGAAGGCTGAGCTGCAATGGGGCATGAAAACTACAGGTGAATTAGTAATTATCTCCCCTTTTATTTTTATTTCTTATTTGATTTCTTCCCCCCTGAATCCTAAAGGACCATTGCCTTTTTCATGAAGCAGGTAGTCAGGCCTAAAGACGACCTTAACAGATTCGAGAACTGGGCGAAAACAAACAAAATGAATTTCAATTGGGACAAATTTCAGGTTCTGCACCTAGACAGGAATAACCAGCTGCACAACTATATGATGGACGACACCTGTATATGTGAAAAGGATCTAGGGGCCTTTGTAAACCACAAGCTTATCATGAATCCACAGTGTGATGCAGCAACAAAAAAACCTAATACTATCCTAGGCTACATCAACAGAAGTATAGTGTTCCGCTCAAGGGAAATCATTTTGTTGTTGTTTAGTCGTTTAGTCGTGTCCGACTCTTCGTGACCCAATGGACCAGAGCATGCCAGGCACTTCTGTCTTCCACTGCCTCCCGCAGTTTGGTCAGACTCATGCTGGTAGCTTCAAGAACACTATCCAACCATCTCATCCTCTGTTGTCCCCTTCTCCTTGTGCCCTCCATCTTTCCCAACATCAGGGTCTTTTCCAGGGAGTCTTCTCTTCTCATGAGGTGGCCAAAGTCTTGGAGTCTCAGCTTCAGGATCTGTCCTTCCAGTGAACACTTAGAGCTGATTTCCTTAAGAATGGATAGGTTTGATCTTCTTGCAGTCCATGAGACTCTCAAGAGTCTCCTCCATCACCATAATTCAAAAGCATCAATTCTTCCGCGATCAGCCTTCTTTCCTTCAAAGGAAGTCATAGTACCACTCTATTCTGCCTTAGCCAGACCACACCTGGAATACTGTGTCCAGTTCCCGGAAGGGACTTCCAACTCTACAATTCCATATATATTTTTGATTCTATGAAAGATGGCAGAGGAAGCTACCAATAGCTGAAAACCATTTGAAGGACTCTTACGCCAATTAGCTGTGGAAAAGAATTTGACCCAAGGTCAGATTTCCAGGCTTGAGAAACTGATTACACGGAGAAGTTGGTAACATTTCTGGCAGTGACTTGAATTTTATTTTATTAGCAGGTAAGTGGAAAGCAATGGTTGATTCTTGTCTCTAATATTTCTGCTACTTCTGCCAATAATCTAACAGATCAGTCAGCTCTTGGAGGCCTTCCTACCCCATTGTTCTCCAGAGTTCCCTTCTTTTCAAGAGAACATAACTCTCCAACAGGCTTTCTCACTATTTTTGCCTTCTTACCATCCTTGCATACACATTTTTGTGTTAATGAATCTTATCTACAGTCCATTTCCTTCTATCTCGTCTTTTTCCATATGGAAACTTCTTTTCTTAAAACACGTTGTGTCTTCTTTCCCACAGTCTCCAGATTCAGCTGCTGGGCCAATCAGCTTATGTACATGGAATGTCTCAACTTTTATCTACAAAGCCACAGATACATTTTCTTTGCCATTATTATCCACAAACAAATTAACTGTCTTTTCTCTTGGCTTCTAAATTATCTTATTGAGCTGGCTTGGCCCCTCTATAGTACTACAGTTCCTTTTCATAGCAGGTACCACACTTTTCCTGTCAGCTGATAAAATATGACACCAGCAAGTTACTGAAGGTCCAGGAGGGAATATACTTATCTCTCTTCAACTGAGGAGAAACATATCTATAAGAATTTTAAAAAGCACAAAATATAAATATGCTTTCTCACACAAAGTACAACTTCAAAATTCCCATGTCAACACAAGAGGTGTTGACTTCTAGGTAATCTGTTCTTAGATAAATACGCAGGGACTTTACATTATTTACTTATTAAATTTCTATTCTTCACTTCTTTCCTTTGGAGCCTATTTTAGAGATGTCCTAATGAACCAAAGTGGCCTAGAAAGTTCTTCAGTGCAGATAAAACTATCCAACTGTGTGGTTTACATCCTTAGAATTGTATCAGAGTTTATATAAATTACTCAATACTTGGATGATGGAAGAGAGAGGTTATATTATTCCCTCAGTTTTAACAGATACTTGGACTCCTATCACAAGCAAACCTGAACAAAGCTCCAAAGAACATACAATTTGGGTGAAAGTTATTTGTGTCTCATGAGGTGTTTTGATAGATCCTTTGCCTTGCATCTTCTAAGAATGTGACACAGGGCAGTGGGTTCTTCTGTGAACTGTGGTTTGCTTAAGAATCACATGCCAATCATGGGATGCGGGTGGCGCTGTGGTCTAAACCACTGAGCCTCTGGGGCTTGCTGATCAGAAGGTCGGCGGTTCGAATCCCCACAATATGGTGAGCTCCCATTGCTCTGTCCCAGCTCCTGCCAACCTAGCAGTTCAAAAGCACGCCAGTGCAAGTAGATAAACAGGTACCGCTGCGGCAGGAAGGGAAATGGCATTTCCGTGCACTCTGGCTTCAGTCTGGCTTCCATTGCACCAGAAGCGGCTTAGTCATGCTGGCCATATGACCCAGAAAGCTGTCTGTGGACAAACAGCAGCTCCCTCGGCCTGAAAACGAGATGAGCACAGCAACTCCATAGTCGCCTTTGACTAGACTTAACCATCCAGGGGTCCTTTACCCTTTATCTTTACATGTCAATGGTAACATTGGTCAGTTTGTAACTTCATTGCGTGCTCTCTCTCTCTCTCTCTCTCTCTCACACACACACACACCAATTCCAAGAAGTGAGGCAGCAGTAAATGAAAGGTCCCATGAATTTAGTTCAGGGTCTGCATGCAGCATTTGAGTCAAAGGTCACTCACCTCTGGATATGTCCTCCAGCAACTGCTGAAGCCTTTAAACCAGCTACTTTCCCAGAATTCACCACACCAAGCATTTCTGACACGGGACAATGGTGGAGAGAAGGGAACGAGAGATAGAGTGAGGGACAGAACATTCTTTATGTATGCTACAACAGCAGCAAGAATACTCATAGCAAAGTATTGGAAGACACAAGATCTACCCACCTTGGAAGAGTGGCAGATGAAGGAGACTGACTATATGGGATTGGCTGAAATGACTGACAGAATCCGAGACCAGAGGAAAGAGACGGCGGAAGAAGACTGGAAGAAATTTAAAATTTATCTTAAGAAATATTGCAAAATTAATAAATGTTAAAATGTTGTGGTTATATAAAGTAAGGAATTACAGCTGTTAAAGATTAAGTAAAAGAAAAGAAAAGAAAAGGGAAAAATCGGATAAAATTAAGGAGAAGGATTTGCTGAATTAATTTCGGGAATTGGAACGCAGAAAGGGGAGGTATGGGGAAGTCGATGAAGTAAGTTTAAGGAAAAAAAGGAGTTGAAATTATACGTGTTTGTTTGTTATTGTATGTATATCTTTGTATTGTGTGTATTGTATGTGTTTTTAAAATTTGTGAAAATTTAATAAATATTTTTTTAAAAAATAAAAAAATAGAGTGAGGGGAAACCCCCACCTCCAACAGTTTTGCCTCTCACCACTGCTTCCACCACCACTACTCCTGCTTTTAAGAAGCAAGGGAAGGAAAAGATGACTTCCTAGAGTGGCGCATCCCAGGCTCAAATACCCACTCAGCCATGAAACTGATTGGATAACTTCAAGCCAACTTCAAGGGCAGGAGGGAGTTAGGAACTGCCTCCGAGCTCCTTGATGAACACCATGATAAGTAAAGATTTTCCTGACATGGAACAGCTTTTTGAAAGCTAAATTCTTAAGATGTGCTGGTTATGAAGGGTCTTGTCCTTGGTTTTATGAGGATAATCAAAAAGAGAATAGTAAAGATAAAGGGACCCCTGACCATTAGGTCCAGTCGTGACCGACTCTGGGGTTGTGGCGCTCATCTCGCTTTATTGGCCGAGGGAGCCAGCGTACAGCTTCCGGGTCATGTGGCCAGCATGACTAAGCCACTTCTGGCGAACCAGAGCAGCACACGGAAACGCCATTTACCTTACTGCCGGAGCGGTGCCTATTTATCTACTTGCACTTTGACGTGCTTTCGAACTGCTAGGTGGGCAGGAGCAGGGACCGAGCAACGGGAGCTCACCCCACTGTGTTGATTCGAACCGCCAACCTTCTGATCGGTAAGTCCTAGGCTCTGTGGTTTAACCCACAGTGCCACCCTTGTCCCTTTAAAAAGAGAATAGGTTTATGTTAAAGAACTCGGACAGGCTTTGCTGGTGGGTTTTGCTTTAACACAAAGGGTGTCACTATTTGGGATTGTAGCATCAGCTCGCTTCTACCTTGGCCACTCCTGTTTCCCCCAAATTCTCCAGCCAAATCTGCTAAAAGTGTACCACAGTGCAATAGGTTGGATGAAGTGCTCTTGCAGTCATTTTTAGTCCTACATTTATGTGGTTTACCTCCAAATTTACTGTTGGCATAAACAAGCTCTAAATTAAAATGTGAGGTACAGTAGTACCCTGGAGTCCTATTATATACAGCCATGTTATCAGAACAGGAAACCTCCTTCATATTTGCGGTATTTGGGACTGCCTAGTTTTGCATCACTTTCTCTCACACACACAGAGAGCGGGCAAGATGGATTCTTCCAACATTATACACATCACTGGACTTCTGGATTAAACAGGCACTTTGTGGGCAGCAAAAGTTTGGATTTGGCGAAAGCCCTAAGTAAAGAAAATAAGTAAGTGGGCAATGTCAGAAGATGCAAAGAGTGTGGAACTCAGCAATTAGCATGTAAGAAATGTATCAAGCTATAACTTTCCTCTGCTCCCTTTGGTATTATTTATGGGCAACTTGTAAAACGTGGTTTTGGAGAAAGAATTTATTTTGACATTAACACAAATTGAAATTGCATTACAATGAAAATCTCCAAATATTCCCACAGAAACGGAACTTTTATAGAAAACACTCCCTCTTGCAGAGATGGTACGACTAAATACCTAGCATTTGTATTCTACTTTAGAGAGTTCAAAGTGCACCAAATACATTATCTTATTACAAGCTTTACAGAAGCCTTTGGCAACCTGGTGCCCAGCCTGGTTCCCTCCATGCTAACTGAAGGCCACCAAGCAATTACACTGCAGAGT
Source organism: Podarcis liolepis (assembly GCF_965112155.1). Classification (NCBI taxonomy): domain Eukaryota; kingdom Metazoa; phylum Chordata; class Lepidosauria; order Squamata; family Lacertidae; genus Podarcis; species Podarcis liolepis. Next base: position 68,211,211 of record NC_139564.1, on the reverse strand, counting down.
TGAAATTCAAACAAGAGTTTCCTGCCTCATAATTTAGTTGCTTAGGCACATATATTTGAGGATAATCACCATTGAACTTAATGTGACTTTCTTCTGAGTAACAGTACATGGGATTCCACTTTTAGCTTATTTTACTACACCATTCAAAAAACTATTGATAATTGCCAAAGAAAGATAGAACATTCTTTATGTATGCTACAACAGCAGCAAGAATACTCATTGCAAAGTACTGGAAGACACAAGATCTACCCACCCTGGAAGAATGGCAGATGAAGGTGATAGACTATATGGGACTGGCAGAAATGACTGGCAGAATCCGAGACCAGGGAAAGGAGACGGCGGAAGAAGATTGGAAGAAATTTAAGAAGTATCTTAAGAAACATTGTAAAATTAATGAGTGTTAGAATGATGCGGTTTTAGAAATTAATTGGATTACAGCTGTAAAGATTAAGTTAAAAGAAAAGAAAGGTCAATAATTATATAAAAGTAAGGCTGAGGATTTGCTGAACTGAATATTTGAAATTGGAATGCAGAAAGGGAAGGTATGAGGAGGTCGGGGAAGTAAGTTTTAAGAAAATAAGGATTTGAAATTATGCTTGTTTTTTCTTGTATGTGTGTTTGTTTGAATTGTTGTGTTTGTTTATATAATTTGTGAAAATTTAATAAATATTTTATTAAAAAAACTATTGATAATTTAGGGCAATCATTTTTGAAAGAAGATGGGTTTCATCATCATCATTGGAATGGCCAAGTCAAAGAGATTGCATTAAATCTACTTGCTATTCTGTGACTGGCACATTCGAACTTTCCCCCTCCCTATCACTACCAATAATGATATTTTTCAATGATATTTTGATTTTCCACTGGTGGTTCCAGTGTTCTAGAATGCCCTTTCCACTGAAATACAAGGCCCCATTAGTATTGCCATTCTACCGACCCTTGAAGACACTCATGTTTCAGCAAGCATTTCCCTAAACTTCCCCTACTGTATCTCATTGTCTTCATTACTCTTTTAATTGTATTAATTGTTATGCTTTTTAATAGCCTTGGGGGTTTTTGTATATTTTAATTATGGATGCTTCTAATGTTTGGAAATTTTTTTAATTTTTTTTTAATTATGTGATGATATTGTATAACTTATTTTATACTTTTAAACAGCATAGAAGCTTTTTTGGCATGGAAGCAGTTTATACGTTTAATAACAATAGGCTGCAATACTATGCACATTTACCTGACAAAACCCCCCCATCAAACTCAATGGGACGTATTTGTTCCTTAGTGCATTATTGTATAGACAATATGAGAGATGAACAGGATTTTAAGGTCTTCTTTCCTTTTGTATCCTAAGCTGTGAGCAAAACACAGACAAGCCTTTTATGCACTTTGTCTATTTTTAAATGCCTTATATGTTCATATAAAAAGAAAGCAACAGCATATTGTTGTATCTAGGAAAGACTGAATTAGACTCCCTGAATGTGAGACATGAATACAAATAATCCAATGTTTTTATTAAATGCACTCGGTGTTTTCACATCTAGCTCAGTTTATTTATTGAGAGGGGTTAAATATGTAGATGAATGATTGGGAAGGAGACTTTACAAATGTTTACATGATAGGATATGGCTGTTGAATGAAGCCCACAGGGTCAGTTTTGTGTTATTAAATACATGCACGTTTTGTCTACCAAAATTTTCCAAATGTGTCTCCACATACCCTGAAGCCTTGAATTGCAAATGTATTTCTTAAGATTTTCTAAGTATTAAGAAACATTTCCTAATCCTGCAGCCCCTATATTTTATGCTCTACACATTTCTCAATATTTTCCCATAAATGTAGAGGTGAGGATGTCCCTGAAGTTTATATGTATTTTGACATCACATAACCCCAAAACCCCTGTTACTAGCATGTGACCAATGTATGTCTTATGTAATCGTACCTTCTTCTGAGCATTTGGGGAGAAATCTATTTCCAGCTTTCACAGCACAAAGTTAGACTGGGAAACTGTGGATTTGAATTTAGCTACCCTGCTGGGTCCTGTTTATACAAAAGCTAGGAGATATCTCCCGAGCTGCAGAGATTGAGGTCTGAGAGAAGGAGAGACCTGAGTACTCGCAGGAGGACCTATGGGCGAGACAGGGAGGTGAGTAACCAGGGGATCAGGACCGGCCAATACCCCATCAGAGATAAGAGGCTGCTGGACCCTGCCCCAGGTTGCGGGAGCAACGTTGCTGTTTGCCAGAACCTGCCTGTGATCCTGTGCCTGACCTTGCCTGGTTTCCTGCCTTGTGTCCTGATTTGGCCCTGTTGGACCGACACCACGTGGAATCCTTGGATTTGGGACCAGAGCTGGACCGCGTTACTCGGGTTACCTCCGGGTCCAGCACACCCCCCTCGGTGGTGACACCTAGGGTGGACTGCCCCCACCACACACCCTTCCTCCGCTCCTGGGACTAGCACCCTCTACCAACTCAAGAGTGCTGCTAGGACAACCGTAAAGACATATACACCTGTTTTACAAAACACAGTAAGCCAAACCACGACTTAGTGAGACCATACAGACATGCAGATTCCCGGAAAGCAGCTGTCAGCCCCTTTGTTTCTCCTCCATTCCCTTTTACTGGCATGCTGCTTAGCTAAACCAAGGTTTGGCTTAATATGTGTTCCAACCCAGGGCTTGTGGTTAAACTCTCCCCTCGCTAGCTAAGAACTGTAGTCAAGGTTTCTCTTTCAGGGGTGAAATTCAGCAATATCTCAGGACTGAGATGACATTCCTTTGGGGAAAGCGTGTTCTCCTTAATGGAGAGCACGTGTTGCGTTGGGGGCCGCCAGGACACTCCAAAGTTGGGGGCGGGCTAACTGATTGTTGGCCACTGATGCGATTGGGGCTTCCCTTGTTGTTGGGAAGAAATTAATGTTGCCATTTATTGATTGACAGCCAGAAATGCTAAAACTCCTTGCACGAGGCTAGGGCTTCCTCTTTTCGCCCGTGCAGCGGATTGCCCGTCCCTCCCTCCCTCCCTAGAATAGGGTTGTTCGCTTTGACCTTGCTATGCCTGTCATGGGGTCGTCTGCTTCGGAGCGGGGGCCAGGTAGGAATTTTGTCCATCTGGCTGATTGGCTGGGGCCATTTGGTTTTTGCCTACTGCGTAGCAAATCGTCACAACTTGTAAGGTTGCGGTTAGGCATTGGTTTATGGTTTGGTTGGTTGAGGGGCATGGATTGGCTGTGCCTGCCCCTCTAATGCTGCTGCTGCAAGGGATTCCGTTAAAGGAATTGGGGGCTAACTATTGCTTGTCCACTCTGTCAAGGGGGCTCAGGCCATAGCAATGAGCTCCTGGTTGCATTTGGGGTGAGGGCAGATTCCCTGCTCTGCGTAACCCCCAAGTGTATTCCCCCATTCTGACTTTCGCATTGTGCGGAATGTCAGTCTGTCCCCCACGGTGGGGGCAGATATTCACAACCAATGCCTAAGCAACCACTCACAAATTTGTATTTTAATAAAGTTGTGGCCAAAATTATGCCAAAAACCTTAAACAAAAAATTCTGTGTGATGTGTGAGTTATTGGGGTGGACGTGGGGACCTCGACACGCAAAGGAGAATCAGCAAGCGCAGCTGCCATTTTGTCCCCTCAGAAAGCCCTGTTCTGAAGTGTATTGTGATTTTTTTAAAAAAACACACCACTTTATTTAAGGTAGATAAGGACAAGATGAAATTATACAATTGAATATAAATATAGATGGGAAACGGCTATGTATTGTGAGTACTTATCTACTTTTAAAAATGTTCACCTATGATCTTTTTCTTTTACTTCTTTATTTTTTCTTTGTTCTTTTTTCCTTTTTTCTGATATCTTTCATTTCACTCCTTTATTGTGAATAGCATTTTATAGAGGTATAAATAACTGTAAATATGAAAAGAGACAAAATATTTTTTCCCCTTGGTTATATGTATTTTCTTTTTCTTTTGTATTTTCTTTTGTTGTAAATATGTATGTTTTCTAATTTGTACTTAATAAAAATATTTTTAAAAAATGAATTTGGGGAAAATTTTAACGACTGCCACTTTTTTTAAAAAAAACGGCCGCCTCCTTTGCTGTTCACTGGGGCCCACCATTACCGTGGAGTGCAGAGAAACACACACTTTTTCAAAGTTGTCGGATGGTTCCTCCAGCAGCTCATATTATCTGAGAAGCTCACGGTTAACGATTCCACCAATAAAAGGGAGAGATTGAAGGAGCCTTGTTAAAAATATATAGGCATTGTGTGCTGCTTCTTACTATCCTCTTTCTAAACCCTGAGGCATTAGTCTTTGGAACACCTTTGACCTTCCTGATCTTGCCGAACTACAAATCCCATCATGCTTGGGCTGATGAGAGTTATAGTTCGGCAAGATCTGGAAGGCTAAAGGTTCCCCACACCTGATGTAGATTATACAGTAACAAAAATTAGTGCATGAATGTCATTTGTTTCTCCAGAACAAGCCAGTCAACGACTATAAATATGGAGAAAATTAGAATCTGCTCTGAAAGATACCCTTGTCTTGAGCCTCGTCATGTGAGCAGGATTTTCTATTTGATTTAATTTTAGGTTCATCTCCTCTTTGACACTCCTCCAGTTGGCTGACAACAGCCATGGTTTGTGCAATTTGAAAGTTAAAGTCATAAAAGAAATGTATCCATAAAGAAAGATGGAGAAGATAAACAGAATTCTGAAAACCGAACTATAGATATTTCATTTCTGTCAAGTTTCGAATGTGAAAATTTGAATATGATTTTTTTTAAGCCTCAGAATTGGATGCTTATTGGAATCCCTTGGCAAATTGGACCAGATTTTGACAGGCTGAGACTTAAAACCTTATTCTCATGCTATTTAGCCAGTGTGTGCTGGACTGTTTATCCAGCCAAAAAGGGGAGAATCACATTTCAGCATCACAAATGGAGAAGCGGGTCGGTGATACATTCTTCACCAGACAATTTGTATTGTGTGGTAAGTTTATGAAATTGCAGAGGGATCCATTTCATCTACAATTGGACTCTCCAAACAAGGGTTCATATGCAAATGAGGGGCTGCAGCTGGATTATACAATGTAGAGAACCAAACACAACAATTAATTAAAATAATCAAGTTCTTTCAATGTACAGAAGCATTTCCCCACTTTTCTGAAATCTCATGAAAAGACTTACTTGCTTCTTAGGCCCAGTACAGTTTCCTATGATGAAAATCATTCTGCACAAAAATTTTCCTCACTGAACCAATTAGAAGGTTGTTAAAGCACCACCCAGCATTGTTAAGACTATTATTCTGTCATCCTCTTTCTGTAACTTTTAGATTAGTATTACAAACTTATAAGTAGCAAGAGCAACAACATTTCTCTCCTAAACCAGAACATACAGCTTTCTTACTGCAAATCAGTGCAATATCTATAATCCAAATTTTACAATGATTAATTAATAATTACGGTTGAAACCAATATAAAACTAAGGTAAAGTAAAGGTACCCCTGCCCGTACGGGCCAGTCTTGACAGACTCTAGGCTTGTGCGCCCACCTCACTCAAGAGGCCAGGGGCCAGCGCTGTCCGGAGACACTTCCGGGTCACGTGGCCAGCGTGACATCACTGCTCTGGTGAGCCAGAGCTGCACACGGAAATGCCGTTTACCTTCCCGCTGGTAAGCAGTCCCTATTTATCTACTTGCATCTGGGAGTGCTTTCGAACTGCTAGGTTGGCAGGCGCTGGGACCGAACAACGGGAGCGCACCCCGCCACGGGGATTCGAACCGCCGACCTTTCGATCGGCAAGCCCTAGGCGCTGAGGCTTTCACCCACAGCGCCACCCGCGTCCCCAATATAAAACTATGGGTCAGTAAAAAACTGACTATGGGTCAGTAAAAGATCCAGACACCTTCCAGGGCTTTCTTGAAAGTCAGGTCTTTGCCATAAGTAAGCAAGTTGGAAAGTCTCTCTAGGAAGGGAGACTCTGTTTACAACACATTCATATGCTCCTCTGATTTCAGATTGGATTCTCATCAATAAAGGTATGAATGAGCAAGGCCTCACAAATACATCATTGCACTTCCATGTCTCAGATTGAACCCTGCTATCTCATCTTCAAGTCCTTGAAACTGAAGCTGAAAGGAATATCTCGAAATTTGTCTGGCAGGGCAAAAAGCCCAGAATTAAATTTAAAATATTGACAGATGCTAAAGAAAGAGGGGGATTTGCCCTGCCGGACTTAAAATTGTACTATGAGGCAGCAGCTTTCTGCTGGCTGAAAGAATGGATGCTCCTCGAGAACACGGACATCTTGGATCTGGAAGGTTTTAATAATGCTTTTGGCTGGCATGCATATCTTTGGTACGACAAAGTCAACAGTGCCTTTAAAAATCACATTGTCAGAAAAGCTTTGTTTAATGTTTGGATAAGATATAAAGATCTATTGGAAAATAAAACCCCTAGATGGGTGTCACCAGTGGAGGCTAAAGCAGTGAAGAAACTCAATATGGAGGTCGGATGGCCGAAGTATTGGGAAATTTTAGAACAGGATGGAGATAAGTTCAAACTACAAAGTCATGAGAAATTGAAACATAAAGTGCAAAATTGGTTTCAATATCGTCAAATAGTGGAATTTTTCAAACAGGACAGGAAAATCGGTTTCCAGGTGGAAAAATCAAAATTAGAAACTGAACTGTTAGAACCCAACACTAAGAATTTATCTAGAATGTATAACTTGTTGCTGAAATGGAATACACAGGATGAAACAGTTAAATCGGCTATGATTAAGTGGGCACAGGATGTTGGACATAACATTATGTCAGCTGACTGGGAATGGTTATGGAACACCGGCATTAAGTTTACGGCATGTAATGCCTTAAAGGAAAACATCATGAAAATGGTTTATAGGTGGTACATGACCCCAGTCAAGCTGGCAAAAATTTATCATTTGCCCGATAACAAATGTTGGAAGTGTAAAGAGACTGAAGGTACCTTCTACCACCTTTGGTGGACATGCCCGAAGATTAAGGCCTTCTGGGAAATGATCTATAATGAAATGAAAAAGGTACTCAAATGTACCTTTTCTAAAAAACCAGAGGCCTTTCTCTTGGGCATTGTCGGCCAATTGGTGACAAAGAAGGATAGAACTTTTTTTATGTACGCTACAACAGCAGCAAGAATACTCATCGCAAAGTATTGGAAGACACAAGATTTACCCACTCTGGAAGAATGGCAGATGAAAGTGATGGACTATATGACATTGGCCGAGATGACAGGCAGAATCCGTGACCAACGAAAAGAGACGGTGGAAGAAGAATGGAGAAAATTTAAAAGTTATCTTAAGGACTACTATAAACTTAATGAATGCTAAAATGTTGTGGTTTCCAGAAACAAGGGGGTACAGGGACATAAGGTTAGAATATAAAAGAGGACTAAGATGACAGAGATTGGAAAGTAACAACTGGGAGTTGCTAGTTGAATTATGGACATTGGGATGCAGAGAGGGGGGGTATGGGGAAGTCCAAGAAAAGAGGTTTATGAAAATAGGTTTGAAACTATACGTGTATGTTTGTCATTTTAAGTGTGTGTTTGTTTTTCTTAAAAATTTTGTAAAACCAATAAAAATTTTATAAAAAAAAAATGAAAGGAATATTTGCAATTACATGAAATTTCCCAGTGATTTTTGCCTCCTTCCCAATGTGAAAAAATTCAGCACGGAGTTAAAATCTTCTTGGCATCTGTTTATTTTTCAGGCATTTTTGCCAGCTATCAGATTTGTTATCGATCAAATATAATGAAAAATCTGAAATATCATTAGATCTCAACCATCAAATACAGAAAACAGCGGGATGCCAAATACAGACATCAATATTCAGAAGATATATGGTGAAGGCATATTTAACATAGAAATTCTCAGAAGAGAATGACTGGGAGAAAATTTACTCTAGCCCTACCTGATCATGCAAAACGGTGCGTCTCTGGAGCAGGTTGCTGTTTGCAATATGGTCCTCACCATTTGCTTGACCTGGAATGAACCCAGGTCAGCCATAGCCCTTTCGAACCAGCATACTGATTGGAACCAGCACTCCTGAGTTGACAGTCTACTTAGTTGCATGCCAGGTTATTATGACCCAGATTGCAGACCTACAGTGTGAAAGTCTTGCTAGTTATTTTAACGGAGTCGAACAAATATGAGCCAGATGAGGCAGAAATGACCATGTTGTGTTCTGCTTGTTTGGTGGCTCTGATATATACTAGGCGAGTTTCTCCTTTGAATCTCCTATCCCCTTGCAATTTGAGCAACGATCAAGTGCTCCAAGAAGAAACATGAAACCCGTAAAATAGTTACACCTGTTTTTAACTAATTTGATTTTCAGGTCGAGATGCATATTTCATGAATTTAAAATTCTGGCCCTTCAGCTGCAGCTAGCAATATTCCCTATGGATATGACATAGTGCATCTCCGTGGAATACATTTCCTGCATTATGCTAAGAAAGTAACTCCATAATGTCTGGATTTCAGACTAATTACAAGCTAGATCTATCTCTTAATATATTTGCTTGCTGTGAACCTGATCCCGTTTGCTGCCCTTAGATACTCACATTGAAGTCTATGGGGTTTTCCTCTTCACGAGGAATGCGCAATTAAGGTCCGTAATCTTGTTTCTCATTTTGATTTCCCTGAAATGTCCCTTAAACATTTCAAAAATCTTTTTTAAGCATTGCCTTCATGGTTTACTGCCTCGTAAGGCTCTCTTTTCAGAATTAAAGCCACACATCCAAACAGTAACTGAAACCTACTTATTTAACTTCCCAAGTACCTATTATTTTCAAAAGATGAATTCACCGCAGCATATTCTGGAGATGAATCCAGTTCAACAGGAAAACAGAAATTGTCTTCCTATTTCTTTTTAATGTTCTCAATATATACCCTGACAAGGGGTGGGGGTGGGGAGAGTCTTGCTTTGGCTGCATCACTGGTTAATACAAGTTAACTAAGCAAGCATGCTAAATTATTAAATTTGGTGAATACATTGTGCTTATTATATTACTTACCCTTGCAGTGAACTAGAAAATGAATGTGGTCATTCCAGACTGGTTAAATTGGAAATATATTTTATACAGATGTGCCTAGTGTGGTTTCCTGGCTGCAGAATAGCACACAGAACCCATTAAACATACACATACTGTTTTACATTACAGCACAGATTTAAATCTGATTTTCCTTTTTGGTTTTCCCTTTCAGGACTACACACACACACACACACGAGTTATTAAAATTCTCTTGGTTAAGCGGCTTCTCTGCTGCTGCTACCACCACCTCCCTCCCTCCTTACTGCAGCTCTCCTGTAATGCAAACAAAATGCAGGGCATTTGAAATATTAATTGCACAAGATACTGCATTTGCAGCAAGATGCTTCTGCATTCACACACACACAAATACACAAAAGAGACAGCACAAGAGGGGGGGGGAAATGGTGGTGGGAGACAAGGGGACCAGAGAGGATTCTGAGCGAAATCTGTCTTACATATTAAAACTTTCTAAATGGAAACATGACAGTTAACAATCCAGTTCTGAACATATTTATTCAAAAGCAGGAAGCTGATTTCAATAAGATTTACATTCACGCAAGAGGTTTAGAATTGCAGTCTTAATTGAAATTCTGCTATCAGAGCCTGGCTTCGAAACTATTAAGGCATAGTCTCTTGGTGCTAAGAATGCATTTGTTAAAATAGAGAATAATTGGAAAGCTTCTTGATCTGATTTGCAATAGTAGGATATGGAGCACATTGTCCCAACAGCTGCATGGCAAATTCAACATCTTTCCGCAGCATGGAGAAGCAGCACTCCCTACCTGTTAAACATCCGCCTGCTATGCTGCTGATAAAGACGCAGGAACCCCAGCTGTCACCACATATCAAATTATATGAGAGGTACTGTAAGAAATGCCTCAATAAAACAAAGTAGATGACTCAAGTAAGTGAGCAAAGCAACAAGCTTTGCTGCAGTTGAGCAAGTGACAATATCACAAAGGGACAAGATTTTCGAAGAAGGGAAAGGGAGGCGGTGTTGAGGTGAAAATGAAAAGGTTGTTGTTGTTGTTTAGTCGTTTAGTCGTGTCCGACTCTTCGTGACCCCATGGACCAGAGCACGCCAGGCACTCCTGTCTTCCACTGCCTCCGGCAGTTTGGTCAAACTCATTCTGGTAGCTTCAATAACACTATCCAACCATCTCGTCCTCTGTCATCCCCTTCTCTTTGTGCCCTCAATCTTTCCCAACATCAGGGTCTTGTTCAGGGAGTTTTCTCTTGTCATGAGGTGGCCAAAGTATTGGAGCCTCAGCTTCACGATCTGTCCTTCCAGTGAGCACTCAGGGCTGATTTCCTTCAGAATGGATAGGTTTGATCTTCTTGCAGTCCATGGGACTCTCAAGAGTCTGCTCCAGCACCATAATTCAAAAGCACTGATTTTTCGGCGACCAGCCTTCTTTATGGTCCAGCTCTCCCTTCCATACATCACTACTGGGAAAACCATAGCTTTAACTATACGGACCTTTGTCAGCAAGGTGATGTCTCTGCTTTTTAAGATGCTGTCTAGGTTTGTCATTGCTTTTCTCCCAAGAAGCAGGGATCTTTTAATTTCATGACTGCTGTCACCATCTGCAGTAATCATGGAGCCCAAGAAAGTAAAATCTCTCATTGTCTCCATTTCTTCCCCTTCTGTTTGCCAGGAGGTGATGGGACCAGTGGCCATGGTCTTTGTTTTTTGATGTTGAGCTTCAGACCATATTTTGCCCTCTCCTCTTTCACCCTCATTAAAAACGTTCTTTAATTCCTCCTCACTTTCTGCCATCAAGGTTGTGTCATCTGCATATCTGAGGTTGTTGATATTTCTTCTGGCAATCTTAATTCAGGCTTGGGATTCATCCAGTCCAGCCTTTCGCATAATGAATTATGCATATAAGTTAAATAAGCAGGGAGACAGTTATGTCCCCATGGACAAAATGAAAAGGTAGAAGAGGCAAATGTGGATTAGACATACACTGAAAGGGCACAAGAACCCACCAAGTCACAAGTTCATCCATAAGGCATATTTACCTCTCAATCCTTCTTTGACCAACTCTTTGAAGACCCAGGATTGACTTGGAGACTTAGGAGCCCTGGAAAACCCCAGCCTAGGAAGCAGAGGCTGCTCAGGCAGCGTAAGGTGAAGTGAAATGAAGGAGTCCTGAACTGCAGCAGCAGTTATAGTGCCTGAAATCTCCGTTTGGGATATTAATACCTTGGCAGCAGCGAAGAATTTCCCCTCCACCTCTTTTACTGTTTGCTACAGGATCAAGCTGCTCATTCCACACAATGGCTATAGCTTTCTCCTGGTATGTGTGGATCTGTTCGGGAAAAGCCTGGAGACCGCAATTTTGAGAGGAGCACCTATGGAGTTTGGGTTGCTTAACAATCAAAAACATTTGCTGTGTATCTTATTCCCAGTGGGGAAAAATGCAGCTTGAAGGAACCGGGGACAGGCCTGAGCAGAAAATGTCCCCAGATGAAAAGAGCTAGGCAGCCTCTTCACTTTAGTTGCTAATTCTTCAGGTGAGAGTCTTCCATGGGGGTGGCTAAAGAACCTTTCGGTTTTGGTTTCCCTCCATTTCTCATTCTTCTGTTCTTCAACTCAGTTTTCCATGTTTCCACACCAGTTTGTGAATGATATTTTAAAAACCCTCGTAGAAATTCACCAGCGTTTTAGTGTAAGCTTATCCTAATATAGACGTTTTTGTGTGCAGTTTCACCCAATACCCTAATTTTCACAGAGCAATTTCCCCATATATAATGCATTAGTGTATTTTTTTCATCATTGTATGCTTACATAAGCACACATTACCCTAGAGCATGCATTTCTGCACACATTTCTTAGCTGAAAAACTGCATTGCAAAATTCAGAGAACTGCCAATTTTCGGCAAATGGCTGCGTTTTGGCTCGCATATCATTTCGGAAAGTGAAAATAGACAAATTTGATTCTGTTTGTAATTGAAGGGAAATATATCTCCCATCCCTAGTCCTTCTATGATATTTTTGTTCTTTAATAAGTAAAAAAAAAATGCAGAAGTTAAAAATGACTGCATATAACATGCCATTTGGCTCTCAAGCACAGCAGACTAGATGTGACAGGAAATCTTCAATCACATTTCCTTTGTTTTGAACTTCTTTTTATAAATAGCAATCATGAACTCTCTTATCTGGTTTGGGGCCACAACATAGGAGAGTTAACGCACCCTATTTTCCACTCCAATGCTGCCATTTGCCAAAGGAGAAATTAATAACATCTAAGAGCAGTTTATAAAAATACAAAATAAAAACACAAACGACATAATGAAAACAAGAACAAACTAAACCAATCACCCCTCCCCTCCATTTGTGGTAACCAATGTTTTTCCTTCTAGGACAAAAAGGAGTTGTGGGAGGGGTACATGGTGCCTAGGGAACAACTTGCACCTTAATATCAGCAAGACAAAGGAGATGGTGTTGGACTTTCGGAGGAAGAGAGGAGAACTAGCACCACTGTAAATCGGGGAGGGCTGTGTGGAGAGCGTCTCTTCCTTTAAAATCCTAGGATTTTATCTCAGTGAAGACCTTACTTGGAAAATCAATACAACCCAGGTGGTTAAGGAAGCCCAACAGAGGCTCCATCTCCTCAGAGTATTGCAAAAGAATGATGTCAATGAACATTAGATGATCTCCTTCTACCGGTCCACAATAGAAAGTGTCCTTTCATACTGCATCACGGTGTGGTACGCTGGTTTGACATCAACTGATAGGAAGTGCCTACAGAGGGTGGTGAATACAGGACAAGATAATATGAACTGTCCCGTGAATCCACTGGATGAAATAGCGGAAGAACGGTGCCTCAGGAGAGTGAGGATAATTCTCAGGGATGATTCACACCCTGGCCGGCACTTTCTTGATCTCCTGCCCTTGGGCAGAAGATATAGAAGCATGATTAGTCGCACCAACAGGGTAAAAAACAGCTTTTATCCAAGGGCTGTTAGGCTGCTAAATGAAAAGATAACAACAGGGCAACTGACTTTTGGGTTTGGTGGGTGTGCGTCAGTAAATGAGGGGAATTAAGACTAAGAGAGCTGAGTGGGGGGTGCTCATGTAATTTCACTGTATACAAGTTGTACAAGTGACAATAAAGTATTTCAATACAGAATTTTTGCCGACATGTGGGAAATGGGTTCAATTCCCTGGCACCACGGTCCTGATCTGCATTTCACAATGCCAAATGGCACATTTAACACAACATGTAGTTCTGCCCCTGAAGCAGAATGGGAAATAATACTTGACTTGAGAGGGAGTTGGAATGTAAAGGAGTTTATCAGCCAAGAGTATGAACTGCTTGTCATAAACCATATAGTACATTCTGCCTGAGTGCCAGCTGGCAGACAAGAAATGTGGTTAAGAAGTGTATTTTGCCATAGACCTCTGCCAGCCCAGGGTTGGTGCTAAAAGGCAGACAAGGCAATTTTTCTGGGTGGGCACTGACCCTCGGTTGCTTTCTGTAGTGCTGCCAATGATAGAGAAACACACAGAAACCTTGCCATATTCTGTTTTTTCCTCATCCTCTGATTCTCTTGACAGTATCTCATGATAATCAGGCTAGCAGTATCAGTGGGCACAAGCGTGGATAGGATATTTCCCAGAAGGGGGCTGGCCCATTTTTCATGTACTTGAGAGAGATTTGATTCTTGAATAATAGACAGAGCTAAACTGTTTTTCCTTCCTCCCTCTCCTTGGTGGTGTTAGTCTGCCACCCAACCATATTTACCCGGGAAGTTGCAGTCAATGGCATTTGTGGTCAAATACATGTTTAGGATCAAGGAACTACTCTCTTAGAGGTTATAAACGTGCAAGGCTGTATATACAAGAAGCACAGAAAGGACACATAGTGTGATATTGCATGACAAATCCGATGTCCTGATTTTTTTTCTTCCTCCAAAGAAACGCATCACAATATTTGGGGGTAGGGCTGCAGACCCCGCGGAGACCCCCTTCCCACACATAGTTCTTTCCCATGGCTACCAAAACCAGGATTTAAAAAATGCAGACGTAGTAATGCAAAAGAAAAGAAATGGAAATGTGTTTGATTTACATTACACAGCATGTGTTCTTGTCTTTCAAGAAATGGTTGACAAGTTAAATAAAACAGTGTCATCACTATCTTTTGGAAGTCAGGTGAACTTCTCTGGTTTAGCCGCTACTTTTTGGTCTATAGTAGATTTCTTTCTTTCTTTTATTCTCCCCAGAGGGAGAAGACACCGGACTGCTCTTTTTAAAAATTCTCTCTTTTTAGCCTCCCTTCTAATATCTGTCCTCATTATGGTGATTTTTTTCGGGTGCTATTACATCACAGGCACCATTGACATATGATAATATATCTTTAGGATAATATTCTGCTGCCCTGAAGACAGATTGGGATATCAAAGTGGGCACTGGAGGCAAATTCACTTGCCTTTGGTAATCTCTTCTTTTCTGATACTGCAATGCCATTTAGCTTAATTATGGCCATGAAAAGGGGGAAGTCCTGTGATCAATATGAGGATACTTTGATCTTCATCATTGATCCTTGACTCATGAATATGCAGAGTTCCTAGCCTTAGTTGTGCAGATTGTGCTATGCATTGTAAAAAGGGATATATGGTAAAGGAGGTGTTCTTAAAGATTGCAGCTTTATACAGGAATTCCAATTATACACAGTTTGTAAAGATTAATAAAATAACGAGTAGGTGTTGTAAGACCTAAGTAGCATGAGTGATATATCTTCTTACACATCAAAGTGTTGTGATTTAATTGTTGTGTCCTTTAAAAGAAATGTGCTGTTTGAAAAACTATTTGCTTTTCTGATATATTTTTCCAATTTGTCTCTGAAAACCTGACAGGCCCATGGTAGAAAAATGGCCTATAAATCTAAAGTTATTAAATATATGGAATAAATATTTTGATTTGGTATGTCAGCTTACGATGGTATCAAGATTGTTGCTTAGCTTTGTATATCTGCAGGGCCAAGAAAGTGAGGCAGCTGCATACATTGTTCTTCAGTGCCCCCTCTGTTGCCAAATGGTCTGCCCTCGGTCCCCCAATCTGGTTGCTTCCTCATTTGTGGCAGAAGTTAGTATCCCATCACCAGTGTTGAAATAAGATTTAGCTGCCAATCCAGTTAACTTCTGCACATGGAATGGCGAGACACCATCTTGTTCTTCACCCTAGACATCTGAGCATTTTCTGTACAGCCACTCTGAAATCCCAAGATTCCAGAGACAAGAAAAGGGTTGGCAAGATTGTCTGGGGTCCACATATGTTTGAAGGGCCTGCTGCCCTGACCCCTGGACCTGGTGGCATGATTTCTTCTAATCCATCTTCTCCACCGCTCTATCAGTGATCTATGAGAGATCATCTAGGCAAGCTGGTAAAAGGTAAAGGAACCCCTGACCATTAGGTCCAGTCGTGGACGACTCTGGGGTTGTGGCGCTCATCTCACTTTATTGGCTGAGGGAGCTGGCGTACAGCTTCCCGGTCATGTGGCCAGCATGACTAAGCCGCTTCTGGCAAATCAGAGCAACGCACGGAAACACCGTTTACCTTCCTGCCGGAGCAGTACCTATTTATCTACTTGCACTTTGACGTGCTTTCAAACTGTTAGGTTGGCTGGAGCTGGGACTAAGCATCGGGAGCTCATCCTGTCGTGGGGATTCGAAGCACCAACCTTCTGATCAGCAAGTCCCAGGCTCTGTGGTTTAACCCAAAGCGCCACCCATGTCCCCAGGCAAGCTGGTAGTGAGCTCTTATTGGGGATGTGCTTACTGGTCTGCAAGCAGTCAAGGCGCCATTTGCACGTAGACTTTGTACACCTGATCTATTACCTCCACTGGAATGTCTCCTCTGCAAATGACATTTTGAACACCTGGAGGCACGGGCAGAGCCAGCTTGCCCAACTTTCCCTCCCTCCTCGGTTATTCATTTCTATACACAAATGGTCAACTGCAGAACTGTAGACATTTTTTTTAAAATAAATTTTTATTGATTTTCATCCAGTTATACATTTTATCCAGAGTACAACAAATTATAACTGTTTTGGACTTCCTTCAGCGTCTCTGACAATCATCCATGATTATAACTTTAGTACACATTCCCTTCTTTCGTATTGCCATTTGTCCCTCCCTGCTCTCATTATTTCTAATAAACAATACTTATTTGTGTGTTTTTTTACAGTGCCTCTTGAAATCCCACTAGCGTTGTATTTACACCACATGTATTTTCCAGATAACCCACAAATTTTCCCCAGTCCTCGATGAACTTTTGGTCTTTGGTATATCTAATTTTCCCAGTTAATTTGTCCAGTTCCGCATAATCTGTCAGTTTTAATCTCCACTCTTCTACCGTTGGTATTTCCTCTTGTTTCCACTTCTGGGCTAACAAGATTCTGGCTGCCGTTACAGCATATTGGAAAAGCTTACAGTCCGTTCTTCTTATGTCCTTTCCTACAATACCTAAAAGAAAAGCTTCCGGTTTTTTCACAAAGGTATATCTTAACATTTTTTTTCATTTCATTATATATCTCTTCCCAAAAACTTTTCACTTTCTTACATTCCCACCACTGATGAAAGAACGTCCCTTCTTTATATTTGCATTTCCAACATTTGTTATCAACCTTATACATCTTTGCCAACTTTACGGGTGTCATGTACCATCTGTAAAACATTTTCATCACATTCTCTTTCAGTAACGTACATGCCGTAAATTTTATATTCTCTCTCCACAATTTTTCCCATTCCTCAAATTGAATATTGTACCCAAAATTGTACCATATTGTACCATTACCGATTTAACCTCTTCATCTTTCGTATACCACTCCAACAATATCTTATACATTTTTGACAGAGTTTTATACTCATTATTTATTATGTCTTTTTGGAAACTTGATTCTTTTCCCACATAACCTTTTTCCTTCAAATCTTTTTTAAACCTTTCATTTACTTGGAAATAATGCAGCCAATCATATGTATACTCTTTAACTTGTTCATACGGTTTTAATTTCCATTTCCCTCCTTCATTGGTTACCAGTTCTCCATATGTACCCCATTTTCCTCTCATATTAGTTTTCTTAACACTCATTATCTCTAGCGGGGATAACCAATGTGGGACTTTTGGTTCCAGTATGTTTTTATATCTGTCCCAAACCTCTATTAGTGAACCTCTGAAGATGTGGTTTCCAAATCCTTTATGAACCCTCTTTTTATCACACCATAAGTACGCGTGCCACCCAAATCTGTTATTGAAACCTTCAAGGTCTAATAATTCCTTATTTTCTAACTTTATCCATTCTTTTAACCAGCATAGATAATGCTGGTTAAATGCTCATAATACAATCTCATGTCTGGCAGGGCGAAGCCACCTCTTTCTTTTGCGTCTGTCAGTAACTTAAATTTTATTCTAGGCTTCTTCCCCTGCCAGACATACCTTGAAATCACCTTTTGCCATTCTTTAAAGGTTCCTATACCCTTTATTATGGGTATAGTCTGAAATAAAAATAACATCTTTGGTAGCACCGTCATCTTTACCGTAGATATTCTTCCCCAAAATGATAGTCTCATTCTGACCCACACCTCCAGATCTTTCTTTATTCCCTTCCAAACCGGGATATAATTATTTTGATATAAGTCTATATTTTTAGGTGATAACCAAATTCCCAAGTATTTAACCTTTTTTACCACCTCAATCTCCGTTCGTTGCTGCATTAATTCGATCATATCTTGTTCCATATTTTTTACAATCATTTTAGTCTTTCTCTTGTTCAGTCTAAATCCTGCTACCCTTCCAAATTGTTCCAGCTCATCCAATACCTCCTTTACACTTTCTATTGGTTCTTCCATAGTCAATACCAAATCGTCGGCAAAGGCTTTAACTTTATACTCATTTAGACCTACTGTTACCCCTTTTATTTGCTTATTTTGTCTAATTGCATTTAAGAAGACTTCCAGAACCGTTATAAATAACAATGGCGAAAGTGGGCAACCTTGTCTTGTTCCTTTGGATATTTTTATATCTTCAGTAATAACATTATTCACTATCAATTTTGCTCTCTGCAGAACTGTAGACATTCAAGCCCTCTAGACCAGGCTTCCTCAACCTCGGGCCTCCAGATGTTTTGAGACTACAATTCCCATCATCCCTGACCACTGGTCCTGCTAGCTAGGGATCATGGGAGTTGTAGGCCAAAAACATCTGGAGGGCCGAGGTTGTGGAAGCCTGTTCTAGACCACCTCCCTCCTTCTTGCTCCACCCCCAGCAGGAATTGTAGACTGCTTCCTCCATGCATGAAGCTGTCCAAAGGAAGTGTCTAATATTCAACCACCAGTCACCAAGTACTAAATGAAGTACAGAAAATTCAAGTGATGTGCTTCTTTTTGTGAACTTAAAACATATAGGCAAGTCATCTTTTCAAGCATCTCCTGCTAAAGTATTATTGTTTTTCCAAGGAAACACTTCGAAATGAAAATACTAATGGGTAAAATACTAAGAGAAATGATGATGGCATTGTCTGTACCTGTTTAAAAATCATGGCTATATAATAGTGTACAGGTGAAGTAATGTTTGTGTTGTCATGGCATCCAGAGGGTTCTCAAGTGAATATGGGTGGCATCTCATCACACAGAGGCAAGATTAATGACTCCCAAAACATCTCTGAAAACTGATTACCAATGTTCAACAACAGCCTCTGGATGCATATTCCAGCTGTGTTTGTCTGAACTTTCACCTTTAGCAGCCTGATCCCGAGGAAGATAATTTCCCTGTTCAAAGAGGGTAGGACTACCAAGGTACCGTACATTATTTCCCTTGTCTGACCAGCAAAGCTGTTCTGTTGAGTAACGGTCTTGGGAGTATGAAAAAATACAATATCCTCCCAGGGGACGCTATTCTTCAAATTGAAAGCTGGTGACCCTAGGTGTTGGACACACTAAAATATGAGATTCTTAAGCTCTATCTTGTGATCCTACATATGTCATGAAGAGGGCCTTGGAAAAGTTAAGCAACTGTGTTTGATGTATCCACCACTCACCGTGCCTTGGGGAGGGAAAGCAAGTACTGATGCCCCCTCTATGTGCCAACATACAGGCATTTATATCACATCAACCAGACAGAGGGCCTTTTTGGTAGTGGCACCCGCCCTGTGGAACACTCTCCCATCAGATTTCAAGGAGATAAGTAACTATACAACTTTTAGATGACAACTGAAGGCAGCATTGTATAGGGAAGTTTTTAATGTTGTTGTTGTTGTTGTTGTTGTTGTTGTTGTTGTTGTTGTTGTTGTTGTTGTTGTTGTTGTTAATGCCGGAGACTGCCCAGAGTGGCTGAGGCAACCCAGTCAGATGGGCAGGGTACAATTATTAGTATTAGTATTAGTATTAGTATTAGTATTAGTATTAGTATTAGTATTAGTATTATTTTATTACTACCCACCTTACTGCTATCAAGTTTTCTGGAAACATCAACATTGCCAGCAAACAGCGTTCAGAGATTGTCTCTCAGTCTTAAATGACAGATTGGTCCAGGGCAGGCGGGGGTTTGGGAAACACTGGCTTATGTTGTTGTTGTTGTTGTTGTTACTATTGCTGTTTGTTGGCCACCCTTCACCCTAAGGTCCTAGGGCAGATTACAACAATTAGAACCCATTAATATTAAAACACAATATTATGCAATATTAACAAAAGTCTGGTGTGTCTTTAGCATTCACTGAAAGTCATATAATGAGGTTGCCAGACACACTCCCTTACTCCCCCTGTGGGAAGGGGAGTTCCACAACTTAGGGGCTGCATGGAAGATGCCCTCTGCTGGGCTGCCACACCCCCAAGCTTCTGAGGGCAGCAGAACCTAGTACCTGATCTTAGCACCCGAAGTGGGCTGTAGGAAAAGAGGTGGTCTTTCAGGTGTTTGGAGTCTGAGTCGCTTAGGGCTTGAAACAAGGAGAGCACCTTGAATTTGACTTTTCAAGTGGGTCATTCCTGCCCATTTTGCTTTCTGCCTGCCCCTGCCCCCAGGCTGCCCTCAGACCAGTCAGCTCCTGGGCAGGAGATATGAAGTAGGAGACAATAAGTCTTCCACCTCTTCATTTAAAGTTGATAGACACAACTACTGCTTTCAAAAAAGCCCTGGCAGGTGGACTGGATCCATCTGTGAATGAGATTCCTCATCCAGCTGGCCTGCTTCCATGCAATCATAGCCAATGGACAGTATTTGTCAGTACTTTGCAAATGCTCACCCAAACCCAGACAAGGGAAGTGTGCTCAACGGCATCACAAGTGCTCACATTTTTAAAGCCCTACTTTATGTACAATACTGGCACGCAGCTTACCTCTGTCAAATAGCCAGGTGCTGGACTGCGTTTTATCAGGTGCCTTCATCTCATTTTTCAATTTGCTTTTTACAAACAGTTTGCTTTCAGGCTTAGAATTCTTTTAATTTGATCATGCTTAAATATTTGATCCACACAGATGTTTATCTCTTCAGTTCCCTTGTCTTGTTGCATGGATTGCAGTCATTTTTTTAAAAAATGAGAAAAAATCAAAGAGAAAAATCGTGATGGATTCTGTCCTCAGTGGAGGGAAACTGGCCCAGGAAGCAGGCACGGTGAAGCACGTGAATTGTCACTGGTTCAGAAGCTCTCATCCGTGGTTAAGAAAGCACGTGGATATGATATTGATACATGTCCTATCATAACAAAGGTGTCACTCAGGCAGCCATGGCTGTGTCTCTCTCAAACCAAATTCAGGACTGTGAAAGAATGTGTGGACTCAGTATAATATTCAAGAGGGTCTGGAAATCCCAGTCATGATGGTTAAGGAATTTGTCCTAGCACCAGGAAACAGGGGAGGGAATATTAAGATTTACAACATTTGCTCCAATCTTATAGATCAGGGAAAACCCTACTGGTATTATCCTTAACCCCCTCAGAAGTTAAAGTTCAGAGGCTAGATAGGCAGGGATTTTTTGTGTACTCACCAATACAGAGTACCATCACCTCTCTTTTCTGCCCATGCCAGCCATTTTGTGCTGGCACCCATGACACTTTTATCAATATATGCAGGCATAGGCAAACTCCGGCCGTCCAGATGTTTGGGGCTACAATTCCCATCAACCCTAGCTAACAGGATCAGTGGTCAGGGGTGATGGAAATTGTAGTCCCAAACATCTGGAGGGCCTATCCCTGCATATATGAGTACCAGCACTTCATTTTTTACGACAACAAAAAAAGCACTGGTAAAAACAGTTTTCCTGCTACCCTGTTCTCTGACCAAATATAGGAGCTTTCCAGTGGTGAAGGAATCCTCTCTGGCACCTAGGGCGGCACAGTCCATATGGACTGTGGGCACCCTCAGCCACTCTACAGCTGGGAGGGAGGCAGGGGCCACCTTGTCACCCCTCCCAGAGTGGCACCCAGGGCGACCCGCCCCCTCCGTCCCCCCTTCCTACGCCACTGGAGCTTTCATGCTTTCATTTCCCTAGAGTTATGTTGATGAAAACTTGTTTAATACACACGTGGAGCTAGATGCAAGGATCTAGTCCCACATAACTGGCATAGTTGTTGAAGTTGCAGCGACATATCAATTTAAGTTGTGAATGAAAACCTACCAAGTTACAACAAGTGTAAAGCTGGCTATAATTCTTCGGTCCTTCAGCTTATCCAAAAGCTCTTTCCCCCCACTTATCCAGTTAATCCCACCGTTTAGCCAAAAATATCTCTTTTCAAACACTGCTTAAGCCTGTTAAATGACAACACACTTTCCGACACATCTTGTGCTAATCTCTAAGTGATTTAAAGCAGAGAAATGAAAAGCTAAGGAAGTCATAAATCTTACATTGCTCCTACAGTACCTTAGCGTATCTCCAAGGTGGGCTTCCAGAGAAAGCTGGATGAGATCCTTAATAAGCAAATAGCTTGGACTTGATTCTCTTCTCTTTTGTAGCAAGGACCATAGAGAGTGGATCATGTAAAAAAATCAGACTGGAGGTGTTGGTTTTGATGAAGTATCACCCCCCCAATTCTAAGGAGAAATCCAAGTGACGCTGCAGTTCAATTACAGTGGTACCTTAGTTCTTAAACGCCTTGGTTCCCAAACGCCGAAAACCCAGAAGTAAGTGTTCCGGTTTTTGAACACTTTTTGAAGCCAAACGTCCGATGTGGGTGTCGGCTATTGTTTCCGGGGCACCTGCACCAATCAAAAGCTGCGCCTTGGTTTTTGAACATTTTGGAAGTCAAACGGACTTCCGGAATGGATTAAGTTTGGCACTTTTGCTTTTGCTATTTATTTTGCATTTTTGTTTTTGAGGCTTTTTTCGGTTTATTGGTTTTTGTGACTGTATGGAACCCAGTTCAGCTACTGATTGATTGTGCGACTGTGGAAATGGATAAAAGCCCCCCATCCAAACAATGACTATCATCAGTGCAGGTAATCATTTTTTTAAAATTTTTTTTATCATCTACAATACCGTCTTATTTATTTTATAGTACAGTACACTGATTATTGGGACGCAGGTGGCGCTATAGGTTAAAATACAGAGCCTAGGACTTGCCAATCAGAGGGTTGGCGATTCGAATCCCCACGACGGGGTGTGCTCCCGTTGCTCGGTCCCTGCTCCTGCCAACCTAGCAGTTTGAAAGCATGTCGAAGTAGATAGTAGGTACCACTCCAGCGGGAAGGTAAACAGCGTTTCCGTGTGCTGCTCTGGTTCACCAGAAGCGTCTTAGTCATGCTGGCCACATGACCCAGAAGCTGTACACCGGCTCCCTTGGCCAATAAAGCGAGATGAGCAATGTAACCCCAGAGTCGGTCACGACTGGACCTAATGGTCAGGGGTCCCTTTACCTTTTTACATTGATTGCTTTCATTTTATGGATCAATTATTAGATAGTGAGATTCATGTTAGATTGCTGTTTTAGGGGTTGTTTTTAAAAGTCTGGAATGGATTAATCCAGTTTGCATTACTTTCTATATGGATTAATCCAGTTTGCATTATGGATTAATGGATTAATCCAGTTTGCATTACTTTCTATGGGAAAGCGCACCTTGGTTTTGGAACGCTTTGGTTTTGGAATGGACTTCCAGAACGGATTAAGTTAGAGAACCAAGGTACCACTGTATATTAGGACATAACTGGGTTTCAGGCTTCAGGGCAGCGTTCAGGCAAATGGGAAGATACAATTGACACTATCTCACCTATGATTCCTTAAAACTTCTGGAGTTCTCCAGGGATGTTTCAAGAGACAATCCAATTATAGAAGGAATCCCAGGAATACTTGATGAGAATAGGCTGTGTACTCCACACCCAACAGAAATGAAAGGCCACTCAAATTTAATGATCGAAACACACCATGCAGATTATACTTATATGCACCATGCTGTTTCTTCTGCATAATTTATTCTGCTCTTGAAATTTCAGAATTAACTGATAGGAGACTGGAAGAGAGAGGAATGTGGCAGTTGGAGAGAGGTGGTCTTGTTTAGAAATGGAAACCAAAGCTGTCTTTTATTGAACCAGGCCAATTGGTTCATCTGGGGAAACCAGATGGGTGGGGTACGTACGTACGTATAAATAAATAAATAAATATTGTGATTCGAGGACCCGTCCCCCGCTTGGGAATAATAAAGACACGTGGACACAGTATATTAGGTTAATGGGCTAGAAAAGGCCACAACTTTATTGATTATAGCATGTGAGAAGGTATTGGCTTAGGCATTGGACAAGAGCAAATTTGACTCCACCCACTCGGAGAGGGGTGAGTCTGACGAGGGGTTAAACACCAGTAGGGGGAGCCTGTTGATGCAAATACAACTATAAGCTCTCCCCTGATGTCACCGGGGGTCGTGCCATGGCCCCCAGCCACACACGGCATCGGACAGGATCCACAACCGCTGGATTCCTTTAATGGAATACCCATAAGTGAAGGAGTAGGCGATGGCCACACCTTGCCCTTCCATACACCAACAACATATTCCAATGCCTAACCGCCAAATACCACGAAAGTTGTGACGATTGCTATGAGGTAGGCGGAAAAAACCAAGAGGCCGGTGCCAGTTTGCCAATTGGAAAAAACTCCTACCAGGCCCCCTGGGCAACCAGGGCGACCAACCATGGGTCCATAGCAAGGTCAAGCGAGAAGCTACGCACTAAATGGAGTGGTGGGTGGGTGACTCTCGAAAATCGGCAGCGCAAAGGTGGGGAGAGCTGGCGCGGCCGGATTTGAGCACCTAGACCACGCCCCCGTGGTGTCACCTGATTGGGTGCCCAGCTGGGAGGCATGGCATGCCAGAGATGATGGCAGGGCAGGGGGCAGAATGCCCCCTGCGTGACGCGGGAATTGGCTCCCACTCACAACCCCTCCCCTCTGGAAGGAGGAGAGGCTTTATCATCATCTTGATGAGCAGCCTACTCCAAATGGTTGCACCTCTCCATGTTTTCCAGATGGAGAAAGATGACTTTCCTGGCTCCTGATCCCATGAATCAAATTGGCAGTAGTGGATGGGGTGCTGGGGTGCTGGGGCTCACCTGACCACTGGTTAGTCGCATCACCAGTGCTCTGAGGACTCCTTGCCTGGAAGCAGAGGCCGTGGTGTTTGCACCCATGAGACTGTATTACAATTCCATACTGATCTGCAAGGTAGATATGTAATTGTGAGGACTGCATGTTTTCTGTCTGCACTAATTAATGTTAGGAATTTTTAAAGGAACAACAGCAACAACCAGTGCATTCTGTATCACGCCAGGGAGATTCAGAATGCTACACTTTATTTATACTTCATGCAATTTTATTCAAGTTTGTGTAAATTTTATTTTAACTTTTATTTATGTTAGAGATATTTTTAAAGGAGAATTGCGTGTCTTGCCAAGTAAATGCAGAGTTTTTAGCTCAGTTATGCTTTCATATAACTTTACTTGGCTTTGTGAACATTTTATTTATGTTACATTGTGTAAGTTTTGTATGGATTTGTAGTTCCCTTTGTTAAACACATGTTTTGTGATGGTCTGACGACTTGAAGCAAATAAACAAATCTGAATCCATTTATTATATCCTCCTTTCTCCAATTTCAGGTTTCGGGTGTTTGATCATCTCAACAACCCTTTGAGGTAGGTTAGGCTGCAAATGGTTAGGTCCGTATAGTAAAAGCTATGGTTTTCCCAGTAGTGATGTATGGAAGTGAAAGCTGGATCATAAAGAAGGCTGATCGCCGAAGAATTGATGCTTTTGAATTATGGTGCTGGAGGAGACTCTTGAGAGTCTCATGGACTGCAAGAAGATCAAACCTATCCATTCTTAAGGAGATCAGCCCTGAGTGCTCACTGGAAGGACAGATCCTGAAGCTGAGACTCCAATACTTTGGCCACCTCATGAGAAGAGAAGACTCCCTGGAAAAGACCCTGATGTTGGGAAAGATGGAGGGCACAAGGAGAGGACGAGATGGTTGGATAGTGTTCTTGAAGCTACCAGCATGAGTTTGTCTAAACTGCGGGAGGCAGTGGAAGACAGGAGTGCCTGGGGTGCTCTGGCCCATGGGGTCACAAAGAATCGGACACAACTAAATGACTAAACAACAGCAACAATGAGTAATGCCTTGGAACGGCATACAAAAGATGAACGGGTTAAATCTGGGGAAGGGATTTGGGGCATGATATCCAAATTTCAGATTGGGAAAGGTTATAGAAAACTGACTTGAAATTCTTGGCATGTTGTACACTGAAAAAAACCTACAGTGGTACCTCTGGATGTGAACGGGATCTGTCCATGGGGTCATGAAGAGTTGGACATGACTAAACGACTAAACAACAACAACAACAGGCTGCAAATGAGCTATTGTGAACCATGATGGCGAACTTTGTCATAGTCTGGTTCAGACTGCATAACTATGCATTATTATTCCACCTTTTGCTGAAGCTTCCCATGGAATCACAGAATCATAGAATCATAGAGTTGGAAGGGACCTCAAGGATCATCTAGTCCAACCCCCTGCAACTAAAGCATCCAAGACAGATGGCCACCCAACCTCTGCTTAGAAACCTCCAATGTAGGAGCATTTACTTCATAACTGAGCAGTGAGTTGAATCTAGGTTTTCCCAGTCTATGTTCAACACTAGTCTAGCCATTACAACACAGTCAGGTAGGCTGACAAAACACTGTTCCTTCCTCACCAAGCTGGCTAATGGCCAACCATTAATTGAGATATTCCCCAACCAATGGAACCATCATTATCTAATCCAAACTAATTATGCATTTTTGCAAGATCGCATGCCAATGTATTCTCCAAGCCAGCTAAGATCCGTGTTACACTTTTCGCAGTAACTATTAGGAAGTAATTGTTGCCTTACTATCTGGGGGGAACCCTTTGAAGACAAGTTGTGTCAACAATGCCACACAGTAGCACCAGTCTGCAGAGGATTCTGATTAAGCACAGAATTAAAGTGATTTAGATTTGGCAGAGCTGGTTTATCCCTGAGACTTAATCCTTTAGGGAAAAGTGGTGTTGTGAAAACAAACAGCAGGGAACATCCACTAAACCCCAATATTCCTCAACTGTTTTAGACCTTCCCACCAGCCATAATAAAATTAAGTACTGGAAGACCAGGCTCTCAGTATACTCAGTCACCCTTATGGAAAAGGCTAATGAGCTTCTAGCATGCGTCAACAGAGGTTCTGCTCTCATCTATTTTGGTCACACCTCACATTGAGTACTGTGTACAGTTCTGGGCATGGCACGCGGGTGGTGCTGTGGGTTAAACCACAGAGCCTAGGACTTGCCGATCAGAAGGTTGGCAGTTCGAATCCCCGTGACAGGGTGAGCTCCCGCTATTCGGTCCCTGCTCCTGCCAACCTAGCAGTTCGAAAGCACGTCAAAGTGCAAGTAGATAAATAGGTACTGCTCCGGTGGGAAGGTAAATGGCGTTTCCGTGCGCTATTCTGGTTCGCCAGAAGCGGCTTAGTCATGACCCGGAAGCTGTACGCCAGCTACCTCAGCCAATAAAGCGAGATGAGCACCTCAACCCCAGAGTCGGCCACAACTGGACCTAATGGTCAGGGGTCCCTTTACCTTTACAGTTCTGGGCAATTCAGATTAAGGATACTGAGAAGTATCCTTAGAATATGTCCAGAGGAGGGCAACAAATAGGGTGCTTGGAGACCATGCCCTATGAGGAAAGGTTGAAGGAATTGGGTATGTTCAGCCTTGAAAAGAGAGAATTAAGTGGAGACATGTCAGCTACCTTCAGCTATTTGAAGGGCTGTCACAGATGATGGACCAAATTTATTTCTTTAGAACCCAAATCAACAGGTTCAACTTGTAAGTAAAAGGATATAAACTGAATGCTAGGAAGAGCTACCTGGTGGTGCAGGCTGTTCAGCACTGGAAGAGATTGCCTTGGAAGGTGAAGGGCTCTTTTTCATTGCAGGTTTTTATGCAGATGTTAGATGCCCACCAGTCTATGATTCTATTTAAGGGATTTCATAGAAATGTAGGTAACGCTAATGTGGAACGTAGCTTAGAGAAGTGATGAGAAGACTGTGCCTTGCTGTGCTATTTTCCTAACTACAACATAGTAGGGGAGATTAAGCAATTTCCTTTTTAAAACCACTCCAAAACTGTAATGGCTGCTGGAGAAACACTGCAATTATACTCCTGAATTTTCAAAGGATTTATCCTCTCTGGAGAGTCTCTCATGCCTGCAAATTTCATCCAATTCTGCAAAAAAACATTTTGATCATTTGGCTTGCTCTTTCCTGCACCTTTTCCAGATCCTATTTGACATGCAGCTACCAGAAGTGTACATGGCATTGTAAGTGTGGTCACATTTGTACTAAGTCTACTTTTCAAGAAGCAAAGAATAGAAGTCAACAATATTTCACATGGTAGAAGCACGTGAATTATTCAAGATGTTAGTTTAGCAAAATGATCCATTTTCACAAATAAGAACACAAAACAAAACAAAGCAGGGTTTCTACTTTGCCAGAACACTATGTGCTTTTGATTTTAATGCAGAAACAAAGGACCGCCACTTTATTTCCAGACTGTCCTCCCCCGCAATAGACCTGGTCCTTGGCAGAGCAACATGGATGAAAGTAAAGGGCTTATGTTAACATGCGTCTCTTAAAGATTGGCTCAAGGGGCCTTTCCAGACCTTTCTTGGGCTTCTTTCCGGGGAGTCTGGAAAATGTCTACAATGAGTAAATTCAAGTATCCACAGGAAATGTTCTGATATTATCAGATTTTGGCGATTGCGTATCTTCAGTCACTGCTAGGCCCAGCTCCATTTCCATGGATGCCAATTGCACTTGCTACATCCCTTCCGTTGAACATAGGATCTGAGGTCTCGGATGTGTACTCTTCCCATCCATGAGATTTATAAATAGTCAAATAAGACCATAGTTGTATCAAAGAGCTCCAGTGTAAATTGGGCAACAGATGTTTCAAAGTTGATGAGCAGAGATTAGATTTTGTGTTATGTAAAAGGGGGCAACAGACAGTTAGCTAACTATTGAGTATTTATTCAGAACAAGAACATAGATTCCTGTGGGTAGAAAGGAAAGTTACAAACCCCCAAACAATTTGTTCTAACATTTTCTAAACCTTTTCCTTCCAAGTTAAATGAAATGCAGATTAAGCTAACAGATGATGGTAGGCAAGTCTGTTTTGCCTCACCAGAAGTAGTGAAAGTTCCCTTAAAAAAGAAGCTCCTCTTGCCTATACAATAAAATGGGGAATTCAACATATTAAAAGGTATTGACTGATGTTACTTATGTAAACATATGTGCAATAAACTCAACACACACACAGAGCCTTACAGAGTTTCATAGGTGGATAGATAACTTCTTATACATTTTCACCAAGCAACTTGCCAGAGAGAGACATGGGATGAAAATGGGCAACTGATGATATATAAATTGTGTTACCTCTACAATAGTGTTCACCATATAATTCTAATGATACTATTTCCTAGTTAATCTTGCATTCAACCTTCTTTCAAAGGTGTTTAAATTATCGAAAACTCTTATGTGCAACTGGATATGCTTGCTGTTGACACAAAGTTGAATAAAGGTATCCAAAGGAGGTAATGAAAAACAC
The DNA here is from genome assembly GCF_965112155.1 of Podarcis liolepis. Classification (NCBI taxonomy): domain Eukaryota; kingdom Metazoa; phylum Chordata; class Lepidosauria; order Squamata; family Lacertidae; genus Podarcis; species Podarcis liolepis. Next base: position 68,182,056 of record NC_139564.1, on the reverse strand, counting down.
TTAACACTTAACCACTTAATTATGGGGTAGGTATAGATCATCACTGCACAGAACACACATGCCAGCCATCATGGGTCCAGGACTGTTTGAGGGAAGAGTGTTTCTTAACACAGAGAATACCCCTCTGCTCAGTCCCAACCTTCTTCCACCATCAGATAAAGAGAGAGAATCATACTACAAACATGTCCCTTTCTCAATCAGCCTAAATAACCTTCCTTGGATCTTCTGAAGTCCCTCAAAGCAGCATGAGTTATTGGCTTCCAGGCGTGAGGGTGTTAAATTAAGAAGCAATCACACCAGATTTATGAAACAAGTAAAGACTTGTCCAAGGTGAAAAATTATGAAGTTTAAGAAAAAGATCGGCAATCTATAAGTTACAGAAAACCAATACTCCTTTTAGAACAAAATGATGAAACAAAGTAGATTAAAATGCAATCCACTCTTCCTGGAGTTCCACAATCCCTAACTCAGTAGGGACTCAGGAGAGACTTATTCTTGAGTAGCAGCCTGTCTTCCTTTGCTTGTCTCTCTCTCCCTGGTGTACAAAGCTTACCACATTAAGTTCTACCTTGAACTAAAAAAATTCCAGGACTCCCATTGTTAATCATATGCTTTGCACATCAGGTTGCAGGTTCAATGAAATTTGAAGCTTTTAATATTTCTACCCTAAGACAGAGAATGTGCCACCCAACTCATCCACAATGTGGATTTTTTAAAAATATCAGGCGGCTTGTTGGTTTGCATATATTTTCTCCTGATAGCATTCAGAATGGCTTTCTGTCCATAGACATGTCCACAGACATGTGGACATAATAGTGTTTCATTGCAGCTTTGTGTGTATCTATTCACCTTAGCTTACCCCAAATGGAAATGCCAGCAAATTTGCAAACACTTGTCTTATATTAACGGCAGCCAGAGATATGCTGATTTCAGTTGTTGCACCTATGGCAGAAAGATGAACGGTAGCCAAACCCACTAGCAAAAACAATCAAAGTGCTAGCAGGACCAGACTTTTTTTTTTTTTTAAATAAATATTTCAGTTTAAGAAACTGCCTATTCTCCTCACTGCAAAAGCTGTATCCACTTTGACATATGCCACTTCACCGTCAGTGATATCAATCTGCAACTGAAAGTTAATATGCAAGGTTGACCTATCAATTCCATTCCTTCCAGTGAGCCAGTGTGGTGTAGTGGTTAAGAGCAGTGGACTCGTAATCTGGTGAACCGGGTTCGATTCCCCACTCTTTCACACGCAACTGCTGAGTGACCTTGGGCTAGTCACACTTCTCTGAAGTCTCTCAGCCCCACTCACCTCACATAGTGTTTGTTGTGGGGGAGGAAGAGAAAGGAGATTGTTAGCCACTTTGAGACTCCTTAAGGGGAGTGATAAAGTGGGATATCAAGTCCAAACTCCTCCTTCTCCTCCTCCTCCTTCCCAGTCCTATCACCAGACTTCCTGTTTACCACATATGAAGAAGACAAATCTTCACCTTCTCCTTCTAGACTATCCCTTTTTACTGCTAAGCTTTTGTAGAAAAACTCTCTCTCCACAAACCTTAATGCTGGAACAGTGACAATAATTACTTCCCTGCGTTTTAAAAGAGTTTTTAACAGCTCTCTCATTTGCTCTGCTTTGAAAGCACATTGAAGTTTCACTACTTGTGTCATTTACAGAAAAAAGCCATAGGAATCCTTGCTATACATAAGGACACGTTGTGGTAATTTCCCCCCTTCAACTATTAGGTCATGTAAACACCATATTTTCCTTATTTAATAAATGGGTCGCTCGTCTGCCTACAAAGCCCTCTAGGTTTTCTAGAACTTCAGCCTTAATTCAAAACAGTCCAGCATTAAATGTGAGCTGATGATGTCATGATAATACTAATGAGATATCTTAGTTGGCCAGTAAAATGGTACCCGTTAAATGGGATGTTGACACAGCAGATACGTATATCCAAATTGGAAGAGGAGTGGATATGAGAAAGGGCACTAGAAAATTGACAACAGGTTCAGTCATTTTCATGCCACTTTGCAAATTACCTGGCTAAAGCAATGTATGTTTGACTGGGTGACATTTCCCCCCACTGGTACTTTGCAGGAGAAATACAGGGTTCTTTTTAAAGGCACATTGATTAGTGCAAGCTTTGCCTTACCATATGAAAGGAAAGGGTCAGAGGAAGGCTGAAGGGGGTGAAGAAAGAACTTGAAAGTGTTTGGAGAGATGCGGGTTGGCTGGATAATTGCAAAGCAGATGAAGCAAGAGCAAGTGCAGATACCCGGAAACCTAATGAGCTAGAAATGAATGATTCATTTTAAAGGGGGGGGGGAAATATGTCTATAGCAAAAGTGGTTGTTAAAGGGCAAACTCACCACTGCCGAACAGGACATTATTACAGGCTTCTGTATATTTCAGAGAATCAATAGTTCAGCTGCTCTGCAGAGATCTTGAAATTAAATATTAGCATTACACTGCAATGTCTAACTCTGGAAGTCCTCACCATGGTTTCTCCAGGCAATCATCACGAACCTTTCCCAACATGTCCTTCACCTCCAGATTCAAATGCTGCCCTGTTAGTTCTTGGCCACTATCACGAAGACATCAGTTGTTGGAAGAGCAGCAGTGAAGGGTTGTGTGTTGTTGTTTAGTTGTTTCCGACTCTTCGTGACCCCATGGACCAGAGCACGCCAGGCACTCCTGTCTTCCACTGCCTCCTGCAGTTTAGTCAAACTCATGCTGGTAGCTTTGAGAACACTGTCCAACCATCTCGTCCTCTGTCGTCCCCTTCTCCTTGTGCCCTCCATCTTTCTCAACATCAGGGTCTTTTCCAGGGAGCCTTCTCTTCTCATGAGGTGGCCAAAGTATTGGAGCCTCAGCTTCAGGATCTGTCCTTCCAGTGAGCACTCAGGGCTGATTTCCTTCAGAATGGAGAGGTTTGATCTTCTTGCAGTCCATGGGACTCTCAAGAGTCTCCTCCAGCACCATAATTCAAAAGCATCAATTCTTCGGCAAAGGGTTGCAGGTAGCCAAAACAGATTTAAGGAGAGTAATTGCAGCACTGAAGGCTGGCAAAACCAAGGAGCTCAAAGAACCATTTGTTTATAATAACATAAGAAGTGTCTGATGGATCAGGGCAAGGGCCATCAAGTCCATCATCCTGCTCTCACAGGGGCCAAACAGATATCCATTGGATATCCTACAGACAGAACTTGAGAGCAAGGGCACTCGTCTCACCTGCGATTCTAAGCAATGGTCAGGCTTTGGGGGATCTGATCTCTCCCACGGTGGCAGCCAAGAAGCAGACAAACAATCAAAGTTGTTACCAGTAATTTATTCAATATTCACAGAGAGAGAGAAAGGAATGCAGTCTCCCCTAGATAATGGCGTTACTCCAAGTCCAGTCCCACCCCTCCATCTCTCCTATTCTACACCATCCCTGCACTGACTAATCTGCTTTCTGCCTCTGAGCTTTCTGTTCTACTACTCTCAATGCATGCCGGGTCCTGGGAGGGGGGGCAGGAATGCTTTCCAAAGACACTGAATCTGTTAGCTGTCTCTCTCCTGGGTTTCTTCTTCCTGCTGTTCCTCTTTCAATATTTCCCAGCTTCCCCCCTCTTCTGCAAACCACTGTTCTAAATCTATACTGTTCTCCTGTTCTCAGAAAGGTTCAGGAGAAGGTGGGGGTTGTCCCCCACCATTCCTCCTCAGTCCAGCCCCTGAAAGCAACTGGCGTTCAGAGACATACTGCCTCTGACGTTGGAGGAAAAACATGGTCATTCCAGCTAGTAGCTAGTGACAGTCTTCTTCTTCTTCTTCTTCTTCTTCTTCTTCTTCTTCTTCTTCTTCTTCTATCATTTATACCCTGTCCATCTGGCTGGGTTATTCCAGCCACTCTGGGCAGCTTCCAACACATATAAAAAACATAATAAGGTCATATCCTCCATGAATTTGTCTAAACTGCCTTTAAAGCCATCCAAGTTGGTGGCCATCACTACGTCCTATGGGACCAGATGCTGTGTGAAGGAGTCCTTCCTTTTGTATGTCCTGAATCTTCCAACATTCAGCTTCACCGGATGTCCACGAGCTCTACTGTTATGGAAGAAAAAGAACAATTTATCCTTACTCACTTTATCCACTTCCATTAGACAGACAGTGCCGAAAATATTGCAGATACTACTGCACAGCTTGAATCAATTGGATGTATAACAACTGATTCCTTTTGAAATAAAAAGGACCTATAGTCAAGATTCAAAGCTTTATTAAACAGAACTTCTTCAAAACAGGTACAAAAACAAATCAATGATACATCCAAATAGTTCCATAAGACATATGCTTGTCCAAGCATAGGCTCAGCATCTTCCTTAAAATATAATTACAAACACACCTGAAATCAAATTTGTATCTCTCCCTACAGCCTCCATCAACCTAAAGCTGTTTTTTCTCCTAGAGAGACTCATTTGCACATCTTTCTCCCACTGTACCTGAGAACAAAAGACTAAAGGGCAATTCCATTCAAAATGGTGATTTGCAACTGAATACCTTAATCATATGATCTGAGGTTAAACACTCACGTGGAAGAGCACATCAACAGTTAATTATTAACCCAGCTAGTAGCTCAGAGAGCTCTTTCTAGCTTTAGTACACCACATTGGAATTTTCCAATGTTAAACCCTTAGCAATATACATAAGGCATTCTCCCTTTCAGTGTGCAATTAAATCATTATAATCAACAGAAAACTGGTACAAAACAGAGTTGGCTAGAGTCAAAGCTGACCTGTTTATCTGAAAAGACCAGGGGTGGGTACAAAGAGACACAGAGATGGAAATGGGCTGAAAACTGATGCAGGAAGAAGACAAAAATCAAAGTAATCTTGAAGTACATACTAGTCTTCCTCCTAAAAGAAACAATACTAGCTGTTGCCCAGGATAAAGGTCTAGTACAATCTTGTCCAACCTGGCACCCTCCAGATATTTGGATTCCAAGTCCCATCAGCCCCAGCCAACACAGATTGGTTAGGGCTGATGTAATCCTAAACATCTGGAGGGCACAAGGTTCACAAAGGCTGATCTAGTATCACACACACAAAAAATGGGCAAAGGCGTCCTGAAACCTTGTAAGGATATTACAAGGCAGCCCTGTTCAGGGAAGTTTTTAATGTGTGACATTTTAATGTATTTTTAATCTTTGTTGGAAGCCGCCCAGAGTTGCTGGGGAAACCCAGCCAGATGGGCGGGGTACAAGTAAATTATCATTATTATCATTATTATTATCATTACTACTACTACTTCTTTCCTTTTTCCTATACACAGCACCCCTATGGAAGGCTCACATCCAACTTATTTTGTGGCAAATACATTTTACACATGATAATTGATAGGAGTATACCTAAAATTGCAATGAGCAAAAGGGAAACATGCATGCATTGTATGGACGGACTGCAGATTCCTGCTTGGTCTCGAATTGTCCACATGACATGTCGAATGGGTCTGGTATTTTATGGATGTAATCTGCACACCGCTTTCGAGTGTTCTCAACTATTTCCATATGGGCATATTAACCAAGAGATGGCTTTGTTTTCGCCTCCCCATATCCCTTCAGACACCCACAAATAAAGGATTAGATATGTGCCCCAACGAAGGCAACGGGATATTTCAACAGCAGCGGTTCACCACAATATCACTCAGAAATGCTATGAATGTTTATTTGAAAGACATGAAGTGAAGATGAATGCCCTGATGTGCTGTCATTTTTTCTAATGTACCTTATCGCAAACCATCTGGATTTAAGTAGAGAAAACATCTTTTGAACTGCATACAAGTCATCAATTGTGAAACGAGGGCCAAAGTTAAATAAAACAAACACAATTTGTTGTTGTTTATGGAAAAGTGAAAGAAAAATTGAAGTTAAGATGATTTCTCCTTAGATTATTCCCCCATCTCCATTTGTAACACACACAGACACACACAAATCTTCTATCTTTCTTCTTGAAAGGATTAATTATACTAAGAGGAACCAGCAGACATCTAGAAGTTTGGAACTAATTCAGAGAAATATTGAAAGGATCAAAAGATTCTTCAGTTTGTCTTGAGTTTTATCCAAACTATAATATAAAATGCGTAAGAACACTGTTCATTTGAGCTGTTGACGGCACATAAATCAATATCTTTCTATTCTTGCAAGACTTTTATGCTCACTCTTCTTCTTTTTTCTTGAGAATATAAAGGGAAAATAGCAGATGTTTTCTCAAATCTCCACTAGTGTTAAGGATCCAGTAAGTGATATGTTTTGTAGGGGCAGTTTAAAAAATAAATAAAAATGAACACTTGGTATCCTGGTTGGCTAGGGGTCAGCCCCCCAAGTTATAATGCAATTAGGGCACCCAGGTCAGGAGGGAGAAAGATGTCACCCTGGTGTGTGGGGGGAGGGGGGGTGAGGGCAGATGCTTGTAGGTGGCATGGTCCAAAGCAGATTTTGGGAAGGGGCTTCAGAGCCAAATAAGTGCACAGGAGGCTTACTGTTATAACTCTCTCTCTCTCCCTCGGCCCCTCAATGGCCATGGAATCACACTGCAGTCCAGTGACTAAAGCACAATTTATTGCCTGTGTTTTTTAAACATTGTCAGCACTCAAAACAGCGCTCACCGCTGGTGTGATGTGTGTTAGTGGGGTGAGTGCTGCATATTGTGATTGGGTGATTTGATAAACTTATGCCAATGCTTTAATCAGGCGCCCAGTTTCATCGTCTGTTTCTGGGTCCACTTCTCAGTGCCAGCTTTGATCCTTAAAAGCTTTAAATGGCCTGGTCACAGAGTACAGTGGTACCTCGGGTTAAGAACTTAATTCGTTCCGGAGGTCCGTTCTTAACCTGAAACTGTTCTTAACCTAAGACACCACTTTAGCTCCTGCTGCCGCTGTGCTGCCAGAGCACAATTTCTGTTCTCATCCTGAAGCAAATTTCTTAACCCGAGGTACTATTTCTGGGTTAGCAGAGTCTGTAACCAGAAGCGTCTGTAACCTGAGGTACCACTGTCCCAGAAAAATGGCCTTTCCCACAAATACAGAGGTCCTGCCTCGCACCTGTCGGGTGCAGTGCAGTACAGTGGAGACTTAACAGGGGGGGGAAGGCCTTCTTGTTGGTGGCACCATGTTTGTGGAATACCCTCCCTAGGAAAGCTCACCTAACACCTTCTTTGTGGTCATTTTGACTAAACTTCTGTTTATTCTCCCAGGCTATTTCACTAGAAGCCACTGTTTATATCGTGTATCTTTTGACCTTTCATTTCTGATCTGTATAGACTGGTTTTGAAACAGAAGGGATTTGTTTTGTTTTGCTGCATGAAACAATGAGTTACTTTGGGTAAGAATATCATCTGGTCTCCTTTTAAAGCACAAAATGTTGGGTTGAAGGCGTAATAGAAATGAACTCACAGGGTTCAGCTTAGTTATGTCTGATTTGGAAACACTGGCATCTGTTCATTCATTGATCCATTTGTTCTTTGCTAGTCATTACATCTGTAAATTTGGAATTGCAGATTTAGCTTGTATTTTGTTTTAAAAGCTTTCCTTGGGATGAAGGAAACATTGCTGGGTTGCAATATAATTCTGACGTACCCCCATATGAAAATGCTACTAAACACTTTTGTGATTTCCAGGACTGATCTTCCTTTTCTCATTGCATTTGTAGACGGAAGCCCAATCAGAAATCAAATGCCTTCTTTTTCTTTTGGATGGGGCTATCCTTTTGAAGAAAGGATATCCTGTTATCCGGGAGCAAGAGAAGGGGGAGGGAGGTTTAATTAGGCCACAACTTTTATTGCTTCCATAAACATGCACAAAGCTGAGAAGGCACGCATCCCCACTACCTTAACTGCAGCATCCCACTGTCCTGATATTTTACTGCAAAATACACACCGAATAAATAACAATAAAGAAATAATAATAATACTCTAGACATGTGCAGTTTTATAACTCTGATAACTGAACCAATGCTCAGTCTAACCTACCTTACAGTGTTGTTGCAAAGACAAAAAAGTGGCAAGGGGCAGGAAAAGCCAGGTGCTAATGTATAAGGTGGGACGCGGGTGGCGCTGTGGTCTATACCACAGAGCCTAGGGCTTGCTGATCAGAAGGTTGGCGGTTTGAATCTCCACAGTGGGGTGAGCTCCTGTTGCTCCGTCCCTGCTCCTGCCAACCTAGCAGTTTGAAAGCGCATCAAAGTGCAAGTAGATAAATAGGTACCGCTCTGGTGGGAAGGGAAACGGCGTTTCTGTGCACTGCTCTGGTTTACCAGAAGCGGCTTAGTCATGCTGGCCACATAACCCGGAAGCTGTATTCCGGCTCCCTCGGCCAGTAAAGCGAGATGAGTGCCGCAACCCCAGAGTTGTCCGCGACTGGACCTAATGGTCAGGGGTCCTTTTACCTTTACCTTTAATGTCTAACGTAACAATCACAAACCATGTAGAGAAAATTAAGTCCTGCTGGTCACATGACCTGGAAAATTGTCTGTGGACAACCACCGGCTCCCTCAGCCTGAAAGCAAGATGAGCACTGCAACCCCATAGTCACCTTTGACTGGACTTAACCACCATCCAGCGGTCCTTTACCTTTTCTTTTCTTTTCTTTTTTTACCTTACAAGTAATCTGCAGTGATGCTGGTGTCAGGAGCGCACTGCAGATAATTGTGAGATCCAAACGCTGTTTGCTTGCACAACATGGCTTCTCTTTCCCCACCTCCCTCTGGCAGCCTCCCTGAGATCCCTAAAATCTGCTTCAGATGGTTAAGGGGTCCTGTGGGGCAGATTTATGGGGTACATGAGAGCTGGAGGAAGATGAAGGGGAAGCAAAATTGTTAAGCATAGTGATTTAATTTACTGAAATTGGGAATGCTTAAATGCATTACTGTGTTTTTAATTCCGGAATGCTCCATAGTAACTCTTGTGTGATTGGTTAACTCTGGTCACATGCGAAGTATTTTTTATTACATTCTCCATTTTGTTTTGTGTTTGAGTGACTTGACTGCAATGGCTGCACCTCCATGAACACTGAAGAAGAGATAGTGTTAGAAAACTCTCTAAATACATTTCAGGAGAGGAGTGCTAATATTTCTATGTGAATATATGTGACAGAAAGAAGTACAGAAGTTCTCTCAAAGAAGCTGTAAGGAGAAGTTTGTTGGAAGGAGAAAGTGGAAGCCTTTCAGAAGTATCCGCATGACCTAGCTGGGTCATGTACAGAAGTCTGAATGCAAGTACTGGAAAGAGAGAAAGACGCCGTTTGTTTGAATGTTTAAGGGAGAAGCTGCAACCTTCAACTAAGAAAAAAATAAGCCCATGTTTGGATAAGCATGTGAATGTAAATACTTTGCACATATTCTTCTTTAGCTATATGTTCTGCAAGGAAAAGCTTTTGAATATTTTAATATTTTGGGACATTGCATCCTTTCAGTGCCTTAAGATGTGCGATTACTCTGTAAGCTAATGCAAACTGGGGATCATCAGCACCATGCTCTAACCTGCTGAGCTATCCATGACCAAGCCAGCATAGAGTATTCTGAGACAGGAGTGCGAATATGTTGGGAATGTGGGCTTCTAAAGACCCAAGAACTCCAGTGAATCCCAGACAATGAAGAAGTTTGGAAGAGTCTAGTCCAAGGGTAGTGAAGGCAATTGGTTGCAGGTTAGAGTGCATAACAGTGCCCACCGTGTGGCAGTGAGGACATCTTACTTTTCTGCCTCCATTGCAACTTGGAGTAGCTGTCCAGCAGATGTTTCCAGAGTAGTTGAAGGACTAGTGAGCTTTGGTCTCAGAACATATCCACACTTATCTTTTGCCCTGTTCTTTCCAGGCAGAAGTCTGTGCTTTAACTCACCATGTCCGAGAGCAAATGTCAATTTAGGATTTCTGCAGATTCACATTTGCCCCGACTGAGCTCTACACATTGGATTTTCACAGGAAAGGTTCTGGAGCAAAGGCCACTTGGACATGGAGCTTTAAAATGTAGAAAATGCCTGGAAAGAGCAGTGTGGGTAAGCCCACAGTCCGTAACATCCAAAAGTCTTCTGTGACAAGTGCCAATCTTTTCAGCACGGTTGAAGATTCAGAGGAAGTGTCTGGAGATCTTGTTGTATTGTGTGGGAACAGTTTGCATTACTGTGGCCTGGGGCCGAAATACTGCCAGCTGCTTGCTCTCTTGATACTTATTTGTATCAAAGGGTTAGTTGGGTTGCATTGCAGGAAGGGGCAATTCCTACCACCTTGAAAGAGGTGGTGGCAGTCTTCCTTCATAAGTGCCTTCCCTAGACCGTTCATATTTTCTTGAACTGCAACAGCCCATCATCCCCTACCATTGGCCACAGTGGCTGGGGCTGATGGGACAACCACAGGAGGACTACAGATTCTCCACCCTACCTTTAAGCCATTTCTTCTCATGACTCCTGGCATTTTCTAACCCTCTTCAGGAGTGGGCAAAATACACAATAATGGCAGCTAAGTGTGCTATTTTAAAAAGTGTGCTACTTTAAAAAGTAGAGACATCACCATGCCAACAAAGGTCCGTATAGTAAAACCTATGGTTTTCCCAGTAGTGATGTATGGAAGTGAAAGCTGGACCATAAAGAAGGCTGATCACCGAAGAATTGATGCTTTTGAATTATGGTGCTGGAGGAGACTCTTGAGAGTCCCATGGACTGCAAGAAGATCAAACCTATCCATTCTGAAGGAAATCAGCCCTGAGTGTTCACTGGAAGGACAGATCGTGAAGCTGAGGCTCCAATACTTTGGCCACCTCATGAGAAGAGAAGACTCCCTGGAAAAGACCTTGATGCTGGGAAAGATGGAGGGCACAAGGAGAAGGGGACGACAGAGGACGAGATGGTTGGATAGTGTTCTCGAAGCTACCAGCATGAGTTTGACCAAACTGCGGGAGGCCTGGCATGCTCTGGTCCATGGGGTCACGAAGAGTTGGACATGACTAAACGACTAAACAACAACAACAAAATGTGCTATTTCTATACTGGTTGTTTTATAAGACCAAATAATTAAGTGTTTGAGAATTGTGGCTAATAACTTTCTGAATTCATACGATGCCTCATCTCCCCACAAAGTTCCAACGAAGAGGGCAAAGGTGAACCTCTCTCCAGCCGAAAATTATCTAGGCTGGAAGCTTTCTTTTTCCCATCTGAGGATCATAATGGATGAGCCTTTCCTCTACTCACCTGGAGGAAAGCAAAATGAAACATAAATCTGAACAAATTTACCTAAGTCACTTATTTCTTTTCCCGAGGGAACCGTCACCAACGGGCAGCCATCTGTTATGGCTCAAGAAATTCAGTTCACAGCCCTTATTTCATGGAATGCCTATTCTCGCTTGCCTTTAAACACAGCTATCAGCCAAAGGACCTTTCCCTGTAAGGGAACATACATACGAAGAAAGAGGTAGAGGTCTGAACCCATTGCCACACAGGGCAATATCATTACCATTAAATCATGAAACTACTTTATGGTATATTGCATATTGTAATGTGTGTAATCTTTCCCAAATACATTAACCCATATAGTCATTTTTTCTGTGACCCTTCACAACTACTCTGTTTTGTACGGCTAGCAATATAAGGCATTAGGTAGCATGTCCACGTCCTCTGTACCAATGAAAAGAATTTGCAAGCAATTTATTGGACACCCTTGGTAACCTATACAAGTAATTATTATCATTTTATAGTTATTGATTTCTTTTGCTCTGACTTTAACAAACCTTTACATCTTCATGTTGGTTTTGCCAGCATTGCACTTTTGAAATAAACTAGTGCGGCTGAGAAGTGAGAATTGCAAGATAGTGTTTTACTCCTTAAATTGCTACCTAGTACAACAATTACAAGTTATAAAAATAAGTATAAATTTAAATTCCTTTTTAGTCATTCTATCTGGTTTCTGGAGCACTTAGCATTACACGTTTTTTGAAAACATAAAATTATGCCTCCCAAATCCTTGCACATTGGAATATCAAGTGTGTGTTTATTAACTGTTTTACATTTATTATAAATCCTTTCTTTATTTTCTTTCCTCGGCATCTCTTTATCATTTAAAGTCATCAACTGGAAAGTCTCTTGTTCACCTATTTTTGCTTTCCCTACACGCCACCTACTGCAAGGCTTCCTGTTTTCAAAACATATGTCTCATATACTTAAATAAAAAGGATGACAAGAACTACATTATTTTCTGATTTTTTTATTATTATGTGATCTAGAATTGGCTATGCACCTTTGAATTTACTATTCTCATTTGCTTGATATAAGGAAAGATTAAAAACCTTTATGAAATTAAGTGAAGCACTGTATGAGGTCATTCATTATTTCTGCCATGCTGCCAGGGAGAACTATTGATTAGTCTCGTTCTGACCACTCACAGAACCACTCGGAGGTGGTTTTTAACACTCCCGTCCTATAGCCAGGTACCTGAGCATAAGACCCTTGAATACAGGGATTGGTGCCCTCACACAGCTCTACATAGTGGAAATAAAATAAAATAAAATAAAAATAATTTATCATCCCCATCCATTAAGAAAACGTATAAGTAAAAAAACCCCAACCTATTGATTTCACATCCAATAGACTCACACAATGTCCAGTGAAGCGAACTCACACATGTAATGAAATAAGTAGCAAAGAACAAAACCACAAAGCTGATCAGGGCAGCTGGGTCTTGAACTTTGCTGTTGGGTAGGCAAGGCCTTCAAGGAAGCAGCTCTGAGCATCCCCAGAACAGTGGCTAGATTGCCATCAAGACAACAGTAGGGAGGAGGAATTGTGCAACCAGGGATAAGAGCCTGTAGCTCTACTAATTTTACTATCACGTTGTTTTTCTACCTGGAGACAAGTGAGTGGAGCCTTCTGGTCCTAGCAATATTTTTAAACTGATAGAGTGGTGCAGATATCTGATCAGGGAACATGAGATTGAACTTAGAAGGCTGAAGGAGACATTTCTGATTATGGAAGGACGAATAGGAAAGAGTGTGGCTTTTAGATTTTAAGAGAAGCGTGTTTGAAATAAAAATAAAAATTGACATTTAACTTGGTAGGGCTAAGCCCTTGTTACCTTATATATATATAGTAAGTGAATCATTGTGTTAAATTGGTTGGCTGTCAGTATCTATGGTTGTTAAAGTTACATGTATGCTCAAACATCCCATTAAGTTCAAGAACATGCATAATGATAGCATTTAAATTGTTTTCAAGCCGAGTCCTTCATAGTTTCCTTCCATTGAAAAAAGGTTCAGGCAAAAGTCAAGTTTGAGTTATATCTTCTATCTCAGAAAAGTGCTAAGCATGTTTCTTACTCTTTTTACTTCCTTGGAGTCACGGTCCATTTTCAAAACACACCAAGGGATGAAGTCACTGCTTTAGTTTAACCTAATTTTATAAGACATCCATGTCAGAAATTTGACATCAACTCTGTTCCGCTTTTCACCCTGTTTGCTATCAAATATACAGAGTGGATGATCCTCAAATGCAGAGTCCAAAGAGCATGATTCAGAAAGTACTGACATCTATGCATCTCTTGTGGTCAGTTGGTCTTTAAATCTGGGCAGCTTATGTGCAAAGCTTTGCAGATTTGAGGAAAGATGAAACTGGAAGATTTGTTTTTCTTACATGGAAAGAGTTCAGGGAAGTTCAGGGAAGATTGTTTGGAGTGACCACTAATACATAGGAAGAAGACCCATTTCCTTCCCAAATGCAACTCTCACAAATAGCAATCTTTACCAAAAGCTGTTCTAGTAGCCAAGCTAAATTAGCTTCCTAGCACATATTCCCAAACTATAAATCTAGCATTCACTTTGGTTCAGGTCAGCTACCGTGCCAGAATTAAAGCGAAAAAAGGAGGCATCAAATATTTTTCCTTTCCCAGTGTTTGTCTTTGTGTGGAGTATTCTCAAGAAACCTGTCTAAGCTCTTTGCTTCCTCCAGTTCTTTTAAATTGGCCTCTTTGGGTCACATAAATATACATCCCGCATTGCTCTTCATGCTAGGCACACAGATTCTTCTGGGACAATAAATTTCCAGATTCAAAAGTCAAACTGTAGCTTAGGAGCAATTGATATATTCAGTTTTTCCAAAAAGAAATGGGAGCTGAAGAACCTAACCGGAATATATAGAACAAAATGACAACTGATATTCTACATATATTCGGTGCGTTAAACATAAGATATCCTTTCAAAGTCCAAACTAGATGTGCAATCAAAGAATGGCTGATTAAAGCCATGGAAATTGCGCAAATGGACACGTTTACAGGCACTGAGGAAATAATGGATTTTTTTCAGCAGTTTTGCTGATAGATCGTTACCGATAGTAGCAGCTAATAGCAGCTGCTGTGGGTTGAAAGCTACCATGAATACTGTAATATTTCTTTGCACAGAAAGATTAAGTATAATTTTAAAAGATTATGTATAACTTTTAAAAAAAGAACTGGATCTAATGCCAAAGGATCAGTGACTGGATCCACTCCAGTTTTGCCAAAGGTAAAAAGCAGCCCTGGGTTGGTAAGGGCTGAATTAGATTGGCGCCACAATGCCAGTAACCTTTTCTCCCATTTAATTTCCCCTCAGTTGCTATTTTCTGGGGGGAGATGTACAAATACCACAAGAATATAAGAAATGGTCAGGTAAGGTCCTGAATGCTGCTATCCATTAGAACTATTTCACAATGTCAATGTTGTTTTTAATAATCTGAATGTCCTGTTCCCACCCATTTGCCTATAGATTTATTCCAGTTCCTTAACTATAGTTGACAGCTTTAAGAGGAAGAAAGGTCAGCAGAAGCACATAGATACAGAGCTATCTTGCCATATCATCTTCCCATCGTTTGTGTCTTCACCTGGGTTTCCCCCCCTTTAGGATATGAATATTTCTTTCCAATTTATTTTGCAGGAAGCTCCAGAAAGCTTTGGTATGCTTGGAACAACAAGCAGAATATTTGAATAGTATTCATATTTTATTTTATTTTACAGTCATACCTCATGTTACATTTGCTTCATGTTACGTTCTTTCAGGTTACGTCCTGTGGCGACCCAGAAGTACCGGAAAGGGTTACTTCCGGGTTTTGCCACTCGCGCGTGCGCAAAAGCACTAAATCGTGCTTCGCTCATGTGCACAAGCACCAAATCGCACCGTGCACCTGTGCAGATATGGCTCCTCAGGTTGCGCTCTTTTCATGTTGTGAACGGGCCTCCAGGATGGATCCTGTTCACAACCAGAGGTACCACATTTTATTTTATTTTATTTTATTTTATTTTATTTTATTTTATTTTATTTTATTGTTGTTTTGTTTTGTTTTGTTTTGTTTTGTTTCGTTTTAATACAGAATAACAAAGCACTACATGTATTGGGACATTTCCAGGTTCTTTACAAAGTCACTTTAGAGACTGTCGTCTATCACTTGCGAGCCAAACTGTAAGGAACTTATACGAAACATATGTGAGAGATCAAACACACTGGCTGTAATCCTGCAGTCGGTTGCTCCACAACACCATAGACAGAGCAGCTCTGTCTCCTCAAATAAGACAGGGATCAAGCAGTCTAGGGCTGGGAGGGCCGTCCCCTGATCTTTCTGCAGCCAGCCACGCTCAACACCAAGAACTTCTTCATAGAATCATAAAGTCATAGAGTTGGAAGGGACCCCAAGGGCCATGTGGTCCAACTCCCTGCTGTGCAGGAATCTCAACTAAAGCATCCAAGATAGATGGCCATCCAACCACTGCCCACAGCCATCCCTCTGCTTCACTGTAGTTGTGCAGGCAGGAGGGCAGGGAGCATCAGCAAAATTACCCCTCTTGTGCTTGTGGGAGCCAAGAGTGTCCTGTTTTTGCAGAAAAGTGTGTTCTCCTTAATAGAGAGCACGTGTTGCGCTGGGGTCTAGCAGGCCACCCCGGTGTTGCTGGGCAGATCTGTTTGGATGGCCACAGGCTGTGATTGGGTACTTGTGTTTCTGGGGAGGTTTCGATGTTACCCATTTGTGGGCTGGGCTCAAAGGTTTTATATTGAGCACACAGCTTTGGGCTTTCTCTTTTGCTGCATGCACTGGATCACCCGCCCACCCTCCCTAATTTTAGGTCTCATGTGTTGACCTTGCTATGCCTGCCATGGGGTCGCCTGCTTTGGGGGCAGGGGCCTGGTAGGAATTTTGTCCATTTGGTTGATTGGCTGGAGCCATTTGGTTTTTGCCTACTGTGTAGCAAATCGTCACAACTTGTAAGGTTTGCGGTTAGGCATTGGTTAAAAAATTGATTGGTGGTTGGGTAAGTGCCTACCCCTCCAATGCTGGTGTTGCAAGGGAATTCCGTTAAAGGAATCCAGGGGCTTGCCATGATTTCATCCAAGTCCCTGGCATCAGGCTTGGGCCGCGCAAGCCCCTGGGAGCATGCGGGGAGAGGTGAGGGTCTGGTGCCCAGCTTCATTTCTCCCCAATATTGTTTTCCCTGACTGGCTTCCGCTGGAATCTGGAAGTCAGTTCTGTCCCTGGGGCAAGGACAGATAGTAGGAAGCAACCACTCACAGTTATGTATTTAAATAAAATTGTGGCCAAAATTATGCCCAAAACCTTAAACAAAAATTATGTGTGATGTGTGAGTTATTGGGGTGGCTTGGGGACCTCAACACACAATTCCACTGATTGATCCAGCCTCATGTATATTGCTGGCAAACCAAGTGGAGAAAAGTGTCCAGGTGTGGTGAGGAATGGTCACCACACCGAACAGTGCCCCCCAAGATGATGATGTGACTGTGAGTGCTCTGGCTACTGCAGGATACGGTGCCACACATGGCCTCTTATATTCTGAATAATCCCTGTTTACTCAGGGCTGATGGAAGGTGAAGGGTTATTTAGGGAGGGGGTCGTTCAGTCGGGACTGGGGCCCTTCATCTATCCAGTCAAATTAGAATAGAAACTTATTTGTTTTTCCTATCTATATATAGCCTCACAGCTGTCAGGATGCTGTCAGGGGCTCCCAGCTGGTTGCCCAGGAAAGTATAAAGACAAGGAAAAGTTTCTTACCGTCCTTTTTTATTTCAGTCATTACAGAGAGAGGCTATAGAACCCAGCCTCTTGGATAATGGCGTTGTCCTGAGTGAATCTCCACACACACCCGTCTCTCCCACTTTCTCATTTGTCACTTCTATGGGTGCTGCTACCTGCCCTCAGTCTTTGCTCTTCTACTTTTAAGGCTTGCCAGGTTCTGGGAGGTGGTGGGTCTGGAATGCTTTCCAATGATAACGTTCAACCAGCTGTTCCTGCTTGGCCCTATCTCCGAGTTCCCAACTTTTCCCCTCATCTGCCTCTGAGCTGTGACTTCCTGCAAACCCCTGTTGTAAATCTATACAGTGGTACCTCAGGTTAAGTACTTAATTCGTTCTGGAGGTCCATTCTTAACCTGAAACTGTTCTTAACCTGAAGCACCATCTTAGCTAATGGGGCATCCCACTGCCGCCGCACAATTTCTGTTCTTATCCTGAAGGAAAGTTCTTAACCTGAGGTACTATTTCTGGGTTAGTGGAGTCTGAAGCGTCTGTAACCTGAGGTACCACAGTACTTCAAAACTAGAATTCAAAACATGCTGCCCATTGCCCACTTCCCTGTGCCCTGCCACCTGACAAAGAAGGTGCAGCTCCCATGGCCGCTGTCAGCTCCCATCACCCATGCACTCTGGCTGCAGCTGAAGTTGCAGCAGATGAAACAGGGTGGAGCTGCCTTCTGAGGGGCAGAAGTTGGCTTTCCCCCAGTAAAAAAAAAGCACTGGATATATGTCTGGCTTTGTTCATGTTCTGGAGGAAAACTGTTCTGAGATCATGACTGTAAAGGTCTGAGCCCCTGTAATGTTATGATGTTGCATGCCTGTGTAGCAATAGTTTTTGGTGACAGGTTCTGACAGAGGAGAGCATTGCTTTAAGGTTATATTAGATGATGCCTGAATCAGGTAGATTCCGTAGCCATAGACTCTGGCTGGTTGGAGGTTCCTGTAATATCAGTGAGAGAGACAGTTGGGATTTGGACAGCTGAGGTGCCGCTTATCAGAGAAAGAGTACAGAAGTGGGATTTTAGGTAGGCTAAGGCCCGGGGGCCGGATGCGGCCAAATCACCTTCTTAATCCGGCCCGCGGATGGTCCAGGAATCAGCGTGTTTTTACATGAGTAGAATGTGTCCTTTTATTTAAAATGCTTCTCTGGGTTATTTGTGGGGCATAAGAATTCGTTCATTTCCCCCCCAAAAAATATAGTCTGACCCACCACATGGTCTGAGGGAAGAAGAAGAAGAAGAAGAAGAAGAAGAAGAAGAAGAAGAAGAAGAAGAAGAAGAAGAGGAGAGTTTGGATTTGATATCTGGCTTTATCACTACCCGAAGGAGTCTCAAAGCAGCTAACATTCTCCTTTCTCTTCCTCCCCCACAACAAACACTCTGTGAGGTGTGTGGGGCTGAGAGACTTTCAAAGAGGTGTGACTGGCCCAAGGTCACCCAGCAGCTGCATGTGGAGGAGCGGAGACGTGAACTCGGTTCACCAGATTACGAGTCTACCACTCTTAACCACCACACCACACTGGCTCTCAGTGAGGCTCTGAGGGACAGTGGACCTGCCCACGGCTGAAAAAGGTTGCTGACCCCTGAGCTAAATGGTCCAAGCAGCCAGAAATACAAGCAGAGGATCTTAAAGGCAGAGTCCCGTAGCTGGATTGGGTTGTGAGAATATTTGGCTGGGATAGAGCTTTAGATTTGCCCTGAGGGGAAGACCACTTACAAGCTAGTGTCAGCAGTGGTGTCTCTTGAGTCTTCACAAATGGTCAACAAGCACCTTTAGGACCCCACTATAATTATTAGTATTCCCTTATGTGCATAGCATCCTATTTTAATGTTCATCTTGTCTCTACTGTTGGTGTTTATCTCACTCCTAGACCCATTAGCCCCACTACTAGAAGGCTTTGAAGGAATTCTAGGTGAATTGGTGGCAGAGGAGAATCAAAGACACCGAAAGCTGAGACAGAAGGAACAGGGTATCCCTCGGCAGCCCAGATGAAAATACAAGACAAAAAAAGAGTTTTTTTGCAAAGGTTCATATTCTGAGCCATGAAAGTACAAAACTTCAGTCGTATCTCAAGAAAGGTAAAGGTAAAGGACCGCTGACAGTTAAGTCCAGCACAAACGACTCTGGTGTTGCGGCGCTCATCTGGCTTTGCAGCTGACATTTGTCCGCAGACAGTTTTTCCAGGTCATGTGGTCAGCATGACTGAACCACTTCTGCCAAAATTGGAGCAGCGCACGGAAACGCCATTTACCTTCCCACTGGAGTGGTACCTATTTATCTACTTGCACTTTGATGTGCTTTTGAACTGCTTGGTTGGCAGGAGCTGGGACTGAACAATGGGAGCTCACCCCATCGCGGGGATTCAAAGTGCCAACCTTCCGATCGGCAAGCCCTAGGCTCAGCAGTTTAGTGTGTGTGTGTGTTAATAAACTACCCCTCTGCTTTATAAAAGCTACCCAACACAGCCGCTAGTAAGAGCAGACACTAGGTTGATTTAGGGCTGTTCCGTCTACTCTGGGTTGAAACTGTCTTTCAAGTAACTGATCTACATTCCCATCCAACGAATCACATATCAAGATTATCACATCACTATTTGGGTTAGTCCATCATTGCTATTAAAGCCGCTCTTTCAGATCTGGCAGAATGCCCAGGCAGTATTCAGTCCTATTCTTTCTTCTTAGCAGCGCATGGAAGAATTTCGTGCATAGCTCTTAGATTATCCACAACCAAAGTTCAGATAGAACTGCCCTTTGGTAAAACCATGATTCTGTCAGAGATAACTGTATCAACTCTTTCAAACGAAGGGGTGGGTGGGAAGTTCTATTCATGCTTCATCGCTGATCTGCAGGATTCAACATCTGAAGCTTGTTATGAATTTTAATGGTATGTCATTTTAGGGCTTGGAGACAATATTCTCAGTGAAAAATGGCATCCTGTACAGAGGCCAGACGTGTTGTCAGTGTTTCATCCGTCTTTGCTGTCTTGTATAGTTTGCTAAACTAGCTTTTTTGTTCTAAGCATTGCAGACTGAAATAGTTATAAATAAGTATGTAACTTACATAAACTTGCATGTGAGGAAAAGTGGCTACATTTGAAATGAGAGAATGGTTTTTTGTGTGAACAGAAATGGGATATCAGATAAATTTCTAATAAGTGGCTTTTTCTTAAAAAGAAAAAAGCAAGTATGTTTTTGCAGTCAGGGGAAAAAATCATTTATGATATAGCTTTATTGTAGGAGCCATATGTCTGGCTTCTGTTCATGCCATCACATGAATAAATATATAAATGAAGCAAAATTGCTTTTAACACCAGTTTAGCATGCTTTTCACAGGAAAGTCTAATCCGAGTTTACCAAGAAGCAATCATTTTGGTTAAGCTGGACTAACATTAGCATACCACAAAATAGTGGGGGAGCCATCGTCGTCCCCCCCGCCCTTTCTTCTTAGCTAGCAAAATTTACTGCTATGGCTTCTATTATTTCCAGATGACAGAACAACAGTGCTGAAAACTATGGGAAAACACAGTTAAACTAATGGGTCCTCTGCCAACTAAATCATTCGGAATAATTGAACGTGGCTTCTACATTATCTCATTGTTGATTACAAAAGAAAGAAAGCAAATTCCAGAATTAGAATCTCCTCAAAGAAATTATCTGATGAAGTGGTGGCTGGAAATGTGAAGAAAGATGACATGTTCTTGTAGTTGATGTACGTGGTTTCACTTGCCAACTCCATTTTCCAAAGCTGCCATGGGCGGTGAATTCCAACTCCCACTGGATAGGTTGCGATGATCCCAACGCACGATGCAGAGATCCTGTCTAGGTGAAAGGTTGTTATCATCTCCTGGTGTCTAAAAACTCAGATTCCTTTTGGCAGATTAAAATGCGCAATCAGGATGTCTTCCAAATGAGAAAGGAAAATCCGAAAAAGGGGCTGATTTTCTGTGCACAGGAAATTAAGACTGACTCTTGTTAACGTTGTAATACGAAGCGAGGTTAAGTCAGAAGAGATACACTGGCTTTAATGACTAGATATTCTGACAAAGCACCCATCATAAAAAATAATGTGATACAAATCTACAGGAAAACACATATTTTTAATTGGGTTTCTATCACTCCAGTGCTGTTTGATGAGTAAGTGCCTCCTAACTATGACAGACCAGTAGGCACAGTCATTCCCTCCCTCTCTGAGCTGCCGCACATTTTGTCTTTTCATTAGCCAAGCAAATTCTTCCCTACGTTTTCCTGTCTTTTATTATAAGATGAGAAAGGTCAAACATTTACTTTTGTTTGGTGGCATGAAATACATACGCAAAGAGATTCCTCTGCCTTGATTGACATTGAACCCTGATATTTCCTTTTATTCATCTGTCTATAAATTAGTGTCACGGTTGTTGTTGTTTAGTCATTTAGTCATGACTCTTTGTGACCCCATGGACCAGAGCACGCCAGGCACTCCTGTTTTCCACTGCCTCCCGCAGTTTGGTCAAACTCATGCTGGTAACTGTCCAACCATCTCATCCTCTGTCGTCCCCTTCTCCTTGTGCCCTCCATCTTTCCCAACATCAGGGTCTTTTCCAGGGAGTCTTCTCTTCTCACGAGGTGCCCAAAGTATTGGAGCCTCAGCTTCAGGATCTGTCCTTCCAGTGAGCATTCAGGGCTGATTTCCTTCAGAATGGATAGGTTTGATTTTCTTGCAGTCCATGGGACTCTCAAGAGTCTCCTCCAGCACTATAATTCAAAAGCATAAATTCTTCGGCGATCAGCCTTCTTTATGGTCCAGCTCTCACTTCCATACATCACTACTGGGAAAACCATAGCTTTAACGTGGCATGGTTAGTGAGACCATTTTCACATGCACACAGACAGTCTGTTCTCAGGATGAATAGGGAAAAGCACTTTACCTCACACCTGCATGTGAAATGTAGTAATGTTCTTCATATGATTTGGAGGCCCATTTATTGCATACTGTTAATGATATAGGAGCCACTTCCATGTCATAACCTGTGCTGGTTACCTGGTGGTTTGGTATTCACCTGTGTACTAGAATGGTAAAAAAGATAAAAGACCCCTGGTTAAGTCCAGTCAGGCAACTCTGGGGTTGCGGCGTTCATCCCACTTTTAGGCCGAGGGAGCCAGTGTTTGTCCACAGACAGCTTTCTGGGCCATGTGGCCAGCATGATTAAACTGCTTCTGGCGCAACAGGACACCGTGATGAAATACCGTTTACCTTCCCACCAGAGCAATACCTATTTATTTACTTGCACTGGCATCCTTTCGAACTGCTAGGTTGGCAGGAGCTGGGACAGAGCAACAGGAGCTCACCCCGTTGTGGGGATTCAAACCACCAACCTTCTGATCGGCAAGGCCATGCGCTGAGAAGAGCTCCTAGCATGACTTTCTCTCTGTGCTGAATCCAGAGCTATGGATTTGGGGGATCCTCTTAAAAACCTAATGGGGGAAGAAGATCTGTTGGAGTGTTAATGCTGTGAGCCCTTTCATCTTATATTCAACATGTATGTATGTATCTATCACAAACACACCACCATCTCCAGTGACCTTCATTCTAAGGAAGCCAAATTCAAGGTTTGCACTCCTGAAATTGACTGAAAATGGGTTCTGTGTCATGGTTGGCCTAATTTGATCTTACCTGTCTGCCATTTGTGCTGTTTCATAATTCAATGTTACATAATAAAAATGGTTATCAGTAACCATTCCCCTCTCTCTCTGCTGGTGGGAAGATGATCCATATTTATATCAGCCAGGAATTGTGGTTCCTAAATTTAGGGGTATCATCTTTTTGTTCTTCACCCTTTGGTGCATTAAAAACAACAACCGTTGAATAACTACCAAATGTGAAATCAGATGAATCACAGTGCACTAATTGTTTAAATAATAATGAAAACATGGTTCTAATTGAAAAACTCTACTGCAAGTCTGCTTGAGTATGACTTACTGTTCAGGGATGAAAGCCTTGAATTTTACTTCTGTTAATATCAATTAGCAGATCTAAATACAGTATTCTAAAAATAATTCATATACTATGCTGTTTTTGACTTGCTGCAAATAAATCCCTTCTTTTAAAAGTTGGATCCATACTACTCAGCTGAATTCAATGGGACGTAAATTAAGGCATGGCTAGTGCTGTGGTCTAAACCACAGAGCCTAGAGCTTGCTGATCAGAAGGTTGGCGGTTCAAATCCCCACAACGGGGTGAGCTCCTGTTGTTCAGTCCCAGCTCCTGCCAACTGAGCAGTTCAAAAGCATGTCAAAGTGCAAGTAGGTAAATAGGTACTGCTCTGGCGGGAAGGTAAATGGCATTTCCGTGTGCTGCTCTGGTTCGCCAGAAGCACCTTAATCATGCTGGCCACATGACCCGGAAGCTGTACGCTGGCTCCCTTGGCCAATAAAGCAAGATGAGCGCCGCAACCCCAGAGTCTTCTGCGACTGGACTTAACTGTCAGGGGTCCCTTTACCTTTACCTTTCTATAAGCTAGCTGAGTTTCTATCTAACCTACTACATGTCTGGCAATTAGTTTCATTGTCTCAGTATCTCTTCTTAAATAGTAGCCATGATTACCTGAACTATCCTTTCTAAGAATATTTTTTTTACAGATCTCAGGCCATTTAGACAACTCTGTCCCATATTTACTCTATTCCATAATTGTCAAATTAAGCTTGGAGAACCATATGTCTTCTTGCATGTAGCTTGGGGTCCAGATCCATTTGTGTAGCATTCAAGACTGGTAGACATACTTAAGTTCAGAATACAAAAGACTTCAAAATTATTTTGTGTATCTTTGAGGAATGATCACATACCATAAGTAAAAACACACTGGGAAATTTTTATAATTGTGGATTTATCAGAATTTACAATAAAAAAAAGATTGACAATAACACCCATTATTTTAAAGGGACTTCTTGTACAAGCTTAACCATGTCTACTTTGAAGTAAAGAAGTCTTGCTGAGTTCAACAGGTTTTACTCTCAGCTAAGTGGGTGTTGCTGTGGGTTAAACCACAGAGCCTAGGACTTGCCAATCAGAAGGTCGGCGGTTTGAATCCCCGCGACGGGGTGAGCTCCTGTTGCTTGGTCCCTGCTCCTGCCAACCTAGCAGTTTGAAAGCATGTCAAAGTGCAAGTAGATAAATAGGTACCGCTCCAGCGGGAAGGTAAACAGCATTTCCGTGCGCTCCTCTGGATCGCCAGAAGCGGCTTAGTCATGCTGGCCACATGACCTGGAAGCTGTACGCCGGCTCCCTCAGCCAATAAAGCAAGATGAGCACCGCAACCCCAGAGTCGGTCACGGCTGGACCTGATGGTCAGGGGTCCCTTTACCTTTACTAAGCATGTAAAGGATTGCAGCCTTATTGTCAAAGTAAATGCAGATAACGTTTTGAATACAGCTTTTAAATATTAGCATTTCTACTTGGGCTGATTAGATAAATCAGTTAGAAACCATTTTAATCAAGTAAAAGAGCATACGTGATTATCGAGCAACACATGATTGAACCAGAAGGACCATTTGGCTATTTCTGCTGAACTCCATCCGTACTACATCTATGAGACTGAACACTAAACTGTGCACTTCTGGTTCAGTCATTATACTTTTTTAAAATAGTAGCTGTGGTGCTCCAACATCTCATCACATCTTATATTATAATTAAGGTATACTGTAGGTTAAGTAGCATATGGAAGCATTTTAGTTTTAAAATACTAACACACACTCACACATCCACAAGCCTGAAAAGGTACCATCTGTATGATTAAGACAATAAATACATAGTAAAACAATTGCTTTACCTGCTAGTTCTGTGTCAGTTTTAACCTAGTGACCCTGGTGGGAATTGATTCAAATCTTGCCAATTTGACTGATGTAATTCATTCTATCAGGATTGGAGCTCTCCTTTTTATCGGATACACAATTCCTCTTAGGTCTTAAAGTCAACATTTATATTCTATTTTATGTCCGCGAACTTACTGTAGAATAAGCCGAATATGTTTAACAAAGGGTGTGATTCTGTATGGTTTGGCAGAAGCTGCACCGCTCTGGCAGAACATCAGATACACCACGGCCATGACAGATACATTGGAGAAACACCTCAGATATACCAGCAGAACATGCTGCTGATGGAAATATTCTGCCAGCAAACATACGCTGGAAAAACAGATGAAATGAGATGGAGTCATGGATGGCACAGGAGCGAAAAATGTTTTGCCATATTCTTTACCCCTTCAATCCATGGCTCTGCCCTTGTCCACAACCTGTGCTGGTCCAGGGGGGAGGTTACCGTGGAGCGAGGTCCAGGACCTGAGTCGAGGGTCGGCATACAGTCCTCCGCGGGCGAAGCGGGGTCCACAGCGAGGAGCCGGGCAAGGACAGGAACTCTGGGCGAACAGGACTGGGTGCTGGCCGAAACAGCTCTTCAACGATGTTGCTCCCACAACCTGGGACCGGGCTGACTGGCCTTTATCTTCCCTGAGGCCAGGGGCGGCCCCAGCCCCCAGGAGACCCGCCTCTCCTGGCCTTAAAGCGAGCACTCCTCCTGGGAGAAACCAGTTCCCTCTGCCTCTCTGTCCTGAGCCTCTGCAGCTCAGAAGAGGCCGGTGGGTTACTGGACCCAGGGGGAGGCTCACGTTCCCCTGACAGGGCTGGGAGAGGCACAGCTGTTGGCTCAATCACCTCCGGAGCCAGAGTGGATGCATCTGGAGTCTGCTCCTGAGGATCTGGCACAGGTGCAGGCGCTTCAGAATCAAGGCCCTGCCCCAGCTCAGCCGGCCCTGGAGGCGGGGACTCCTGTGCAGGCTGGGACTCCTCCAGTTAAGCCTCTGAATCGGATTCCCAGGCCATCACACAACCCTAGACCCGATACAAATAATTTTCTTTTTCCATTTACTTCAGTGGGAGGGGATTAAAATAAATGCCATACACTGACAGCCACCACCACCAAGTGTAGAATATGGTATAATTCAGCGCACAGTCCCAGCAAACTACCACCGATATATAAACCCCAGACAGGGGATCGAGATGATAGGTGTGCCGCATGAGGATATATATTTATTTGGCCTCATGCCATGTAGAGTTACAACTCACAGGGGTGGGACTTTGGTGGTGAGCAGAACTGCATAACAGACCACAAAACACCAGTCTTGAAAGACCTACATTGACTCCCAGTATGTTTCCGAGCACAATTCAAAGTGTTGGTGCTGACCTTTAAAGCCCTAAACGGCCTCAACCCAGTGTACCTGAAGAAGCTTCTTCACCCCCATCATCCAGCCCAGACACTGAGATCCAGCTCCTAGGTGAAAAGCCCCCAAGAGCTCCACGCGACTCTTTAAAGGGAGCGCTGAGCAGAGCCTCCTGCCTGCATTCGCTCCATAAGACGCACACACATTTCCCCTTACTTTTTAGGAGGGTAAAAGTGCGTCTTATAGAGCGAAAAATACGGTAATATGCATGCAAGTAGCCATAATTGGCTACAGCTCCATATTGAGTGTATACTTAATGGCAAACCTGGATTTTAATGCTGCACAATGTTAGAAATGGCTTCTCTTGGTTCTACAGATTTGTAACATGAAAACACTCCCATCAAGGAAGGGGATGCCAAATGTAGGAGGTTTCACAATCAGTGCTGAGATTCAAGGTTCAGGCCTACTTTGATAAACACTGTGTTGAACCCCAAAGGCCCATTCCTCTTATGGGAAAAGTTTTTCACTAATGGAGCCTTTGGGTCTGACTTACAGAAAGTTGTTTTACCAGTTCATGGGAGCATACCAACACTTCCTTCTATTAACACATGTGGGAATAACATAAATAAATGGCAAATTGACGTTTATTGTGACACCACATGCATTCCTTATAATGTGAGAAAGAATCCTAAATTGGCCTGCTGTTTCTGATTCATCTTTGGGCATGTAGGAGTTGGGATTCTAGTCACCTATTCCCATAATTCCTCAGGCCTCCCTTTAAAAAGGAGGGGTTCATTTGCGGCCTCTGTGTTCCCTTCTTTGGATAGCCCTCTGTTGTATGTTTTTGCCTAGAGCAAAGCCATATTGTATGCCTGGATTACGCCCAGCCTCATCAACTTTGTGGTTACTTGCCAAGAACAAAAATGTGTCAACGTGGTGAGCAGGGATAGACCATGCACAACACATTTGCGAAGATCAAAGCTTGAAGGGTTTGCTGGCAATATGGGCAGAGCGAGAGAAAAGAGTGGGAAGAACAAAAAGCAATTAAGTTCTATAGAGACTAATTTCATTTACCACAAATGCCACTTGAAACACGCCCAAAAGGGATAAATGAGTCGCTTGGCTGGAGATCCTGATATACTGTCATCATTAAGATGAATCAAAGGTGTTTCCCTTCATTGTTCTTAGTGAGAGCATTTCTGGTGTTTATTATCATAAAAAGTGTGGAGGCAAGGAAGTGCTCTTTTCCATTTCAGTTCTCATGGTGACTAGTATATCTAACATGACAAGATCTAGCTCTAGGAAATCCTCTGTCTTGGACCTGTTGAGCGATTCTGTCCTAAATGTGATGTTACATTAACTGACAGAAGTGTCAAGAGTGGTCCATTTCTGTCTAGTACTAAATCGAAATATTTAATAGTGCAGAAGTTTCAGCTTTCTGCAAATTCCTAACGTCCTTTTGCATCAATTCTTCCCCTTCAAGTTTTGTTTGACACCAGTGTGTCACTGGGTAGAGTCCCATTTATGACAGTTGAAAGCATCGCCGTTGGTATCTGTGTCAAGTTCACTAGGTTCTTGGGGATAGGAAACATTCCGGAAAGTTTCACAAGAGGAGGATTTGGGCCTGATTCAGAGAAACTACAACCAAGTAGCTAAGGAATTGAATTGGCATGTTTAAAATCTAGCCGGGACTCATGGGGAGATACTGACACAAATGGCTCCTAAGGAAGGGCATGCTCCCTTCATGCAGCTGTGTTAGTATGGCTACATGTATGTAGCAGTGTTATGTGTGGTTGAATCTATGAAGTCGTACTATGGTGTCTATCCAGAGAACAAGATGACCAATATGTCTAATAAGAAAAAAGAGGCAAAAGGCCACAAGTTTTAACAAACTTTGCAGAATTAGTACATCTATTTCTTCAATAGTGTTTGGCCAGATGACTTGAGAAATCCACAGGGAGAGCAAAATGTAACATGCCCTGAAGTTTGTCTACCTATTCCTATGTTTGTTTTCAACCCGCTTGTGAAGATTATTAGAGATCACAAAGAAAGGAATATATGATAACAACAAGAAGATGAGGAAAATAATAGAGACTATCTGGACAGAACTGGACAGAACTGTGAAATTAAAGCAGCAGCAAGAGTGATGTTTGGATCCCTTTCAGAGCTCGAAGTATAGGTACCCCCAACAAAATTTTAAAAAATCTGGCTGTATGATTTGGAATTAATGTGATTTGATTGGCCTGTTAATAAAAATTATTTTTTTAAAAAAATGAAGTTTGTCTACCTATTCCAGATTTCAGAGCCATTAACCTCTGGCTACACACCATGGGGGCTGCATTCGGTTTGTCCTGGCTTCATCTATAGACATATCTTTCATTAACTTGCCTAACTCTTTGCTTGCTTGTTTTTAAAGACATATTAGAGGCCACCATCACATTTCATGCTTATGAATTTTATGGTACTTCCACCCAGGGCTGTCTTAAGCATATGCGCCACAGGAGTACAAAGATCCACACAGCACCCCACCCCCCAGGTTGCCCAGAGTTGACCTTTTTTTAGGGAGGGATGACCCCAAAGTTGTTGACCTTTTTTAGGGAGCTGACACCACGCTTATCTCTGCTCAGGAAAAGAAAACAGGAAACATAAGGAGCCCTGACTGAGTTCAGCCAGGCGCCTCGTGGTGTAAGCAGTGTGCACTGGGCAGGCCTCTCCATGGCCCTATGCCAATCCCAGGTGAGCAGGAGGGCCGAGCCAAGTGGCCGCCTCAGCACCTTGCTGGCTCGCTCACCCCCAAACTCGTGTACAGAGACTCCCACAGCAGCGGCGCTCCAACCGACAGGCGGGCTCTTCCCCAAACTCCAACTCTCAAGCCCCGGACTCTGGGCCTGGCGCCCCTGAGAGCCCAACGCCCGGGTGCCCCACACCCCTGGCACCTATGGTTAAGACGGCCCTGCTTCCACCTTGTGTGGCCAAAGTTGGAGCAGGGAGGAGCAAGGAAGCTGAAATGAAAGAAAGCTCTACACCTGGAAACAAGGAATGTCAAGGCAAACAGGGTCCGTTCTCGCTGCAAAGAAACACTACCTGAAGAGAACTTCCTGTTGCAACATAGCCTGCTCCTAACTTGAAAGTTCTGCTGAAATATACTACTGATTTTCTACTACTGCTTGCCATGATAAGTGGTATGATAAGCATTAGGAGTGGTGAGCTGAAAGCAGAATTCTGATAGTGGCAATGATAATCAAGCTCTTCCAAAGGAATTTATCTGATCGCTTAACATAAGAACGCAGAAAATATGGGAGAGGCAGGTGAAGAGGATATTAAAATCTGTTGCCATGATCATGACCCAGGTGTGCTACGCAGCAGGTAGGTGAGAAGAAAGAGACAAATAGGTTAGGTGAGGAATGTGTGGAAGATGCTGTGCTTCTTGCTTCCTCAGTAGTATTAAAGGCACAGAACAAATCTCCAGGTTGCATCTTGACAACTATTTTTATGACTCCTTTATATTGATTCCTAAATTCTATGATACAGAAACAATGAAAGGGAAACTACTTTCTTCTTGTTCCCCATTTGCTAATCTTTATCAGAAATGCATTTCCTATATTTTTATTGCTGTTGAATACATTTGAAATCATTTCATCTCCTTTGGTTAATGGTCCCCTTAAGCATCTGGTGGAAAAGAAAATGATGTGTGTCTCAACCATATTCTGAACATTATGCTTCAAAAATCATAATGAAAATATAAATGGGATCTAGCAGTGTTCTGAAGCCGATTAGTAAGTTTCTGTGTGTGGTAACATTATTGTCAGCACAAAAAAGTTAAACATGCTGAATTGCAGTTAACTGAAGCTTTTGAGCAGTGTAGTTCAGGGGACTAAAAGAAGACAAATAAAATAACAATTATTAATACGTTGTTGTTGTTGTTTAGTCATTTAGTCGTGTCCGACTCTTCGTGACCCCATGGACCAGAGCACGCCAGGCACTCCTGTCTTCCACTGCCTCCCGCAGTTTGGTCAGACTCATGTTTGTAGCTTCGAGAACACCGTCCAACCATCTCGTCCTCTGTCGTCCCCTTCTTCTTGTGTCCTCAATCTTTCCCAACATCAGGGTCTTTTCCAGGGAGTCTTCTCTTCTCATAAGGTGGCCAAAGTATTGGAGCCTCAGCTTCAGGATCTGTCCTTCCAGTGAGCACTCAGCGCTGATTTCCTTCAGAATGGATAGGTTTGATCTTCTTGCAGTCCATGGGACTCTCAAGAGTCTCCTCCAGCACCATAATTCAAAAGCATCAATTCTTCGGCGATCAGCCTTCTTGATGGTCCAGCTCTCACTTCCATACATCACTACTGTTAATACGTAGCTTATTGTAATATTATATAAAGCAACAGAAATGCTGCTTTGGGATGGACCTATCTTGGATTTCATGTGAAGACTTTATATATATATAGGGGTACCTACATCTAAGCAGGCTTAGGGCATACTGTTGGTGCTATATATAGATATATAGATGTAAAGGAGAACCCCAGTCAACAAATACAATGAAAAGATGACTGGTTTTATGGTCCCAGTAGACCATTCGCTTTCGTTTCTAGCATTCATTTTAAAATACTTTATACTTTTATTTATTTACTTTTTTTTGAAACATTTATCCCCTGCCTGTGAACCAGGATCTTGAGGTGCTCACGCAGGGCCAGATTTAGGTTTGATGAGGCCCTAGGCTACTGAAGGTAATGGGGCCCTTTATGTGCCCAGCTGTCCTTTGTCAACAACAAATTGCCGCTGTTTTTTGTGTTGAATATATGCTATATGGTAATTTATGGACCTCATAGGTATCTCAAGCCATTTGCCCAAGTTGACAAGCAACCAGTCCATGCAGAATGTAGGCACCCTATATATAAGTAAAAGTAAAGGGACCCCTGACCATTAGGTCCAGTCGTGACCGACTCTGGGGTTGCGGCGCTCATCTCGCTTTATTGGCCGAGGGAGCCGGCATACAGCTTCCAGGTCATGTGGCCAGCATGACTAAGCCACTTCTGGCGAACCAAAGAAGCGCATGGAAATGCCGTTTACCTTCCCACCGGAGTGGTACCTATTTATTTACTTGCACTTTGCCGTGCTTTCGAACTGCTAGGTTGGCAGGAGCAGGGACTGAGCAACGGGAGCTCACCCCGTCGCTGGGATTCGAACCGCCAACCTTCTGACCGGCAAGTCCTAGGCTTTGTGGTTTAACCCACAGCGCCACCTGCGTCCCACCCTATATATAGAAAAGAGCAAACCAGGGATATTTTAGGGAGCAGGCTAGCAGGCGGGGCCCATTACTGACACCATAGGAGCCTACACAACACAAAACAAAACAAAACAAAACACTGTTCCCGTATGTGGTTTTACTTTATTTGTTTTTTATCTTATATTTTGGAAATGTACATCCAGGGGTTTTTTCTTTTTAATTTTTTTGGGTCCCCCAAGAGAGTTGGGCTCTAAGCTGTAGCTTGTTTAGCTTATACATAAACCCAGCACTGTGCTTATGTCGTCTCTGATTCCCAGATCCCAGCAGCAGAAACATCTACCTTGGGTTCCTGGTTATCTCCAGGTAGGGCTTGGCAGGGGTGGCCTGGCCCATTTGACCACCTGGAAGGTGCCACTCTGAATGGATGCCTTGCTTTCTGGGGTCATGCAGTTGCGTCTTCTGTTGAGGTCATGCAAGAGCCCCACGAGATCTCCGTGCAATTTCACGGGGCTCTCATGAGATCTCTGACCCAGAAGCTGCTGCAGCCATTTCTCTGGTGGTGGGGAGGGAATGCACCTGCAAAAGTGCCCCTTGGATTCTGCCCCCTGGGGCTGGGAATAGTCTAGTTTGAAACCCTAAACAGCTGCTGCCAACCTGTTTAGAGAATACTGAGCAATAGTCTAAGTAGATTCCTATATTCCTGTTTCATGAAGGATTTCCCCACCCCCAGTTTCTGGCGAAAAACATCTTTTTAAAATTCAAACAATCCACATGTTCAGATCCGAACATTTACATACATATTTGTTAGAGTAATTGGCAAAAGTATCCCCTCTTCTTTTGCCCATGTGGCTCGTGTGCCTGCCAGTATATTAAATTCTTCTTAACATCATAAAATCCAGCATTAGCAAGAAGCATATTTTTCTTCTCAGGTCAAAGGTGAATCATTTCCTTATGTCTGAGATATCTGGATATAAGAGATTGCCTCCTTCACAGAAGGACAAATAACAGCTGCCCTTGACAATGCCCGACTGGATCTTAACTGACGAGCTCTTTATTTGGCTACATCTTATTTCTTCCACAAAATAAGAATGTGTGTGTGTGGGGGGGGGGAATCCGCTACGTGGAAAACGAGCGTTTGAGTTTATTAAATGTAACATTAACTCTTTTTCAGTGGGTTTTAATCTGGCCAAAAAGTTTCCATGCACTTAAGATGTAATTGCAAAGTAATTTAATTTTTCCACACACCAACTCAAAATGGTTGCCATGTTTGACATACAATTTACTAAGTACTGCAGTTGTAGAATCTTTTTTATATTATACATATGATTTTATATTGTGTTGCTACAGGACTGTAAGCCAAGTTGAAAACAACTAATATATTATTTCAATAAACAGATAAAATAAAGTAGAAGCTCCATTTGCTATGGTGGAAAGGTGGAAGCACAGCAGCTGCACTTAGTGGCCTGCTTGGCTTGTCAGTGGCTGATCTTTAGGAAGACATAAAAGCGCTCAATAATGGACAATCATTTTTTTAACATACCTATGGGAAAATTCCTATCCTAACCAGATGTAGCTAGTGCCTGACTTAGTTCCTCAAGAATGCGTGTTGACAGGCTGTCTACATTTTGTAGCCTTAGCTGCGAATATTCTTATCATCTAATCCCCTTTTTGGAATCCTCTTCGGTTCCTTTGGGAATTCTCTTGGGCTCACTGAATCAATAATGCTCTCTGGTAGTGACAAATTAAATGCTGTTACTGGCAACCCAGCCACAAAGCTCCCTCCAAACTCTGATATCAATACCATCTGGTCCTAGCAACTTGTTGAAATTTAAATTATCGCATTTTCCCAACATCCTCTCTTCTGAGACTTTAATCTTTGACAACACCTTATATTTATTACCTGCAAAGAAAGTAGCTTTTGTGATATATCCCGCTATCTTTCACCGTGTGGAGAAAGAGGCAAGATCTACCCTTACAATGCTTACACAAGAGAGAATAAGTCGTGGATGTTGAAGCTTTTCAACATTATTATTATTTATGATTTATTAATTTCTATACCGCCCCTTACCTGCAGCCCTCAGGGTGGTTGCAACAGGAAAACACAAACATATTATTAATATCATTATTTAATTTGTATACTGCTTATATGCAAAAATGGCTTCTAATTAGTTTACAACTATAAAATCAATTATGAAATCCAGGTATGATTAAAATACACAGTCAAAATCCTCTGGGAGCATGAAAACATCCATAATTAAAATATGCAATAAAACAAGCCAGGTAAAAAGCATGGCAATTAAAATTAACGTTAAAACAGCAAGATGAGAAGTTCAGGAGAATCCTGGCCTGAACAGGTATGTCTTCAGGAGTCGGTGGAATGCCAATACTGATGGGACCTCTCGTTGTTCAGCATCGAGGATATTCCACATCTCTGGCGCCACCAGTGAAAAATCCCACCTCCATGTTAACACAAGCTGATAACCATCTGGCTGTGGTAAAGCAAACTGGTTTTCATTATCTTTAAGCTAGGCCTTAGACCAGGCAAGTTGATCAGCAGAAAGCAAGTCCCTGGTTAAATCCTTGGCATCTAAACAGAGCTATAAAGTCCTGAAGAAGTACTTCTTGTGAGAGCTGGAACTTAACGAGTTAAGCTTTTCCCATGATGCTACACCATTCTGACGTCACTTTTAGAAGCTCGGGAGGAGCTTGGGCAAGATTTGCCAGTCCCACTATGTGAGCTGTGGGGAAAAGGACGTAGTGCTGTGATGGCTGCAACTAGTCCTGGAAATTCCTGAGAAATGTTGGAAATAAAAGCTGTATAGAGACAAACGGGACTCTGTGTGTTTGTCTGAAAGCTGAATCAAGTTGGTGACAGTTTTACACCGCTGTGCGAAGCTCTGCTGAGTCGTGACGGAGTGGCGCAGCTGAGGGAAGCGCGCCGGACCCGGGAAGTCATAAATCGCTAATTGAGGTTCGTAAATCAATTAGCGGGGGTCACGGCTATCAAAACAGCACAGGTTATGGGTCCGAAATTACCGCTTGTAAAACTGTCGCGGGAGCTGTAAATCTGCGGTGTCGAGCAGGGGGCCGGCAGGAGACGGTGGTTGCTTTTTGCCTGGTGTTAAGAGGCAAGGAGAGCTGCGGAGCTAAGAAAAGCGGCTGGCTGAAAAACGCAGAGGACTGCTGAGGAGCCAGGAGCTGAGGGCAGCAGGGAATCGTTTCTCCACGCCAGGGGAGCTGGACATCTTGTGAGTACAGCTTGGGGCGCTTTTGGAGAACGGGAGGCCGGAATCTGAGGCAAGCAGGCAAGCAAGCTGAAAAACGCTGCAGAGAGCTTGGGGCTGTGTCTAACGTTTGAAGGCAAGCTGACAACGATGCTGATGCCAGCTTGAAGTTCTGCCTGGAGTTGTGAGAGGCAGGGGTGCTGATCTGCTAAACCGGGAGCCGAAGAGCGGCTGGTTGTTTACGAGGAGCGAGAGATCAACGTTGTGCCGGGACTGAAGTGTTGTCTTTTATCTGTATCAGCTCTAATGAAGCAGGGATACAATGCTTGTTCTGAGAATGACACCTGTTCCATTTTCAGAGGAGGGAGACAACGGGTCAACATGCAGAGGGAGAACAACGTCTTTGTTCTGGAGTCACCTCTGGAGGGTGGTGGGAATGCTGGAAAAGCACAGGTGCAGTGTGCTAAGGTTCCCAGACATGTGCAAAAGTTGCACAGGTGCACAAAAGGGTACAAGCTCCGGAAATGTGGGAGGTGGTCCCAAGGGTGCAGGGCATGCAAAGGTGCAAAGGTGCTTGGTTTTTCCCGGGTTTGGGAGGGTTACCAAAGAGCCCTTTGAGCTGGTTCACACAGATCTGTCAGGACCCAAGAGGTCTGAGAGTCTGGGTGGGGCCAGGTATGTGCTGTCGCTAACAGGTAACCACAGCCAGGTTGGCTGGTGTTTCTCTCTCAAATCACAGGGGGAGGTGGCGCAACTGATCCAGGATTGGGTTGCGGAGGTGGAACTAAGGTTCTCCACCAGGGTGCAAGGGTTCAAGAGCGACCAAGGGTCACAGTTTACTGGGTCTGCTCTGGAGAAACTTTTCAAGGAAAAGGAAATACGTCATCAGGTGACGGGTGCAAAGTCTTCTCAAGGGAGAAGGGAGGCTGTGGCTGAACCCAGTGATGGGGATAAGGTCCAGAATCAGGGTTCAGATCCCGGTGTTGAGGACCAGGTCCGGAATCAGGGTTCAGATCCCGGTGACGGGGACCAGATCCGGAATCAGGGGTCAGGGCAGGTTTGGGCATCTCCAAGGGTTGTGAAAGGAGTGTCCAGGTGTGAGGCTTCATCTCCGGTAATGGAGAAAGCTCACGGAAGGGTTGTCAAGTCAGAGGGGGAAGAGTCTGACGGAGAAGACACAACTGCTGGCCCTAATGGGTCAGTAGGGTATCAGATCACAGGTGCGTGGAAAAGTGTCGCACAGTGTGATTCTGGGAGTGTTGAAGGGGTTCAACAGGTGCCTGGGAAAGATGCTGGGAAGGAGCACAAGGCAAAGGGGAAGGTGTTGAACTCACAAGGGCCTTGTCAGAAGGTGCAGCAAGGGGGGGTGTGAGAGCTGGAACTTAACGAGTTAAGCTTTTCCCATGATGCTACACCATTCTGACGTCACTTTTAGAAGCTCGGGAGGAGCTTGGGCAAGATTTGCCAGTCCCACTATGTGAGCTGTGGGGAAAAGGACGTAGTGCTGTGATGGCTGCAACTAGTCCTGGAAATTCCTGAGAAATGTTGGAAATAAAAGCTGTATAGAGACAAACGGGACTCTGTGTGTTTGTCTGAAAGCTGAATCAAGTTGGTGACAGTTTTACACCGCTGTGCGAAGCTCTGCTGAGTCGTGACGGAGTGGCGCAGCTGAGGGAAGCGCGCCGGACCCGGGAAGTCATAAATCGCTAATTGAGGTTCGTAAATCAATTAGCGGGGGTCACGGCTATCAAAACAGCACACTTCTATTCTGTAGAGGCAATATTGAGCTTGATGAACTAATGGAATGACTAGGTATAATGCCACTTCCCATACACATATGGAATTATAAACTCCAATATTGCCCTATATATTTATAAACATCTTCAGAAACAATGAAATATGTCACTGCTGAAAACAAGGCAATAAACAGTGCTTTTAAAAAAATGAGCCCATGTTTCTTAATAAAGATCCTGTTTAAAAGTTGGTAGTCGAGTCCAGTGAAATTTAAGCTGTGAATTTACCTGGGAGTAAATTCAGTCTAATGGACTGACTTTTAAATAAAAACATATAGGATTATATTGTTAGTCATATGTCCCAATGAGTTTCAAATTATCAGTGAGTTTGAGACTTCCCTTGCATGCAGAGTCAGACTCCGGCAGATTGAATGGGCGGGACCAATAGTGGGACCAACACTCAAGATGGCGGTTTTTGAACATGCTGTAGAAGGAAATGAGGGGAAGATGGGGTTCATCAACCTGGGAAGCTCATCCGTCTAGGACAGGGAGCAGCAACCTTTTTCAGCCATGGGCTGGTCCACTGTCCCTCAGACCACGTGGTGGGCCAGACTATTTTTTTTTTTTTAGGGGGGGATGAATGAATTCCTATGTTGTTGACCATTTGTGAAGACTCAAGAGACACCACTGCTGACACTAGCCTGTAAGTGGTCTTCCCCTCAGGGCAAATCTAAAGCTCTATCCCAGCCAGATGTTCTCACAACCCAATCGAGCTATGGGACTCTGCCTTTAAGATCCTCTGCTTGTATTTCTGGCTGCTTAGACCTTTTAGCCCAGGGGTCAGCAACCTTTTTCAGCTGTGGGTGGGTTCACCGTCCCTCAGACCATGTGGTGGGCCAGACTATATTTTTTGGGGGGAGGGGAATGAACAAATTCCTATGCCCCACAAATAACCCAGAGATGCATTTTAAATAAAAGGACACATTTGACTCTTGTAAAAACATGCTGATTCCTGGACTGTCCGCAGGCTGGATTGAGAAGGCGATTGGGCCACATCCGGCCCACGGGCCTTAGGTTGCCTACCTCTGGTCTAGGAGAAAGAAAACACTGTTGCCTTGCAGCTATAACACAATTCCCGAACCTAGTACCCTCCAGATTTTTTGGACTACAACTGCCACCAGCCCCAGTAAGCATGGCCATGCTGGCTGTCCTAATTGGAGTTGCCATCCAAAACATTAGGAGGGCAACAAGTTGGGGAATGCTGGTCTATAGAATAAGCCCTTTTGTTCTTAAAAAGAATATGAGGAAAGGGCTAAGAAACAGAGCCATTTTGTATGAATTCCTAATACAGCTGTACCTTGGTTGATGAACGTTTTGGTTCCTGAACACCGAAACCAGGTGTTCTGGTTTACGAGTGTTCTTTGGAACCCGAACATCCAACAAGGCTTCTGCGGCTTCCGATTGGCTGCAGGAGCTTCCGTTCGACTTCCAAGGTCCGACTGTACAACAAGTGATTTTTACAGTGACTCATTCAAAAAGCTGCTGTGTCTTCTTGTATTGATTTGCATACATGGAGTGCTAACAAATAAAGTCACTCCTTGCCCACTTTCCCACTCCCTAGACACTGAATTATTTCCTGAGTCATCTTGCCAAAGGATAATCCGGTATGGTGAATTTTATAGAAACTGTGTTCCCTCCCCAAGCATCTCTTAACAGAGAAGTCTGTAAGAGCTAAAACTGTAGAGACTAGACACATGATATATTAAGCTTTACTAATCTATGTCCCTGGCAATGTGGGATTGTTCTCTGTTGCTGATTTATTAGTGGTTTGTCCAGCCTTGACTGAAATGAGTTGTCAGGGGATTGGGCTTTTGCTTCTGAGATTATTTCATAGTCTAATAAATGTAACCATCAGGAAGATTTTATTGAAGGACACAGCTTTTTCCCTTTCTTAATTTTATCCCCTTTCTCCTTAAAAAAATAAAAAAAAATCATGTAAGGCCTTCCATTTCAGGAAATAATTTCTTCCTTATGTTTCCTCAGTTCAAACACGTATGTAGAATGACCTTTAATGTTTACTCTGACATCCATTTCTCTTTCAGCTATTTTTATATAGCTTTCTTCACAATAAGCATCAGCTCTCTCTCCCACTTATCCCTGATGAATATGGAATAATACAATGGTTTTTTTGAATTTTCTAATACCAGTGAACATGGTCTATATCAATTTGTCTGCTGAGGAGCTCTTAACATCTGCCACAAAATCTCTACCTTTCATGCTACAGCACACATACAATTCACACAGGACAGACACTAGATTTGTTGAGCCTCAGAGTTAAACCATGTTTAAAAACGGCCTAGGACACGTTCTGTGCTCTCCTGCATGTTCATATTTCAAGTAGTATTAGTAGTATTAGCAAGTTGTATTTAAAATAAAGCTATCAGCTATCATCATGAACAATCTTCTCAACTGAAGAATCAAGATAAGCTTCCAAGGAAACTCAGGATGCCAGTTTAAAAGCTATTCATGTAATTTCTTCATTCTTTAGTATGGAATCTGAGTGTGACACCTACAATTCCATGCATACTTGAAGCAGGATAAAGACCAATTGCATTCTTTGAGACTAACATGGTTGGGAACCTCTAACTCTCCAGGTGTTCTTGGATTCAAACTTTGAACAGCTCCAAGACTCTGTGGAACAATGGGTCAGTGTGTCTGGCTTGTTAACCAGAAGGTTGATGGTTCGAGCCCACCAAGGGATGGCTGTGAGCAGCATTGCAGCATTGCAGAGGTTTGGACCACATGGCTCTTGGGATCCAGTCCAACTCTACAGTTCTGTGATTCTGTGATTTCAGCCAGCACAGTCAATGGCCAAAGTTGATGGGAGCTGCAGTCCAGCAACACAGGTCTCCCATCCTTGAACTCTAGAATCATGAAGCTGGAAGAACAGAATTGGGTCAGGAAGAGGCATATTCTTAATAGCAACAGGAATTTGGATGTTTGCTTTCAAACCTGACGGTACCAAAGCATTTTACAACCGAAACCAAAACAAGATAGTAATACGTCATAAAACATATTAATGAAGTGTGTTTTATGGATATCAGGAAATATTAGCTTCAGTTATATTAAACAGAATGTAAAAACTGGCACTGAGGGCCTGGAGATACACAAGCAAACAGTTAAATTCTTAAAGCATGCTGGAAGCACCACACAGTTGGTACCTGCCTAATCTGCATGGAGAGGTTATGCCATAGAGTAGGTGCCACCATGAATGGAACCCTTTCCTCTACCATCACATGGTGAACATCTGCCCACACAGTTAACATTACTGGTCCATTCTTTTGATCTTTGATCGTATGATCTTTGGAGACCTTATTTACTTCTTCAGGCTGATGGCAGGGGCAACACTTGGTTTTGCAGCTGCATTTTATCTTATCTTCCAAATGGAAAGTTCTACCTCTACCTCATGAAGCTTCTTAGCTTAATTATTGGCAAACCTGACGCTACCAACCTCACTATGATGTGTTATATACCAACTGCCGTGTGGCCCATGAACTTTGGAGAGTGCATCTTCCAACTTAGGTGTCAGGATGGACAGAGTCAACAAATGCCATCCACTCCCAGGTGCACCAGCCACCCAGAGAGGATTCTGGGAAGAATGAACCATTATATGGCAAGTATCTCCAAATATCATTTGTGATGCCCCCTTTGAAGAAATTTTGGATTCCCGGGATTATTATCACTATGGCTATGATGGTGAACTCTCATGCTAGCATGAGATCATCCTCAGGCCTAGAAGAAGATTCCAGCCAATTGAGAAAATGTAGGAACATTTCTAACTACACCTAACAGCATTAAAAACAGGTCTGCCTGCTTTTGAAAGCGTAAGACGACGGCAAGCCACTCACCACCTAAATATTAAGTGATGGTGCCTGCAGAAAGCAAGCATTCCAAGGTTGCTTTGGAAGCAAAATGGTGAGCGATGACATAATTGGGATGCTATTCTTCTAGATGTTCATGGGCTTTCAGATTCCAAAAGATGGAGGGAGCAGGAGAAACCTCCCTGGAAAACCTACTGCTGAAATGAACACAGTATGGGAGCATTTCTTACAAAGAAATACGAATAAATACAATTGTAACTATTTTACGTATTAGAAGATCAGCTGGATTCTACCGTCTGTTGGGTGAAATGTTTTTGTATGCCTAACAAACTCATCTTTTGCACCTATTTATGATATATGAGCACAATTTATGGGCACAATTTATGATATATGAGCAACCCCAAACAATTATGGATGGTAACTGCCTACTGTGAGATTTCCTCTAAGATAAAAGTGGGAACTCTCTTGGCCAATCTATCTGGCCTTCAGGACTCCCCACAGGCCACACCCTGCATCTGTGCTCTTCTTGATTGCTTTGGCTTGGTTAGCATGTGCCCTTCCATTTTGTGATCATTTTTCTTGCTTGCCTGGATGGAGGGGTGTGTGTGTGTGTGTGTGTGTGTGTGAGAGAGAGAGAGAGAGAGAGAGAGAGAGAGAGAGACTCTGCCATTCAATCCCATAAGCAAATGTGGCCTGCTGAGGGTGGTTTCCCAAATCTGTGACCACAAATGCTTTGAAATCTCACTTGAACAACTTATACTATAGTCTTCTTAGTGCTTTGCAGTTCTCATGCACAAAGCAGAACACTAAGTGTACAGTGGTACCTCAGGTTACAGATGCTTCAGGTTACAGACACTTCCAAGCCTGCACTGTGTTGATTGTGAAAGAAGTATAACAATAATTAATAATCAGCAATACACTTTGCATGCTGTGCGTCAACACTGAAAGCATGTGATCACAGGGAAGTTGACTTAGCCATTACAGTGGTACCTCGGGTTACGTATGCTTCAGGTTACAGACTCCGCTAACCCAGAAATATTACCTCGGGTTAAGAACTTTTCTTCGGGGTGAGAACAGAAATCGTGCTCTGGCGGCGCAGCAGCAGCAGGAGGCCCCATTAGCTAAAGTGGTGCTTCAGGTTAAGAACAGTTTCAGGTTAAGAATGGACCTCCAGAACGAATTAAGTTCTTAACCCAAGGTACCACTGTACTTAGGTTCTGTTAATGGATGGACTGTCATTGGAGATGTAAGAATAATGAAGAGCCCCGTGTGAATGTCCATTTCATGCTCTTCCTTTTGTCTCTTATGGTGGTAGCTGGATCACAATAAATATTTTGTATACCTGTATACCTGAAAAAGCGTCTCCACCCCCATCGTTCAGCCCGGACACTGAGATCCAGCGCCGAGGGCCTTCTGGTGGTCCCCTCATTGCGAGATGTGAGGCTACAGGGAACCAGACAGAGGGCCTTCTCGGTAGTGGCGCCCGCCCTGTGGAACATCCTCCCATCAGATGTCAAAGAGATAAATAATTACCTGACATTCAGAAGACATCTTAAGGCAGCCCTGTTCAGGGAAGTTTTTAATATGTAATGCTGTACTGTTTTTAACACTGATTGGGAGCCGCCCAGAGTGGCTGGGGAAACTCAGCCAGATGGGCGGGGTATAAATATATTATTATTATTATTATTATTATTATTATTATTATTATTATTATTATATTGGTTATGTAGCCAAAATCATTCATTCCAGCTGCAACAATTTCTCTGTAGAAGAGATTCACTTTGAAATGAAAACTAACATTTCCCCACAATGAAGCATGCCTTTTATATCATTTCATATTTGGGGAGCATCACAGATAAAGCCTACACATCTAAATTCTCCTATTCAGCTATGAACAGTCTAAAAGATCTTGGTTGCTGCACCCCAGTCATAATACAAAAATGGGGAAAAGTGAGCTATCATGTATACCAGTTCCTGATTTTTGCAAAGAAAATTAGCTCAAGTTGGGATTGCTTTATGTCTGCATTTTCACTTCAGCAGATGGCAAAGATCAAAATCCAG
This sequence comes from Podarcis liolepis, assembly GCF_965112155.1. NCBI lineage: Eukaryota > Metazoa > Chordata > Lepidosauria > Squamata > Lacertidae > Podarcis > Podarcis liolepis. Next base: position 68,139,691 of record NC_139564.1, on the reverse strand, counting down.
TGCATTCAGGAAAATATACTTCATAATTCTCAATGAGATTTTAATTGCATCAATGTGGGCTGTGGAATCAATGTCCAGAAGAACTTCTTTGAAAATAAAAACAGCAAGTTCTTTTTCATTTTTGTTTTAAAGAATACCCTCCTTGCTCCATGGAAACCCATTACATTATGTTCTTAATTTTAAGGTCATTTTAACTGCAGAGCACACATCAGGAAATTGCTCCACACTTAACAATGCTGCCATCATCTACCCATATCCTTCTCCTCTCCCCTGTTTGATAGAATGTACTTCTTTGAAACAAATTAATATCTATATTTTATCTTTCTAAAAGCTGATTCACTTGACAGCAATCTCAAATGATGACTTGCCTGTCTAAATGAGCCATCCTAAATAAATATCAAAAGACAGAATGTTCACATAATGTTTCCTCAAGCACCATGTTTTTCGATGGATTCCTTTCACATTTTTAGCTTTGTGTCATCATCAAACCAGGATTTTAAGCCAAACACCACTTGCACATGGGATATTTTGACTGAAAGTCGAAGTGAGTGCATTTTTAAAGCATTTTATCTGAAGTTGTCACTGAAACTTCACCTAAAGTGAAATTTGTGGCACATTTATTTGAGGAAGTCTGAGGGAAGCCAGACAATTCTTTTGATAACTTGAGTGATAAGTCACATTGCCATGTTTAGTCTAAAGCAAAATTCAAAGCTAATTTAGGGGATTCCCAGGAAAAACATTTGAGGAATATCATGGGAAGCTTTTAAAAAAAATTCTTAAGAGATTGATGAAATTTCTCAGGGGTGTTTCACACGTTTAAGTTTAACATGGAGTTCTGTTAATAGTAAGGCTATGTGGGTGGGGATTATAATAAATTTTGCTGTCAACTGGTAATTGCAAAACCACATTCATGTAAGACAGCATAGGATATAAGGGTAATGTTTAATGAATCTCTCTTTCTCTTCACCCCACCCCCTTGCTTGTCTAGACATTTGACTAATAGAGATCTGATTGAAAATATCACCAGTCAGAAGTAGTGGCAGATGTGGTCATTAAGTGATGATTACCCTATTTATCTTTGGCTATTTTGGCACATCTTTCACAACACCCCTCATTTATTCTGAATTGCAACAATGGGTTTGTGGCTGACTTTGGGGGGGGGGGGAAAGTTCTTCCTCAAAGATTGTCAGAAAACAAATAAAATAGTGCAGTAAAACCCCACCCTCCACATGTGTGCACAAACACACACAGAGAGAGGGTGCTTATGCAATTGTGGTTGATTGAAGTGTGTAAACTTTCCATCTTACTCTGGCTGTTCAGTTTTAATAACTATCATAAAAGAAACCCACCTGCCATAATGCGGCAAATTCACAACATGTTTTCCCCTCCAAAAGGCAAGTGTGGCATGATACTTGGCCAGAGTTAAGAGCAAACAGCAGTTATAGACATAGCCTCCCATGGAAGACCTCAGGATATGCAGGCAGCAGCTGGAACTAGTTACCCAGAACTACCCCATCAATGCCGAAAACTCCAAATGAAGTACGTGCGTTCACACAATTGGAGAGAGGGACTCTCAGAGGGTGGAGTGACAGTTGGCAACAGGAGCTTGAGGCTTGGGAGGCTGAGAACAATTAAGGGATAAATATATTATCTTTCCATAATACTGCAGCATTTGTTAGTCCGGATTTTTGCCCACAAGGTAGGCCAGCCCTCACTGCCAGTGCTCCCGTTGAGGGTGGAGGTGCAATGTGTGTCTGCATGCAGAACCCACATGGATGAACAGCCTCCCCTTCCTCCTAAGTGGCAACATCTCCTGGTTTTTTGTTTTTGTTTTGCAGGCACTTCTGCTATTTTTGCTGCTTCTCTGGGACATCCACTACTGCAACGCGCTCTACATGGGGCTACCTTTGAAGGTGACCCAGAAACTACAATTAATCCAGAATGTGGCAGCTAGACTGGTGGCTGGGAGTGGCCGCCGAGACCATATAACACCGGTTCTGAAAACCGTGCATTGGCTCCCAGTACATTTCCGAGCACAATTCAAAGTGTTGGTGCTGACCTTTAAAGCCCTAAACGGCCTCGGCCCAGTATACCTGAAGGAGCGTCTCCACCCCCATCGTTCAGCCTGGACACTGAGGTCCAGCTCTGAGGGCCTTCTGGTGGTTCCCTCACTGCGAGAAGTGAGTGTGACGTTAACATGAGAGTGCTGGAGGTGAAATAGTTAAACAGGTTACCCAATCAGAACCCAGGGGTGGAGTCAGAGGGACTATAAAACCAGCTCTGGGAGGGGCGAAGGGAAGAGTTTGTTGGGAGTTGGGTGGGTGGTTGGAGTGGGAGTGAATTGGGCTAGAGTCTGGGGGTAGGTTGAGTTAGTGTAGCGAAATAAGCTGAGTCAGGAACAGTTAGGGGCTAGGAAGACAAGTAAATATCTGAGAGGTGGTTTAGTGAGGGAGAGCAGGTAGCAGAAGTTATAGGTCTGGATAGGCACCCCATGATTGTACTTGACCGATACTGTTTATAAAACCACACACTTGTTAAACTGCAATAAATAAACAGAAGTTTATGTTCCAATTTAACCCTGACTGGACTCAATATTGTACCAGGTAGGGCCTGGGTGGTGGCAGAGTGAAATAAAGTGGTGGCACAGGGATCAATAGACGGTGAAACGTCCAGGGACCCTGTGTGATCGCCACAGTGAGGTTGTAGGAAACCAGGCAGAGGGCCTTCTCGGTAGTGGCGCCCACCCTGTGGAACGCCCTCCCATAAGATGTTGAGGAAATAAACAAATATCTGACTTTTAGAAGACATCTGAAGGCAGCCCTGTTTAGGGAAGTTTTAAATGTTTGATGTTTTATCGTGTTTTTACTATTTTGTTGGAAGCCACCCAGAGTGGCTGGGGAAACCCAGCCAGAAGGGCAGGGTATAAAGAATACATTACTACTACTACTACTACTACTGTGTCCCAGGTGTTAATGGTCACCTGGCCAGTGATGCTGAGCCCGGCAGTGGTGGTAGCAAAGTCCAAACAAACCTAAGGAAGCATAGCAGTGAGAAGGAGCAGGTGAGCACCACTTTTCTGCTGCCTGCAGCTGCTACCTATCCTCCTGCTGTTGCTTTTGCCACTCACTCACTCACTCACTCACTCACTCACTCACTCACCAGCAGCTGACTGGCAGTATGGTGCACATGTGCACACGGCATGCAATTAATTATTTCGAGAAGAAGCTTCTGTCAGCAGTGGAAGCAAGAGGGTGTCAGGGACCTGGGAGGAACCAGCAGGGGAACCACCAAGGGAAGAAGGCTCAGAGCCCAGGGACTGGTGGCGGGACAACAATGAGTGGTCAGACAGAGAAGACTAGAAAGAAGATATGTAGGAAGCTGAAGAGATGACAGGGCTTAGTGAGCTGGGAGAGTCTGTGGCAGAGAGAAGTCCAGAATCAGTGGCAGAAGCTGAAGGAGAGGAAGGAGGCCAGGAGTCAGAGATGAGTCACGGGTATTTCTCCCTCCTGCTGCAACAAGCTCCCCTCCCAGAACCAGAAGAGGCATGAAGTGGGAGGAGCAAAGACAGGCATGCAGATACACTTGCCAATTGCTAGAGGAAAAACCATGGAGTGGAGGAGACCTCTAATCTTGGCAACTGATCCATGGGGCAAGACCTACCAGGGAGCAGTTCCTGTGCTCATTAGGTCTGACATTCCACCAAGCCCGTGTAGATCCCATTCTTGCTAATAAAGAGTTAACTCCAACATATGCACAGTGTGATTTACTGCTGGCTCGCTCCTTCTTGTCAGAAGGCCTCTTTTAGGCACACGTAATCTGGCCATGGGAAGACAAGTTAGTGCTTCAATCCTGGCAGCAACTCTTTACAGTGTTTCTCAAACTTGAGTCATCAGTTGTCGTTTGACTACAACTCCCATCATCCCTGACCACTGGTCATGCTAGGTAGAGATGATGGGAGTTGTAGTTCAACAACAGCTGGAGACCCAAGTTTGAGACCTGTGTCCTCATCATAATAGTAAAGACTAGAAATATAGGAACTATTGAATTCTTAAGCTTTTTTAACTTGAATTGGTTGTAGCCCTCCACTCCTGTAGCATGGCTTGCCAGGTGCTTGAGCAGGCAGCATAGGATGGAATGGGGTTGACAGTGCTCTGAAAGTGCTGCCAGATGAGGCTGGTTGGCTGCCTTAGGTCTGCTGGCTTGCAAGTTGTGCCGGCTTGCTCTGTATCTCTTGCAAGCTTCTGTTCAACAGTCTTTCCAGCCTCTCTACATTCTGTTAAGTTGTGGGTGAACATATCAGATGACACAGCAATTCTTCAAACAGGTCTTGTTTATTCACAGGCCAGAGAAGAACTGAACTGAAGGGTTCAGCCAGCCTGCTTATATAGAGCTCCACTAGAACACAACAGTAACCATTTTCTGTACCTATCCAATCACTGAACATCACTTTTGATCCCTTATTTGCATATGAGGACCTGAGTGAAAACTATCTACAGTATCCCCCTGCTGGCCCAGGGTGAGAACTTCAGTACATAACACTAACCTGAAGCTGGAAGATGAAGTAGGAGTATGCCAGACAAAAAATGACATGGCTGTGCTAAATATTATCCAGTTTTGATATTTACTTGGACAGTAATGTATTTGATGCAGCTCAGGAACATTAGCAAAAAGATACCTGTCTCACCATGCCTTTCAAAAGAAAGAGAGGAATGACTTTGTGAAGAGGTAAGTAAAGGTAAAGGGACTCCTGACCATTAGGTCCAGTCGTGGCCGACTCTGGGGTTGCAGCGCTCATCTCGCTTTATTGGCCAAGGGAGCCAGCGTACAGCTTCCAGGTCATGTGGCCAGCATGACTATGCCACTTCTGGCGAACCAGAGCAGCACACGGAAACACTGTTTACCTTCCCGCTGGAGCGGTACCTATTTATCTACTTACACTTTGATGTGTTTTTGAACTGCTACGTTGGCAGGAGCAGGGACCGAGCAACGAGAGCTCACCCCGTCACGGGGATTCAAACCGCCGACCTTCTGATCGGCAAGTCCTAGGCTCAGTCAGTGGTTTAGACCACAGTGCCACCCGTGTCACTTTGTGAAGAGAAGGAGCATGCAAACAAGGTCAATGCATTTGCAACAAGCCCTGAAGACTGCCAGAAACAGGAGGCACTGCCTGATGCAAAAGGGAATGCAAAAGGGGTATTTGCTTCAGTCCAGCCTTAAGAAGTGAAATGCTCACTAACTGAGCCGAGGCATCTGTTTTGCAGACATACATAACTGTGTGTTTCCCACTGAAATAAAGCAGTTTATGTACACAGCTCCCCCCTCTCTCCTAAAAGGGCATCTGGCAACTCTGAAATATGCCAGATCCTTTCATTCTGCGTTTCAAAGGGGAACCATCAGGAATTATCTCTCAGTCCTTTTCTCTGCTTAGCAGCGAGCTGCAAAACTGGACTGACCTGAAATGCCAGCAGAGGGCAAAGCTCAGGCTGCGTGGCAGGGCAAGATGAGCTCAAGACCTTAGATGTGTGCTGATGTGAGCCCTGACAAGGAGGAGAAAACATGTTTGTCTTCTAAATAAGCATTCAGCTAATAGTGGCAAAACATTTTCAGACAGAATAACCTTTCCGCAAATCCTAGTGGCATATCTACCTGCTGTCAATACATTGGCACTAGATCTAAACATATCCTACTGAAAGCAATCGGATTTGAGTAAGTTCTGCTTCCAGCCATCTGTTCTGTTGGTTTCAGTAGAATCTAGGTTGCAATCCTAATCAATTTACATGTGTTAATGGAGAAATCCGAGGGCTCCCTTGGACAGAAAGGACACCAGCCAGGAATACCAGAGCAAAACAGCAGCCAGTAGGCTTGGTCTTTATTGAAGACTGTCATGACAGGACTCCCACCTGCCACCAGGTGAAACAAAATGGAAGCCCCAAACAAAAGAGCACCCAAACCTTTATTAGTTACTAATCCCCCAAACTACACCCCTAGAACTACATCACAACTACATCATGACTGCATCATTGACACATCACAGAAAGGAGGGGTTGAGGGAGGAGTTGTGGAGGTAACCTGAGTGTCTTGTCACCTGGCTGGTTCCTCCTTTCCCCCTCCCCATGAGTCACTTCCAGGAGACAAGGGGGAGCTGGCAGTTTCCTGCCCCCAGAGGGAAGAACTGATCATTGTCCTTTGTTCCAGTCCATGTTGAATCCACTCCCATATGCAAGTCCTTTGTGACCCTGATGGTCTTCTGTCTGGTACCATCAAGGTTGTCATGCCAACTGGGTAGGGCTCCTGTGTATGTGCTGGTATGGTTAAGGGATCATGGCCATCCTGTATCATACCATCCCCCTTTGATAGTCCTTCCTTCATGGAGTAAAATAAAAGTGAACCGATGTAATTCCAATGTATGGTTGATTTACTATGAAACAGAAACATCGCATATGTCATGTGTGTGTCGTGTTTGTACAAACTGAATGATTGGGGGGTGGTGGTTTCCTGCAACACATGGAAGAAATTCCCAATAAAACCAGTTGGACTTTTCTCAGGGAATAGGATAAGCAGCAAATTGCAGTGAAATTGAGTTGAACTGGGACCACTTTATCTATTGTTGACTTCTGAGGTGAAATGGATGACCCATTGGTGCCTGATTTAGGACCATGAAACTCCATATGTGCTTCCTCTTGGTTCCTGACTACAAACTCAGTCAACATTTAACAAAAGAGAGTCAGTACCAATGCACTTTAGTATCTGGAGACTTTACCCTGTAATGACTGCCTTGCCACAACTACCTTGAAAGGAAGCTGTCTTGCAAATATCCTTTGTATTCCTGTCACCACCTTCTCCCCACCTGCCTAGCTTGGCCTCAGATAATCCAGAACTATGAGCCAGTTATCTGTCAGGGTGTGGTAACCCCAAGTATAAGTGCCTTTCTGTCTTTGTGGGAACTTGTTTTTCTTGTATGTCTTCTTAGGCGCAAGCCAAGTCTTCTTAGGCACATGAGAACAGTCCCTTGGGTACGTCCCAAATGCACTTCAAACCACAGAGCCAAATTAAAGAATGTTTTTATTAATAATATAAATTAAGAGACAAGGAACGAAATGTGGGGCTACACTTAAGGTTGGCCCAGAGGCTGCAGCTGTTGCAGAACATAGCAGCTAGGTTGCTTGTAGAGGCAAACTAGCGGCAAAATAGGACACCTTGCTTGCGGAATTTGCACTGGCTACCAATCTCCTACTGAGACAAGTTCAACATTAATTATGATCATCATCATTGTTACGGAAATTACCAGGGAGGGGGGGCACATCTTTAAAGTTAAATATTACAAATATTATGCCTGAATGTATCCTTTCAGCTTGACAGCTCAGAGAAGTTACCTAGCTTTAAAAATAATATAAAATCATCTCCTTTCCCAGTTTCCTCCATTCCAAAGCTATTTTCCCCTTGAAAAAGGACTCCAGGAAGTTCCCAGACGTGACAATTGCTGGGCTCATTGTTAGCCAAAGGAAGCCAAATCTCATCACCTGACTCGCCTCAGGCTCCAGACATGCAAAGGAACTTCTATTGTACATTTGGGTGGTGGGTTTTTAAGACATATTTGTCTATGCTAATCTTATACCTGAGTCTTGCCCTGCCATGTTTGCTTATGCTAATCTTGTACCAAGGACTTGTCTGGACATGTTTGCCAAGGTATAGAAATTTAATAAATAAAATGAATAAAATAAAAATAATGAAAGTTATCAGCATCCCAATCTGGCTAGAGAACTTCCACAAGTATCTCTGCAAGCACCCTAACCGGATTAGGAGTCATGTGCTATATATAGGGCCTGCGTGGCATTCCTTTCTCTAATCTAGTTGCTAGGACTTTTTTGTAAAATACCCAGAGGAATAAGGAATTGTGCCTGTCTCTTCTGTGGGTGAAGAGACATGCCTGGGATTAATTTCTCCCATTTCCCAATTCTCTATCAAGACTTGGTGCAATTCCTGTTCGGAGAAGGTTTAGGGAACACAGAGTCTAATTGTTGTGTTAGTGCATGACACTTGTCTGTGGGACCAGAGTGTTAAAACTGGAAGGTCGCCTTGGGTGAAGGACATCATATCTGTTATTTTTAATTATCTACAGACAGTTTGACTCACTGAATTATTCACTAGCTGTAGTGTAGCGTACATTTTCATTAAAAAACCATCAGCTCCTAGTGCTGTTCTTTCTTTCTTTCTTTCTTTCTTTCTTTCTTTCTTTCTTTCTTTCTTTCTTTCTTTCTTTCTTTCTTTCTTTCTTTCCCTCCAGAATGTTGATCTTTGGATCTGAATAAGCAATAACTTTAAAGGGCTCTGTTAATGTGTCATCATTTAACTCCATCCAGTTCAGGTGTAGTGTCGGACTGCAATAGAGAGCTTCCCTCCTTCCTCAGTCTTTTCTGGGTTTTCACAACAATTTTTCTGGGGCACAGGTGGGACAGAGTAAAAACTGCAAATAAATAATTTCAATGCCTACATAATGGTAGTCAGGTAACAGAGCAAACATTTCTGGTAGATTAGGTGGCTAAGTGGTGGTGAGGCCTTGGCATCTGAGGAACTAGTATTCCAAGCCTACCTTTCCATTGCTGCTCAACAGGCCAACCTGCTGTCTGTCCATCATTGGATGAAACTGCCATCCACGTGTCTTTCCACTCACTGCTGAAACAACCAGTTCTTTACTCTATGGCTCCCTTCACCTCCCCCAGCGCTTAATTAATTGCACTGCTGTTACAATCAACTTCACAGCCTGCATTTCTCTTTCAAAAAAAACCCCCGCAACCCATACACGACCTAAACAACAACCTCCCCCCTTGCTTCAGCAAAATAGGTACAGCATTACCTACCATCTCTCAGCCATAGTCCTGGTAACCTGGGTTATCAGGGTAAAACAATAAGGGACTTATCTGCACTGGCCTCAACAGAGTAATTAAAAAAAAGTACAAACTTTAACATTTTCACATTTTAAACTGCTATTCAATAAGATCTGAGAAAAAAGATCACAAATTCCTATCTTTGTCACGACCCTTTTGTTTTGAACTGATACATGACCTCCCAGTCACATACCCTGCAACCTTCCCAATTTGAGCAGAACATCCTGGAATTACAGAAGCCATCCTAGGTTCTGATTGGATCCCAGAATGTCCCATCTTTTGGTCCTGCGTTCTCACCTGAGCCAAAAGACACACCTTGCCCAGGGCTCTTTCATGAACTGTTGCCAATAGCAACAAAGACTTATCCCTCCCTGCCTCCGTCAACATGGCAGTGCCCGGACGCTGAAGCTGGTGCACCGTTCCAGCTGCCGCAAGAAGGGTCTGCTTGCACAACCAGCAGCGCCTGGGCCTTGTGGCTTTGTGTAACTGAGTTGGGCAAGTCTCATGTATAGATCCTGTCCTGTCCCTTTTGACTTCACAGCTAGTTGTGCAAAATAGTAGGGACAAGAAATTCACAGTCCTTGGATCTGCTATGATCCTTTCTGGCAATAACACATAATCCTTCCCTATAGACCCTCTCAGGTGCTAAGATCCTCTTGGTTAGTCCATTCATGGTCATCAGAATCTCTGGGCCTGGTGGACCAGAGAGAGAGCATTCTCTATGGCGCCCCCTAAGTTGTGCCTGTGAATTGAAGAAGAAGTAGTTTCTAAGAACCCACCAAAACTAAAGCGCAAAACTGCCTCATAAGAGTTTAGCCAAATGCAAGTTTTCTTCATGTTAAAGTATACTAAATTGTGCTTTAAAAAACATGATTTTTTCAAAAGTCTAGCATGTCTACCCAATTAATTTCTACATGCAATATGGTTATAATTATTTTGTAATGGATGTTCTTTTTTATAATGAGTTTTGTACACATCTGTTTGTGCTTACAAGGGATGCACCATTCTTTAATATTATCTTAATATATAAATCACCAGAATCAATGATCTAATCACAGAAAGCAAAAGTTAGTGCAAATAGATTCTGAACTTCATATTATCAGTGTCTGTACATATATCTGGAGAACATTATTTTGTTACCAGAACCAAATAATGATAATAATGAATATTTTTTTTCTCACAATAGTTTGGTAGAATTTATTGCTTACTTGAAGGGAGCAAAGTCAAAGCAGGTCAGAATCCAGAAATGCACTATTTTTCTTTGAACAACGGTTGTGAGGCAGCGGCTTAAGCATGTTTGATCACAGAGGATCCATCAGTTTAATATTACTGAATGTCTTCTGTAACCACCTCTATTCCCAATAGCAAGTTGAAGACAAGACAGGAAATTGGACCAGGCTGCAAAGCCATTGTTAGTGGATTTCTTTATAAAATGGTGATGCGAGTAAGGTAAGAGTCATTCTTAAGGTTGTTCTAAATTTCCTGAGCAGGGAAAAAAGTTGTTTAGAAGCACCACTCTTTTGCATGCTATGAAGAGGTTATCAAGCTGTGCAAAAGCATTTGAAGGACAAAGTCACATAGCTCATGACCTCTCAGTATGCTTTCCCTTACATCAGCCTTCTCCAATGTGGTGTACTCCAGATATTGTTGGATACCAACTCCCATCCACCCAGCAGGGCCAATGGCTGGAAAGGGTGGGAGGAGCATCTCTGGCCGCTCCTGGGTGTTCTGTATATTATCACTTATTATTGTAGGTATCTGCCCCATCCCATGTCTTTCAGTTTTTGACAATGGCTATCATTAGCCCAGGGATGTGGGTGACACTGTGGTCTAAACCACAGAGCCTAGGGCTTGCCGATCAGAAGGTTGGCGGTTCGAATCCCCGCGACGGGGTGAGCTCCCGTTGCGCAGTCCCTGCTCCTGCCAACCTAGCAGTTCAAAAGCACATCAAAGTGCAAGTAGATAAATAGGTATCACTCCGGCGGGAAGGTAAACGGCATTTTTGTGCGCTGCTCTGGTTCACCAGAAGTGGCTTAGTCATGCTGGCCACATGACCCAGAAGCTGTCTGCAGAGAAACGCTGGCTCCCTCGGCCTATAGAGCGAGATGAGCGCGCAACCCCAGAGTCGTCTGCGACTGGACCTAGTGGTCACTCCAATGGTATCTCGGGTTACATACTCTTCAGGTTACAGACTCCGCTAACCCAGAAATAGTACCTCGCGTTAAGAACTTTGCTTCAGGATGAGAACAGAAATTGTGCTCTGGTGGCGCGGCGGCAGCCAGAGGTCCCATTAGCTAAAGTGCTGCTTCAGGTTAAGAACAGTTTCAAGTTAAGAACAGACCTCCGGAACAAATTAAATACTTAACCCAAGGTACCACTGTACTAGCTATATCTTCAAGGCACAGTTGGTCTTCTGAGTCTTCCTTGTAGACCTTTCCTGTTTTGTTTCTCAACTCCTGTTTTACTATTAGAAGTGACAAAAGGTTCAAGGAATCCTTTCCCAAGAGGAATCTCCCCCAAGACTGTGGAATGAGGGGGAAGCATATGTAGGTTGCCTTTGTAGCTCAGGTTTAAAAGTGAGAACGGAGAGAAAGTAGATAGAGAGAACACTTGTGGGCATCCAATGGAGCTGAATGTTGGAAGATTCAGGACAAGTACTGAAGTACTTCTTCACACAGCACAAAGTTAATTTACGGAACTTGCTCTCACAGGGGGCAGTGATGGCCAACAGCTTAGATGGCTTTAGAAGAGGATTAGACAAATTCAAAGAGGAGAAGGCTATCAATGGCTACTGGGCATGATGACTATGTTCTGCCTCCACTGTTGGAGGGAGCAATGTCTTTGAATACCAGTTTCTGGAAACCAAGGGAGGGGAAGAGGGCTCTCTTGAATCCTGCTTGTGAGTTTCCCACACACATCTAGTTGGCCAGTGTGAAAACAGGATGCTGGACATAGATGGGCCATTGGCCTGATTCTGTTGGCTCTTCTTATGTTCAAAACTCAGCTTCTCCCACAATTCATTCAATCTACAATCCAGATCTTCTTTCATGGAAATTCCCAAATCATTATTTATATATTAAATTCTTTTTATTAACTTTTCTGTTTTACACTTTAGAATATTCATTTAGACAACCTTAAAACCTCAATGACTTCTCTTCTCCTCTTTCTACGGTTCATTTTGCATATCATAAATCCCTTCATATTTTACATAAACTAAACCATTCAGGATTCCATTATTATATCCAACAAAACTTGTTTACACTGTTGAATTTATCTTAATGCTGTCAACATTTTCAAATGTACACAATTTCCCCCCATATACAGTGGTGCCCCGCAAGACGAATGCCTCGCAAGACAGAAAACTCGCTAGACGAAAGAGTTTTCCGTTTTGGAGGTGCTTCGCAAAACAAATCTCCTATGGGCTTGCTTCGCAAGACGACAATGTCTTGTGAGTTCCTGTGGGTTCCCCCCCCATTTTCTAAGCCGCTAAGCCGCTTATCAGCTGATCCGATAAGCTGATAAGATGCTAAAAGCCGCTAAAAGCCGCTAATAGCGCTAATAGCGCTATTCCGCTAATCCGTCAATGGGCTTGCTTCGCAAGATGAAAAAACCGCTAGACAAAGAGAATCACAGAACGGATTCTTTTCATATTGCAAGGCACCACTGTATTCAATAAACATTTTCCAGTCTTATTTAAATGTATGTTCTTGTTTTCCTACTCTATATGTTAGGTCTGCAAGCTGTGCATATTCCATCAGTTTAAGTTGCCATTCTTCTTTAGTTGGGACCTTGCTCGTTTCCATTAACAAAGCACAGGCCACAGTGGTGGCATACATAAATAGCCTTTTTTGACTTCTGGGAATTTCCATACCAAATCATTATTAATTTTTGGGCAAGTGATTCCCAAACTGTTTGGTAGGCATGTAAGAATGGCAAGTTGAACACATTAAATAAATTCATTTGCTGAGGGACCTGATTCAAATGTATACTGTCTCCTTTGCATCCATTTCAGGCAATTATTCTGAATTACCCAGAAGACCTTCAAGCTAGGAATGACAGTGGAGTCCTAGAGGATGGACAACAGCAGTTTCATGTAGGGCTTTGAAAAGAATTGCCCACTGAGCTAGCTAGCTTGCTTGTTGAACCGTTCACTGTTGGTCTAGGACAATCAAATTTGGTAGCATCAGTCTTCAAAAGCGTGGGTGATAAAATGATATTTCATTGTCACAGTCAGTTATGCTGTAAAGTGACAAAGCATAACCTTTGGTAATGTGACAGGCCACAATGAACAGGGAAGGACATTTCAATAACGAGACTGAAAGAAAGAGGCAATATTCAAGAAGGCAAAACATAAAGGGATTTTTTTTTTTTTTTTTGCATGTAAAGAAACAACAACCCATGGATAAAAATGTACAGTGGATTATAGGCTGGGTGAGAAGGATTCAGAAGGTATTCCTGCCAATATTTCATAGATTTTTAAAAAGTACATACTTGTAAGTTGGAATGCTCAAGAATTTTGCATGAAATCCTGATTTGAACTTCCTAGACTAATCTATTAATTGGAACAGTTCTTCTTTGGTTTTTACATTCTGAATGTTGCAATAAAAAAATTGACCCTAAAGGTGTACCAAAAAGATTATAAAACATATGTTTTAGGGAAAATGCATATCAAGTGTGTATTTTAGGATGAAATACATTTAATAAAAGGATTTTCATGGAGTTCTTATTCTTATTTGCAGATTGATGCAGAAGCTTTATGGAACAGACTTCTGAGCCCATGTGAACCTGAGACAGACTGGAGATCAGTTGAATTGCTCCCATCTGCACTGCCTGGTCTTTCACCTTCCCAGTTCCTAGAGATCGTTGAAAACTCTACTGTGCCTGATGTCTTCATTTTATCTGCAATAAGACAAGGTAGTGTTTATTCCTTCGGTTTGGTTAAAAGCATTATTTAAAAATGTAATTGTCCTACAATCCGTTATCAGCAGTTGAAAATATACTTCATCAGCAACAGTGTGTGACATCATATGCGGTGCACTGCATGTTGCCTGGGTGTTAATGTGTGTGCATTTACAGGAAGGTTCATAAGAGATCAAATCCATCACCCCTGTTGTTTTATTTACACTGCCAAGACATTTGAATCTTAGAGATCCTGGGGAGGAAACTGAACCTTAAAGATGGATAACCCTGGCAACTCACGCTAACACAAGTCCCACAAAGCATCCCAGAAGTAAAATGCAAACTCAAAACACAGGTACAAAGTAAAGGGAGTGATTTATGAGGGCAGGCATCAGAAAACCAAGATTGTTCTTGATCAATAGGAATGGGTAGAGTTCTGTTCTGAAGTCTATAATGGGATACAGTGGAGGCAAAAGCCAATGTTATTTAAAGAAGTTTTTAAATATATTTAGTGTTGTATTCAACTAATATCTACTCTGAGTAGACCCACTGAAACTGATGAACGTAAGTTTTGTTGTTTAGTCATTTAGTCGTGTCCGACTCTTCATGACCCATGGACCAGAGCACGCCAGGCACTCCTGTCTTCCACTGCCTCCCGCAGTTGGGGCAAACTCATGTTAGTAGCTTTGAGAACACTATTCAACCATCTCATCCTCTGTCCTCCCCTTCTCCTTGTGCCCTCCATCTTTCCCAACATCAGGGACTTTTCTAGGGAGTCTTCTCTTCTCATGAGGTGGCCAAATTATTGGAGCCTCAGCTTCACAATCTGTCCTTCCGGTGAGCACTCAGGGCTGATTTCTTTAAGAATGGATAGGTTTGATCTTCTTGCAGTCCATGGGACTCTCAAGAGTCTCCTCCAGCACCATTATTCAAAAGCATCAATTCTTTGGCGATCAGCCTTTTTTATGGTCCAGCTCTCACTTCCATAGATCACTACTGGGAAAACCATAGCTTTAACTATAGACCTTTGTCGGGAAGGTGATGTCTCTGCTTTTTAAGATGCTGTCTAGGTTTGTCATTGCTTTTCTCCCAAGAAGCAGGTGTCTTTTAATTTCATGACTACTGTCACCATCTGCAGTGATCATGGAGCCCAAGAAAGTAAAATCTCTCACTGGCTTCATTTCTTCCCCTTCTATTTGCCAGGAGGTAATGGGACCAGTGGCCATGTTCTTAGATTTCTTTTATGCCCATTAACGTAAATGGGTTTACTCTGAGTAGGATTAGCAATGAATACCACCTCTAGTGTGCTGCCTTTCCTCAGAGAGTTGTTCAAGATGGCTTACATTTTATTTTTTTCCAAGCACCTCAAAGATAAAATGTCAAAACAATGGATACAGAACAACCATAAAACCATGCTTTCTGACCTGGGATTTCTGTTGTGTAATCCTAGATGTGCGTGGGTGAGTTGTGGTTACTCATTGCCGAGGAAAGGAAGCTAGTACAGTCTCAGAAGCACTCTAATATTACTACATGTATTTCACAGCTGAGACATGACACTGAAAGCAGGTTTCAAAAATTAAGTTACCTTTTACTCTGCAGTTTAGCCTAAGCCCTAAAAACAGCCCTGAAGAAACCACCCACCCACCTGTCTGTGGTGCTTTGTCTTCTAAACCTAGTGAGCCTCTGAGAGGAAGTGCGTAAGCAAACTAAGGTGTCTGGGTGAAAAAGAAGAGACGGCTCATGCACCTTTAATTAATTGTGTAGAAGTGAAGGAGCGTCTCCACCCCTAACGTTCAGCTCCAAGGGCCTTCTGGTGGTTCCCTCACTGCGAGAAGCGAGGTTACAGGGAACCAGGCAGAGGGCCTTCTCGGAAGTGGCACCCGCCCTGTGGATGTCCCATCAGATGTCAAGGAAATAAACAACTATCTGACTTTTAGAAGACAACGGAAGGCAGCCCTGTTTAGGGAAGGTTTTAATGTTTGATGTTTTATCATATTTTTTATATTCTGTTGGGAGCCACCCAGAGTGCTGGGGAAATCCAGGCATATGGGTGGGGTAATAATAATAATAATTTTACAAGAGGCTACTTTAAATGAATTCAAATCTCCGGGGCTTGATGAGCTGAATCCAAGGTTATTAAAGGAGCTTGTGGATGTAATTTCTGAGCCTTTGTCTATGATCTTTGAGAATTCTTGGAGAACAGGTGAGGTCCCTGCAGACTAGAGACAGGCAAATGTTGTCCCTATCTTCAAAAAGGGAGGAAAGAAGACCCAGGTAACTACAGATCTGTAAGATTGACATTGATGCTAGGAAAGGTCCTAGAAGAGATCATTCAACAGTCGGTCTGTGAGCATTTAGAAAAGGATGTTGTGATTACTAAGACCCAGACTGGGTAATGACTGCAGTCTTATACTACACTCCTAAGTATTTCTACTCAGCAGTAAGTCCCACTGAGTTCAATAGGACTTATTCTTTGGTGGGGGGTGGGAACTGCCCGGAAACCAATGTCCCCACTGTGGAAGGATGTGTGGATCTAGAATTGGCCTCTACAGTCACTTACAGATTCATTGTTAAAACTGTCTTTATGGAAGACAATCTTACTTGGCTACAAGTGATCGCCAAAGACGATTTTCCGGTATGTGCCTGAATATTCTCAGAGTTATTATTATCAAAAATAAGTCATGTCAAACAAATCTCTCTTTATTTCTTTTTTTGATGGAGTTACAAGCTTGGTGGATCAGGGGAATGCTTTGGACATGGTGTATATTGATTTCAGCAAGGCTTTTGACAAAGTCCCCCACGATATTCTTGCAGAGAAGCTAGTAAAATGTGTAACTGTTACATGAATTTGTAGCTGGTTGGCTGACCAGACCCAAAGAGTACTCATTAATGGTTCCTCATCATCCTGTGAAAAAGTGACAAGTGGGGTGCTACAGGGTTCTGTCCTGGGCCCTTTGTTGTCCAATACCTTATAAACAACTTGGATGGAGGAAATGAGGGGACGCTCATCAAATTTGCAGATGACACCAAACTTGGAGGGGTAGCTAATGCCACAGAAGACAGAATCAGAATTCAAAATGACCTTAACAGATTGGAGAAATGGGTGCAAGCTAACAAAATGAATTACAGTAAGGACAAATGTAAGGTTTTGCACTTAGGCAAGAAGAGCCAGATGCACAAATATAAGATGGGGGACACGTGGCTTACTAGCAGTACATGTGAAAAAGATCTAGGGGTCTTGGTGGAGCATAAGCTCAACATGAGTCAACAGTGTTCTGCAGCAGCAAAAAAGCTAATGCTATTCTATGCTGCATTAACAAAACTATAGTGTCCAGATCAAGGGAAGTAGATCTCCTTGCTATGAGGGAAGTAAAAACCTTACTGCAAAAGGCCGTTTATGCAGTGAGTAAAGGTCCTTCCCAAGTGACTATGTTCACAGCAAGTGTGGACATCTACAGGAGTCTAGTGTCCAGATCAAGGGAAGTAACAATCCCGCTGTATTCTGGTCAGACCACACCTGGAACACTGTATCCAATTCTTGGCACCACAATATAAGAAGGATGTTGACAAGCTGGAATGTGTGCAGAGAAGGGCAACCAAGATGTTCAAGGGTCCGGAAACCAAGACTTATGGGGAACGATTGAAGATGCAGGGTATGTTTAGCCTGGAAAAGAGGAGACCTGATAGCCATCTTCAAATATCTCAAGGACTGACACATTGAAGAGTGACAGTTTTCTCCTGCTCTGGAGGGTAGGACTTGAACCAATGGCTTTGTGCTGGTCCCGGGGGGAAGGTTACCGTTGTTGTAGTCAAAGTCCAGTCCTGAGTCACTACCCTGGAAACAGTTCACAAGGAGCAAGGCGAGGTCAGAAGCAGGAAGCCGGGCGGGGACAGGAACACTGGAAGGTCAGGTCTGGGTCCGGGTAGGAGCAGGTACTCAACGACGCCGTTGCTTCCACAACCTGGGACCGGGCTGACTGGCCTTTATCTTCTCTGAGGCCAGGGGTGGTCCCGGCCCCCAGGAGACCCGCCTCTCCTGGCCTTAAGGCGAGCACTCCTCCTGGGAGAAACCAGTTCCCTTCGCCTCTCTGCCCTGAGCCTCTGCAGTTCAGGGGAGGCTGAAGGGTTACTGGGCCCAGGGGGAGACTCACCTGTAGGCACTGAGTCCTCAACCACCTCTGGAGCCAGAATGGATTCACCTGGTGCCTGCTCCTGAGGATCCGGCACAGGTGTAGGTGCCTCAGAATCAAGGCCCTGCCCCAGTTCAGCCGGCCCTGGAGGCGGGGACTCCTGTGCAGGCTGAGAGTCCTCTGGTTCATCCTCTGAATCGGATTCCCAGGCCATCACAGGCTTCAAATTACCAGAAAGGAGATTCTGACTAAACACCAGGAAGAACTTTTAACAGTAAGAGCTGTTAGACAGTGGGACAGTCTCCCTCAGGAGGTTGTGGACTCTCCTCCTTTAAAGCAGAGGTTGGATGGTCATCTTTCATGGTTGCTTTAGCTGAGATTCCTGCATTGCAGGGGCTTGGACTACATGGCCCTTGGGGTCCCTTCCAACTCTACAGTTCTATTACTCTTGCTCTTCAAACATGGACTATTCTCCTTGTTAACAGGATGTAGAAAAGCATCTTGAAACTGCATGATTTATCTGTAAGCCTGCACCAAATGAGTGCACCAAATGCTGAGCAGAGCAGTTTCACAGGCCAGGATACAATAATGTTAATATATGATACACATAACATTCAGAATTTTTTTACTGATGCAGAATATGACTAGACAAAGTGAGTTTATTTCATGGGTCCTTAACACCTTCATTGGAGCACACTGTTATACCAAGTCAGGCCAACAGTTTATCTGGTGCCATAATACCTTCACTGACCAGCAATGGCTCTCCAGGAATTCAGATGAGGTTGCCAAAGTTGAGTCCAGGACCTTCTGCATGCAATGGTGCTCTAGCACTGAGCTATGAGCCTTCCCTGGCTTCTGGTTTGTTTCTGGACACTATTTGAAATAGCTGTGTATTTTTCGCTCTATAAGATGCACTTTTTCCCTCC
This sequence comes from Podarcis liolepis, assembly GCF_965112155.1. Taxonomy (NCBI): domain Eukaryota; kingdom Metazoa; phylum Chordata; class Lepidosauria; order Squamata; family Lacertidae; genus Podarcis; species Podarcis liolepis. Next base: position 68,120,851 of record NC_139564.1, on the reverse strand, counting down.
TAAAAAGTAAGGGGAAATGTGTGTGTGTGTGTTATGGAGTGAATGCAGGCTGTGCAGCTATCCCAGAAGCCAGAATAGCAAGAGGGATCGCTGCGCAGCGATCCCTCTTGCTGTTCTGGCTTCTGGGATTCAGAATTTTTTTTTCTTGTTTTCCTCCTCCAAAAACTAGGTACGTCTTATGGTCTCGTGTGTCTTACAGAGCGAAAAATACGCTGTTTTCTGGCCACCTGTGTAAAGTTGCAATCGTGTGCATGACATGAGTGTAAGCTGCGAGTTACCTGTCTATGAGCAGAGACTCCCTATACTTCAGCTCATTCTGGATAGAGTGCTTGGTCAGACAAGTTTGAAGTTTGCACTATTCCACTGTCAAGGCTCAGCATGAGGAACTCAGTGTCAAGAACTACCCGGCCCTGCAAATCAGGCTCCATTCAGGCTAGCCTTCAATGAGTACCAAAGAGTGCCCTGAAAATTGGATGAAATTTTGAGGAGTAGCTGAAAATTCAGGAAAAGGGCAGTGCTTTTTGACTACAACAATGTGAAAGCAAAACTAAAAAGCTAACGTTATGAATCAGGATATGATTCTTAAAAAAACAAACTGACAAAAACCCAGAGGCAATTTAAAATTATATTTTGATGCAGTCATCTGAAACAAATACTACAAGCAATAAGGAACCTTACTTTTGCCCACGTTGTCATAATGTGATAATTACATATGGATTTAATAAAAATTCCTACATGAAATTACTCGCCATGAAGGAAAGCATGTCGTGTATGAATATGAAATCTATGCTCATGTCTCTGAGCTGAATAAGACGGTCAAATGTTATCTTTATTTATTTAAAGCATTTATTCCCAGCCTTGCAATCACGGTTCCCAAGGCAACTTATTACAGTATATTTAAAATATAAATATAATAGATAGTGGGAAATCAGCATTCTTGTTAAAACACAAGCTACCAGAAGATTAGCAAATTTAATCAATCAGTTTGAATTCTATTAAACGTTTGGATAAATAGCAACAGTTTTACTAGGCGCTTAAAAGCAATCAAGGTAAGCAACAGATGAATAGGGGAGGGGATTCTAAAGTATTACTTGTTATTATATGAAACCCAGGGAGTTGATCATGAAGAAACAGACAAAACCTTTGCTCAAATCAAAGGACTGAAATCTCATCCTCAGTTGTACAAGCTTCAATAAAAAGCAAACTTTACTGTGCTAATGAGGGTTCCTACAGATCCCGACAGATCACTAGGGGGTCCACCGCCCTCAGAAGTTCAGGAAATTCCCTCTTCGCACGGGTGCATCTTGCACCTTCATTTTATAGCTTTTGGCATGCACTGAAGACACTCTACATTGGTCTTTGACGCCTGAAATATATATATTTTAGGAGCTATCCTATTTTTCTTATTCTGAATTGCTTAAAGTTATTTTAACATCGTATTTTTTGTTGTTGTGAAAACCCACCCTGAGGTTGTATGCTGAAGAGCCAGTAAGAAACCCAAATGAATAATAATATTAGTAATAATGGTAAATTAATTATCATTTAAAATACTGTTAAAACACTGGAGAACTTAGCCTAAATAAACACCACTTATTTCCTCTAGCTCAGTGTTTCCCAACCTTTTTTGGGCAAAGGCACACTTGTTTCATGAAAAAAATCTCGAGGCACACCACCATTACAGCCCCGTGACATCAGCGCGCAGCGTCACGCCGGGAGGGACGCACGAAAGTGTAAGTTTCAATTTTTTCCCCTCCCCCTTGCCTTCCTTCTGTGCCAGCTGCCAAAAAGCCAAGACTTTAGGGCAGCAGGTCGACACGGAAGAAGCTCCTACCTAAGGACAGGTGCGACGGCCGTGTCCTCTTCTGCCACACTTGGCAGCCCTGCCTCACGGTCATGACTCCCACCCTGAATTCTCCCCGCAGGTTGAGCGGCACAGGCAGCCCAATGTGTCCAGCCCAGACACAAGCCCCGCTTCCCCACTCTAGATCCTAAATGCGACCAAGTGCTCTGGACTCCCGAGCAGGGTGGGAAAGAGGACTCACATCTGGTAGCCTCCGGGCTCCTCGCCTGCTCAAGGGATGGCATTGCAGGCAAGCTGCCGGCCGTCGCCATCGCCGCCCCCTCATGCGAGTGGACCTGCCCGGAGTGGTGGGCCGGGGGAGGCTCGCTCTCTGTGGGGATGTGGCCCGCACGCGCGGCCCCGCTTCCTCCTGCCCAGGGCTGAGCTCCTTACCCGCGATCTCGGTCTCGCGCACGCGGATCCCACTTATTCCAAAGCTCGCGCCACTAGCCGGGGCTCTCACACCGTGCCAGGGCGAGGCGGCGCGGCCCACTGACGTCATCGCGGCTCGCCGCCGCCCTCGACTTCCCTGTTCCCTCCCCTCCCTCGGGTCGCCGTGGTTACCGAGGACTGCAAGCTGCTCGGGCGAGCGTGGGGCATTAAGTGGGAGAAGGAAAATTAAAATTAAAACTCGCCTGAAGGCCGCCTCTCCGGATATGAAGCCATCTTTCGAATTTTTTAATTTTTCCCGCGGCACACCAGGCAATATCTCGCGGCACACTAGTGTGCCGCGGAACAGTGGTTGGGAAACACTGCTCTAGCTTATTCCCTCAATGCCCTCTTCTCTAAAAGAATAGCTTCCTAAAGGATTTTAGACCATTTTTATAGAGTTTACAATCCTTACAAGAAGCATGAAATATATTTGATTGTATTGTATTGCATGAGGCAAGAGTGGATTAATGCACAGAAGATTTGCCAGGATTTTTAAGGCTAGTTTTAAAAGGCTCCATTTTTTATGATTCTGAGACAAAAAATTCTGCATGTTAATATCTGATGGTGTGCTTCAGGGGTCAACTTGCTTGACGAGATGAATAGTTTTTAATGTAGTTTTTCTATATGGTTATTTACCTAAAATAAGAATTGGAAATATAAGTTCTTCATTACTAGGCTTCTTAATCCTAGATTTTAAAATCTCAGCTGACATATGGAACACATCATGGGTGATCACACAAGATGGGAGCGACAAAAATTAAACAAAGCAGGTAGAAAATTAGCTGGGTGTTCTCCTAATCTTAACAAAGGCAATTTTAATAGGAACGACTCATGCTGAGAAACATGGGTTTCATGGTATGTATTGAAGTGTTTAGTTGATCACCCTGTAGCTTGTTAAGAGCGATACCCATTTATACTCTGCATTTTCAGGAGAGCATCAACATCCAGAAAGCATTGTTAAATACCTCCCAAACCCTGGCGCCTATGCACGGGTTACAAATAAATCATGAAAGCCAATCAAGGCCATCACACATTAGTTAAAGCCAACTGAAATCATTGGAAGGTCGCTAGTTATCATATTGTTCTAAGTCCTTAAATATATCCAAAGCAGGGCCAGATTTAGGTTTGATGAGGCCTTAAGCTACTGAAGGTAATGGGGCCCTTTATAGGACCAGGGGTCCTTTGTCAACAACAAATTGTCACTGTTTTTGTGTTGAATATATGCTATATGGTAATTTATGGATGTATGGAAATGAGAGCTGGACCATAAAGAAGGCTGATTGCCGAAGAATTGATGCTTTTGAATTATGGTGCTGGAGGAGACTCTTGAGAGTCCCATGGACTGCAAGAAGATCAAACCTCTCCATTCTGAAGGAAATCAGCCCTGAGTGCTCACTGGAAGAACAGATCCTGAAGCTGAGTCAGACTTTGGACACCTCATGAGAAGAGAAGATTCCCTGGAAAAGACCCTGATGTTGGGAAAGATGGAGGGCACAAGGAGAAGGGGATGACGGAGGACGAGATGGTAGGATAGTGTTCTCGAAGCTACCAGCATGAGTTTGACCAAACTGCGGGAGGCAGTGGAAGACAGGAGTGCCTGGCGTGCTCTGGTCCATGGGGTCACGAAGAGTCAGACACAACTAAATGACTAAACAACAACAACAACAATTTATGGACCTAAAGCCATTTGCACATAACAAAATATTTTATCAAAGTAATTGTTAAACTGAAATACAGTGGTACTTGGGTTACAGGCGCTTCAGGTTACAGACTCTGCTAACCCAGAAATAGTACCTCGGGTTAAGAACTTTACTTCAGCGTGAGAACAGAAATTGTGATCTGGTGGTGCAGCGGCAGCTGGAGGCCCCATTGGTTAAAGTGGTACCTCAGGTTAAGAACAGTTTCAGGTTAAGAACGGACCTCCAGAATGAATTAAGTTCTTAACCTGAGGTACCACTGTAGAATTATCTTTTATTTTGGAAATGTACATCCAGGTTTTTTCCCCGTTAAATTTTTGGGTGGCCCCCAGTAGAGTGGGGCCCTAAGCTATAGCTTGTTTAGCTTATATGTAAATCTGGCGCTGATCCAAAGAGACCAGACGCTGGTAGTTTAACAAACACCATATGATCCTTGAAATGAACAGCCTCCCTTTGTTTTTAAAAGTTTCACCCTTTTCCCTTCTAACTAGTGCTGTCAACTGATTGAAGAATGTTTAGTAGGTTAAAATAAAAAAAATCCTTCCAGTAGAACCTTAAAGACCAACTAAGTTAGTTCTTGGTATGAGCTTTCGTGTGCATGCACACTTCTTCAGATACACATGTGTATGTATCTTCAGATACACATGTGTAGATACATGTGTGTGTATCTGAAGAAGTGTGCTTGCACACGAAAGCTCATACCAAGAACTAACTTAGTTGGTCTTTAAGATGCTACTGGAAGGATTTTTTTTTTTATTTTGACTATGGCAGACCAACACGGCTACCTATCTGTAACTGTTTAGTAGGTTAATTATATTTCCATGCAGAGTGCTAGGGAACGGGCATCAAATGTAGGAGAGCGGAACTGGCAGCTGATATGGAGTCTCCTTGTAACAAAGCATGGTGGTCCATCACATACCATTAGTGTGACCCAATTTAAATAGATTAAAGGCTGGTTCACACATTACTCAATCTCTTATCTTCGCTTGATGATTCAAATGTGTGAACTATTGCCACTGGGGGAAGAAGGCGCAGTAGGTCTATTACTTGACGACTTCATGAAAGAAGGAGATCTCGTAAATAAATCCTAGAGGGTTAGCAGAATAGGCTGTTGCTGCAAAAGTTTGCTGGCACTTTTGAAGACCAACAGATTTAAAGCAGGAGTGGATAAGTTCTTTTCAAGCTGAAGGATGGACTACCCTGGTAGAAAGCTGAGAGCAGCAGCAGTCCATCAATGGGTGGGACCAGACCATAGCTGTCAACCTTCCCTTTTTTGGTGGGAAATTCCCTTACTCCAGCGCCGTTTCCCGCTGCTTCCCGCTGCTATCCCAGATTGTTAGATATCCCATAGACTGTCCCTGGGACAGGCGAGGCTGCTGATCCCATATTTTCAAATCTGAAAGTTGACAGCTATGGGCCAGACCCACACACAACCACACACAGAAAACTATTTCCCATGGAAACAAAAGCATATATATATGTCGCCTAGACACCCCAACTCTTACACGGGAAGACACCCGAAGACACCAAAACCTGCATATATATATATATATATATAGTTGTCATATGTCCAGAATTTCTTGGATATATCCTGAATACTGCAGTCAGAAGCAGTGCCTGGGCTAAAATCAGTAAAATGTCCAGTAAAATCCGGATGCATGGCAACCCATGTCTGCAATGTCATTTTTAGCAATTTTCCTTAAAAATAGTTCTTTTTCTTTTCTTTTTTGCGAATATGCCCCAAAACTTTGGCAGAACTGAAAAAAACCCACACACCTCAATAACTTTGGTTGAAGAAAAAGAAGAAGCTCAAGACCTTTTCTGTCTGGATTTTCACTGTTTGAAATATGGCAAACCTATCTTAGTAACTCTGTTCAAGTTGCACCTTCCATAGACTTTTAAAAATCATGTTTGTACAAAACAAAAACTCCCCAACACCCTTTTTTGTGTGCTGGCTGTTGAAAAGGTCAAAACTCCTCAGTAATCCCAACAGAAAGATGCAAATAGTGTCAATGCACAGTTGAATTGCAAGCTCTGCCCCACTGTTATTCAATGCCACAGCCTTCAAAATGCAACTGCACTGCAAAAAAATGCATGTGTGCATATGCGAAATGCACAGTTCTGGGCATTTTGCAAGGAACATAAGTCTACCTCTCTGCTGAGACATTTCCCCCCCTCTGCTTTGATTTTCTTGCAGAGGAAGGAACTGCAATCGCATGCCTTGCACTGTATCTGTGCTGGTCCCAGGGGGAGGTTACCGTGAGGCATGGTCAGAGTCTAGTCCTGGGTCGAGGGTCTGGAGACTGTCCACCAAGGGTGAAGCAGGGTCCAAAGCGAGGAGCCGGGCAAGGTCGGGAACTCTGGAAGAACAGGTCTGGGTGCTGGCAGAAACAGGTTTCCAACGACATTGCTCCCTCAATCTGGGACCGGGCTGACTGGCCTTTATCTTCTCTGAGGCCAGGGGCGGTCCCGGCCCACAGGTGACCCGCCTCTCCTGGCCTTAAGGCGAGCACTCCTCCTGAGAGAACCCAGTTCCCTTCGCCTCTCTGCCCTGAGCCTCTGCAGCTCAGGAGAGGCTGGAGGGTTACTGGACCCAGGGGGACGCTCGCCTTCCCCTGACAGGGCTGGGAGAGGCACACCTGTAGGCAATGGGTCCTCAATCACCTCCGGAGCCAGAGTGGATTCATCTGGTGTCTGCTGCTGAGGATCCGGCACAGGTGCAGGTGCTTCAGATTCAAGGCCCTGCCCCGGCTCAGCCGGCCCTGGAGGCGGGGACTCCTGTGCAGGCTGGGATTCCTCCGGTTCAGCCTCTGAATCAGATTCCCAGGCCATCACAGTATCAAAGCTCTTTGCCCTCTCAACTACTCTCTGCTGAACAGCTGATGGAAACATGGGCAGTATTATGATTGTTTGATTGGCTTTGCTATTGTGCCTGCACCTCCTTCACCTCACCTCACCTTTCCCCCTCGCAAATATGGGCAACAACTTCCATGTTGGGAAGCTAGGTGAACAATGCTGCCTCTACCAGCTGCCCACTACTGAGTTATATGTCTCCTGAGTCCAGAAAGAAGGGGGAGAAAACCCTATATTTTTTCAACATAGTGAGGCTGACTGGTGAACCAATGCATAAGTCAGCAGTAAGCATCACAGAATCTACACTACAGAATCCTATCAAATGGATCTAAGATTCAGGCAATGTTGATGTGACCCTTTTCTACCTAGCAGCCACTGTTGAAGCCATAAATTTAATGTAAGGTTACTAGATGTCCCCGTTTCCTGGGGACAGTCCCCAGATTCAGTGGCGTAGCGTGGGTTGTCAGCACCCGGGGCAAGGCAAGTAATTTGCGCCCCCTAACCCGTGGATTTTAGTAGGGGCAGAGAGAGCAGCGAGTGTGAGCGCCCCCCCAGATGTTGCACCCGGCCCGCCCTGCACCCCCCACGCTACGCCACTGCCCAGATTTACAAATCAGTCCCCATACAAAATCCTATCATTCCTACTGAAGTTGAAAAGTGTCCCTGGATTCATTGAAAAAAATCTGGTAACCTTACTTTAAAATGCTGCATTTGAATGTATTGCATTTGGGACGCTGTAAACAGAAGTTTATTTTAAGGAAATCTATGTGGTTGGCTGGTGTGTTTTTTTCCATTTCAGAAAGCTAAACTACCTGATGACTCATCCCCTGGAAACGATGAACAAGCTTAGGATCTCTCTCTGGGACCAGAGAGTTTACTGAGCTACATAAAGGGTTGAACCACAGTGTCTGAGTGCAATCTGTTATTTTTTTGCCTCCGACTTACTGTAACTAGATTTAAGGCTTTTCTGCAGTAAAGATTTGCAACTCATTATTGGGGTGCAAAAGTTCATTTATTTCTACGCAAGGTCTAGATCAGGGATTCCACTGAACAACTCTAAAAGTCACTGCTTGGTGGTACAGTGGTACCTAAGGTTAAGTACTTAATTCATTCCGGAGGTCCGTTCTTAACCTGAAACTGTTCTTAACCTGAAGCACCACTTTAGCTAATGGGGCCTCCTGCTGCTGCCGCGCCACCGGAGCACAATTTCTATTCTCCTCCTGAAGCAAAGTTCTTAACCTGAAGCACTATTTCTGGGTTAGCGGAGTGTGTAACCTGAAGCGTATGTAACCCGAGGTATCACTGTACATCTAAGAGGAAAGTTGGGAAGCTAAATAGTTTGTGGGCACTGCACTATACATAGTGGGCCACCCACATTCTGCAAATCAGAAAAAGAGTTCCTGGAAGCATAATATATACCCATGAAAGGATATTCTTTTCACTGTTGTTCTTTCAAGGTTTGAATGCAGCAGCAGCCGCCCAGATCTGTCAAGTTTTCTAAAAGTCACAGCGTCCTCCAACTGCGGATATACTTTCCTTCTAGAAGGCAGGTCAAGCCATGCTCAAGTCTCTGAATGATGTGATTGCCGTTTGAAATGAAAATGGCATTGCCTAGGATTCAAAAAACAACACGAACTGGGGCAGCCAGAGAAACGCCTGCTTTGTGCCTTGGTTTTAGATTTCCTCAAAGGAATCTTAGCTATTTTAATTTGAAATAATTTGTCAAATTAGTGCATGACTGACACAGTGTGAAACGCACTGTGACACCCAGCGATATGGTGTACAAGGGAGTCATTGAACTGAATTGTGATGATCAGGTGAGGTGTGAAAAAGATCAACTGATACCACACAAGTGCGCAGTTGCGTTCTCTACTGGGGAGCTGGGACGACTTGTTCCAGAGACTCTCAATGAGGGGGGAAAGAGTTAATTGCCACATTCCAATTGCTACATCTGAGAGTTTCTGGAGTGCTATTTTTCTCCCACATTACTTCAAAGATGCAGAGATGAAAACTTGATGGGTAACCCGTACCATAGTGTAATAGGTTTTCTGGTTCGATAGTCCTAGCAAGTTTAGTTCTGATTTTGAGAATAAGCAACAAATATATTTTGTGATCTTGTGTGCTTGGGATCTGGTTGGGAAACCTGCATTTAGATTGCCATGTGCATTCATAATTTGCCTGTACATAGTTAGGTGACAAAGACACTTACTTAATCATGACTGAATGGTTTTTCATATGAACAGGGCTTTTTTTTCAGTCAGAACTCGCCAGAACTCATTTCCGGCACCACTTAAGTAGGCACCATTGCCATTATAAGAGAACAAGGGAGGTGTTTATGGTGAGTGTTGGCACATCTTTTTCTAGAAAAATAGCACTGCATTTGAATAGCAGACAACTGAAATGGGTCTGATGAAAAAACACAGGAAAAAACGCTATAACCAAGTTAGAAATTAGATCATTATAACAAAATAATTTTTTAAAAAACTCTATGGAAAAAGGTGTTAAGATTTTTCCTGCTCTCTGCCGCCATCTGGTGTTGCATGTTTATAGTGCATTCAAATCGCTGTTTCTTTCCTAAGGTAAAAAGGGACCCCTGACCATTAGGTCCAGTCGTGGCTGACTCTGGGGTTGCTTTATTGGCCGAGGGAGCCGGCGTACAGCTTCCGGGTCATGTGGCCAGCATGACTAAGCTGCTTCTGGCAAACCAGGAGCAGTGCACAGAAACGCCGTTTACCTCACCACCGGAGTGGTACCTATTTATCTACTTGCACTTTGATGTGCTTTCAAACTGCTAGGTTGGCAGGAGCAGGGACCGAGCAACGGGAGCTCACCCCGTCGCGGGGATTTGAACCGCAGACCTGCTGATCAGCAAGTCCTAGGCTCTGTGGTTTAACCCACAGCGCTACCCGCGTTTCTAAGGTAGCTGAGTTCTACGTTTCATGACTGGAAGGAACCATAGTACTGAGATATCTGTCTCCCAGTTGATACAGCTATAAAGATAAGCACTTTCAGTCCAGGTTCCTGACTACCTCATTTCTCAAATTGTATATTTGCAAACAAATAGCTATCACAACAACGCCAGAAGTCACCAGCATTCTCTTGTTACTATGAAATATATTCAGAGTCGCAAAGTGATTTCATGCTCTTTATTCAGCTCATAGTGGTGAGGAGGAATGAATGAAAGTCCCCTCACAGTATCTGCTTTATATACATTATTTACACAATGGGCTGCACATGATTGGCTAATTCCGGAATTCTACTGTAAGCCAATCAGGTTGTGGATTCACTTCTATCTGGAGCAGGATTGGGTGGTTCCTGCCAACCAGATACATGGTCATTTGTACGGTTGAAAACTAATCTACATGATCAAGAATGAAAATGAATGCATAAAACAATTTGCAAAGAAATCGTGAAGACTTGCACATAAATACCCACCAGGATCGAGGCATTCTCCCAACATTGCATTTGAAAATGGCTGTTGTTGCCTTTTCCCTTTTGAAAATGAATTCAGCTTTTGGTGAGCGCTATTCTGTTTTTGACATACTCCTGGATTACATCATTCTACATGAATATTTAATGGTGATGTCCTCATTAAATATTGCAGTGTTTCCGACCCATTTGGTTCTGAATGTTTCATGTATTTTACAACCTCACAGAAATCCCTAGTGAATGAGGGGCAACACACATGACACAGACGCTATAAATGCCTGTTCTTCAAGAAGGAACAAATTAAAGTTAATTCTCTACAGAGTCGAGCCCGATTTAGGTGTCACCTTTTGCACACAAACTGCAATCACACAGGAGGGAGGAAGGATGTGTTAAAACACAGTTTGGAGATCAGAACTGGATTGTTATCTTGGAAACAACAGCCTTGATGTGTGTGCCGAGGTGATCGAATCTGAGACACGCAGCCTGGGATCTTTCTTTGCAAGGGCATATAAGCACAAATAACCACAGAAAAACTGAATGTTCAAAAGCTTTATTTTCCTAACCAAGTTATACACAGCTGGGGTGCCCTCTCCCTAATGTAAAGCTGCCCTTGGGAAGAAAAAGAAATTATATTTTGAGGGGTCTTTTTTACTTCCACTTTGAGGTTTTTTTGACTTCTGCCTTTTGCTCTCTCTGTCTCTTTCTCTGTGTGTGTGTTTTACAAGCAAGTGGTATATACATTTTAATTAATAAATAAACTAAATTGGACAGACGGGTTATGTTGTTGCTGTTGTTTAGTCGTGTCCGACTCTCCATGACCCCATGGACCAGAGCACGCCAGGCACTCCTGTCTTCCACTGTCTCCCGCAGTTTGGTCAAACTCATGTTGGTAGCTTTGAGAACACTGTCCAACCATCTCGTCCTCTGTCGTCCCCTTCTCCTTGTGCCCTCCATCTTTCCCAACATCAGGGTCTTTTCCAGGGAGTCTTCTCTTCTCATGAGGTGGCCAAAGTATTGGAGCCTCAGCTTCAGGGTCTGTCCTTCCAGTGAGCACTCAGGGCTGATTTCCTTCAGAATGGATAGGTTTGATCTTCTTGCAGTCCATGGGACTCTCAAGAGTCTCCTCCAGCACCATACTTCAAAAGCATCAATTTTTCGGTGATCAGCCTTCTTTATGGTCCAGCTCTCACTTCCATACATCACTACTGGGAAAAACATAGCTTTAACTATACGGACCTTTGTTGGCAAGGTGATGTCTCTGCTTTTTAAGATGCTGTCTAGGTTTGTCATTGCTTTTCTCCCAGGATGCAGACGTCTTTTGATTTCATGACTGCTGTCACCATCTGCAGTGATCATGGAGCCCAAGAAAGTCAAATCTCTCACTGCCTCCATTTCTTCCCCTTCTATTTGCCAGGAGGTGATGGGACACCTGGCCATGATCTTCTTTTTTTGATGTTGAGCTTCAGACCATATTTTGCGCTCTCCTCTTTCACCCTCATTAAAAGGTTCTTTAATTCCTCCTCACTTTCTGCCATCAAGGTTGTGTCATTTGCATATCTGAGGTTGTTGATATTTCTTCCGGCAATCTTAATTCCGGCTTGGGATTCATCCAGCCCAGCTTTTCGCAAGATGAATTCTGCATATAAGTTAAATAAGCAGGGAGACAATATACTCACACCGAGGATCCTGGCCAGCAAGCGAAGGTAGGGGAAAAGGTGAGACCTGAGAAAAAGAGGTTCCTACAAACATGTTTCCCTTTTGGGGGGGTCTGCTGTGTAGCCTTTTCCTGACTGGAACACAGAGAAAACTGCTTATATAGAGATATGGGATGGAGAAAAAAATCCTATCCCAAAGGATCCAGAATATCATAAGGCTGTGAAGCACTATTATCCACTCTCAAAACACAGCATCTAGGTATCAAAAATGTCTCTATATTGTTCTCTCCACATACATGGGGACATAAAAAAGGTAAAGGACCCCTGGACGGTTAAGTCCAATCAAACAAGACTATGAGGTTGTGGGACTCATCTCACTTTCAGGCCAAGGGAGTAAGCGTTTGTCCACAGACAGCTTTCCAGGTCATGTGGCCAGCATGACTAAACCACTTCTGGTGCAATGGGACACCATGATGGAAACCAGAGCGCACAGAAACGCCATTTGCCTTCCTGCTGCAGTGGTACCTATTTATCTACTTGCACTTACGTGCTTTTGAACAGCCAAGTTGGCAGGAGCTGGGACAGAGCAATGGAAGCTCACCCCGTCGCAGGGATTTGAACCGCCAACCTTCTGATCGTCAAGCCCAAGAGGCTCAGAGGTTTAGATCACACCGCCACCCACATCCCGTGCGGAACATAATCCATTACACAGGCCACAAGTATGTGTCATAGTCCATAACCCCACATCACAAAGTTCAAACTTGACCTTCACACCTCACAACCCCCCCAACCTTGTTTCTTTGCTTCAGCCTCTGTAATCCAAACTCATTCGCACACACAGAGAGATGCTCAAAGACAGAAATGTATCATTTCTGCTCTATGCTTGCTATGGGTTGCCAGGACATTTCCCGGGCTCAGCTTAATGGTTATCTTCAAAGTTGTGGAATAAACTGCTTCAAGATTCATTATTATATGAACAGCATAGGTTTTAAAAGCACAACTTTTCAAAATGAAAAGGGTAGGACAGGATAAGGGGTTATAAACAGTAATGATAATGTATTTTAAAGCATTATATGCAGTTCTATTTTCCTAGAAAAAGAGGTGCCAGAACTCACCATGAATGCCTGCCTTGTTCTCTTATAATGGCAATGGTGCCCAACTGAGCTTCCAGCTGAAAAAAGCCCCGATTATATGTAATAAATTGTGAATATATTATCACAGTATATATGGCGCAAGCAAGCATTGACTTACTAGGTTGCCAAATACAGAGATTGGCCATGGTGTTTCTGCTTTTTTAGAGTTGCCAGCTTATTAGAATGGTTTAAAAAATCATAAAAGATTTAATTGTGACACACAGAGTGAAAAGTGTGGGCATGTATCTGTTTATGTACATAATTTATAACCTGCTTTTCAGTAAAAATCAATCTCAGAGCAGGTCACCGCATGAAAATACTTAATAAAAGAAACCATATGAAAAATAAAATCACAACGACTAAATTCCATTAACATTTTGCATGTACATAAAACCCATTTGTGTAGCCCATAACACCAAATTTCAAGTGCAGTGAGTGCTACAGAGACAGATCTGTTGAAACAACATGGTCCTCCTGCACACTTTGTACACAGGGACACTCATAGAATCATAGAATAGAATCATCGAATCATAGAGTTGGAAGAGACCACAAGGGCCATCGAGTCCAACCCCCTGCCAAGCAGGAAACACCATCAGAGCACTCCTGACATATGGTTGTCAAGCCTCTGCTTAAAGACCTCCAAAGGAGGAGACTCCACCACACTCCTTGGCAGCAAATTCCACTGTCAAACAGCTCTTACTGTCAGGAAGTTCTTCCTAATGTTTAGGTGGAATCTTCTTTCTTGTAGTTTGGATCCATTGCTCCGTGTCCACTTCTCTGGAGCAGCAGAAAACAACCTTTCTCCCTCCTCTATGTGACATCCTTTTATATATTTGAACATGGCTATCATATCACCCCTTAACCTCCTCTTCTCCAGGCTAAACATGCCCAGATCCCTTAGCCGTTCCTCATAAGGCATCATTTCCAGGCCTTTGACCATTTTGGTTGCCCTCCTCTGGACACGTTCCAGTTTGTCAGTGTCCTTCTACTCTGCGTACCTGTTGGAGACCTGAGGCAATGCCAGACATCAGATTGATGCCCAAATCTATCCAGTGGTGGCAGTGAGAGTAGTGGACAGACTACAAACATCGGTCACCTGTAGCAAGGAACCCCAAATCTGGTGCTCAGGGTAAAACAAAAACCTTCCATGTTTACTTCTGTAAAAAAAGAAAAAAAAGGAACTGTCACCTTTTATAGTACTGAAAAAGTACTTGAAGATGTACAGGCAGTTTCTACTAGAACTCAGCCAAGCAAATTGGCTCAGCTCTTCTTGAATGTTCATAGTGAGAGGAGAAAACAAATCCCTCACACACAAGTTATGAGAGGGATGGGGTAATTTCTAAGGATTTTTGCAGTGGGAGGTTAGGTTTAGCTTACTTTATTCACCCAAGGCTGTTCTTTGGATCTATTTTTATGTTTGATTTTAGAAAGAAAGAAAGAAAGAAAGAAAGAAAGAAAGAAAGAAAGAAAGAAAGAAAGAAAGAAAGAAAGCTTCACTTGCCCTCATCATGGCCAGCAAGACTCTCCATTGGAGCCTTTTGAGTTACTCTTCCTATGGGAAGCTGTGGTTATGACTGGGTAGCTTACAAGGCCTTTTAAAAGTGTTAACATAGACCAAAATAAAATCTTCAGACATCTTTTCCTATGAGCTTAGATATACTCAGCCCCAAGCTAGTGTAGTTTCTTAGAAATATCCCCTGCCCCTGAAACCACATGAAATCCCTTTTCTTAGAACAGTTTCTGTTGACAGCTCAGACCAGCGTCAGGATTCCCTGCACCTCTCCTTGCTTCTAATTTTCTAGTTTTTACTTCCTTACTGTGAAACTAATCAGCTTTTCAAAGTAAATTTGTTTTCTGTGAAATTCCATCAGTATGGGTATGTACACCCGATGTTAGTCATCATGAAACACCATTGAAATAATATCTAGTGGGTGTGGAAAAGCAAAGCAAAATGATGACTTGTTTCTAGTAAATAATCCAAAGAATGGAGGGATTACATAGCTACAGGACTAGCAAAGTTAGCTAAGACATGAGGCACCATCAGGGCTGGCTAGAGCCACGATGCAGACGTCTACTAGATGCAGATGTCTACTAGAATTCCTGTACACATACAACCATAGATGGCCCTCATATGAGATACAAGACCATTTGTACACTATATGAATATTCACATTGGTTTACTCAACGTATTGTTAAACTAGGCAGCATGGCAGCAGTTTCTGCAAGTCTCAGATAAATGGGAGGTGCGTTCCCTCTGTTTTACCACTATAGGTGTCCCAAGTATTAGCAACAGTTTTCTTCATTTATTTCCTCCTCTGTATGTCCCAGACACGGGTGGCACTGTGGTCTAAACCACAGAGCCCTGGGCTTGCTGGTCAGAAGGTCAGCGGTTCGAATCCCCGAGACGGGGTGAGCTCCCGTTGCTCGGTCCCTGCTCCTGCCAACCTAGAAGTTTGAAAGCACATCAATGTGGAAGTAGATAAATAGGTACCACTCCGGCGGGAAGGTAAACGGCATTTCCGTGCACTGCTCTGGTTCGCCAGAAGCGGCTTAGTCATGCTGGCCACATGACCCGGAAGCTGTACGCCGGCTCCCTCGGCCAATAAAGCGAGACAAGCGCCGCAACCCCAGAGTCGGCCACAACTGGACCTAATGGTCGGGGTCCCTTTACCTTTACCCATGTCCCAGTAACAGCCCCTGGACCAGGGGAAGAGCTATTCTCTCCTCCACATCTCTTATTTCCCATTTTATAAATACAAACTACTAGCAATGCCACTTAGGAGAGTGGAGCTGAGCAGAAAAGCCTCAGGATTGTGTGTTTGCCTGTGGATAGAAAGCAGAGAAGGGGCGACGACCACACCCTTTCCGATTATATTAGCAATGGTTTATAACGGCACGGTGTTCTGGATAGCACAGGTTGGAATAGAGGCAGTGAGAAACTGCATCGTCATAGTACAGTTTGTGTGTACAGTGGTACCTCGGGTTACATATGCTTCAGGTTACATACGCTTCAGGTTACAGACTCCGCTAACCCAGAAATAGTGCTTCAGGTTAAGAACTTTGCTTCAGGATGAGAACAGAAATTGTGCTCCGGCGGTGTGGCGGCAGCAGGAGGCCCCATTAGCTAAAGTGGTGCTTCAGGTTAAGAACAGTTTCAGGTTAAGAATGGACCTCCGGAACGAATTAAGTACTTAACCCGAGGTACCACTGTACTATGTGTAAGTAGGAAAAAGCCTCACACCAGATACGGGAACAGGGGCTGCATTTACACTATTCCTTTAAGGCATGTTGGAAGCGCATTTCCTCCCTCAAAGGATTCTGGACACAGCAGTTTGTTAAGGGTTTATGGGACCTGTACCTCTTTGCAGGTAAACCACATCGCCCAAAATTACTTGAGGGATATGTGCTTTGGATGTGTTTTAAAGGTATAGAATTTAAGTCTGACCCTTATGGCTATCACCTTTTCTTAAACGATTACAACACCTGCAAAATCATATTAATAAAGTGCTTTCACATTTAACTGGCTAGTTGGAGGTTAATCAGATTGATGCTAAACTGTTTTGAAATCTGCATGCAGTAATCAAAAGGTGACAATGTTTTTCTCCTTGTGAGAAAATTGGCCTTATGCATGTTCAGTTTTACAAGTGAGGCTTTTGCGGCAAATGATGGATGATACTAAGATCATTATGTGTTCTGTTTTGCTCAGCTTTAAATTTAAAAAATGAAGAGAAAATGCAGATCTACATTTGGCAGTGACCTCCTTGCAATTAGAAAGTTACCATTTGAGATTGGATTACGATGATCTATGTCCTTGTGATCCCCTAAGGGTGTGATTATCTCAAGATAACCTCACCCCTTGAAGCTCTGTACGTTGCTAATATGAAAAACATTTGTTTTTGGAAAGAACATATATTTTCTGGTGGGGTGGCATTAAGTTGTCAGATCAAAAATGCTGAACAGCGGTTGAAATGAACAGGAAAAGTTCAGTCAGATTAGTTTAACCCATGAGGACAGCTCACCTGATAAACCACAGCAGTCCAACTCAAGCTAACACCAAGCAACTTCTTACATCTGCAAAGAAATCCAGAGGAATCCACATTTCCCAAGAAAATAATTTCATGTTCTCATATTGTACTGATAAAGTTTAAGATTGCACACTGTAGACTGTTGGGTAGTGGTTTTCCTTTGATGTTGCCAGAATTCTCTGCTAGGGATTCAGCTGTTTTGATATGAGTTTCTGCAGTTCCTATGCAAACTGCCAAAACTGAGAGCTTTATGGCTAGTCTTGAAATCACACACACACACACACACACACACACACACACACACCATTCAAAAAAAGGTGCTATTATGCCACTTTTGAAGTCTTTATACCTTCAAATATTAACTGGGCACTTGAATATACATTCAACCTTTTAAAAGTATTTTTTAAATATTTGCATCTGACACACGACTATCCTACAAAAGTTGGATAGCATGCGAAAGCATGTTGATATAAATGGATTTATCTCTGCGTTGGGCTTTTGAACACTGTATTATTGTTTTCACGACTGCAATATCCCAGATTTTTTATCAGCAGATATCAATGTCCTGGACACTTTATTCCTTCCGCTTTATTACATGCAGCCTTTAAATCTCTTAATTCTGTGGGTGCCAAGCTGTTCAGTGACAAGCATTCATTCCCCTGCTGAGCTGGATTATCAAGCCAAATGCAATCAGTGATTCAGCTAGGTAATTTTAGACTTTGGGCTTCATGGTCTTGTGAAGCCCCTCTCTCCCACCCTTCAATGGCAATGTGTATTACTTCACTTCAAAATGCCGTAAACTGGATTCCAGGGCTTGGAAGCTCTACCTGCTCATTCTGCTGAGTATATCCCTGTTCTAAAGTAGTGCTTCGATGGCATTAAGCGTGTTCTCTTTCATAGAGAGCACGTGTTGCGGTGGGGTCTGAACAGGCCACCCCTCTGTTGCTGGGCGTGTTAGTATAGATGTCCATCTGCAGTGATTGGGTTACTGAGCAAATTTTGGTGTTGCCATTTAAGGGGACGGACCAAAGGTTATAAAATCAAGTCACGCAGCACTGACTGGGCTCTTGCTGCATGCACCAGATCACCCGCCCACTCTCCCTGAACTGGGGATTTTGCGCTTGACCTTGCTATGCCTGTCATGGGGTCATCTGCTTTTGGGGCAGGGGCCTGGTAGGAATTTTGTCCATTTGGCTGATTGGCTGGTGCCATTTGGTTTTTGCCTACTGCATAGCAAATCGTCACAACTTGTAAGGTTGTGATTAGGCATTGGTTAAAAAATTAGTTGGTGGAGGGGTAAGTGCCTGCCCCTCCAATGCTGCTGCTGCTGCAAAGGAATTCCGTTAAAGGAATCCAGGGGCTTGCCATTCTTTTGTCTGTACCTCTGAATGGGGCTTAAGGTCGTGCAAGCCCCTGGGAGCATGCGTGGGGGGGGGGATGAGGGTCTGGTGCCCGGCTCCATGCTCTCCCCAATATTGTTTTCCTTCACTGGCTGTCGCTGGAATCTGGAAGTCAGTTCTGTCCCTGGGCATGGGGACAGTTAGTCATAACCAATGCCTAAGCAACCACTCACATTTATGTATTTTAATAAAGTTGTGGCCAAAATTATGCTAAAAACCTTAAACAAAAATTATGCATGAATTGTGAATTATTTAGGGGTGGCTTGGGGGACCTGAACGCACAACTGTATTCAACAGAAGACAGAACCTATTTCAAGAGCCTTTGCTTAATATAAAAATCTCCCAAGAAAACTAGCGTACTATGCAAAATAATTCTCATAATTAAATCTTCTTTTGAGGCCAGAGAATCCACTTGCAGCAGAGGGAGGAGGCGGTCTGGGATGTCTCTGTTTGATTCACTGCTCTGCCCTTGTTTCCTTTCCCTCACCTTCTGCTGGAAGCAGATAATTTTGCCGCATCTCTACCCTGGCACAGTTCCAGGATGGCACTAGCAGGCTCTGCTGAAGGCTTCATGAAAAGGGGGAATTCTGAGGAGAGATCTGAAGGTAAGGTAAAAAGGTAAAGGATCACTGGGTGGTTAAGTCCAGTCAAAGGCGACTATGGGGTTGCTGCTCACATCTCGCTTTCAGGCTGAGGGAGCCAGCGTTTGTCCATGGACAGCTTTCCGGGTTATGTGGCCAGCATGACCAAACTGCTTCTAGCACAACAGGACACTGTGACGGAAACCAGAGCCCATGGAAACATCGTTTACCTTTCCGTCGCAGTGGTACCTATTTATCTACTTGCACTGGTGTGCTCTTCAACTGCTAGGTTGGCAGGAGCTGGGACAGAGCAATGGGAGCTCACTTCGTCACGGGGATTTGAACTGCCAACCTTCCTATCAGCAAGCCCAAGAGGCTCAGTGGTTTAAACCATAGTGCCACCCGCGTGCCGGTAGATTTGAAGGAAGCATGAATGTATGTACCCAGGGCTATTGGTATAGATATGTCAAACAAACAAACAAATAAAAATACAACATTTTGCATTTCATCTTCAAACTATCACAACTCCCATGTCATCAGAATTGCCAACTTGTTTTCTCACAGGGCTCCAAGAAAAGCAAAAATGAAGGCAGTGAAACTTTTCCTGGATACATTATGCAATGGTATTACTCACATGAAATTGTTCATGGCACAACAACATCAAAGTGTCAGGAGAAGGGAAAGTATTTCAAAACATGCCAATCTTTTTCTAAAACTAAGCTCTAAGTGCTGTGGAGGAGATTGTCCCAGATTTCCTTCTTTTAAAGCTTCACTTAATTATATCGAACAAAATACAGTGGTACCTCAGGTTAAGAACTTAATTCGTTCTGGAAGTCCGTTCTTAACCTGAAACTGTTCTTAACCTGAAGCACTACTTTAGCTAATGGGGCCTCCTGCTGCCGCCACACCACCACCATGAGATTTCTGTTCTCATCCTGAAGCAAAGTTCTTAACCCGAGGTACTATTTCTGGGTTAGCGGAGGCTGTAACCTGAAGCATCTGTAACCTGAAGCATCTGTAACCCAAGGTACCAGTGTAACGCAATACAAGCAACTATGAAAAAATTCAATGGAGATCTTTCAGTGGGGGGGAAATGAACTTGTTTCGTTCTTTACTGGAATCAACATCATACCAGGGAATTATGGTAGTTTTTATGGCTATTCTAAGCATGATGCAATTCACTGTATTTTATTTCATAATTATTGCAATCACATGAATGTATATAACTAACAACTTGAGCTGGGACTGGTCAGTCAATACAGCCAGTCCTGTCTGCTTTATAGGAGAAGCTACATGTAGAGTAAGGTAAAGGTTAAAGGGACCCCTGACCATTAGGTCCAGTCGTGGCCAACTCTGGGGTTGCGGCGCTCATCTCACTTTATTGGCCGAGGGAGCCGGCATACAGCTTCCGGATCATGTGGTCAGCATGACTAAGCTGCTTCTGGTGAACCAGAGCAGCGCACGGAAACACCGTTTACCTTCCCGCTGGAGCGGTACCTATTTATCTACTTGCACTTTCAATGTGCTTTCGAACTGCTAGGTTGGCAGGAGCAGGGACCGAGCAACGGGAGCTCACCCCGTCGTGGGGATTCGAACTACCAACCTTCTGATCAGCAAGTCCTAGGCTCTGTGGTTTAACCCACAGTGCCACCCGTGTCCCTACATTGTAGAGTATATCCCAGTAATTGATTTTGAATTTTGGCTGAATGATGCCTGTATATAGAAGCCCTCTTCAGGGACTGCAATTAAGCTCATGTAAATTACAGAAGAACGAAGGATCAGGGTTGCATCCGCACAGCACATTTAGAGCACACAAATTTTTACTTTACCCCTCACAATAGCTCCTACCACCATTCCCAGAATTCTTTGAGGGAAGTCATGTGCTTTAAAATACGAGGTGTGACTGGAAAGTTTTTGTGAATGGTCACAAAAATTGGACAGCGAGAAATATTCAAACATACACACCTTGCAGGCCTTCAAAGTAGCCCCCCTCTGAGACAATGCACCACTGAGAAAGTTTGTAGAACTGTTGGAGACTTCTAGAGAAGTCCTCTTTTCGTACTGCTTTCAGTTCCCTCGTCACAGCAGCTTGGATGTGTGAAATGTTCAGAAATCTGTGCCCTTTCAGTGCAGATTTAAGTTTTGGAAAAAGAAAGGAATCCAGTGGGGCCAGATCGGGAGAATATGGAGGGTGGGACAACTCAGTGACGATTTCATGTGGAATATGCAATTCTTCCGCCATCATTTGGATGGACAAACGCCGATCCCGCATCAATAACTCATGAATTCTGTCAACATTTGCTGCCGTTCTGCTCATCGATGGTCTGCCAGACAGAGTGTCATCTTCGATAGTTGGCCGCCCTTCACAGAAGAAAAGAAGAAGAGGAAGAGGAGTTTGGATTTGATATCCTGCTTTCTCACTACCCGAAGGAGTCTCAAAGTGGCTAACATTCTCCTTTCCCTTCCTCCCCCACAACAAACACTCTGTGAGGTGAGTGAGGCTGAGAAAATTCAGAAAAGTGTGACTAGCCCAAGGTCACCCAGCAGCTGCATGTGGAGGAGCGGGGATGCGAACCCGGTTCACCAGATTACGAGTCTACTGCTCTTAACCACTACACCACACTTAAGAAACGCTTAAACCACTCATACACTATCTTTCGAGTTACAGCTTCATCTCTGTACACAATTGTGAGCATTTCATGGGTTTCCAATGCGGATTGTATATTTGAATGTTTCTCGCTGTCCGATTTCTGTGACCATTCACCGAACTTTCCGGTCACACCTTGAATATGGTGTGGATGTGACCTGGCTCTGTCGCTCCTCTAGCCCTCTTTTCGTTGCCCTCAAACTTATGGAAGGTGTGTGATCTAATTGGGGAGCTTTTTCAATCCATACAGGCTCCACTGAGGCCAGCATGTTTTAGCATCCTGGAAGATGGAAAGTGATAAGAATTGTGGTGCATGGGTAGGTAAATTAAGGCCCGGGGGCTGGATTTGGCTCAATCGCCTTCTAAATCTGGCCTGCGGACGGTCTGGGAATCAGCATTTTTTTACATGAGTAGAATGTACCCTTTTATTTAAAATGCATCTCTAGGTTATTTGTGGGACATAGGAATTCGTTCATTTCCCCCCCAAAAAATATAGTCCAGCCCCCCACAAGGACCTTTAAAGCCCTAAACGGCCTCAGTCCTGTATACCTGAAGGAGCGTCTCCACCCCCATCGTTCAGCCTGGACACTGAGATCCAGCACCGAGGGCCTTCTGGCGGTTCCCTCGCTGTGAGAAGTGAGGTTACAGGGAACCAGGCAGAGGGCTTCTTGGTAGTGGCTCCCACCCTGTGGAAAGCCTTCCCATCAGATGTCAAGGAAATAAGCAGCTATCTTATTTTTAAAAGACATCTGAAGGCAGCCCTGTTTAGGGAAATTTTTAATATTTAATGCTGTATTGTTTTTAGCACTTGATTGAGAGCCACCCGGAGTGGCTGGGGAAACTCAGCCAGATGGGCGGGGTATAAATAATAAATTATTATTATTATTATTATTTGGTCTGGAGGAGACAGATTCCCATGGACTGCAAGAAGATCAAACCTATCCATTCTGAAGGAAATCAGCCCTGAGTGCTCACTGGAAGGACAGATCCTGAAGCTGAGGCTCCAATACTTGGGCCACCTCATGAGAAGAGAAGACTCCCTGGAAAAGACCCTCATGCTGGGAAAGATGGAGGGCACAAGGGGACAACAGAGGACAAGATGGTTGGACAGTGTTCTCGAAGCTACCAGCATGAGTTTGACCAAGCTGTGGGAGGCAGTGGAAGACAGGAGTGCCTGGCGTGCTCTGGTCCATGGGGTCACGAAGAGTCGGACACGACTAAACGACTAAACAACAACATTATTATTATTATTATTATTATTATTATTATTATTATTATCTGAGGGACAGTGGACTAGCCCCCTGCTGAAAAAGTTTGCGGACCCCTGTTGATGGGTGGCAGAGATAGTCCATTAATTCCTGTTCTTTTTTCTCATGTGCTTATGTTTGCCTACGAGTAATGCTTGACTATAGCTGACATTTCTATGTATGAAGGAAGCTGCTGAATTGGGCTCAGTTCAGAGGAGGAGGCATTTTCCCCCATGTAAACACGGAGGTCACTCTATTCACCTTTTAAATAATCATTGGGAAATAAATTTATGTGCTTGCTGTGGCACATTGCTCTGTGTACTCTCTCGCTGAGATTAATTATGTTTATTAATAACACTTTTCTCGGAAGGCTTATATCAAACCCGCTGGAATGATTTAGCCCTTGTTTACGCAACAAACATTTGTTACTCCTTAAATATTGCTTCACATTTTAACATATCTTCCCAAAGTTTCACACACACACACATCGCACTGCAGCAATCTCTGGAAAGTGTTTGCAGAAAGGAAACACATAGTCAAATAGCTGTCAACATAATAAATATGCTGCGTTCTTGGGAGCAAATGGCACTGGAGGATGTGGGCCAGCAGTTGCAATGGCAGCTGGTGAAGGATTTCCCAGGTGAAGCAGAGCTGCCAAGATGGTTCTTGTATTGAAAAAGGTGTGAGACAGGATTCAAAGCCAGGACACTTTTAGCTGGAATGAAATTGGCAGCTGAGCGTGAATTTGAGTGGTCCTCAAGGGCACTCCCTTCATTACCAGTTGATGCAATTCTTTTGTTTTGTCAGTGTGCCTCAGAAACACACACAAGCACATATGGGTGCAAAGATAACCTGAGAGATAAGGATTCTGTGATGTAAATATAAAGGAGGATTCAATGCACTAAAAAGCAGTAAGACCGGACAGTTTCTTATCCTTGAAACTGTAACTGTAAGGTACAGTGGTACCTCAGGTTAAGTACTTAATTCGTTCCGGAGGTCTGTACTTAACCTGAAACTGTTCTTAACCTGAAGCACCACTTTAGCTAATGGGGCCTCCTGCTGCCCCCACGCTGCCGGAGCACGATTTCTGTTCTCATCCTGAAGCAAAGTTCTTAACCTGAAGCACTATTTCTGGGTTAGCGGAGTCTGTAACCTGAAGCGTATGTAACCTGAAGTGTATGTAACCTGAGGTACCACTGTATGTCATTTGGAAACAACAAAAATGTTGCAAATGTAGACACAGTGCAGAATTTAAGTAAGTCTTGCTCAGAGTAGACTCACTGAAATTAATAAGCCTAAATGAGTTATCTCCATTAACTTATACTCTGAGTAGAACTGGTGTTGAATACTGCCATAGGGTTCAACCATAGGAACCAACTCATAGGGCCTGAGGTCCCTTCTGCCCCCCAATAAAATATTTGAGGGGGCCAGGGCCCCCCAAAATTAATGAATATTGCCATTCGAATGGTATGTGTTCAGACATCTTGTGATTGATTATGGAGGGTAGGGCTTACCTCCCCCCCCCCGCCCAATATTTTATTCAAGTTGTCACCCTTGGGTTCAACTAACTTTTACTCAAAGTAGACCCATTGATATTAATGAGCACAAGTAGCTTAGGCCCATTAATTTCCATTGGTCTACTTTGAGTAAAGTTAGCTGAATGACATCAAAGTGAATGGTCCCTCAATAATGTTGAAAGTGCATAAATTCGAACCCCGTTATGATTGTGGCATGCTTTCAAATCTCGTGTGCCATTTTCAGTAGGGTTCCCCGTTATGATTGTGGCATGCTTTCAAATCTCGTGTGCCATTTTCAGTAGGGTTCCCAGCAAATTATGGTTGGCCCCTCCATTAATCCCAAGTGGAAAATCAAGAGGCTGTGTCACCTTGTGCCAGTTTATTCAGAAGTATATCCCACTGTGTTCAAAGGATCATACTCTCAGATGAGTTGAGTGTGCACAGGATTGCAGCCTAAGGTAGAATCAAAGGGTATCAAGTCACATAATTTTAATTTTATTGAATACGGAGCAGGACACAGCTAGGTCTGATGAAAGAGGTGAGAGAGGGAGAGGGCAAAAAGGAGGAAATAACACTTAACCGTCTAGTCTTCAACTCAGGCACATTCTAGCAAATGCAATGGGTCTTCCTTCTGTACAGGAACTTCCAGACACTCACAACTGGAGCCGGAGGCAGAATGTGGAGGAAAATAAACAGAGATACGACACAGTTCCTTGTCATTTCACACCACAGCTCTTTGGAGACAGACAGAGAATTTTTGGTCCTGTGATTATTTGTCTGTGTGCGCAAATTAAAAGCACAGTTCCTTCTTTCTGTTTGTGCTTAGCAGTTTTATTTTCCACATTTTGTTTGTCTGGTCTGATTTATATTCTCTGTACTTGTGGGGGTTCTGTTTAGCATTTGAAATTCAGGCCATGTGTCTGCACACCCCCCTTTCCCTCTTAGCACCTCCCTGTTCCTCTCTTGCCCTCACCCAGTCTTGAACATTTGGCTCATAGCTGTCAACTTTTCTCTTTTCTTGCGAGGAATCCTATTCGGAATAAGGGAATTTCCCTTTTAAAAAGGGAAACGTTGACTGTTGTGATTTGGCTATTAATTGTAGTCTATGGAGGGCATGGTTTTCCCAGTAATGGTGTATGGAAGTGAGAGCTGGACCATAAAGAAGGCTGATCGCCAAAGAATTGATGCTTTTGAATTATGGTGCTGGAGGAGACTCTTGAGAGTCCCATGGACTGCAAGAAGATCAAACCTATCCATTCTTAAAGAAATCAGCCCTGAGTGCTCACTGGAAGGACAGATCCTGAAGCTGAGGCTCCAATAATTTGGCCATCTCATGAGAAGAGAAGACTCCCTGGAAAAGACCCTGATGTTGGGAAAGATGGAGGGCACAGGGAGAAGGGGATGACAGAGGACGAGATAGTTGGATAGTGTTCTCGAAGCTACCAGCATGAGTTTGACCAAACTGCGGGAGGCAGTGGAAGACAGAAGTGCCTGGCATGCTCTGGTCCATGGGGTCATGCTCTGGTCCAGGGAGTCTTCTCTTCTTATGAGGTGGCCAAAGTATTGGAGCCTCAGCTTCAGGATCTGTCCTTCCAGTGAGCACTCAGGGCTGATTTCCTTCTGAGTGGATAGGTTTGATCTTCTTGCAGTCCATGGCACTCTCAAGAGTCTCCTCCAGCACCATAATTCAAAAGCATCAATTCTTCGGCGATCAGTCTTCTTTATGGTCCAGCTCTCACTTCTATACATCACTACTGGGAACATCATAGCTTTAACTGTACGGACCTTTATTGGCAAGGTGATGTCAGATTGGAATTAAGCTACAGTAATGACTTCCTCCCTAAAATGGGAAATGGTTTGGCTTATTTCTGAGTTCAATCTCGTAGCTCTTCATTCATCCAGCTGCCATTCACAGCTGGGGATCATGGAAGTTTGCAAGAGTCCAACTGCAGTTGCCATCTCTGACTGAGGAAAGGTTTGTAGTAAATGTAGTTCCAGTGTTCCTGCATTATTTGTTTACTTAACAATACACACACACACACACACACACACACACACGTGTATAACAGTCTTCAAAAACTCTCTGAAGGTGGCTTATACATCTGATCATGACCAATATTGTAGTGGAGAGGCATACTATATTTTAAAACGTCATTTCTTAAGAAAGTAAGTCCCTCTTAGTTTCTTTTCTTTTTTTGTATTGCAATATTTGTTCTTGGGAACTCTTAAATCTCAATCTCTCTTTCTCTGCCAGCTGAGAATGCTTGCCTCCAATGAAAGTCAAGATCTGCCTTGCTTTCCCAGAGTCACACAGGAAATTTGTGGAGCAAACAAAAATAGAAACTGGATCTCCCAAATGACCGCTCAAGTTTTCTACCACAAGCCCTTTTCACTTACGCATTTGCAAAACCTCAATAATTTCAGGTTGGCTAAGTTCGCTTAAATTATAGCCTAAAATTTACAGTGAATCATTTTGGATTTTCAAACTTATAATTATACAGATCGTCAAGCCATTTTTTAAACCACCTTTTGAAATACTTCTAGTTTTGCTGCTTCTATTATGGCCCGGATACTTCCAAGGGAAACAGATACATATTAGGTTGATTTCAAATACACTGCCTGGCATCATTGATTTTCTTTAAAATTATTATATGGGCCTTTACACACACAGGCCATAATAACATGAGGTATTTCAAATGGGAAGTAATTCCAAAGTTGTTGCTGTTGTTTTAATCAGAACTGGATATTATGCTCAGCATTTAATAAAGGCACAGTGAAAATAGTGTGATGTGCTGAAGAGTTGGTGCCTATTTATCATATGTGGTGGTCATGTAGTAAGGTTAAAGCTTACTGGGAAATGATATGTAATGAATTGAAAAAGATGTTCAAAATAAATGTTATTTAAAAACCCAGAGGCTTTGGGGGGGGGGGAATAATAGGGACAGAACTATCTAAACTGTATTGAAACTTATTCAAGTATGCTACTACAGCAGCAAGATTGTTGCTTGCCCCAAAGTGGAAAGAAGCAAAAGTCCCAGCAAATGAAGAATGGATACAAAAACTTATGCAATTTGTAGAAATGGCAAAACTTACCAGAAGAACAAGAAATCAAGATAACAAACTTTTTTATGAAATAATGGAAGTGGTTTATTGAATATTTACAGACAAATTGTAAACAGATAAAAACATTAGCAGGATTATTGTAATAACCTGCAGTTTTATAAGAGTATATATTTACAGTAGATAATTGAATGAGCAAGGTAAATGGACTTGGATATGTAGAAGATAGTAAACAATAAATTTAAGGAACTGCAGAAAGAGGGGGGAAGGAATTCAAAATTTGGAAATTTTAAATTGATTGTCAAACTAATGGAATGTATAAATTTGAAAAGTATAGATAAAAAAAACGAGAGAGAGAGAGAGAGAGAGAGAGAGAGAGAGAGAGAGAGTGGTTTTGCATATCACCTGACATGGTGGCCTTGTGGTTTCAATGGCCGGTGGCTCCTCCTCCTGGCCCTGCCACCGACAAGAGACTGCTTCTACCCTCTTCCCCATCACACCTCTGTGCTCAATTCCACGCCCAGCTTCCTCTGCCCCCTCAACATTAGGGTGCCCCAGCCCCCTCCCCCAAAATATTGAGGGCACCCAAAATGGCTCAGCTCCCTGGAGCTGGTCCACTGCTTCCTTGGATGCAACTCATTATTTCAGTGGACATTTTTCTGCCCACATGCTGGACTGAGTCCTCAAGGTAGCAGCAGATAGATGTTGGATTGTTGCATTATCCGGCAACCCAGAAGGTTTTAATATAACCTCAGGCATTTCCACAGAAGGTTTTAATATAACCCCAGGCATAGGTTGACATATTCATCTCCAGTGTTCCAGGACTTACGGATCAGGACACGCTGTAAGGAGATATAAAGTCGAGCAGGTGAGATAATTTTCAACATAAGCACCTGAATTCTACAGAGCCAAAGAACAGGCTATTTTGTGCTTTGGTATTGTAAGCGGCCCTGTCACCCTTGGATGAATCGTGGTATAGAAATTAAATAAATAAAAAGCTAGCAAACGAACAAACTCCCATATTTTTCGCCCTATAGGACCCCCGTCCCATAAGAAGCAACTAGTTTTTTTGGGGGGGGGAATAAAGGGGAAAAATTATTTTCCCCCCAGGCACGGGGCTGGGGCGGGGGAAGCCCAAGCTTCCCCCAACCCCAGTCCCCAGAACAGGCAACTCTCCGCAAGCCATGGGAGCTCAGCGCCGGGTTCCCGCGCCTTGCGGAGAGCTGCTCAAAGCCTGGAGAGTGAGAGGGGTCGGTGCGCACTGACCCACCTCGCTCTCTAGGCTTCAGCAAAAGCCTGCATTCGCCCCATAGGACGCACACACATTTCCCCTTCATTTTTGGAGGGGAAAAAGTGCGTCCTATAGTGCGAAAAATACGGTAATATTTGAAGACAACTTGCCCATACTGGGCAATTTTCACAGGTTCCAATCTGAAACTTTTTTCAGCAGAATATTATTTCATTTAAAAAGAAACAAGGCAATAGATCGAAGCATTGGTCTTTTTAAATATAAATATAATTTAATTTGTTCAGTTGTGGTTTTGTCATCCTGATCCTACCCAGGCTTTGTAATTCATGGTTGGTTGACATTTGAAAAGTAATCTTCAGTCAGACTGTTGGCTAGAAAACCGTAGGCATTTGGTTCAGCCTCTATAAAACAAATCAGTATATTTTCCTGCCTAATTCCAGCTATAACTACAGTTTAATTAAAGTGCATCACTTGAGCATATAATGCTACCTTACACCGAGTTCAGCCATTGTCCCATCTCAGTTCTGTCTACTGCAGCTGCAATGGTGCTTCAAGGTCTCAAGAAGAGGTCCTGCTCCTGGTGAACCTTTTAACAGTTGTTGCCAGGATTGAACCTGGAACTTTTTGCATGTGTGGGCTCTGCAACTGAGTTCTGCTGCAAGCTCTGGTTGAAACCAACCCGGATCCCTGATAAACCAAAGATTAGGGGCTAAACAAGACAAAATGGAGATGTTGTTGTTGTTTAGTCATTTAGTTGTGTCCGACTCTTTGTGACCCCCTAGACCAGAGCACGCCAGGCACTCCTGTCTTCCACTGCCTCCCACAGTTTGGTCAAACTCATGCTGGTAGCTTTGAGAACACTGTCCAACCATCTCGTCCTCTGTCGTCCCCTTCTCCTTGTGCCCTACATCTTTCCCAACATCAGGGTCTTTTCCAGGGAGTCTTCTCTTCTCATGAGGTGGCCAAAGTATTGGAGCCTCAGCTTCAGGATCTGTCCTTCCAGTCAGTGGCGTAGCGTGGGTTGTCAGCACCCGGGGCAAGGCAAGTAATTTGCGCCCCCTAACCCGTGGATTTGTGCCCCCTAACCCGTGGATTTGCACCCCCTAACCCTAACCCCCAGATGTTGCGCCCGGTGCGGCCGGCCCCCCTGCACCCCCCATGCTATGCCACTGCTTCCAGTGAGCACTCAGGGCTGATTTCCTTCAGAATGGATAGGTTTGATCTTCTTGCAGTCCATGGGACTCTCAAGAGTCTCCTCCAGCACCATAATTCAAAAGCATCAGTTCTTCAAAATGGAGATAGCCATTTTTTAAATTCATAATTCTACTGCATTTACATAAAATGGGATGGAGAGTCTAATTCTTTAACAATCAATGTAAGTGTGAGGGCAAGTGGAGATGATATATCTTTGTTGCACAATCACACCACATTTCGTTACTTCTGCAACCTGCAGTACTTCTAGTATTGGAACTGGGGGAGAGAGGCTTTCATTTAGCACACTTGCTGGAAAGGAAAATGCCTGAAGTAGCATTGTGGAAAGGTAAATCAAAAAGGGAGGAGGGCAAAGTTCTCCACACCCACCTACATTTTTATGTAAAAAATTAAATCCCACTGCCTGTTTTATATGTGAAGCATGATGACAGATCCTCCAAGTGTCCCAGTTTTCCAGGGACATTTACAGAAACTATCCCAGTTTCAGATTTTATCTTGGGATGTCCCGCTTTTCCTTAGGACATCCCTCTTTTCATCAGAGAAATCTTGAAGAATATGGAGTTATGTGAGCCCTGAGTCAAGCAGATAACCAACTATACATCCTTTAGAAGACATCTGAAGGCAACTCTGTATAGGGAAGTTTTTTATTGTTTAATATTTTATTATGTTTTTATGTATGTTGGAAGCTGCCCAGAATGACTGGGGTAACCAAATCAGATGGATGGGGTATAAATAATAAAATTTATTATTATTATTATTATTGTTGTTGTTGTTGTTGTTGTTGTTGTTGTTGTTGTCATCCATATTTCAGTTGGAGAGATGTTAGAGGTTAGGTGATGAACAAAATGGCTTCAGTCACATCTGCTTTGACCTTGAAACCATATCTGGCTTGGCTTTAGAAAACACAGCTACGAGGGAAGATAGTTTATGTTAACTGTGGTTAATGCTGAGGAGGAAAGGGGAGAAATAATTTGAGAGAGGAAAGACGATATGGGGAAGGAGCATGTATTCCTAAGGCTGTATCCAAATTTGCAAATCACGGTTTGCAGGAAGCTAGCATGACATTTGGCCTAGCTTTAAGAGCAAGAGTTCTCTGCATTTAGGACTTTTTGCTTTGCTCCAAAGAATGAGCACAGCAATTGAGCTGAAGATTGTACATCATTGCTTGCAATCTAGAGCTAGTAAGATCTAATTTTAGTCCTGCTATTGTTTCTTCATTATTTATAAGGCTAATGCGATGAGGAACAATCTAAAGGAAAATATATGAAGTGGAAATTTTGCTAGGAATGGCTTTATGCAATCAGTAGCTTGAGGGAAATAGAACACAGAGGAGAAGGTGATGTTGGTATCCTTACAAAGCGGGACTGATTGTTAACTGGAATTGCAAGCCTCAGCTCATTTTATGAGTTGATAATTAATGTGGATATAGATATCTGCCTGGCTGGAGGGAGCCAGCAGCACTTCAGATGCCGTGGTTGTCCTGATTAACCCCACTGCTCCTTGGCTAGGAGGTAGAGATTGCTCTGCCTATCAACAAAAGCTCCCGCTCATTGTTAGATGGAAAGGCTTTGTTTCTCATTCCCTGTAATAATAACACACTGGTGTTCAAGGCAAAGTAAAATATGTCCTTTAAGTATATCCTTAAATTGTTGTTACCCACTCTGGGACCTGCTGCTAAAGGGCAGATGATGATGAAATCTGCAGGAGAGCAAGACTACTGATAGCAAAGTATTGGAAGACACAGGATCTACCCACACTGGAAGAATGGCAGATGAAAGTGATGGACTACATGGAATTGGCAGAAATGACTGGCAGAATTCGTGACCAGGGAGAAGAGTCGGTGGAAGAAGACTGGAAGAAATTTAAAGACTACTTGCAGAAGTACTGTAAAATTAAGGAATGTTAAAACGATGTCTGATGGAAAATAAGTGGTATTGGTAAAAAGATTTCTAAGAAAATCTAAATAGGGATTGACAATTGGAAAATTGATATTTATAATAGGTTAATATCTTGAGTGAGGATAAATGCTAGAGGGTAAGGACTTGCTGAATTAAATATCTGAACTGGAATACAAAAAGGGAAGTGTGAGGAGGTCAAGAAACTAGTGAATGAAGTATAAGATATGAAAATACTAATCTATTTTCTGTTTTGCTTTTTGGTTTTTCTTTTCTTTCTTTTTTTCCTTCCCTTCTTTTGTTAACTGTTTTCTATTGTGTATTTTTTATGTGTTTAGTCTTTGTATTTTTCCATTTTTGTAGTTTTTCTTATGTTTAAATTTTGAAACTTTTTATTGTTCGTGAAACTTTAATAAACATTTTTTAAAAAAAAAAAAAAAAGATGATATCTGCAGGAGAGGTCCTTCATGTGCAAATAGTTGCTGCTCATTGTCAGTTATCCAGGATAGGGTCTTCTCCATGGTGCTGTCATGGCTATGGAACTCCTCCCTCCTGAGGTATGATTAGCACCATATCTTCTACCTTTAGACCCTAATTCAAATTTTGCCTATTCCCTATTTAGGCAGGCTGTGGACTGCAACTATGATCTTTGCCTAGTGTGGGAGCCAGAGAATTCTGAAGCTGAGCAAGTGAGCTGGACGTTAAGGAGCTCATTAGGGAGTGATCCATCTGGGAAGGGTCCAGAGAAATCTGAGAGGCTTCTCAGGTTCTCCTCATCCTGGTCATCCGCTAAGATACTGCTCTCCCAAGTAGAGTGGGGCCCTGCGGGAGAGCAGGAGATCAAGGCAGGGCTAGGGATATGGTCAGAGTGGTTGTTGGGGAGGGAGGATAAGGCAACACATTCATGAGGTGGGGGAAACTATTGCAGGCTGACTCTCTACAGAGTCCCCAACCTCCTGCTCAGACGAGGTATCCCAGGGTCTGGGTCAAGTGGGATGCCCCTGCAAACTGGTTGGTATGACTATGTTGTGCTATTGTACATTTGTTGCGTTTTGATGGTTTTATTATTTTTATATAGCTTTATTGTTTTTTGACACAAAGCCAAGGACTGGGGAACTGGGTGGGGTAGAAAAGCCCCAGGTAAACAAACAAACAAACAAACAAACAAACAAACCCCAAACCTTTGCAGCACTAAAGTTTAGCAGGTTAGGATTGCACTGTAAACTGTAAGTGAACCGTACTTCAATCTATGTATTAATATTGAGATTCTGGTAGTAGGCAATTAAAAAGTGAACTGCTCAAAGCATAGGCAATTTTTTTAAATAATAATAATAATCAGCTTAGTACTTTGGTTGACAGCTCTGTTGTTCCCATTGCCTGTACAAACTGTAGTCTTTCCAGCTTTCTAGGGTTGTATTCAGTTGTGTCTTGCTCAGAGCAGACCCAATGAAATGAAATTACCAAACCTAAGCCATTAATTTGAATGGGTCAGTTCTTAGCAGGACTGGCATAGAATACAGTAGTACCTTGGGTTAAGATCTTAATTCGTTCTGGAGGTCCGTTCTTAACCTGAAACTGTTCTTAACCTGAGGTACCACTTTAGCTAATGGGGCCTCCTGCTGCCACTGCACGATTTCTGTTCTTATCCTGAAGCAAAGTTCATAACCCGAGGTACTATTTCTGGGTTAGCGGAGTCTGTAACCTGAAGCGTCTGTAACCTGAAGCATCTGTAACCCGAGGTACCACTGTACTACCCCTGTACTCTTCTGGACCAATTGCATCTAGTGCACTCATGTACCGTTTAACTTCCCAATTATTTGGTAGTTCAGTGTAGACATGAGGGCACACTGATATACAAAGAGGAGTCGATATGTGGTGATATGTTGTTGTTTTTACTTTCCAGGGTGTCATGAGCTACTCTGCCCCATCTTTGCTTCTCAAAGGCATACACGCTTGCCTTCAGGTCCAGTGCTGATTTCCTCTCCCTCTTCATCCTGCACCCCCCATGTGAACTCTCAACCCTCTTTTAATTTTTTTCAACTGCCTTTCGAGTTTTTCCAATTGAAAGTGCATATGGTGTCTCCCCGCACCCCTTCCAGAAACCAGTAAGGTTTTAAGCAAATAATGACATATTCCACCCGCCCCCGTCATAATGTCACAATAGAAGCCAGCCAGTCAGTGCTGTACACAGCTAGCATCTACTGGGAACTCAAAATGTTTAGGTCCATTCAAAATAGGGTGAGTACGGCTTGGCTATTTTAAAGAGGTATGTCTATATGCACCTTGTGATACCCTTATTCTTCAGTACCTGACTTAGGCAGGCAACAAGGTAGGTGGTATTTTTCTGTCAACTAAACAAACAGAAAAAGATGAAACGGTGCTGATCAATAATATATTAGTTGCACTGAAATTACCTTCTGGCATACTTTGGAAGGGGCTTTTCCCAGGGGGCTCTGCTTTGGTCCTGTTCCACTTTCCCCTTTGTTGCTGGCATCTGTGATCCTCTTACTGGAAGAAGCCACATGTTTGACAACCTGATCTTAATGAAGTACAGGCTCGTGGTCAAGCAGTGAAATGTTATACAGCTAAAACAAGTCAGTATTACTTGGATCAGCCAATGGCCTGAATTCTTTCCTCCTCTACATATTTTTAGATCAAGATAAGCCTCAATGTGAATTAAATTATCTGTATTTTGACAACTTAAAATAGAAGGGATTGGGTTGAATTCCCCTCCAGATCTTCCTGCTGAATGACGCTTTATCCAAGCTGTCAGCTAAAATAAGAAAAATGAATTTAAATACCTTTCATGTGATTTTGGTGCTTTGCCAGTTTTTCACTCTTCAGATATTCTAATGATGTCTTCTTTGTATGCTGTTGTGATGAAACATTGATTCAATCTTCTTCTTCTTTTTGAGGAATAAAAATATTATTGAGCCTATTGATTTAAGGAGGGATGGAAAATCTAAACATTTTTAGAAAAATTGTAATTATGTTAGGTAACATTATTAATTCATTATTAGAGCTGATGGAACTGAAATTACTCGTGTTCAAATCCAAACTTCTGCTCCTCCTCCTCCTCCTCCTTCTTCTTTTCTGATTTCTTTCAGCAGTGCCAAAACATTCCCCACCAGTGTTGGCAATGTTCCCACCACTCTGTGAAAATGTTTGCTTCGATACTTAGTCATTGCTCTCACTTGCCCTAAATGACTTTATCTCATAGAAAGATGTAATTGGCTATGTAGTACTGTGACATCGTCCCCTTTTGTGTGTGATTCCTGACTGGATGAGTTTTGATTATTTAACTCCCATACTGCTTAATATATTTAAAATATCGCTAAGCAGTGTACAAAAAACTGAAGTAACAACAGACAACTTAAACAAAATATTACAAAAATACACAGTTACGTACTGTACACAAAATGAATACGTTCATACAAATATATATCAATTCATTTTCCTTCTGACACACCCTCCCTCTGAGGGTTCCAAATAAACTCTCAGCTCATCACAAAAGACTCACAATGAGAAGGGTCTGTGAAAATAGTAGACATCACCCTAGTCTCTCATTCTAGACATGCTTTTTATGGGCAGGCCCAAGGTTGATGGTACTTCCTCAGGCTGCCCACAACTGTGTCCCATTCATCTGCAGTCTCCACACCCAGTTGCAGGTACAGCAGGTTTGTTGAGTTTTCCAGGGGAATCCAGAGGATGGGAAAAGGGACCATCTCCACTCACAGCACTTTCTTCATGCCGGATGAATCTCATTTCTTTCTTTCGTTTGACAGAGTTACAAGCTTGGTGGATCAAGGGAATTCTGTGGATATAGTGTATGTTGATTTCAGTGAGATTTTGACAAAGTCCCCCATGATATTCTTGCAGAGAAGCTAGTAAAATGTGGGCTAGATGAGGTAACTGTTAAGTGGATTTCTGACTGGTTGATTGACAGAACCCAGAGAGTGCTCACTAACAGTTCCTCATCATCCTACAAAAAAGTGACAAGTGGGGTGGATGAAGGAATTGAGGGGATGCTCATCAACTTTACAGATGACACCAAACTGGAAGAGGTAGCTATGGTGATCACACACAGGGCCCCCGGACGTTTGACGGTCTATTGACCCTGTGCCGCTACTGCGATTGCTTTTTCCGCTGCCACCACCCCGTTTCTCAAGGGGACACACGGAGTCCAGTCAGCTGTTAACATAAACAAATAATCAAGTTTATTTTTAAATACAGGAACAAGGTTATGGTTTCAGTTAGTTTTTCTTGACAGTTTCTTAATCTTAGTTCCTAACAGCTTCAAACTGATTATTCCCAACTACAGTGGTGCCTCGCAAGACGAAAAGAATCCGTTCTGTGATTCTCTTCGTCTAGCTTTTTTTTCGTCTTGCGAAGCAAGCCCATTGAAGGATTAGCGGATTAGCGCTATTAGCGCTATTAGAGGCTTTTAGAGGCTTTTAGCGGCTTATCTGCTGCTTTTAGCGTCTTATCTGCTGATCGGATCAGCTGATAAACGGCTTAGCGGCTTAGAAAAGGGGGGGGGAGGGGAAAAAAACCAGCAGGAACTCGCAAGACATTGTCGTCTTGCGAAGCAAGCCCATAGAAGATTCGTTTTGCGGAGCACCTCCAAAACGGAAAACTCTTTCGTCTAGCGAGTTTTCCGTCTTGCGAGGCATTCATCTTGCGGGGCACCACTGTATCTATCTGACTCCACCTAACAATTCCTCTCACTCTCTCACAATACAACTCTACTAACCCACACCTAAACTTCCCTCTTCCTTCTTCAACTCCCAACCCTCAACTCTCAACTCAACTCAACTCAACTCAACTCAACTCAACTTCAACTGACTTTCAAATCCTCCCACTCTAACTTTTACTCCCCCCTTGCATTCTCACTGGCCAATCACAACACACCCATTTTAACCCTTTCCTTATGACCCATCCGAGGAGGCAAACACCACAGTAGCTAATGACACAGAAGACTGAATTGAGATTCAATATGACCTTAATGATGTATGGAAGTGAGAGTGGGACCATAAAGAAGGCTGATCGCTGAAGAATTGATGCTTTTGAATTATGGTGCTGGAGGAGACTCTTGAGAGTCCCATGGACTGCAAGAAGATCAAACCTCTCCATTCTGAAGGAAATCAGCCCTGAGTGCTCACTGGAAGGACAGACCCTGAAGCTGAGGCTCCAATACTTGGGCCACCTCATGAGAAGAGAAGACTCCCTGGAAAAGACCCTGATGTTGGGAAAGATGGAGGGCACAAGGAGAAGGGGACGACAGAGGACGAGATGGTTCGATAGTGTTCTCGAAGCTACAAACATGAGTCTGACCAAACTGCGGGAGGCAGTGGAAGACAGGAGCGCCTGGCGTGCTCTGGTCCATGGGGTCACGAAGAGTCGGACATGACTAAACGACTAAACAACAACAATACTTTAGGATTATTTTCTGTGCAGGAATGACTCAGATCAATGGTTAGGAGAATAATGCAGGTCCTGCCGCCAGACAGTGGAAGTTGGAAGTCAGAATGGGACTGTGGAGGAAACAGAAAATAAACTACAATTAATGAAAAAGGAAAATGGCAGAGAGAAAACTTACAGGAGATTGATAAAAAAATACTTTGAGAGGCATGTGGGGGTGGGAAGGGAAAATATAAAAGAAAACACCTTCTCTACTCAAAGCCTTGGATCAATAAATTCAGCCTAAAGTGGGGAGGCTAATTCACAATACCCTCAGATCAAATGTCTGTACTTAGCTTGAAGATGCTATGGTAGGGGCCTCCATACCACAAGGAAAATGCTGTCTTGAAGAATAAAACTATGCATTGCCTAGTTGACTGTGGAACTCACTGCCACAGGAGAAAGCAATGGCCTCCAAGTTGGATGGCTTTAAAAGGATTGGACAAATTCATGGAGGCAGCAATGCTACTGAATACTGAAGAAGCTCCATCATCATACAATTGAACCAGAATCAGATAAATTACAGGTCTTGTCTCATCATCCCCACACATCTTGCGGTGTGTTGACTCTGAGGAACACCTTGCCTGAGTCTCTCACACACAACTAACATGGGTTGGAGGAAATTAGATTGATTTCTCTTCTTTGGCAGATTTACAAAAATAAAAACACACACCAATAAAACATTTTTAGAAAGGGGCAAGATTAGATTAGGGTTACCAGACGTCCCCGTTTCCCGGGGACAGTCCCTGGATTTGTGAATAAGTCCCTGGACAAATTCCAACCCTGGAATGTCCCCGGATTTCATCTAATGTCCCCGGGAAACGCAGCAGCGGCAGTCTCAGCAGCCCGGAG
This sequence comes from Podarcis liolepis, assembly GCF_965112155.1. Classification (NCBI taxonomy): domain Eukaryota; kingdom Metazoa; phylum Chordata; class Lepidosauria; order Squamata; family Lacertidae; genus Podarcis; species Podarcis liolepis. Next base: position 68,082,667 of record NC_139564.1, on the reverse strand, counting down.
CAGTTGGCTCTGGCTGGCTTCAGGAGCTGCTCGGAAGTCCCCATATGATGGTGGTACAGCTTCCGGGCTGCCTCCACCTTCCCTGACCCCAGCAACTAAGCTGTGAAGGGAGGCTTCACGCTGCCTATCGGAGCAGCCTCCTAACTCCTACTTGCATGCAAGCAGGGCGGGATATTATTATCAATAATAATAATAATAATAATAATAATAATAATAATAATAATAATAATAAATTTTATATAAGGTTTTAAAAAACTACCCTGGGATCTATTCTGATGAAGGGTGGTTTGGAAGTTGAAACAATACATGCATATTTGAATTTCTAATAATTAAATGTGCACTTTTCTGCTCCACAGATAAATAATCCAAGCTGTGGGTTAACTTTGTCATGAGCACCTATCTTGTTATTTTTCCGGAAGCAAAGGATTCTTGACATAACGTATTATTTCAGCCCCATCCTATCCATGCTTGCTTGTAAGTCACTCCAGTTGAGTTCAGTGGGGCTTACCTCCAGGTATGTGTGAATAGGATTGCTGTCTTTATTAATGAATATCAATAAAGGCTGAACTCTGAATATCCACTACGCTCGTTATTTTATTGGGTCCTCTTTCTTCCCATAGACTCCAGTCCTTGAAGACAAACGGCCACAGCTTCCTAGTTCTGAGAAGTTTCTTCTTTATTTTGCCTAATCTTTTCAGCCCCTGAAAAAAATTCCATATCCTGGAGCAAACCTAAAACTTCTGCGGAAGGTTACAGTTCACAAAGCCCACCCGTCTCTCATTGAAAAGTCTTAGGAGAGTAAATGCCTGCTAATGCTGCCCTGCAGCAGAAGAAAAGCCACAACACAGAAGGCAGAGAAGAAGTGAGAGAAGGGAAGTGAGCGATTAGAGTCATATGCACAAGGCATTGTTGTCTTTTGTTGGGTTTAATTACAGTCACTTTAAACTGGATCAGGACACCTAAACTTCAGGGAAATTTGGTGCCAGATCCTAGCTAGATCTGTGCTTCAAAGCCTACATCTTGCCAGACTATAACATGTTTTCTGCCTTTACTATTTATTTATTTGTTAGACACTGAAATATCATTTATAGCCTTGATGATGCCTCATTCAACTGCCTCCCAGGGTCAAATGATACCCACTGCCCTGTGGGGATGAAATAGAGCGCAAGGGAAGCAAGCCGAGACAACATCAAGGCCCATTCCAGGTGGACTGTTGGCAACATAGTGTGCTGGTCCTGGGGGTAACCCGTGAAACACGGTCCAGGACAGGTCCAGAATCTGAAGGTTCCGCTGGAAGCCAGTCCGACAGGGCCAAGGCAGGACACGAGGCAGGAAACCAGGCAAGGACAAGTACAGGATCTCAGGCAGGATCTAGCATACAGCAATGTTGCTCCTGCAACCTAGGGCGGGGTCCGACAGCCGTTTATCTTTGTCAGGGTAGCGACCGGTCCTGATTCCCTGCAACTCACCTCCTTGTTTCGCCCGAAGGCGAGCACTCCTCCTTCGAGTACTCAGGTATCTCCTTCTCTCAGACCTTAGTCTCTGCATCCCGGGAGACGTAGGTGGGCTACTAGACCCAGAGGCCGCCTCAGCCTCCCCTAACCAAACCACTAGTGGAGCAGCTGTAAGTGATGGCCCAGCTGAAGGCAACGAGGTAATCTCTGTATCTGGAGGCAGGGCAGACTCAGGCCCCTGACTCGGCCCAGCTGGTGTTTGTTGCAGGGGAACCTGTGCAGACTGGGACGCTTCAGGATCTGGCCCCAGACTTGGTTCAGATGCCTGAGGCAAAGGATCCGGTGCAGACTGAGTCTCCTCTGGTTCCAAGTCTGAGCCCGAGTCCCAGGCCATCACACATAGGAAGCTGCCCTTATAATGGCTTAGACCATTGGCCCATCTCAGCTCAATATTGCCTTACACGGACTGGCAGCAGCTTTTCACAGTTTCTGACAGGAGTCCCACCCCTGCCCTACTTGGAGATGACAGGGACTGATCCTGGGACCTTCTACTCTAGCGCTGAGTCATGTCTCTTCACCATCTTCCCTGTCCCACAACACAGGGCCAGCTTTTACATTTCGTATCATTTACTGCATTTTTCGCTCTATAAGATGCACCAGACCATAAGACGCACATAGTTTTTGGAGGAGGAAAACAAGAAAAAAAATATTCTGAATCCCAGAAGCCAGAACAGCAAGAGGGATCGCTGTGCAGTGAAAGCAGCAATCCCTCTTGCTGTTCTGGCTTCTAGGATAGCTGTGCAGCCTGCATTCACTCCATAAGATGCACACACATTTCTCCTTATTTTTTACGAGGGAAAAAGTGAGCCTTATAGAGCAAAAAATACAGTATTTGTATTGGTATTTCTGCCTTCACTGAAAGGTGTTCTATAAATGCAGTAAATAAATAAGTAAACTGTGCTACATCTTCCTTGTGACAGCCCTTGAGATATTTGAAGATTGCTATCCTATCTCCTCTCAATCTCCTCTTTTCCAGGCTAAACATCCTCAACTCCCTCAACCATTCCTCATAAGGCTTGGTTTCCAGACCCTAGATCATCCTGGTTTCCCTCAACTGCACACGTTCCAACTTGTCAATATCCTTTTTAAATTGTGGCTCCCAGAACTGGACACAGAACTACAGGCGTGGCCTGACCAAGGCAGAATTGAGTGGTAGTATTACTTCCCTCGATTGGGACACTATACTTCTGTTGATGCAACCAAGAACAGCCAAGTGTTCCCCATCTTATATTTGTGCAGCTGGTTATTCCTGCCTAAGTGCAGAACCTTGCATTTGTCCCTATTAAAATTAATTTTGTTATTTTAATATATTAAATATATTGTTTTAATCTATTTTTAATCTTTTGTTGGAAGCCACCCAGAGTGGCTGGGGAAACCCAGCCAGATGGGCGGGGTATAAATAAATAAATTATTGTTATTGTTATTGTTATTATTATTATTATTATTATTATTATTATTATTATTAGCCCAGTTCTCCAATCTGTTAAGGTCATTGTTGTTGTTTAGTTGTTTAGTCGTGTCCGACTCTTCGTGACCCCATGGACCAGAGAATGCCAGGCACTCCTGTCTTCCATTGCCTCCCACAGTTTGGTCAGACTCATGCTGGTAGCTTGCGATCAGCCTTCTTTATGGTCAAGCTCTTACTTCCATACATCACTACTGGGAAAACCATGGCTTTAACTATACGGACCTTTGTTGGCAAGGTGATGTCTCTGCTTTTTAAGATGCTGTCTAGGTTTGCCATCGCCTTTCTCCCAAGGAGCAGGCGTCTTTTAATTTCATGACTGCTGTCACCATCTGCATTGATCATGGAGCCCAAGAAAGTAAAATCTCTCACTGCCTCCATTTCTTCCCCTTCTGTTTGCCAGGAGGTGATGGGCCCAGTGGCCATGATCTTCGTTTTTTTGATGTTGAGCTTCAGACCATATTTTGCATTCTCCTCTTTCACCCTCATTAAAAGGTAGTTTAATTCCTCCTCACTTTCAAGGTTGTACCCTAAAGTATAAGGATGAGTAAAAAAAAAAAGTATAAGGCCACTATGTTTTCTTCTGCCTCACATATGTCTGATGAGTATATTCAAGTACATTTACCCATTATGAATGCTTTATGAAAACTTTAACTTTTTTTAAAAAAAATTGATTTTATTAAAGTTTGAAAGAAAATACAAAGGTTACTATTAAATATCCAATATATATATATATTATCAAAAATAAAAAACCCTAATCTAAATAAAAACACAAACCAAAAAGAAGAAAAGGAAGAAAAAGAAGAAGGGAAAAATTAAAGAATAGAAAAGAACAAAAAGGGAAAGAGAATTTCTTATTCTTTGTCTGTCAGCTATATGTAGAAAATTTTTTCAAACATCCACTCCAAGATAAGACCCAACAGTTCCACTTTCTATAAACCAATCTTTTATTGAATCCTCAAACAAAGACACCATAAGTTCATTTTGTTTTTCATGCAAAAAGTCTATAAGGAGTTTCCAGTGTTTAGTAAACAGTCATATGGTCATACCTCGGGTTACAGACGCTTCAGGTTGCGTGTTTTCAGGTTGCGCACCGTGCCGAACCTGGAAGTACCAGAACGGGTTACTTCCAGGTTTCAGCGCTCGGACATGCACAGAAGCACTAAATCACACTTTGCACATGCGCAGAAGTTCCGAATCGCGACCCATGCACGCACAGATGCAGCGCTGCAGGTTGCAAACACTGCAGGTTATGATCGTGCCTCCCGCATGGATCACGTTCGCAACCCGAGCGTCCACTGTATTGGCAATGATTTTTCTCTGATTAAACATGTCAGCTCCTCCATGTATGAAGACTGTAACTTTTGATGGTGGCTTTGACTCTTTGTGACCCCATGGACCAGAGCATGCCAGGCACTCCTGTCTTCCACTGCCTCCCGCAGTTTGGTCAAACGCATGCTGGTAGCTTCGAGAACACTGTCCAACCATCTCGTCCTCTGTCGTCCCCTTCTCCTTGTGCCCTCCATCTTTCCCAACATCAGGGTCTTTTCCAGGGAGTCTTCTCTTCTCATGAGGTGGCCAAAGTATTGGAGCCTCAGCTTCACGATCTGTCCTTCCAGTGAGCACTCAGGGCTGATTTCCTTCTGAATGGATAGGTATGATATTCTAGCAGTCCATGGGACTCTCAAGAGTCTCCTCCAGCACCAGAATTCAAAAGCATCAATTCTTCAGCGATCAGCCTTCTTTATGGTCCAGCTCTCACTTCCATACATTGCTACTGGGAAAACCATAGCTTTAACTATATGGACCTTTGTCATAGGTTGTAGGTAATGTCTAGCAAAATCTGTGAATCTCATCCTAATACAGTGTACAACCTGCCCATATGCTCTTTTCAGTGGATCTAAGTACTGTGGCATGCTGCCCTAAAATTGAGTCAGTTCACATATTCAGCTGCCAGTATTTTAGGGGGTGGGTGGGTGGGTGATGGACATGCATGCCAGGATCAACTTTTTGCAAATCTTTGTCCTCTAGTCAACTCACTTATAGGCATTCTCCTTTTCCTTGTCAAATGTATAGTGTAAATGCAAACACTTAGACCCACCTCTGCTTAAAAAAATATCCTTGCATTATTTTCCATAATCCCTGAAAGGCCAAGAATTGTGCAAGCTGCTTTCTTTCTGCTTCGAGTTTGTACAATGCTTGCCATGCTTGTACTGTTTAATTAATTTTACACCCATCTCTTGCTCTCTGACAAACTGTTTTTGTCAGTGATAAGAACTGAAATCAATTTTCGGATGTCAAGGGCTGTGCTAAGCATCTAAAAACGCCACCTTATTGATCTGATGGGGGAAAATGAAGGTTGTAAGTGACTTCTCCGGGTTTATCTGTATTTTGATGAAGAGTACAGACAAGCTTCAGTATGTTTCACTAGGTAAGCTGGATCCTTTCTATATCAAATTTCTTTTTTATTACTATTATTATATTGCATCCTAGCACTGAGTGCAGATAGTAACCTGTCCAGTGTAATGTTGCCACAGTCATGGAGATTTGCTAGATGTGCACCAACTGCTACTCCTTGGCTGTTGACATCTATCTGTCTCAAGAGACAATGAAGTGGGTCTCTGTGGGTGAAGAGAAACTACTGTGTAAGCAGCACCAAAGTGGCCTCTCTGGGCAGGGACACCATTTCCTATTTCCTCCCCTCCAGGACTTAGAGGCATACTCAAGAAGGGCATTGAGGAGGACCCAAGGAGCATGATGGGAAGGGGAATTATTATTATTATTATTATTATTATTATTATTACTACTACTACTACTACCCTGCCCATCTGGCTGGGCGGCTTCCAACAAAATATTAAAATACAATAGTCTCACTGGAACGCAGGTGGCGCTGTGGGTTAAACCACAGAGCCTAGGACTTGCTGATCAGAAGGTTGGCGGTTCGAATCCCCGCGATGGGGTGAGCTCCTGTTGCTTGGTCCCTGCTCTTGCCAACCTAGCAATTTGAAAGCACGTCAAAGTGCAAGTAGATAAATAGGTATTGTGGTTCGAGGACTCGACCCCCGCGATGTGAAATAAATACACAAGGACATGTGATATAAGGTTAATGGGCAAGAAAAGGCCACAACTTTATTGATTACAGCAGTAAAAACGTATTGGCTTAGGCATTGGATGTCTAAAACAGGGGGGTTTATTCACCAGTAGGTGGAGCCTGTTGATGCTAATCCAACTATAGGCTCTCCCCTGATGTCACCGGGGGTCGTGCCATGGCCTCCCGCCAAGCAGGCATCGGACAGAGTACACGACCGCCAGATTCCTTTAACGGAATACCCAAAAATTGAAGGCATAGGCGATGGCCACACCCAGCCCTTCGAAACACCACAACACATTATTCCAATGCCTAACCTACCCACCAATACCACAAAAAGTTGTGACGATTGCTACGAGGTAGGCGAAAAAACCAAAAAGCCTAATGCCAAATGGAAAAATTCCTACCAGGCCCCCCGGACAACCAGGGCGACCAACCTAAGGTCCATAGCAAGGCCAAAGAACAAAGACCCTGAGCTAAAAGGGAGTGGAGGGTGGGTGACTCGCGACGAGAGGACGGAGAAGAATGAGGCCGAGGAGAGGCTGGCGCCGCCGCAAAAGGCTGCTGAACACGCCCCCTCGAAGGCACCTGGTTGGATGCCTGCTGAGGGGGCGTGGGCGCCAGCCAGGTGAGAGGAGGAGGCAGGGGGCTAATGCCCCCGGCTAGGGGCGGTGCTCGGGCTCCCGCCCACAACCTTTCCTCTCTCTTCCAGGGAGGAGATTCTCTGCTCCAGCAGGAAAGTAAACGGCGTTTCCGTGCACTGCTCTGGTTCGCCAGAAGCGCCTTAGTCATGCTGGCCACATGACCCAGAAGCTGTACGCTGGCTCCCTCGGCCAATAAAGCGAGATGAGCGCCACAACCCCAGAGTCGGTCATGACTGGATCTAATGGTCAGAGGTCCCTTTACCTTTACCTATTAAACATTAAAAGCTTCCCTAAACAGGGCTACCTTCAGATGTCTTCTAAAAGTCTGGTAGTTGTTTTTCTTTTTGACATCTGCTGGGAGGACGTTTCACAAGGCGGGTGCTACTACCGAGAAGGCCCTCTGCATGGTTCCCTGTAACTTGGCTTCTCGCAATGAGGGAACCTCCAGAAGGCCCTTGGCACTGGACCTCAGTGTCCGGGCAGAACGATGGGGGTGGAGATGCTCCTTCAGATATACTGGACCGAGGCCATTTGGGGCTTTAAAGGTCAGCACCAACACTTACTGTGTTCGGAAATGAATGTTGAGGATGCTCCACTGTATGCAGGGAATACTCCTCACAGTTCTTTGGTTCCAAGTGTTTGATAATTTTGTCCCTGATGTTTGTAGCTTTACCAACCTGGTGCTTGGCAGAGCATAGAGCAACAGTCTTCTTTGCTATTTTCAAATTAATTTCTGAGGCGAAAGGTCCGCCTATAAAACAGCATGCATGCCCTATCAGTAGATCATGCTAGTCTTGTGGCTAGCAAGCTCTGCCCAAATCTAGGCTTGCAGGATAAGTTTACCAACCAAGGGCCCCTGAGGTCAATTGCTGGAGTTTGCCACTGGGGCACAGCAGGCTGAAGGTGACATATTAATGACAGATGCCTATACCTATCAATTCTAATTTTTTGCTGAGTTGTCAAAATTATTTCAGGCATAGTGTTCTGCTTTGTTTTCTTCTCTACATTTTAAGCCTACGATGATGATGATGATGATGATGAACTGACAAGGTCAATACAGCTGCAAAGGAAGCGTACCTGATGTTGAAGCATACATGATGTCTGTTTCCTAGATCAGTGTTTCCCAACCTTTTTTGGGCAAAGGCACACTTGTTTGATGAAAAAAATCTCAAGGCACACCACCATTACAGCCCCGTGACGTCAGCGCGCAGCGTCACGCCGGGAGGGACGCACGAAAGTGAAAGTTTCAATTTTTTCCCTCCCCCTTGCCGGGGAACCTCCAAGCTTTGGGGGTGGGGGGGGAGGAGGCAGCAAAGCGAGGGACTGAAGGACGGCGGCAGCTGAGGCGGCGGCGGCTGTGGTGGTGGTGGCGGCGATAGCGGGCGGAGGAGGGGGCGGCGGCGGGGCCGAGGTGGCCGGCGGCAGCGGGGGAGGCGGCGGCGGGTGGAGCAGGAGGGCGGCCGAGGCCGGTGAGGGAGTAGGGTTGCCCGGGGCTTGAGGAGCCGTCGCCGGGAGTTGCTGCTGCTGCTGTTGTTGCTGCTGCTGCCCGGACATGCCGGCCTCCTCCTCGTCCGCTGTCTCGCGCTCCTCCCTTTTGCGCGCGCTGCCCCGCCGCCGCCCCATTGGCCGGGTCCTGTCAGCTGATCCTGTGTTATTTCCTGTGTGTGTGTGTGAGGGGAGAATGGAGAGAGAAACCTCGGCACCACCACCGCGGAGCCGCCCCCGGCTCGACGCGGATCCTCGCCGCCGCCGCCCCGCCTCTCGCCGCCCGACTCACCCGCCTCCCTCCCACGGCACACCAGCCAACGTCTCGCGGCACACTAGTGTGCCGCGGAACACCGGTTGGGAAACACTGTCCTAGATGACTTTGACTAGAGCTGCTTATCATGTAATTTATGTAATTTCTGCCCCTGTAATTCTTCAGCTGCTATCAGATGAAGAATCATCCACTACAAAATGTGCCTCTTTCCAGGACGATTAATGTTTTGTAAATGGATGTGGCACCCGGTGGATCAACAAAGGACCGATCTGAGAACAATATTTTCCAAAGCAGATTATCATGAATAATACATACTTGATTGATTTGCATATGCTGAAAAGTTATGCAAATCACATTAAGTAAATTGTTTATAAAGTGAGGTGCTTTGGCAGGAGGTAAATAGTCTGTTCAGACATTCCACATAAGCAAAATTATAGAGATAATCATAGGCAAATCAGTCTGCTTTCTCCATAATTAAAATATAGACTTCACAGCAAGCTTGATTCCTCAAGACTGTTGTGCACTTGATAAGAGAAGCAAGCAAATGAACCTAAACATGCAGGGTTTCGGCTAATGACCAGATACGAATTTATAATTATAATATGTATATTCACTGGCATTTGTTATGATATCATAAATTATCTACTAGGCATCCTGTGTCCCTTTCTCCTGGTTTGTGCTATGGGAATAATTGATCAAAGCAATTTATTTACACCAGGCTGCTATTTACACCCAGCCTGCCTTGACAATATGGGCACATTCCTTGAACGTCTGAGCTAGCAATTGCAGATGGGAAGGGCTCTTTGCCCTTTCTTAAATCAGGCAGGCTCATGAATAAGCCAAGCTATTCCTCCTTGCCACTCCTCTCCCACAAATAAGGAAGTAACTTAGCTTATTTCTCAGTGTGTCTGAATTTGACCTGCCTCACTTCATATCTCCATAAACCCTGAAGCCCTCCTCTAATCTAGCCACTTATTCAGTGACTAGTAAGTGAGTAGACAGAGACTAGTATGTGAGTAGGAGTTTTGAATCAGAATGGATTAAAATCTGAGCCAGAGAAGAATTGTGGGTATGGGGTATGTGTCATAATGCTCACTTTGCATTTGAGGTGAACATGACTAGCTCCTAAGGTATGTATTTTTGAGCCTGGAAATATGACTCTCCAACTGTAGTCATTGATGGAGCTATCTCCCATCAGTCTTGCTCTGCAGATGTGGTCCATCCCTTTGGGACAACAGCTCCCAAATTATTGCTTTAGGAATGCATGGGGCTGTGCAATTTATGATGCCAAATTACATAAAAGGCCACAGTACTATATGACAAGGGACGCGGGTGGCGCTGTGGGTTAAACCACAGAGCCTAGGACATGCCAATCGGAAGGTTGGCGGTTCGAATCCCCGTGACGGGGTGAGCCCCCGTTGCTCGCTCCCTGCTCCTGCCAACCTAGCAGTTCAAAAGCACATCAAAGTGCAAGTAGATAAATAGGTACCACTCCAGCGAGAAGGTAGACGGCATTTCCGTGCGCTGCTCTGCTTCACCAGAAGTGGATTAGTGATGCTGGCCACATGATCTGTTCGCCGTTCGCTGTTCGCCGGCTCCCTCAGCCAATAAAGCGGGATGAGCGCCACAACCCCAGAGTCGGTCACGACTGGACCTAATGGTCAGGGGTCCCTTTACTTTTACCTTACTATACGACAACCACCAAAAAAAAGGCCAAACGGCACAGGACTGTAACAACCATATATTGATACGAATAAGTTACATTCGAATGGAGAAAATATTATGACAATTGGAAGGGTTATAAAGGGCCATACACCACGAGACTTTAAAAATGCTCTAAACTGCCGCCAACTATCATAACACTTGCAAAGAGTACATTTCAACAGGGCTTACAAAAAAAGTAGAAAAATTATTATTATTGTATTCAGCATTTCAAGGCCCTGATTGCAATTTTCACAGTTGTGAGGCCTTCAGGAATGTCTATCTCTCCAAGAGGTTGCTTGATTCCAAGAGGATAATGGCACCGCAAGAATCTAAAATGATGGGCAGGTAAGTTTTCTGGAGAGATAGATAATCCTGGTAACACATTTTTAAGGAGTTACCATGTGAAGAAGATTTCCTGAAACAAGACCTTTATCCCGAAGCTGCTTAGAAGATTCTTTACTACAATAAAAATGTAGATGCAAATACACTGGGGTGGTAGGAATGGTTTAGTTCAGCCTTGATGTGATCCTGTCCTGTTATTATATAGTAGGTCATAGGCCACACACACACACACACACACACCTTTTGAGGAACAATTGAGGGATCTGGGAACGTTGAGGAGAAAGACAGGAGATATGATAGGCATCTTCAAATATTTCAAGGGCTGTTCCGTGGAAGATGGAGCAAACTTGTTTATTCTTGCTCCAGAATGTAGGACTCATACAATGGCTTTAACTTACAAAAAAAGAGATTCTAACTAAACACCAGGAAGAACTTTCTGGCAATAATAATAATAATAATAATAATAATAATAATAATAATAATAAATTTTATTTATATCCCGCCCTCCCCAGCCGAAGCCGGGCTCAGGGTGGCTAACAACAATAAAACAGTATAAAAGTATAGCATAAACAACACTCTAAAATCATTCATTATAAAATTAATTAATTCAGGCCACTGGCAACCATTGGGCCAGAGCTCCGCGAAGATTGCCGAGGGAGGGAGTCAGGCTGTGCCCTGGCCAAAGGCCTGGTGGAACAGCTCTGTCTTGCAGGCCCTGTGGAAAGATGTCAAGTCCCGCAGGGCCCTGGTCTCTTGTGACAGAGTGTTCCACCAGATCGGAGCCACAGCCGAAAAAGCCCTGGCTCTAGTTGAGGCCAGCCTAACTTCTCTGTGGCCTGGGACCTTCAAGATGTTTTTATTTGAAGACCGTAAGTTTCTCTGTGGGGCATACCAGGAGAGGCGGTCCCGTAGGTACGAGGGTCCTAGGCCATATAGGGCTTTAAAGGTTAAAACCAGCACCTTAAACCTGATCCTGTATTCCACCGGGAGCCAGTGCAGCTGGTGTAGCACTGGGTGAATGTGATATCGCAGCGAAGACCTCGTAAGGAGTCTCGCTGCAGCATTCTGCACCCGCTGGAGTTTCTGGGTCAGTCTCAAGGGCAGCCCCACGTAGAGCGAGTTACAATAATCCAGTCTGGAGGTGACTGTCGCGTGGATCACAGTGGCTAGGTCCGGGCGAGAGAGGTAAGGAGCCAACTGCTTAGCTTGGCGGAGATGGAAAAATGCCGCCTTTGTTATAGCTGCAATCTGCGCCTCCATGAAAAGGGAGGTGTCGAAGATTACACCCAAACTCTTAACGGACAGTGCTGGCACTAATTGCGCCCCTGCAAGAGATGGGAGTTGCCCCCCCCAATCCCATATCGCCCCGTCCCAGCTACAGGACCTCGGTCTTCGAAGGATTTAGCTTCAACCGGCTCCCACATAACCATCCAGCCACAGCTTCCAGACATCTGGTCAGTGTGTCTGGGGCCGAGTCAGGATGGCCATCCATCAACAGATAGAGTTGGGTGTCATCGGCATACTGATGGCAACCCAGCCCAAAACTCCGAACAAGCTGGGCGAGGGGGCGCAGAAAGATGTTGAAAAGCATCGAACTGTTCGACAGTGGAACAGTCTCCCTCAGGAGGCTGTGGGCTCTCTTTCATTGCAGGATTTTAAGCAAAGGTTGGATGGCCATTTTTCATGGATGCTTTAGCTGAGATTCCTGCATTGCATGGGGTTATATTCAATGACCCTTGGGGTCCCTTTCAACTCTGCAATTCTACAATTCCTTATTCTTACATAGTGAAAAGGCAGAAGGACTCGCAGAAAGTTGCAAAACCTGCCATCAAAAACAACTCCAGCAACTCATTTCATGGTCATGCTCATGAGAAAAATGAAATGAGTACAGCGTATACCATACCATTTTTCTTCTGGGTTGCGTGAACAATGGGGTATTTTAAGTGGCACTGAACTATAAGCATCATTGACTTCACTGCCAGATATTAGAGCAGCATACTTTGCCGGCCACATTTTTGTGTATGATGCCCCAGCTAACAAATTTCCAAACAAACATTCTGGAAACAATTAACAGCAAAAAAACACACAAGCGGTTGCAATCAAATGCTGGTGATGTTTTGAATAGCAGGTTGGTCACCCACAACTTCTCCCTCTCTCCCTCCCTGTCTCTCCTTTAAAGTTTCCTTTTCGCTATATATATTTCAACGTATTGCCCAGGGGAAGTGAAGGAAAGTTTTTCTGTTCTGCCAAGAGAGTTTAAAGTTGTGACTCATTAGGAAACATATTTGGTCTTCATTGCTTTTTATTCACTCGAGGCTACAATCTCCGTCAGGCCTCAGCTGTGGTGTGTCAAGAAAGCATCACATGCAGTATAAATACTGTTTTGTTGATGTGGCTCTGACAGAAGCATATGCTATAGTATTAATTCCAAAACAAGTTTGCAAAAGTGTTGCCAGTTTTAGAAAAACAAACCCCGCCGCATTTGCAAAACAGAATTTGGGTTAATTTCAAAGCAAACTTCACGGATAAACACATATGTTTTACTTTTGTTTTTAGCTCGGCAGTTTTACGCTTTCCAAAAAGAGTGATAATTGGGGTGGGTTGTGAAAGAGGAACCACACGTTTCTCCATTTAATTTATTCTAGAGGATCAAGTCATGCAAGCGAATCAGAAAAGCCAGAATTGGATTCGATATCCGCCTAAGTCCAGTGTGATGTTTCTCACCGCAGCCAGATCACGACCCTAGCAAGCTTGTAAGCAGGCTGCTAAATAAAGCAAATGAGTGGCACTTCCATCATTTTTCAGGCATGGCAGTTTGTGCCATAATATCAAGCATTCTGGGATGGCATTGTAACATCATGGTTAGGTATAAATGCATTCAGTTATCCACCTGAAAATGTGTCAAAAGCCTGTTAACCTAGAGATGGCTAGAAGCAGACAACCTTGTGCTTCCTGAGTTATGGTTTTGGTTGTTTTTCTATGAACTTCCATTTCTAAAGTTTCTAACCCTCATGAAGGCAGAGGTGAGTCTGAAAATGATTTAGCTAGAACAGCAAAGAGCCACCAAGGAAGCGCTTCTGAAAAATCTAAGTTGGAGATGGAGTTGTTGGATTCTAAAGTTAAAAATCTGTCTAAAATGTATAAGTTACTGTTGGAGTGGCATACAAAGGATGAACAAGTTAAATCACTAATGATAGATTGGGCAAGAAATGTAGGACATAACATAACGTTTGAGGATTGGGAAAGATTGTGGAAGAAAGGGGTTAAGTTCACTGCATGTACAATGTTAAAGGAGAATACAATGAAAATGATGTATAGATGGTATTTGACCCCTGTTAAATTAGCAAAGATTTATCATAACTGTGATAATCTATGTTGGAAATGTAAAGAAAAAGAAGGAACCTTTTACCACATGTGGTGGACCTGCCCCAAGGTGAAAGACTTCTGGGAAAAGATTTATAATGAATTGAAAAAAAAGGTGAAATATACATTTATAAAGAAACCAGAGGCCTTTCTTCTTGGAATAACTGGTCTGGAATTGACCAAGAAAGATGTTGAATTATTTCTGTATGCCACAACTGCTGGTCGAATATTATTAGGCAAGAAGTGGAAAACGTAAGAACTACCAACTGTGGAAGAATGGCAGATGAAGATGATGGACTTTTCAGAGCTAGCCAACCTGACCGGAAGAGTCCACGATCAGAATGAGGAGTATCAGGAAGAATGGAAGAAATTTAATGATTATTTAGCTAAATACATTAAGTTAAAATAATTGGGAAAAGCTTGCAATTACCAATTAGGCCTAGGATTTAAATAAGCAAGGTGAAGAATTATTATGTTTAATGCTGAATTGGGAAGATTGACTGACGTTAAGAAATTAAGTTAAAATTTTAAGAACTGTGATTTGGAAAACCGTTAAAATGATTTACATGGAAACCGAACTAGGGGGACACGAGACCGTGCCCCACAAAGATAGTAAGGCAGCTACTTGTAGTTATTCCATGATAGTTCCAGAAGTGGCTTTTATGTTGGGTGAAAGTTCCAATATAGTGTGGAGCTCCACAGTTAGCCATGAAAATGGAATAGACTGCCATGTGAATTCAGCCAACGTTTGGTGATGCTCTAGGACCCATCATTGTGGCTGGAGGTTAATAATACCTGCTCTGGTACAGCAGCAATGACTATTCCTGGACAGGGAATAGTGCATCTATGTGGGGGCTGCCCTTAAGCCTTGTTCAGTGGCTGATTCTGGTGCAGAATGCAGTGGCTAGGCTGCTAAGTGTGTGGCAACGCACATATGATTGCTGCTGGGCCAGAATTGCTACTGATTTTTAAGTCCTGCACAACTTGGGACCAGGTTGCCTGAAAGAACACATTCTTTCCCACTGGCCTTCTTATTCATTAAGCTCTTCGGAGGAGGCCCTATTAGTTCTGTTGCAGTCCATGAAAGTTCATCTTGCTGTGACTGGGAAAAAGGCCTTCTCCGTGGTGGTGCTCCATCTATGGAATAATTCCTCCTCTGAGATGCTGTAATGAACATCTGTCAGCTGTTAAAAGTACATTTATTTGCCCACATGTTTCTTGGCTTTTGGTACCACTTTTAACAATTCCTGGAAATTGCATTTTTGATGTTTTCTGTTTTTAACGAATTGTTTCTATCTGTATTGTAAACTGCCTTGGGATTATTGCTTTCATGAAAGGCCGTTTAGAAATTGTTTTTAATAAATAATGAATAAAACGCCGCAAATCTTCAGTGCAGATAGACTAGTGAACTAGCATTTGACCCATATTTTAAAGATATTCTATGAAACAATATATTTTAAGGAAAGCCATGCCAAGCTAAGCTTACTAACTCTAAAATGTCTCATTACAAGTATTTCCCGGACCTCCTGAAATCTTGTCTTGGAAAGCTTCAGATTTCCAGAAAACCACTGGTGTTTAAAAGCTAAGTTAAAAAGCTCAGCCTTGCATGAAGAAACCAAAGTTTAATTAGTGAGATCAATTACCAGCTACAGATACAATGAGCTCCAAATCACTGGCTGCATTGGTCATAATTGCTAATATGGATTTAAAAAATATTATGTCACATTTATGCTTTTATAATATGCATCTATCGTCTTCTCCCTTGGCACTTGCTGTTGTTATTGGCTTCTGCATGGCAAGTGCAGAGGAACAAAGGATGAGAACATGTTTTTCTCTGTGCCTTCTCTTCTTGGAAGCTATTCTGGTTACTCTGAATTTGTGAAACATAATGCAGAGTGATATAACAGCAATGACTATCAATCTCATTTATTGTCTCCCGTTTCCTATCCAAAACTCAGGGGACTGCAGATTTGAGATGATCATCATATAATACTTTAAATTGATTTGGAATCTGGGAGAGCTGTATTTGAATCCCACCTTTTCCTCGGCTTGCTGTGCGGCCTTGGCCAAATTTCTAGCCCAATTGTTAAGTTGTGGGTGAACATATCAGACGACACAGCGATTCTTCAAACAGCTCGTTTATTCACAGGCCAGAACAGAACTGAACTGAAGGGTTCAGTCAGCCTGCTTATATAGAGCTCCAGTACAACGTAACAATTTTCTAAAACTATCCAATCACTGAGTGTCACTTTTGATCCCTTATTTGCATAACTATCTACAGTATCCCCCTGCTGGCCCAGGGTGAGAACTTCAGTACATAACACCAATGCACAAATGTGTGTGCAAAAGTATGCATGAATGGGAGGCTGGAATTAGGCCTCTGTGCATTGATAGGAACTGCTGGAGGGGGCTGTGTGCTCCTTGCGCTTCAGTGCAGGTAAGCTCTACATGCACTGGGCAGAGTTCGGATCAATAACTGGAAGTCACTTCCATGCCTTTATAGCAACTGCACAGCATCTTCTGGGTGCTGTGGTTTTCCCAATCGCCAAGGCCATGTTAAAAACTAGGCTGTGGGACATAGATCACCAGGAACCAATCTCAGCTGTGGAAAAAAAAACATGTCCCCCTCTTTATTTTCGACTCTCTTCTTGGGTGCAGGAATTTAACCTTAATTATTTACAATTTTTGTTTAACCCGCAAGAAAGAAGGGCTTTTTCACTGGCTAGGTTCAATTCTAATCCTTCTAACTTCCTTCTAAGGTTTACGGGTATGGCAGAAGGAGATAGGATCTGCCCATGCGATGCCCACCTGGTGGAAACTCTAGCTCACATGGCCCTTAAATGCAAAATGTATGATGATCACCGCCAACAGTTTCTAGACCATCTATGTATTCCAACATGGAAACCAGAGACAGAGGCTATACGCTTCTTATTACAGGGGAGAGACCAGGAACTCACCAAGACAGTAGCTAAGTTCTTCTATTTGATTTTTTTTGTCGCCGAAGTACGCTACAGGATCCTGCCCTTGCTGGAGACCCACAGAGATGAAATAGGTTGCTCGCCTCTTCTTCCCTTTGGCAAATGACTGTACTGTTGAAATGGCGTCGAGATCGTATTGGCCTATTTATTCTGAATGTTTGTATGTGATGCCAATAAAGGTTTGATGATGATGATGATGAACTGCACAGCAACAAACCCTCACTGCTACCTACACCCATGGAAACAGGGCCAAACTTGAAGTGAGTGAGAGGGGCGGCCATGTTTTTCATTCATGTGGCTCCCCCATTCCTGCAGAAGCCTGAACATTCCTTCATCTTGCTTCCTAATAGTCTGTCACCTCACCATCTTTCTCCCAGCCCAGCTTCAATACTCAACAATATGTAGCATTAGTTATGTGGCTCTAGTCATAAGCTGTTGATTTTGGTTTTTAGAACTGAACTGAAATTTCTCAGAACCCCTAGACACTTGTTTTTATTTAAATATCAGATCCCTCAAAGATTTTGATTTGTTCATGAATGAGGCAGGCAGGTGAATTCTGTCTCAGATCCCATGATCTTTTGATCACCCTGGAATTTGGGTCTAAATCTCTGGATTAATATTTCTTTTAATCTATAACCACTGCTTTCATAATGGTGCCACTGATTCATAACATTCCATTGCATTTTTTATGGCTATAGTCATTTATAAGTACAAAGGATAGTTATAAGCATATGGATAAAAGGAGTATGCAAACATATATAACTAGTATTAACAACAAAGAAAGAGAGAAGACATGTAGAAAGAATATGAAATAACTGAGTTATATATGCATAAGCAGACAGGATCAGCCCACTAAATTATTTTATAAATTGCTAAATTGTTTCCAGTAGAATATATGGGTGAATATTTACTCTTTCTTATCCTACCAGTACGTGATGGAATATATCACTTGCTTTTTCAAACTGTGCAACCTGACCCTGATATTTTTAAATGACTGAATTCAATGAGGTTAGCTTAGTCA
The DNA here is from genome assembly GCF_965112155.1 of Podarcis liolepis. NCBI lineage: Eukaryota > Metazoa > Chordata > Lepidosauria > Squamata > Lacertidae > Podarcis > Podarcis liolepis. The sequence continues at coordinate 68,064,789 of NC_139564.1, read as the reverse complement.
TTACATGTATACTAATTTGTTGTTAAGTTCAATTAAAAGCAATTGGATAAGAATCAGGGGACTCAGATAGTTTAGCAGCGTGCTGTTTTCCTACCCTGAAAGCCTCTGGGCCACAAATAAGAACCAGGGATTTGATGGCATTGCTTTTGACAACTCTTAATACCATCAAACTACATTTCTTTGGGACTTGGTTTCTTGGTGATGTTGTCAGTGGGGTTACGTCACTAGTCTATATCAACATAAAGCTAGGGACCAGAGATTGCATCATTCGAACCACACAGCTAGTTCCATATACCAAGAGAGGTTTGGACTGAGGTTTTCTGAATAACGGTGTCCTATTCCACACAGAATCATAGAGCTGCAGGGTTCGCAAGCATCTTTTGAAACTGCCAGCCCAGCATGATGCAGAGTTAAGGGAGTAACCATCTCTCTTTGTCTCTTTAAATGGTAAGGAATTCACAGGTTAGAGTTCCAGATCTGATACTGAGCAGAATAGAAGGAAGGGGCTGCTTAAAGTTTATGCAGTGGGCTATCTGTCCATTGAACAAGTATCCCCAACTATTTCTCTCCCTACATGGGAAAAATACATGGACTCTCTATCTATATCATCTCTATCTATCTATCTATCTATCTATCTATCTATCTATCATCTGCTGGCTGGCTGGCTGGCTTGCCTGTATATTGGGAAGCTGGGAGAGAAACATTTTGGTCAGAAAAGTATCCCATGGGGAAAAGGTTAAGCATCTCTCTTTCCTTGGAGATTTTAAAGCAGAGGTTAGATGGCCATCTGACATTGATGCTTTAGTTTAGGTGGCACTGTGGTCTAAACCAGTGTTTCCCAAACGTTTTTGGGCAACGGCACACCTGTTTACTGAAAAAAAATCTCGCGGCACACCACCATTAAAGCCCCGCCCCGTGACGTCAGCGCGCAGCGTCATGCCGGGAGGGACGCACAAAAGTGAAAGTTTTTTCCTTCCCCCTTGCTGGGGAACCTCCAAGCTTTGGGGGTGGGAGGAGGCAGCAGAGCGAGGGACTGAGGGACGGCGGCAACTGAGGCGGCGGCGGCTGAGGCAGAGCTGGGAAGGGGGTTTCCAGGGGACACGGCAGCTCCTCGAAAGGCTTCTCTCAGCTGCGCTCAATCCGCCTCGGAGAGGATTTCCCCTCCGGTCCCATGCGTTCGTTTGGGGCATCGCTCCGGCTGCTCCCTCTCCCGCCGCGCAGGAGCGATGCCTCTCTCTGGCTCTCCCTCCGCGCAGGCTGAGGGAGGGAGGGAGGGGCGCGTGTGACCCGTCTCTGCTGGGAGACCAAACCCAGCGAGGCAGAGTCGCGCGGAGGCGCCCAGGCAGCGCTGCCGGCTGCGAGGAGGAGCGCCAGGCAGCAGCAGGAGGTGCGGCCTCTCCTCGCCGCCGCCGCCCCGCCTCTCGCCGCCCGACTCACCCGCCTCCCTCCAGGCATCTCGCGGCACACGAGGCAACGTCTCACGGCACACTCGTGTGCCGCGGAACACCGGTTGGGAAACACTGGTCTAAACCACTGAGCCTCTACAGCTTGCTGATTGGAAGGTCGGCAGTTCAAATCCCTGTGATAGAGTGAGCTCCCATTGCTCTGTCCCACCTCCTGTCAACCTAGCAGTTCGAAAGCACACCAGTGCCAGTAGATAAATAGGTACCACTGCGGTGGGAAGGTAAACGACGTTTCCATGCACTCTGGCTTACATCACGGTGTTCTGCTGCGCCAGAAGCGGTTTAGTCATGGTGGCCACATGACCCGGAAAGCTGTCTGTGGACAAACGCCGGCTCCTTTGGCCTGAAAGCGAGATGAGCACCACAACCACATAGTCGCCTTTGACTGGACTTAACCATCCAGGGGTCCTTTACCTTTACCTTTTAGTTGAGATTCCTGTGTTGCAGGGGGTTGGACTAGATGGCCCTTGGGATCCTTTCCAACTCTACAATTCTATTATTCTATCTCTGCCCCACCACTGGACATTTAACCCCAGTGGCTGCAATAAAGAAAACAATAGCACAGGACCCTGCATGCGCCTTTTTGCATCATGACTAGTTTGTGATATGGCATAGGAATCAGCTGCTCAAAGGAAATGAGTAAGAAAATCCAGCTGGGCGCTCCCTAGCTATTGAGCATGCCTAAAGTCACTCTTTGGATCTCAGCCTGCACCCCCATGTCGTGCCACAAAAGTAAATTCCATAATCCTGGTTCCCAGTGACATCATTATTACAAGTGACGCACTGTAAGCTATATTGGGAGCGCATAAGCTGTGAGATCTGGGCCCACTTTAAGCGCTTCTTCTGTAAAATAAGGCAAGAGTAAATGAGTTGCAGAAGCCTGTTAACTTTAAAAAACAACAACAACAACAATGAAATGAAGCAGGCGTGACTTTATCAGGCTTGGGAGAATCTTCGTCCAAGGGCGGCAGGAAGGCAGTGGAGGAAGGAGTGAAGTGCATTCATGCAAATAAGTTGAGAGATAAGAAACACAGATCTTGTGTTGACCCCCCACATGGTGGAATTGAATTGCTGGTTCAGTTACTCCTTTGCAGATGTTTGCGGTGGTCAGGTGGGAAGTGGGTGCCTAATGTTTATCGCAGTATTGCCATAAATCAGATAACATCTTTATGGAAGGAATCCAGCCTCCCTTTTTTAAAGGCAAGGAGATATCACCCCCATCAACCTTTGGAGGATAGATCAGTTTCAATCATTCCATCACTAGTAGAATATGTTAGATATTTGGCAAAGAAAAACGTATGCGGGCAACATTTCAAGGTTCATGTCTATTTTATTTTTTTAAAAAGGGTATATTGTCTACCACATTGAGATACATGCTTCTGGAAATCAAACAGATTTCTGTGAGTAAGCTCCGCTGAATTCAACAGGACTTACTCCTGATTAGACATGCATAGGTTTGTGTTGTTAAAAATATGCAGTGTCTACTTAGTTAACTACACATAAGAATTCCTGTCTGATTTATCATGTTGTTTTCAGCAGGGGCTAACCCAGACACAGCTGGAAGTTCACAATGACACTATTGGAAGAAAGCAACAGACTTCTCCTCTTCCCAGAACCTTGGGACTCATTGGGGATTTTACCCCTTTCTTGGTGGCTCCAAGTGTAGAAATATCAGGGTGAGAGACCAGAACTGAAGGGGGCCAGCCTTGGTGTCAGAGGCCTGCACCACTGTGTATGTACCAAGGCCATGACTTTGCTCTTTCTTCTCTGTGGTGTGACAGCCTGATCACCTTTCTACTCAGTGTTTCAGCAGTGACAGGAATAAGAAGAAGGAGCAGCAGTATCTCCTCATCTCTTCCTCCCACTCTTCACCAAGCAGGTTGGACCCAGAGAACGAGGGCCAGAGAATAGGTAGTGGAGAGGAGAAGGGATCTTGCCAACATTGTATTTTTTGCTTAGCTTGACAGCATTTTATTGTTCACTCCATTCCATGTTTATTATGTTAAGCATAGTAATTTAATTCACTGAACTTGTAAATGCTTGTATGCATTCTCATTTGTTTAAATTTGGTTGGTTGGTAACTGAACTCTAAGAGAGTCTCTCCCATGTGATTTGCTAACGTTGGTCACATGAGAAGTATCTAGTGAAGGAGACACTCCATTTTATGTGAAGCAAGAAGATGGCTGTATTTTAGAATCCATTGTGAGCACCGCTAAGTTGAATAGAGTGTTGGAGTGCTTCTTCTCTGCTTGAAAAAAAACAACATAGCCAAGCCGCAGGAGAAGATTAGAAATCTCTCATAGGAGCTGCAAGGCATGGCCTAACTGGGATACAGAAGGCTAAATGCTGAGCTCTGGAAAGGGGGAAAATACAGTTGTTTGGAAGTTAGAATAAGATACTGCTAGCCCATGTTTCGACATGCATGTGACTATATATATTATGTTCCTTCATCTGTACGTTTCTGCAAGTAAAGTTTTTTTAATGTTAAAGTCTGGACATGGGTTTAATTTCCAAAGAAGAGTGTCAGTCATATGCATGATTTGAGCTTTGTAGCTGTGATTTTGCTTCTCTTACACCAACATATTAGACTTCATCCTGAGGCACCAAGACCAACTCTGTCTATTCCCCTGAGTAGCCAGGTGATGTTCCTTGACCTTACATGACTCTGAGACTCAGGATGCTTGGCACATCTACTTCCTATTTCGGGTCCTATAAAGGCTCAGGAACCATACCCTAAATGCTTGGGCAGCCTGGCTATATGAGGAGTGTTGACGCTATTCACAGCACTGAATTCTATGAAGCCCATGAACCACAGACACTTCTGGATTTTAGCAACAAAGAACTTCCTTTAAACATTGTACTTCTTCCCAGGGTAAAACAGTAGGTGAGACACTATCATCCCATCGCGATGTTGAATGCCTCGTGGTGGCACTTTCCTGTAGCGAAATCCTCTTTTCTGACTAGCTTTGGACAATCAGAAATGAGTTCTGATGCATTCTAGAGTTTTGCCTTGTTGCTGTCTTCCACTGTCTTCTTGGGAGGCCTGGAGATTTCCCATCAAAGTCAGAATCAAAGCAAACTCCTGGGGGTCCTTTTTGTTGGAAGCAAATACTTAAACATGGAGCCAGGCCACTCTAAAACAATGATGTTGGTATTGCTGAAGGTGGTGGGGGGCAGGGGGAACCTGGCAATTTCTCTTGATGGCCCTCCTGTTAATATCTTCAGTCTGCATGGACAAGTGCCAAAGAGAAATTCCACCTATCATCATTATCCACAGCAATTTCAGTTGTGTTCCTTCTGCTAAAAAATATCCTCTGAAAACTAAATGCTTGTGTGTGCAGCCCTCTTGGAGCAACAAATGGAAGGAGCCACATGTATAAACAGACTTTTTTTTTTTGGTTCTTTCTCTGTATAGAGACAAAGCTTCAGTTGAAAGGCAAACAGAACAGCTATTCCTTTATTAGAATGCAGTATTTTTATTTTAGATCTGCAGGCAATTAAAAAGAAGGAAAGGAAAATCCCCTCTTTTGTATGTATTAGCAGCCTGAGCCTGCTCTGGAAAAATGTAATTAGAGCTCTCAATCAGTTAAAAGCTTCTAATTGATTCATCATCTGCCTTTGAATTAATTGATCGACAAGCCCATAATTTGCATATTATCAAAACCTAAATGCAGTTGCCTTTTTAAAATATGAAAGGATTTCCTTGATCACTTAGACATTAATAAATGAAATTTACTACTCATTAACAGGAGGAAAGGCCAGTTTTAATATTTTATTTCCATTTCTTTGTACAGTAACAAAGCTGTCACTCAACAGCCTCCAATATCTTACCTTGTAGCCTCAGTGATTAAAATATGCTTTTACCGATTACGCTGAAGCAACCTACCAATTAAATGTTCAGTCCTATGCAGATTTACTTGGAATTAAGCCCCATTGAGCATAGTGGTAAAACATGGGTAAATTGAGTGTCAATATGCATGGGACCAGGTTGTACAGCTTGCACCTTAATTGCTGAAAGGCCCGCTGGAAGATGCAAAACATTTTGGCCTCTCCTATTGCAAACCGTGACCCACAGTTACCATCCTCCTCAGTCAAAGTTAATAGGAATCTGCACGAGCAGATTAATCAAATTAACCATAACCAGATATCCCTTCTGCCCAAATTAACCAAGGCTGAAAATACATTAAATGTGCTGGAATAAATATATGACAAGAAAACAAAATGGTCTGAAAGGCGAGGAATAATATAGCAGCAGTGTATAAGAAACAGAGAAGGGCTAACAATCAGAGGTCAGCACTGTACAGAATCTCAAATGAGGAAAGCTGATTAAATATTGACTGATCATGGAAACTCAAGTCACTCAATCAGGGGCAGTTTAGAAACCAAGACGCAGTGCCTGCACAGACGACAGATGTTAGACAGTTGCAATTTTAGCAACCCCATTAAATTATAACAGAGGCCTATTCTGGGGTGAGGCAGGGTTATACTGCAGTGGGATGGAGAATATCTCTGTCCCTGTTGATAGTCTTCTCCTGATAGATATGTAATAACTAGGTGGCCAGGAAAAAGGACATCATAGCTCAGCTGGTCAGATGCCCTGGTGCTGATAACGCCAAGGTTGCAGGTTTGATCCCCATAAGGGACACTTGCATATTCCTGCATTGCAGGGGGTTGGACTACATAGATGATTTTCTTTTTAAAAATAATAATAATTTTTATTAACAGGCCAATCACATCACATTAATTCCAAATCACATTAGTTCCAAATTACACAGCCAAATTTTTAAATTTTTGTTGGGGGTACCCATACTTCGTGCTCCGAAAGGGATCCAAACATCTCTCTTGCTGCTGCTTTAATGTACCTTCTCTTTGTTGTTTTCCTCATCTTCTTGTTGTTATCATATATTCCTTTCTTTGTGATCTCTGATAGTCTCCACAAGCGTGTTGAAAACAAACGTTGTTATATCCTGTGTGGATTTTACACTCCTCCAAGAGCCATGTCAAAAAAACAACAACCAACAGACGCCATTTCTGCACTTCCGTACAAAACATTCCCACAGTCTGTCCGTTGATTTCCACAGGCCTGCCAGTCTCTCACCAATTTTCTCAGGGGGCCCTGCCAGGTCCAACTCACATTCTGATATAGTAACAAGCCATGGTTCTCCTCCTCCTCGTCGTCCTGTAGGCAGGCCTGCCGTAACAAATCTCTTTTTATTGCTGCGTCACACAGAACTTTCATTCCTTCCCAATCTTCCCACCAGCCATGTCTTTGATTAGTAATTTACTTCCACACATTTCTTAATCCTCCTGCTTGTGATCAGTAATTGCAACAATTTTTCTCTTGGGGGGGTTATTAGGTACTCACATAAGACAAAAAAAGAAAAGTTTTTTCCCCTCCCCTTTTCAGTTCCACTACATACCAATCCTTTGATGACTCTTCTTCTTGATTTATTCTTAAATCCAGCCTGTCGCTTCCACTTCACAGAGATCCCTTTAATTAGCAGTCTTTACTCCCGATCTTCACTTGAAGTATGTGCATTTGCTTCTCTCTCTAATTGTTTATTTTGAGCTGATGCAGCTAGTGCACGATCAGAGACAGCGTCCGGGAGAGCCGGACCCACACAAGGGCTTTGTGCCTAGTGCCCTCACCACCTTCTTTCGAATCCGGGTGTGATTTATGGCCACAGCAGGCAAGGCAGTGTTCCCCATTTCCTTGGGGCAACAAGGGAGGCTGCATACTCCCATATCAGCCTCTTAATTACCTCGTGTGAGCCAGAGAGATGGTATTGTCGGCCATCTTCCAATGCGCCCCTAGTGGCCCCCCATAGATGATTCTCAGGGTTTCTTCCAACTCTGTGTGGGAGGCCTGGTTCTGTCACCTTTTCCTTGGCAGTAAGAATCTGAAAGGCTGGGCTGGATGAATCCCAAACCGGAATTAAGATTGCCAGAAGATATATCAACAACCTCAGACATGCAGATGACACAACCTTGATGGCAGAAAGTGAAGAGGAATTAAAGAACCTTTTAATGAGGGTGAAAGAGGAGAGCGCAAAATATGGTTTGAAGCTCAACATCAAAAAAACAAAGATCATGGCCACGGGTCCCATCACCTCCTGGCAAATAGAAGGGGAAGAAATGGAGGCAGTGAGAGATTTTACTTTCTTGGGCTCCATGATCACTGCAGATGGTGACAGCAGTCACGAAATTAAGAGACGCCTGCTTCTTGGGAGAAAAGCAATGACAAACCTAGACAGCATCTTAAAAATCAGAGACATCACCTTGCCAACAAAGGTCCGTATAGTTAAAGCTATGGTTTTCCCAGTAGTGATGTATGGAAGCGAGAGCTGGACCATAAAGAAGGCTGATCGCCGAAGAATTGATGCTTTTGAATTATGGTGCTGGAGGAGACTCTTGAGAGTCCCATGGACTGCAAGGAGATCAAACCTGTCCGTTCTGAAGGAAATCAGCCCTGAGTGCTCACTGGAAGGACAGATCCTGAAGCTGAGGCTCCAATACTCTGGCCACCTCATGAGAAGAGAAGACTCCCTGGAAAAGACCCTGATGTTGGGAAAGATGGAGGGCACAAGGAGAAGGGGACGACAGAGGACGAGATGGTTGGATAGTGTTCTCAAAGCTACCAGCATGAGTTTGACTAACCTGTGGGAGGCAGTGGAAGACAGGAGTGCCTGGCGTGCTCTGGTCCATGGGGTCACGAAGAGTCAGACACAACTAAACGACTAAACAACAACAACAAGAAGAAGAAGAATCTGAAGTGTGATCAAGGAGTGTGCGAAATTTCTCCACGCAGATAATGTAAGGCAGGTATTGGCAACCTTTGCTCCCCCAGATGTTGCTTGGAGTACAACTCCCATCATCCCTGACCATTGGCCATAACTGGCTAGAGCTGGTGAAAGTTGCGGTTCAATAATACCTGGAGGCCCACAGCCCCCCACCCCTGGTAAAACACAACATAGGTGCAGTTCGGTAGTTTTATATCATGGGCTTATTTGTCCGATGGACTTCCCTGCTTTCTTTGCAATGTGTATTGCTTTTGGCGGACTTCCTCCTCTTTCTACTGGGTGGAGCCCTAAAACTTTGCCCCCGGGTGCTATCCTGGTAGCACCATTTCCTGTGTGCCTAGGTTTGATTCATACAAACATTCCCTCTTTTTCTTTTTTGAATATATTTTTATTAAGAATTTCAACATAACATTTTATCGAAATCATATCATCCTCATTTCCCACCTATTTCCCCCTCCCCCCTCCCCAGAAAGGACCTACCCTCCCATCCCACCCTCCAGACTTCCCTCAGCTCCTCTCTGGTTTTTCAGCACATGTTATTCTCTGCATATTATAAAATTGTGAAGCTCCTTAAGTTATCTGTCTATATGTTACCAATAATAAATTTGTGTATGTTTATTCAAAACCTGCCAAGAAGTCCAGTTCATTTTGTTGTTTCTTTAAGTACTTTGTAAAAGGTTCCCATTCTTCTTTAAAGTCACAGTTGTCCCTATCACACAGTTTGTGTGTCAATTTTGCTGATTCCACATAATCCATCAGTTTCTCTTGCCATAATTCTTTTGTCAGGATTTCTTCATTCTTCCATCCTTGTGCTATTAAAACTCTTGTCGCCATTGTCGTGTACATGAATATGTTCTTCAACTTCCTTGGCAGGTCTTTTCCTACAATCCCTAACAGAAATGCTTCAGGCTTTTTTTTACAAATGTTAATTGGAACATTTTCTTCAACTCATTGTATATCATTTCCCCATTTTTTTTTTATTTTACTACAATCCCACCACATATGGCAAGAGGTCCCTTCTTTTTCCTTACATTTCCAACATATATTTGAACCGGTTTTATACATTCTTCCTATCTGCACTGGTGTTATATGCCATCTATAAATCATTTTCATATAGTTTTCTTTCAGCAAAGAGCAATCTGTAAATTTTAAATCAGTTTTCCACAATCTTTCCCAATCTTCAAACATTATATTATGACCTACGTCTTGTGCCCATTTAATCAAAGCATTCTCTCTTTTTCAAGGTGGAAGAATTGTACAAACTGGGCATCCATAAAGAGCACCAGGCTCCCACTCATTTTAGCCCCATCTGCACTATTCCCCTCACAGAACTACAATTCCCAGGGTGATTCAGCAAGCAATCACTCTTCCCAGGGAGCTCTGGGAATTGCAGCTCTGTGAGGTAAATATGGGGTCTCCTAACAACACCCAGTACCCATAACAAACTACAGATTAAGGACTTCTGGGAAATGATATATAATGAAATGAAAAAGGTACTTAAATGTACCTTCCCTAAGAAACCAGAGGCCTTTCTCTTGGGCATTGTCAGCCAATTGGTGTCAAAGAAAGATAGAACATTTTTTATGTATGCCACAACAGCAGCAAGAATACTCATAGCAAAGTATTGGAAGACACAAGATCTACCCACTCTGGAAGAATGGCAGATGAAGGTGATGGACTACATGGGACTGGCTGAAATGACTGGCAGAATCCGAGACCAGAGGAAAGAGACGGCGGAAGAAGATTGGGAGAAATTTAAAATCTATCTTAAGAGATATTGTAAAATTAATGAGTGTTAAAATGTTATGATTATAGAAAGTAAGTGGATTACAGCTGTAAAGATTAAGTTAAAAAGAAAAGAAAAGAATACAACTAGATAAAATTAAGGGTGAGGATTTGCTGAATTAAATTTGAAATTGGAATGCAGAAAGGGGAGGTATGAGGAGGTCGGTGAAGTAAGTTTTAAGAAAATAAGGTTTTGAAATTATACTTGTTTGTTTTTGTGTTTGTTTGTTTGTAGTGAGTATGTTTATATAATTTGTGAAAATTTAATAAATATTATTATAAAAAAAACAACAACAAACTACAGTAGCCAGGATTTTTTTTGGGGGGGAGTCAGCACTGGATTAAGAGGCCATGATCACTGAAAAGATTATGATGACCCCTGCTACAGGTGTAACACAAAATAAATAAGTTATAAGAAGTTTGAACAAATGTTTCAGTGGACTGGAATAGCCAGGAGATCTGTAAGAGGGAGGGGGGAGGCACTCAATTATTTTCACTAACGGATGTATTTAAAAGTATGCTTTACGTTCGAATATCCATTTTTGTACACATTACTTGGCTTGAAAACTGCATTGCAAAATTCAGAGAAGCGCGAATCTTGAAGGGTGTCTGTGTTTTGGTCAACATATTGTTTCAGAGAATGCAGATTAGGTAGCTATGCCTTTAGGTGCGTACTGAATTTCATTTCTTCCCCATCCTTCCTGGTGGCTACTCCAAACCACTGACATTTGTTTCGAGCTCTGTTTGCTTTGGTGTGGGTTATGGGAGACAACTTCTCAGCCCAGATCTGGGAAGAGAAAGCAAAAGATGCCTGGCTTTCGTGACTGGGTGGTAAGAAACAGACCTGGGAAGCAGCAAGGGTGTTCTGTGGCTTTGGGGGGAACTGATGCTGTTTCATGTTTACTTGCAACCGCCTGGATGCTTGTCTGTTCTGTCCTGCTCAGCTTGCCTGTTTGTAAAAAAACAAACAAAACACCACCACACCCGGATCTCCCATAAACACCATCCGTCTCCAGTACTCTCACTTCAGAAAGATATTTATCCAGTAAAAGCTTGTCCTGAAACTTCTTACTACTTGGAAAGTGGAGACAGATGTTACATTAAAGAAGTATATGAATCACTCTTTCTCCTCTTTTCTTTTTTACTTTTCGATTCTCTGTTTCTCGTCCTTGTATGTAACACATGAGAGTTAGAATATGGAATATATGAAATATACACAGCTTACATCTTTTCATCCCCACCCCACCCACCAAAAATATGGCCTGATACTAAGAATACTGTCCGGTATTTTGGAAAGAAAGTGTGCATAACCAGTTAATATTATATAAGATATATATGCCTGTTGCCTTTGTCCATGGAGTTTTCTTGGCAGGGATACTGGAGTGGCTTGCCGGTTCCTCCTCCAGGTGGATCACGTTTGGTCAAAACTCTCCACTATGACCTGTCCATCTTGGGTGGCCCTGCACGGCATAGCTCATAGCTTCTCTGAGTTATTCAAGCCCCTTCGCCATGGCAAGGCAGTGATCTGGTCCATGGGGTCACGAAGAGCAGGACAACATCTAAACAACAACAATATATATAGATAGATAGATAGATAGATAGATAGATAGATGAACTAAATATATATTTTTAGGTATTATTTTATTTGAAAGCATTGTGAGACCACTTGACATTTGAAATATCTCTAAGTGCAACATAAAAATGCAACATAAAACCATTGAAGCAGTATTATACAAAACAGATGAAAACATAGCCTAATATCGCAGGCCAGGGAAAGTCTGAGCACAAAGATATGTCTGTGCGAGACATTTGAAGCAGTTGGGTGATTTGAAGCAGTTGGGTGGAAAAAGTCCGTTTTTCAGGTCATTGCTCTGTGCCATTCTGTAGTGTGCAGCGCTATGCATAAAATGATTTAATATTCCCAAATAAGCAGGAAGAGAAGTACCTTAGCAGGACATTTGGAATTCCTGGATCCAACCATGCTGATGGGGGGGGGGGGTTGGATGAGGTGGAGGGCTCCACCACTGCAGAGCTACTGACTATGCCCACTGCAGCCATGGGGAGTTGGGTGGCCAGAGGCTCATGCCAGTGGTATCCCCAGGGGTGTAGGAAGGGGTGAGGTGGGGGGTATGGTCCACCTCCGGTGTCATCCCTGAGGGGGTGACAAAATGGCGCACCGCGGGGGGCAGCACTTAACATGGGGCCTGGCCTGCAGCGTGCCCGAGCCATGCGTCTCTCCTGGGAGTGACACAGTGGCTTGGGACCCTGCGCTCCCCAAAATGGCAGCGTGGGGCTTGCGTCCACTAGGCGGACTCTGTGGGCAGCTGGCCGTGGCACCCCTGTGGGCGGATCACCCCGCCCCTGCCGCTCTAGGTGCTGGAGCAACTAGCTACGCCCCTGGGTATCCCCACACATGGTAGCCAGCAGGCACACCCAAAACAGGGTGTTTCAGAGATGAGGAGAAGGGACAGAGCTGGGCCAGGCAAGAATCTGTTGAATCCAAAATTAGTCCAATTGCCAGTGTGTGCTGGTCCCAAGGGCTAACCGAGAGGCAAGGTCCAAGTCCAGTCCGAGGTCGATGGTGCGGTATGGAGGCTGTCCGTCAAAGCTGTAGCTGGGTCCAAGGCGGGGAGTCGGGTGGGGTCAGGAACTCTGGCAGAAGAGCAAGGCAGGAACAGACTAGCAACAATGTTGCTACCACAACCTGGGACTGGGGCTGACTGGCTTTTATCTGCCCTGAGGCATAGGGTGGCCCCGGTCCACAGGTGACTCGTCTCTCCTGGCCTGGAGGCGAGCACTCCTCCTGCGGGAACTTAGTTCCCTCCGCCTCTCTGCCCTGAGCCTATGCAGCTCAGGAGAGGCTGGAGGGTTACCGGACCCAGAGGCAACCTCCTTTTCCCCTGACGGGGCTGAGAGTGGAGCACCTGCAGGCAATGGGTCCTCCATCACCTCAGGAGCCAGAGCAGACTTAGCTGGTGCCTGCACCTGAGGATCCAGCACAGCCCTTCAGGCTCAGGCCCCAGCCCCAGCTCAACTGGTTCTCGAGGCGGAGAATCCTGTGCAGGCTGGGTTTCCTCAGGTTCAGCCTCTGAGTCTGAATCCCAGGCCATCACACAGTGACAGATCCAATTTGGGCTTCTCTGGTGTACCAGCCTGGACTTCCTTGCCTTGTCTCTGTGACAACACCCCAGTTGCCTTGCACAGCAATTATTCACAACAGCTGTAATTGGTAATCACAATGCAATCATCCCATTTTGGGTATGTTAAGCAACCTTCAGAGTAAAACAGGAAACCAATGTCTCGATTCAAGCCTAAATGAATTATAATCAAACTTCTTGACTACCTTGTAATTGAGCATATTCACACTGAAGGCTCCCTCTGAAACGCCTTTGCAAATGGCAAAATCCAATCAGCTTTCGGCAAGCTGTCATGATGGATGGCACTAGGGTAAAGAAGGTGTGTTGGTTTGGTTGCCAGAAAACCACTTTGAGACCCTGTGTGCCTTCATCAGATCTCTATGTCAACACCCCAGTTTGCTTTAGATGCAGTTTCCAATAGTTCCTTGAGCAAGCAAAATCTGAAAGAAATCATATTGGATTTTTCAAGATTCCTGAAACAGTTTCTTCATAAGATGAAAAAGATAATGGAGAGGAAGAAGCGTATTTCCATGGTACAATTCCTTTGACATGGTCCAGTTCCTGAGTCATGACTTCGTGTTTCTTAATCTTGGCAGCAGAATAAAGTCCTTGGAAGATGAACGTTTTTGAATCCAAAGACACGACACTCTGGAGCTCTTACCATAACTTCCCTTTTTATGTCTACACGATTTACAGTGTTTGCAGATGGAAGTAATTTACAACCACGGTGATCTTTCATCTAGCCTGTTTCCTTTCAGTGACCCTGTGTTTACTATAAGAAAAACACCAACAAGGTGTCTGATTTCTTTATGGAAAAAAATTGCATTTATTTAAAACAAAAGGATTTTGTCTAACAGCACCAAAAGAAACAGCATTTCTTCAGCATTCCTTCGGTTTTACCACATCAGTCTCAGTTCTGCAACTGGGGAAGATGGAAAGGGATGGCCAGCTTGGATATGTTGCAAAATACGCCTGAAAAATATGGCTGTTGCGTGGCGAGAAATAAAGAAATAAAGACACGAGACACAAGAATTTTAGGTTAATGGGTCAAATTAGGCCACAACTTTATTGATTACAGGAATTGAGCGGTATTGGCTTAGGCATTGGTCCTATCAACTAAACAGCTTCAGCCTGCTTGCTTGAGGACCGGCAAGGATTAACCACCAGTAGGGGGAGTCCTGCTGAGGCACATCAACTAGGAGCTCCCCCGGGGTCACCGCTCAGGGCGTGCTGTAGGCCCACACCTCCATAGGCTTAGGACAAGGCGACGCCCCCCGAAATCCTTAACTGGACTACCCTTCACTTTCGGGGGAAGGTGATGGCGCTTCCTCCTCCCCCCCTTTTCATCTGCATGACAATACCCCTACCAATGCCTAACCACCAATGCCGAGGAAGTTGTGACGATTGCTACGAGGTAGGCGGAAAACCAAATGGCTGGTGCCAATTTGCCAAGTGGAAAAAATTCCTACCAGGTCCCTTAATGGCAACCAACCGAAGTCCATAGCAATGTCAGCGAGCCTGACCTAACGGGTGGGTGGGTGGGAAAACCCGATCAGCTGGAGTGTGGAAAGAGGGTGGTCCTCGGCTGCGCCTAAATAGGGCAGGCCACGCCCCCTGGGCCAGCCGATTGGCTGGCCAGGAGGATGACGCGGCCGAGGATTCCTCCAGTATCACATGGGCTGAGAGCCAGCCCCCTCGTGTGTGGGGAGGGGCATGAAGCCCGTAACCCCACCTCCTCTCCAGCTCGGAAGTGGCGTTCTCAAACCAGTCGTCCCAATCCAACTAGCTGACTAGCCTATCACTTTTTTGGCGCCATTTTGATGTCTATGTGGGCATTGATTTCCTTTCAAATGAACATGGATGCCAATATACTGGTGAAATTTAGGACTATACTTTCTGCACTATTAGATGGTCTCTCAAGTAGTGGTCTTTACCAGCCCAGAAACTGACCTTAAATGAGATGCCAGCGGCAGAACCTGTGACCTTCATCATACAAAGCATGTCTTGTAACACAGAGATATGGGATGCCTATCTGTTGGAATCTGCTATTTTAATTTCCTCAAATGCTGAAGTGGTTCCCCTGCCCCCCTCTTCCGAAAAGGGAAAATTAAAAATAAAACTGTACCAAAGATAAACAGAGTCGCTGTCCCTATTTTTGTCTCTCCCTGCTGCCTTTTCTCCTTCCACATACATGCTTTAAATCAACACCATCATTCTTGCAAAAAGAAGGGGGGGAACCACTGTACAAATAAAAGGGTGAAGCCCTCATAATTCACTCACAGCTTTTGCTGCGAGATTTATTGGTTTTTCTATCACCAGTTGAGATAAGGACCACATTCTTCTTCCATACCCCCTCTTACTCTCTGTGTGAGATACATTACAAGATCCATGCTGATAAGAGATAGGGATTCTGTGCTCCAATGGAGGCACAGAAAAGTTATGAAAAATAGCTCCATGCAACTGTTAGGAACTGCTCCAATATTGTTTTCAGACACGGCTCCTGTATACTTTGTGACTGGCTCATCATAGACCCCCCTCACACACCAAAACCCCCATTATTCTTGGAACCAGTGTTTTTTAGAGATCATCTACTCCCTAATTCCTCATTTTGACAGACACTCCTCACACTTGGCACTCCTGATGTTTCTCTGTGTGGGAACCGGCGAGGCTATTCTGTTTTGACATATCTGGTTTCGATCGGTTTGTTTATAGTCATTTTGAAACCGTGGACTTTGGCAGACTTCAAAAGGAAAGGGAAAAAAGGTCATGGAAAATCCTCAGCATTTTGGTCTGAGACAGAGATGGACCTGACTCAAAACCCTGGAAGTTATGAACACTGCAAAAGGGCAAACCAAAGACCATGTCCAGTGCACTGACCAGAAAATTCAAATAAGAGGGATGGCACACTGTGGTTTGTTCATGTTTATGATTTGATACAGGAAGGCAAAAATGTTCCTACAATTATATGCTATGCTTTCAGCTTGAATCTTAGCACGGAAACAGGCATGTTAGCTACGCTCAGGGCTTTTTTTCAGCCGGAACTTGCCGGAACTCAGTTCCGGCACCTCTCAGGTGGACTTCATTGCCATTATAAGAGAACAAGGGAGGTGTTCAGGATGAGATCCAGTACCTCTTTTTCTAGAAAACAGCAATGGTTACGCTGTACGCTGTACAGTGATACCTGAGTTCTCAAACGCCTTGGTACTTAAACAACTTGGAACCCAAACATTGCAAATTCAGAAGTGTTCCGGTTTGAGAACTTTTTTCAGAAGCCAAATGTGCTCCGTTTTGAGTGTTGCACTTCCAATTTGAGTGCCACCCTTCCATTTTGAGTGTTATGCTGAGGTCTGTCTGTTTTTGCTATTTATTCTGCATTTTTGTTTTTGCGGCTCTTTTTTGTGTGACTGTGTGGATCCCAGTTCAGCTACTGATTGATTGATTGATTGTGTGACTGCAGTACCTTGTTTATTGCTTTCATTTTATGGATCAATGGTCTCATTAGATAGTAAAAATCATGTTAAATGATTTAGGGGTTGCTGTTTTAGGGGTTGCTTTTCAAAGTCTGGAACAGATTAATCCATTTTGCATTACTTTCCATGGGAAAGCACGCCTTGGTTTTGGAACGCTTTAGTTTTGGAACGGACTTCCAGAACGGATTAAGTTTGAGAACCAAGGTACCACTGTATATGAATATAGCTATTGCTGTCACATTATGGCATAATGTTCTTTAGAACAAGATAATGAGGGCAGTACTTCTATGATATTTGGTAGCCCTTTCCTTCAGCAGGCAAGTCTGGAGACCCTTTGGCCTCAGGCAAAGGAAAAGAGATTATTAAGACTCAGGTCCTTCTCCTCATGAGCACAAGGACCCACAATATCTTATGTCTCTGCTTGCTTACTTCTGAAGCCTTTTATATGCCACATCTACTGTACTTCCTGGTCTCTTGCGAGAAAGTATTTACTCATAAACAGGCCTTTACTCATGAGGGGGGTTCACTTCAGCACAATGAAGACCTGGCCTGAATCTGAGATTATAAACAAATGATGTAGAATAGATCTTTGTTGCCTACATCTTGAGATATATGTGTGGAAGGTGACACTATTGAAGATAACAATGATGACGATTCAGGAGTAGTTGGGCCCCCTTCTCTTCACCATTCAGAAAACCACATAGAATCATAGAGTTGGAAGAGACCACAAGGGCCATCGAGTCCAACCCCCTGCCAAGCAGGAAACACCATCAGAGCACTCCTGACATATGGTTGTCAAGCCTCTGCTTAAAGACCTCCAAAGAAGGAGACTCCACCACACTCCTTGGCAGCAAATTCCACTGTCGAACAGCTCTTACTGTCAGGAAGTTCTTCCTAATGTTTAGGTGGAATCTTCTTTCTTGTAGTTTGGACCCATTGCTCCGTATCCGCTTCTCTGGAGCAGCAGAAAACAACCTTTCTCCCTCCTCTATGTGACATCCTTTTATATATTTGAACATGGCTATCATATCACCCCTTAACCTCCTCTTCTCCAGGCTAAACATGCCCAGCTCCCTTGTTTTCCATGTGGATGTCTGATCATATGGATGACTAATTTGTATGTTCTCCTCCTGTTTTGAGGAGTGGTGAGTGAAGAAGCACACCAATTGTGTTTCTTTGTGGAGTGGCTGCATCATGCTTGATGGCTGAATGGAGGAGGGGTGTGTGTGTCCAGCAATTGCTGCAGAGAATACAGACTTTCAGAAATAATGTACAGGAACCAGGTCAAAGTATTCAACATATTTAATTTCCTCCAGCCTCAAGGGCCACCTCCTATCATTCTATAAGTACATGCTTCCCCCATCATCCTGGCACTCAGCACCAGGGAAGCCCAGTCACAGAACGCAACATGGAAGCTGCCATGATCAAAGAAAGGGGTGGGTGGCTGGGACTTATGAAAAAGAACAATGTGAAACCTGAAACATTCAAAATGAAAAACAAATGCTTCCAGTAAAATAAAATAAATGTTTTTTTTTCTCCCTTTTTTAAAAAAATCCATTCTTAATTATTATTTTTAGGATGAGGGTTTGCATCAACATTTGATCCACTGAGTCCTAACTATAATAAAAACGGCATGTTGCGAAAGAATTCCCACCAGAATGTCAAGAGCTATGGTATCTGGAACACACACAAGACAGGTCTGGCTTAGAAGAGAAAAGCATTTGACTCCCAGAGGCAACATTTTTACTTTGAAAATGATTAGGCTCTTCAAATTTTGTTAATAAATCTGTTTGAAGTTAAAAAAAAAACAATAAAAAACCTTGAGTTAAGTAGAAAATGTCATTATGGGTTTAGAAGTCAAGATGTTCCATGATCGTTAGCAGAATTTAGGCTGCAATCCTATACACGCTAACCAAGGAGTAAGTCAGTGGTAAATTCAGTGGTTTTCAGACAGATATTTCTGGTACTTTGTTTTTTTCTTATATCTTATCGCTGTTTTATTGAATTTTATTGCGTTTTATTTTTGTTAGACACTGGGAGCACCATTTGATGGAAAAGCAGGATGCAACCTTAACAGATAATAATAATAATAATAATAATAATAATAATAATAATAATAATAATAATAATAATAATTTATTATTTATACCCCGCCCATCTGGCTGGGCTTCCCCACCCACTCTGGGTGGCTTCCAAAAATATTAAAATACTGTAATACATCAAACATTAAAAGCTTCCCTAAACAGGGCTGCCTTCAGATGTCTTCTAAAAGTCTGGTAGTTGTTTTTTTCTTTGACATCTGGTGGGAGGGCGTTCCACAGGGTGGGTGCCACTACCGAGAAGGCCCTCTGCCTGGTTCCCTGTAACTTAGCTTTTCACAGTGAGGGAACCGCCAGAAGGTCCTCGGAGCTGGACCTCAGTGTCCGGGCAGAACGACGGGGGTGGAGACGCTCCTTCAGATATACTGGACTGAGGCCGTTTAAATTGTGCTCGGAAATGTACTGGGAGTCAATGTAGGTCTTTCGAGACCAGTGTTATATAATACTCAATATTCCTTGGAACCCATGAGAGGTGAGTGCTTTTGGTGTAATGGAGCACATCAACCTCAGTCTGTCTTCAGCCAGCTCCCACCAGTCTGCCTTCTCACTAGGTTCAGGTGATGGTCCTGACTGATGGCTTCCTCCTCCTTAGACACAGTGATGCAGAACTCTTCAGGGAGGAGGATGTCTTTGGTCCTGGCTCCATCTATTGTTGAGGTCCCTGCCTTCAGCCGTACCAACTCCAATGGGCCCCAGAGCAGGGATGAGGAACCACATATTGTTGGGCTGAAACTCCCATAATCCCTTGCCATTGGCCATGCTGGCAGTGTCTGATGGCAGTCGGTGTTTCCCTCTCACTACTACAGTAAAGTATAGACATCACTTTGCCAACAAAGGTCCTTATAGTTAAAGCTATGGTTTTCCCAGTAGTGATGTATGGAAGTGAGAGCTGGACCATAAAGAAGGCTGATCGCCAAAGAATTGATGCTTTTGAATTATGGTGCTGGAGGAGACTCTTGAGAGTCCCATGGACTGCAAGAAGATCAAACCGATCCATTCTGAAGGAAATCAGCCCTGAGGGCTCACTGGAAGGACAGATCGTGAAGCTGAGGCTCCAGTACTTTGGCCACCTCATGAGAAGAGAAGACTCCCTGGAAAAGACCCTGGTGCTGGGAAAGATGGAGGGCACAAGGAGAAGGGGATGACAGAGGACGAGATGGTTGGATAGTGTTATTGAAGCTACCAGCATGAGTTTGACCAAACTGTGGGAGGCAGTGGAAGACAGGAGTGCCTGGCGTGCTCTGGTCCATGGGGTCACGGAGAGTCGGACACGACTAAACGACTAAACAACAACAACACTACACTTCCTGGAATTCTTTGCAAAAATGGATGGACTGCTAAACCACACTGGGAGCTGTAGCTCTCTCCGGGAAACAGGGCTTTCAGCATCCTTAACAAAGTATAGTTCACAGGATTCTTTGACAGTTTAAAGTGGTATGTAACTGTTTTAAATGTATGGTGCTGGGGGAAGCACTGGTGGCAAGTTAACTATGCAGCAAATTGGAGGAGCCGAAAGTGATGCCAGCCTTGAACAAAGTCACTCAGTACACAAAGCAAACAATGTCACAACCTAAATGGATTCTTTACGGCCAAAATAAAGCAGTATGGAGGTATTTATAAACACTTATTTTGTATAGTACATCTTATACAATATCCCAAAATGTAGTTGTATAAGCCAAATTCATTGGCCTTTTCCAAAGAAAGACAAGCAAAACCACTCTATGGTGAAAGCATTGGTGCAGAACTCATGGAAAATGTGATGGATAGAATACATGGGCTAGATAGGAATTCTTAATGCTTGCATTCTACTTTCATTCCTTTGAACTTGCCATTATGACTAGGCCTGAGGGTTCCATATTTCATTTATTCTATTTTTAAGTGACCCCTTGAATTGCCATTATTGTGTTCTAAATTCCTACTAAAAGTCTGCTGGGTTTTATTTTATATACTGTACATTCTCCTGCCTTTGAATGTCTCCTGCTGCCCCAAGTTCACACAGCTCTGTTCTAATAGCTTCCCTATAATGTAGGATTTTACACACACACACACACACACACACACACACACGTCCCTGATTTGTTATTCCCCATTTCTTTAAAATGTTGCTTCTTATGGGAAGCAAACAGAATTTTGGAATATATTAAGGGGACCATTCCTAAATGAGTGTGTATACCCATTGCTGGAAAAGACCTAATAATAGTCTGGGACCATTGGATAAGGTAGCATTATAGACTCTATCTATCATCTATCTATCTATCTATCTATCTATCTATCTATCTATCTATCATCTATCTATCTATCTATCTATCTATCTATCATCTATCTATCTATCTATCTATCTATCTATCTATCTATCTATCTATGTAGTTATACCTAATCAGCACCGTTAGGGCTCTATACTGGATGTCACGAATCAAAATTTATAAGCTTGATAGCGCTGAGGAGTGAAATTCAAGATAGGTTGAAATCTCATGCTTGCTATCTGTGAGTAGAATTTCCCTCTCCTCCCTGTTTTAATTTCCCCACCAGTCATATGCAAAAAGACTACTATTCTTCGGGGAAGGAAACCTTAAAGTATGTCTATGGTCAAATGCCGCTCCGTATTTACCGTATTTTTCGCTCTATAACACGCACCAGACCATAACACACACGTAGTTTTTAGAGGAAGAAAACAAGAAAAAAAATATTCTAAACGAAATAGTGGATATATGATTTTTGTGGTTCATGTTGTGGCCACAGACATGTGATCTGACAGTGAGTTTGGAGTAGCCCAATGCAAAAATCCTGAGGATCCATGTGGATCCATGCTTTGTAACCACGGAGGAGGGAAGGAAGGGGAACCATGGATCCTCTGCTCACGACTGCAGAGGATTCCCCCCGCCACCCGCAGGCATTCGCTCCATAACACACACAGACATTTCCCCTTACTTTCTAGGAGGAAAAAAGTGAGTGTTATGGTGCAAAAAATACAGTAACCCTCTTCTCGGAGACTGTGGTGTCTCCCCTCAGTTCTAATTTAGCACTTTTGGGATTCTCATACTTGGGAGCATTTTTCTGGGAGGGAATAAAGACAGCACAGCAAGGATTTCTTCCCATCCTAAACAGTGTAGATATCATGAGATAGGAAATAAATAAAATAAAGAAGTGTACTAAGTTCATGCATGCTCATACTAGAACTACAAAACAAGATAGCAAAAGTGTCTTGTCCTGTGTCTCAGCTTTTAGCAGAAAGTTTGGGTTTTTGACTGTAAGGACTAGAAAGAAACTGGTTTAAAGGAAAGCTGGCATTCTCTGTTTTTGATATTGTATGTATTTTAATTTCCATGCAATAAGTGCATATGCATCTCATCTTAAAATTCGTGCAATCTCACTCACACACACAAAAAAGAAAAAGAATGGGATCTGTAAAAAGTGATTCATAAAAACAGAGGGAACAGGGAATATACAGAACCAAAGAAGAATTCTATTCATAGTTCTCCTAAATTCAGTGGTGATTGCTCTGAAGAAAGTGGATATAGGATTGCAGCCATAAATGAAGTTTCTCAAGGGAGGTTTGGCTTTGTGGTAATAACCATGCCACAAATGGAGCCTGTGAATCTGGCGTTAGTCCCGATGAGACGTGGTTAGGTCAGGAGGGCAAAAGTGGCTCATGAATCCTAAGCTTACAATTTATTTTTTTATAAAAAAAGACATACACACATTCCCCTCATTTACATTTGCTTCCTTTATCATTTTTATGAGATGCTTTGAGATAGAACTAAGGGTGGAAAAAGACATTTACTTGACCTTTCTTCCACTGAAGCAGCCGCACAAATAATAAACACTTTGATTTCCTCTTCCCTTCTCACCCCACCTTATCCTCACAAGACACAAAATGTCACATTCAAGCAATTTCATCAGTTTTTATGACCGAAGTATGATGGGTCTCACTCTTTTCCTCTTTCTTTTTAAGGTAGTGAATTGTACCAAACAAAAAGTATGTTTCTGCCTAGAGATGACAGGAGATTGTCTTTATTCAGCAAGTAATATTTCATCATTACTTTTGTATTTCAGATAACATGTAATCTTCCAGAGACCTTTAGTTATTTGACTTCTTCCTGATGTAATGCATTTAAATTGTTTGTTAACAGTGAAGCAGTACCAGAAGGAACCCAGGGAAAGAGTGGCTATGTAATTCCCCCCCCCCCCTCCACTAAGGCTTCAAGAATGACTGGGTGGCAGTAGTCAGAACACAACAAGGAAGGGTTCGTGGTGTGATACACCATCTTTACTTTTTTGGCCTATAACAGAACTCAGTTTATTATGAATGGGTTTTATTTATTTAAAGGTAAGAAAATCTTTTCAAAAGATTTAAAAGCATGCTGAAACATAAGGATCTTTAAGGCCTGCTTAAAGGTAAAGGTAAAGGGACCCCTGACCATTAGGTCTAGTCGTGATCGACTCTAGGGTTGCGGCGCTCATCTCGCTTTATTGGCCGAGGGAGCAGGCGTACAGCTTCCAGGTCATGTGGCCAGCATGACTAAGCTGCTTCTGGCGAACCAGAGCAGTGCACGGAAATGCCGTTTACCTTCCCGCCGGAACGGTACCTATTTATCTACTTGCATTTTGACGTGCTTTCGAACTGCTAGGTTGGCAGGAGCAGGGACTGAGCAACGGGAGCTCATTCTGTCACGGGGAGTCGAACGGCCGACCTTCTGATCGGCAAGTCCTAGGCTCTGTGGTTTAACCCACAGTGCCACCTGCGTCCCTAAGGCCTGCTTAAACAATAGTAAAGAAAGGAACTGTGTGCTTCTCATGGAAACATATTCTGTAAGGACAAGAGTCACCACACACCTGGTCTTGAGAATCAGAAACTCAATGTACTAAAATAAGACATAACATGAATAAAGTTCCATCTACATTTAAATTCAGTGCAACGGATATTGCATGCTAGAAGAAGTCGGGGATCAAGATGGGACCTCTAATAGCCGCTGTTAGGCATGATAGCTGTGGAGCCTCTTTGTACAGGAGCAGTATACCCCTAAATCCCAGCTACTGGGGTCAGGTGTTGGAGGGCTCTTGCCTTTGTGCCTTAGGAGCATCCCAGGGACACTTAGCCTGCCTGGAAACAGGATGCTGGGACAAATTCCTGTATTGCTGAGGGTTGGACTAGAGATGACCTACGGAGTCCCTTAATTCTATGATTTTATATAATATCATAGAGGGGTGCGGGTGGCGCTGTGGTCTAAACCACTGAGCCTCAGGGGCTTGCTGATCGGAAGGTTGGCGGTTCGAATCCCCATGACGGTGTGAGCTCCCATTGCTTGTTCCCTGCTCCTGCCAACCTAGCAGTTCGAAAGCACGTCAAAGTGCAAGTAGATAAATAAGTATCTGGTGGGAAGGTAAACGGTGTTTCCGTGCACTGCTCTGGTTCGCCAGAAGCGGCTTAGTCATGCTGGCCCCATGACCCGGAAGCTGTACACTGGCTCCCTTGGCCAATAAAGCGAGATGAGCACCACAACCCCAGAGTCGTCCGTGACTGGACCTGATGGTCAGGGGTCCCTTTACCCTTTACTATATAATATCATATAGCTCTTGCACATTGGTGACTATAGGGAGGGATGTAAAAAGAAACAAACTGAAAGCTGCAGCAGACTACAGTGGTACCTCGGCTCTCAAACTTCATCCGTTCCGGAAGTCTGTTCCAAAACCAAAGTGTTCCAAAACCAAGTAGCGCTTTCCCATAGAAAGTAATGCAAAACGGATTAATCCGTTCCAGACTTTTAAAAACAACCTCTAAAACAGCAATTTAACATGAATTTTACTAACAAAACCATTGATCGATAAAATGAAAGCAATAATCAATGTACTGTAATAGAAAATAAATAAAACAGTATTGTAGATGATAAAAATTAAAATTAAAAAAATTTCTTACCTGCACTGATGATAGACATTGTTTCGATGGGGGGCTTTTATCCATTCACACAATCAATCAATCAATCAATCAATCAATCAATCAGTAGCTGAACTGGGAGCCACACAGTCACAAAAACAAATTAATTGAAAAAGCCTCAAAACAAAAAATGCACAATAAATAGCAAAAACAAAAGCACCAAATATAAGCTCCAAATATCACCTTAGAATGCTGTAATCGAAAATGGAAGGCTTGAATTACAATGGGGGGACGCAAATTAGCAGCGCAACAGGAAACACAGATAACGGCAATAATTTTAGATGTGGTTGTGCCTGCATGTACACGTCAAGAAAACAATTGCAAAGCAATTCCTCATACCACCACATCAAGATTACTTGTTTACTGTGTTTAACCAATGTGCCTTTAATGTATTTTAAATCCTGCCCGCTCATTACCTTCTCATAATCCTGCCCAGTCTTCTTGCATGAGTTTCCCTGACTTTAGTCCTCTTGTTTTAGGCTGCAGTTGTAACCTTGGTTGTAGCCAAGATTAACCGAGTGGCAGGAACACGGCCACATCTTCAACCCTTCCAATATGTCAGCCCTTGTCATGGCATGGACACACCGTGATTTGGATTCTGCAAAGTCAGGCTCCTAGACGGGTAAAACTCTGGTGACTGTGTTTTCTTTGTGAGGCTTCTCTTTTAAAGTTGCAAAAGCTGAACTTGTTTTGCCTGGAGCAAGCTCAGTTTGCAAAAGCGATTCTTACAAATGAGGTCAGAAGAAGAAAAATATTCCCTTTGGTGCATGATGAGACCTGAATCCCGATTGGAAGGGATCCAAATGGTCCACATCCTCCACGCATTCTTGGAGTTGTTCAGCAACCACCTGCTCAATCACCTTGCCCAAGAATGGAAATTTTGAGACTGGGCGATAGTTGGCCATATTGGCCGGATCTAAAGATGTTTTTTTAAGAAGCGGTTTAATGATTGCCTCTTTCAGTGGGTCTGGGAAGGCTCCCTCACAGAGGGAAGCATTCACCACCCCGCAGAGCCCATCACCCAGCCCAATAATATCAGCACCCAGCCCATCATGTTTTGTTGTTACACATTATACATTCCCTTCTGGTTGTGCCAGAAACAGCAATTCACCACAAAAATTGGTGGAGCATACAAGACAGGAAGTTTAGTTCCAGGGCAGACTTTGAGGAGACAGAGCTCCCAAATTTGTAGATAAATTTGAATTTGGAGAATTTCTGTGACACCCCAGATGACAAATTGGAAGTTGTCATCAGAGTGAAGAGTCCTTTCTACTTTCTCCATGAAAGCTGGCCTAATATTTCCATATTATATAGACATGTTAGTCACTATGGGTTGCATTCAATGCAAGTGCACTGAAATAATGAACGTGACTTATTTAGAGTTATCATCTTCAAAATCTAGTTAGCTGCAACCTGAGATCATAATAATAATAATTTACAATAATAATTGATTATGTCTACCACTCTGGGCAACTTTCAACAGAACATTAAAAACAGAATAAAACTTCAAACATTAAAAACCTCCCTAAACAGGGCTGCCTTCAGATGTCTTCTAAAAGTCAGATAGTTGTTTATTTCCTTGACATCTGATAGGAGGGGGTTCCACAGGGCAGGTGCCACTACTGAGAAGGCCCTCTGCCTGGTTCCCTGTAACCTCACTTTTCACAGGGAGGGAACTGCCAGAAGGCCCTCGGAGCTGGACCTCAGTGTCCGGGCAGAACGATGGGGGTGACTTCAGGTATACTGGGCTGAGGCCGTTTAGGGCTTTAAAGGTCAACACCAACACTTTGAATTGTGCTCGGAAACATACTGGGAGCCAATGTAGGTCTTTCAGGACTGGTGTTATATGGTCTCAGCGGCCACTCCCACTCCAGTCTAGCTGCCACATTCTGGATTAGTTGCAGTTTCCGGGTCACCTTCAAAGGTGGCTCCACGTAGAGTGCATTGCAGTAGTCCAAGCGTGAGATAACAGGAGCATGCACCACTCTGGCGAGACAGTCCGCGGGCACGTAGGGTCTTAGCCTGCGTACCAGGTGGAGCTGGTAGACAGCCGCCCTGGACACAGAATTGACCTGTGCCTCCATGGACAGCTGTGAGTCCAAAATTACTTCCAGACTGCGCACCTGGTCCATCAGGCGCACAGTTGCCCCATTCAGGATGAGGGAGTCCCCCACACCTGCCTGCCCCCTGTCTCCCAAAAACAGTACTTCTGTCTTGTCAGGATTCAGCCTCAATCTGCTAGCCACCATCCATCCTCCAACCAGCTCCACGCACTCACACAGGACCCTCACCACTTTCGCTGGTTCTGATTTAAAAGAGAGGTAGATCAGTGTACAACATTTGCTGTTAGAGTAGCTTAGTCTAGTCTGCAATTTGAGAACTACCAGAAGCAGCAGGGCAAGGAGAATGCAATATAGTAGCAGTGTATCAACTAGGCTAAGCTTTTGTGAACACTCTTGAAGTGTAGATGGGTTACCACAAGGCAAGACACAGTGATAACAGCAAGAACCTTTACTGAACTAGCAGAACTGGGCAACAAGGGCTAAAGCAACTGCATATATACATTTCTGAAGGCCTGGGCCACTCCAAACATGATTGGCTGTCTAAACTTCCAAGCTGCGAATCATAACTCAGAGTTTAAGGGCCAATGGCATTTCAAATCCTGATATGTTCTGTGATTGGATATCATGTATTGAATCAGAACACAGCGGCTCAGAATCCTTAGTCCAGACTCAAGCTCAGGCAAACGCAGACCACTGAATACATAACAAATCTCACCCCATTCACAAAACCATTCTGAGGACTGTTTTCAGCCTCTGTCCTTGAAGATGAAATTAGAATGGCAGGTTATGAAATGGTTGTCAACATCCTCTACTGTGGCCCCAGATCCTTCAGAAAACTGTGGCGAGAAGTTATTATGAAAAGGTTACTGGACAAGGACCATCTCCTTCCAAAGTGCGATGATAAATGTTACTGCCTCTCTGGCATGATGAGACTCTTAAGAGCAAGCCTGTCAGCTTGTTCAGTTAGAGAAGGTTAAGTTCAGTTGATTGATGTTGTACATCTGTGGCTGTTTGGTTATTCATAAAATACCTGTTCTGAATTACTGCGTTGAATCTGGAACTTAATATAGAAGGTGTTCATATTCGTCAGCCATTTCATTACTAGGTTATGAGCTCTCTCCCATCTTTCTTAGTTTCTAGGACATTGCTCTGAGAGACAATATATCACTTATTAGTTAAATGTTTATGAAATGTCATGGGTGTCAGTAATTTTTGAGCCCTTACCAATGTCCTCACTCTCCCACCCAAGCTATGTGGTATCTGCTTTTGGGAAAATGTTCCCAATCTTGGTCTTCTTCAATCATTTGGGCTCCTTTTCATCTGTTCTTTGTTGGAGGTGTGAAATCCCCATTTCTTCTTGACCTGACGAATCACAGAACATAGAGAAATGCACTCCCTGTAGCTTTCCCATGGTCTGTGATGCTGCGGTTTCCTTGTGGCTGTTGTCATTTGGTGCTCTTTAAGTGCATGAAAATTGACTGAAATAGTGGATATTTCCCTATTAAGATAGGATATTAATTCCCACACACACAAGCACAGAGACAGATGATTTCCATAAAAAATAATTACACCCCCCCTTGCCGTACTTAGCATGCAGGCAGCTAAATCAAATGAAAATCCTCCAACCAATTTGCTAGTTCTACAGTTGTTTTCTTCTCAGCCTTTCTTCTTCTGTAAGGCCTTCAGTGTAACACTTTGGTTTTCATGCCATTATGAAACGAAGTCCAAGTAACTGCAGTTGTCCACATGCATCTCTTGTTATCCTTCATATTTTTGACCTTTGTAGTCTCTCATACTGTTGACGTTTAGATTGCACGTAGTCATATTGTTGGCTGTGATCCATGAGAGGCAGTCAAGTACAACATTCCTTGAAATGCTAGAGAAGACATAGGAGGGAATGTTTGGTCCAGCCAGTCGAAATTTCCTGTGCCTCCTGGCTGGAGCATTTGCATTTTCAGACCTTTAAACCTCCCCCTTAAATAAATTCAGACAAGACTCAAATTTTGGTTTGGTTTTTGGCAGAATTTAGGCCACAACTTTATTGATTACAGCAAGTGAGTGGTTGCATAGGCTCTGGCTTGACTAGCTCCCTGCACCGTTGGTGGTAGCGCTGACCCAGCATTGGTCAGCCTAGGGTGAACACCTGGATAAGCAGAAAGCTGGGAACAGGCTATTTCCGCCACCCAAATGCCCCCCTGGACTCAGGCACGGGCACAATCCCCTCACAGGGGTTGACCAAACCATTGAGTCCCTGGTTTCCTTTAACAGAATACCCTTCACATAGGGATGGCGAGATCATTCTCCCATCCCTATCACCTGAACCAGAGCCTATCTGCAACCTTACAAGTTGTGACGATTTGCTACGCAGCAGGTGAAACCCAAATAGCACCAGCCAATCAGCCAAGTGGGGAAAATTCCTGCCATGCCCCTGTCCCAACGACAGATGACACACAACAGCATAGCAAGGTCAAGCGCACAGCCCTTAATATAGGGAGAGGTGGGCGGGTGTTCCGATACATGCACCAAAAGAGGAAGCTCTGGGTCACATGCATAGGTATATATAGGTCCCTTGATCCATTTAGCCAGCGTCCCATTGGCCTGATTGAACCCTGCATCAAGGGACCTACCAATCGGGTGTTGTGGCTATCCAAACGTACCCACCCACAGCACAGGGTTTGGTTGCCAGGTCTCACTGCAACACGTGCCCTCTTTAAGGGAGGACCCAATCTGTCATAGATGGATGTGATAGAAGGTGGGCGTGACCTAACCTGTCCAGGTAACAAAAGGACGAGTCTTCTTTTATTGACTTTGAATAAGATTTTGGCGTCTTTATTCTTTTAAGAGGGATTCAAGAGATCTTACCAGGAACATACAATTCGATCTGAGACAGACTGAATTGTACAATAGTGAGAAGCTCACACGAGTTTGCAACCAGCTATCTGCTGTGCATGTAAAAAAGGGGAATGTAACACTGCTAAGTAAAGGAACTTGCTAACACAAGTTAGGAAGGATATTAATAAACAATATATCCTCTCCTGCCACTCTGAACATTCCCACACATATGAAGCTGTTCATTGGTTCCATCCAGACTGTATTGCCTAATCTGACTGAAACCAATATCTTCTCAGATAAAGGTCTCACTAGACCCACCTCACAGGAGATGCTTAGAATTGAACCTGCAACATTCAACCACCAAAGCATGGTCATTCCACGCATTGTGATAGTATTGGGGCAGGGACTGATGGAACTGATGGAACTCTGTGAAATAAATCTACGTATGTGTGTTAAGACTGTGTAACAGAATGTGTTCAGGAATGCTAAGACATTTCTACTGCTCATTCAAACTCAACCAAAGAGGAGTCCTTTTAAGGATATTAGTCATCACTAATTATAAGAGTATCTACAAACACAAAGCACTTGTGAAATAGTGCTAGCAGAATTAGTGGCAAATATCAATAGATTTAGAAACAGAATACACTTCAGCCTTGATGGACAGTCTGTCAGTCACAGAATCAATTATAACTGTTTCAAAATGTCAAACATAACTACAGGAAAAGCCAAGCAGAACAGTCATTGCTCTTGAAAACTCCCTGACATTTTAAGAGAGAGCATTTCATTTCATTTCATTTTTTTAATTTTTCAAAAATGTTCAAACATAGACCAGCTGCTCGCACTGCTGTTTGAAATGAGGGAGAGAGGCTTGCTGTGGTAGTCAGGGCTAACCAGAAAAAACTAGATTCTGAATAATTTGCACTTAATTAATTTGTGGCCACTAAAACAAACTATGTTTTCGTTTTCTTAAACACTTGCAGGCCCAGGCTTACTGAGTCTGCAGTCTGCGGCCATTGAAGCTCTCAGTGAGATAAGTAAAAAAAGGCACAGGAAAACGAAGTTGGGTTTTTTATTGATTACAGATGAAAGTAGGAACTCAGCTTTCAGCTGCAAATAAAACATTTTAAGTGTCTTTTAAGTGCATTATACAATGTGACACTAGATGATGATGGTGAGGCTTATGGAAAATTTAGTGTAATTTTTAAAACGGTTTTTAAAAAATTCAGAATGGTTTTTTAATGTGTGTAGATTCCACCTAGGTTTTTGGCATAGGTGTTGGGTATTTATCCTGAACCAGGCAGCCTGGCTGTTGGTTGATTATTCTGGCCGGGTCAACCCTGGATTACGAGTCATGCTATGGTGTGCATCAAATTGGGGCAACTGTTGAAGATCATCATTCTGGAGAGATGCCAATGACCCATCAACCCCCATCTAGGCATCGAGACAGGCACCCCCTCCTGGACCCCTTTCTGCATTGGGGTTTTAAGAGAAAAACTTGTGCTAACCACTAATGAAAATAATATTATAATCTTAGTGTGATAAGGTCAGCCTTCTTGGATTAAAAAAAACATAAATCACATGAGGGAGCTCATACAAAAAAAATGCTGTTGATGTCTACCTAGAAACTTAGATTGTTAAAGCCCATGCTTTACAATCAAGCATTTACTTCCTACTATTAATCCACCCCAGTAGTGCTGTTTTTAATATGATTCCTTATATTATAGTCGCAGATGTTCAAATGAAAATTCACATTTTAATCGTTGTTGTTTAGTCGTTTAGTTGTGTCTGACTCTTTGTGACCCCATGGACCAGAGCACGCCAGGCACTCCTGTCTTCCACTGCCTCCCACAATTTGGTCAAACTCATGCTGGTAGCTTCAAGAACACTGTCCAACCATCTCGTCCTCTGTCGTCCCCTTCTCCTTGTGCCCTCCATCTTTCCCAACATCAGGGTCTTTTCCAGGGAGTCTTCTCTTCTCATGAGGTGGCCAAATATTGGAGCCTCAGCTTCACGATCTGTCCTTCCAGTGAGCACTCAGGGCTGATTTCCTTCATGATGGAGAGGTTTGATCTTCTTGCAGTCCATGTTACTCTCAAGAGTCTCCTCCAGCACCATAATTCAAAAGCATCAATTCTTCGGTGATTAGTCTTCTTTATGGCCCAGCTCTCACTTCCATACATCACTACTGGGAAAACCATAGCTTTAACTATACGGACCTTTGTCATAGGTTGTAGGTATTGCCTAGCAAAATCTGTGAATCTCATCCTAATACAGTGTACAACCTGCCCATATGCTCTTTTCAGTGGATCTAAATACTGTGGCATCTGTCCTTCCAGTGAGCACTCAGGGCTGATTTCCTTCAGAATGGATAGGTCTGATCTTCTTGCAGTCCATGGGACTCTCAAGAGTCTCCTCCAGCACCAGAAGTCAAAAGCATCAATTCTTCAGCGATCAGCCTTCTTTAGCGATCAGCCTTCTTTATGGTCCAGCTCTCACTTCCATACTGGGAAAACCATAGCTTTAACTATGCACATAGTGATATGTTTTAACTGTAGTGTGTATAACCCAAACAGCAGAAGATTGGGTTTTAAGGGTGTTGAGTCAATATAGCTGTATAGTTTATATATAACCATATATATGGTTAATTAACATAGTGAGACCAAGGGAAGGAAAATGATGACTTACCTGTCAAAAAAGCTGAAATTTCAGGTGCTGGAGCATCATAGCAAATTATTCTAAATCACAAAGGAAGCCTACAGAAGTAGAAAAGTCTCCCTCTTTAGAAATTATCCCTACAGGAACTAATGTGATCAACTGTACTCAGTATCACCCCCTGCTCATTCTAATCAAACCACTGTCATTGCTAAAATGCCCACTTCCTCCCTCTCAGTATATCTCCATTTCTGCTTTACTCAAACTTCTGCTGTTGTATAAAACTGCCATTTTCCTGTCAGTGTCATCCCATCCCAACTTTACTCAAACTTCTGCTCCTGTTTAGAACAGCCTCCCCCCCTCACCCCTCTTCAGTGTCTCTTATCACTATATTGAACCTTCTCTCTCTCCGCTCTTCAGCACCTTCATGTGAGAGAGATACAGGATGTGGAGCTTTCAAATATCCCACAGTACTTTGCTTAAATATCTGTTATTTAAAACTGTAAGTTTCCTCCATCCCTGTCATTTTTAAGGCCACTCCCTTCTTGTTTTTATGTCACAGCCACTGCTGTTGTGCAACCTGTTTTCACTTTTGGTCTCCCATCGCACCCTGGCTTCATGGAAATCCAGGATTGTAAGAAGGCACTGCAAGTGCTCCAATGGGGGTGGCGTGATGACAGCCTTACCTTTTTATTATATATAAAGAAACACTTTGTTTGTTTTCACAATTCAAGCTGGGGTTTACCTGGTTCATAGTTTATTTTATTGGCTACTATTATTATGCCACTGATGTATATGTGAAATGTGAAAAAAATCACGGCCAATGAGATGCTTAATTTTGTGGTTTTGTTTGAATGTCAGACATGCATGTATCCACAAGCAAAACACCCTCGTGTTTTGAATAAATAATGTTATGGGGCATTTGGTTGGGACTACCGTTTCAAGAAGGGAAGTGGGTGGCACTGTGAGCTAAACCACAGGGCCTAGGGCTTGCCGATCAGAAGGTCGGTGTTCGAATCCCCGCGACAGGGTGAGCTCCCGTTGCTTGGTCCCTGCTCCTGCTAACCTAGCAGTTTGAAAGCATGAAGTGCAAGTAGATAAATAGGTACCGCTCTGGCAGGAAGGTAAACAGCATTTCCGTGTACTGCTCTGGTACTCCAGAAGCCAATTAGTCATGCTAGCCACATGAACTGGAAGCTGTATGCCGGCTCCCTTGGCCAATAAAGTGAGATGAGCGCCGCAACCCCAGAGTTGGCCACAACTCGACCTAAAGGTCAGGGGTCCCTTTACCTTTACCGTTTCAAGAAACACACCCAGCTCTCTCTTGGGCACATGGAACTAGTTTGGTTCAAGACCAAGAGAAACCAACCAACACAGTCCAGCTCTGAATGGCCACAGTTTTCCCTAATTACTGATAATCCCCCCACCCCTAGAAAAAAACAAAAGAACCTCAAGGCCCATGGTTTTCCTTCTACAAATTTTGTCTTTCACAGCTCCCTTGAAAACCTGATGGTTGTACAGCAGTTGCAGAAAAAACATCAGGTATATCTCATTTCTTTACAGATAATCCTAGTAGGTCAACAGCTACAAAACATCTACAAAAAGAGTAGAAGATCAAATAATTGAGATCCCGCAATGACTACAATTTGAGCCTTATTTCTTGCTTTCCTGTACCATGCTGATGTTTTCAGCAACTCCAGTGATGAACACAGAGATATGGAATTTTGGGAATGACGTTTGCTTCTTTAAGCAACAGTGACATGCATTGCTGGGAAAGTTGTTATTTCCACTCGTAATCAATTTGCATGGCTGCCACAGAATAACATGTAAAATAATGACAGCAGGAAAATAGGGAATGAGACAAGTCATCGCTGGGCTTAGCCTAGGATTATTCATTCATCATATTTTAAACATAAAGTTGCTTTTGTGAATGGGGATCATGGGAAATATATTAATCTTCTCACCGTGCTCTTTGTTGATTTTTTTAAAAAGGTTTTGCAATATGTCTGTGGCTAGAGATGTTTATCCTGTTTGTGAATGCTATGGGGGAATGCAAAGAACTCCATCTTTACTGAGAGGAAAGTTGATAATGGTGAAGGTGGAATGCACAGTCACTTTCCCCTTACATACAAGTTCTTTCACTCCATGATCATTCACACTCTTATAAGAAAACATAGAGTCACAGAGATTCCCGCACTTACTGAGGAGAGGGAGGTGTTTTTGCATATCTGGGTTTGTTACTGGCTTTCCCAGTTATTAATTGCTCTTCCCACATTATATCTCTCGCTTTCTCCCTCTCATTTTGCTTCTGTCAAAAGTTTATGGGTCACACAAGATGTCTGAAAGGTTAAAAAAAAAATCCATGTCTACTGAAGCAAGTATGGAGCCATAGTTAAAGCTTTCTCATAGAAATTTTCTTTCATCAAGCTCCTTCTGTCTCTCTTTGAACAAAGCAGCACTATACTACTAAGGCAGGGAAGAGGGGGGAAGAGGTTTTTCTAGCCAATTCTCTAATGATATAAGGCTTTGGAATTTGAATCTAAACTCTAAATTCAACTGTTGATTGCCAAGATTTGAAATTCTGTGCTGATACATAACTGAACCAAATTTGTTCCCAATAATTCTCCTTAAAAAAAAATCACCTTTTCAAATTTTGGGGTAGAATACTCTCCATAGATTCACTGGATGTTTGAATATCTGCTGAATAGTCTCCAAATGTTTGTCATCCACTTGGCATCCAATAATATATGATCTCCTCAGCATGTGATATCTGACAGTCTCAATATTTTACACGGAATGGTATTTAATACACAACAGTATTGATGGTTGGTATAAAATTGTGTACTAGTATGGGTTTCCTGTTTCTACTTTGAGAGAACACTTTCTACACCATATTGTTTTCCAGGAACCACAGTATATGGCCAGGAATCCTAGAGATGGTTCAAGGCACTGCCGGGTCCCATCATTGTGCATTCAGACAAAAAGTATGCTTTAGGGCACAGCCAACATTCGCCTGTGGGAACACATTGTGAAGGAAGATTAGTAGTGGTGGGCCAGCTATTTTTGGGTGAAACTTGTTGCCCATTAATGGACCTTCCAAAGAAACCACTGCTATATCAAATGTGGCAATATTTCATGACTAACATGCAATAGTGCCTATTATTACTCAATGTCTGATCATTGACAACTCCTACAATTCTGTGATTCTATGACGCATGACCGCTGGAAGCACATATTGCCTGCTGAGTCTGAGGAACAAAATAGAAAACTTAACATAACAGGGACTGCCTTCTGTAGGTAAGGTACATTGTCTTCTACTTATCTATGAATGTTTCACTGAAAGAGACAGCAGGAACCATTTGTCCTGAAAGGAACATATGCATTTTCAGTGTCAGACAGTTTCCGACAGTTTCATGCTATTTAAAAATGCGGTTTTTGTGTGTGCAGGGTAACATTACAGTTTGATTCATTTGACATGTTTGGATTTTGCTCCACGCTGTACAAACTCCTCTCCCCAAAGTTGTTTAATATTCTGGGGACCTTACCAAAAATTAAGAGTGCATCCTAGCCAAATGCTTATGGTATTTCTGTCTCTTTATTGTAGCCCAATTAAAAATAACGATAAACATATGGAATTAACATTTTTATGCTGTATACAAGAACAGCAACTTAACCACTGGAATTTTGAAAATATCTCTATTCTGGGCCTCTACGTGGTACTCATTCAAATCCCATTAAGAATTTCTATTAATTATTAAAAACATGCTAGTGCATGTGATTCAGCTATCTGATCTAATTAAAACATGAATTATAGGAGGCAGCCTTTACCAATAGTGACTCTAAACAAATGAAAAGAAAACCAATATTAAATTCCAATTATAAGATTTGTTCTCTTTTCCGCCAGGCTATCATTCTTCATAAGTGTCAAATTGCGAAAATGAAGGTGTGGAAATGCATGTGGTGGAAACTGGGCGTGGGGGTGGAAATTAGTAGTTCAAATGTCTTTGAATGCCCTGCTGGATGTGGTCCATGTATTCTGGGTGACAAAGCCTTTCTGACACTGAAGATTCTCACCTTACCACTTCAGGAATGACCTGGGAATGTAGGGAGAGGAACCATGTAATGTTGCCAGGATGACCTGCTCCCTGCCTTGAAGTCCTTTTTTTTCCACGTAGCCTGGGAGGGAGGGGGCCTGACTGACTCCAACTACAAAACTGAGGCTGCTGAAGAGGCCAGTGTCAGGGACTGGGCAGAAGATGAATGGTGGAGACTGCCTCTCCATCCTGACCTCTTCAGGGAGGAGGAAGAGGAAGACAGTATAGATTCACAACAGGGGTTTGAGGGAAGTCACAGCTCAGAGGCAGATGAGGGGGAAAGTTGGGAAATCATGGGAGAGCCAGAACAACACCCGGCTGACACGTTGTCATTAGAAAGCATCCCAGACCCTTCATCTCCCAGAACTTGGCGACCCTTAAAAGTAGGAGAGCAAAGAGCTCGAAGACAGAGGGCGCTTAGCGGCACCCATAGAGGAGGTGATGAGAATGATGAATGAAGATTGGAAAAACATCTGTTCATTAAAAGACTTGAAGGATTGTATGTCTTAATTGTAATTAAACAAAGAAAAGCTGGAAGACTGCCTAGAGTCCTGGAAGATAAGATGGTGGAATGAAAAAGGGCTCTCTGAGGGGGACTGCGCTGAAAAGAATTGACAGACAAAAACAGGAAGAACAAAATTCCTCTTGCTTGCTAACATATATATATAGATTTGCTAAATACGATAGAAAGTATCTAAACATTGACTGTTAAGATAAGATAAAGGGTTAAGATTGCAACTATGATATTGGGAATAAACAAGAGAAAAAAGGCAGGAACTAGAAACAAAAAAAAAATTCTCTGACTCGCCAGAACATGGGAAGTCTTTTGAAATTATATAATTTGGAATGTATAATTGGCTATATTATTTGTATTATGTTGTGGCATGATTTGGCATTGTATTAATTGGAGTATTATTAATTAAAAATTATATATATATATATATATATATATGCAGGTTTTGGTGTCTTCGGGTGTCTTCCCGTGTAAGAGTTGGGGTGTCTAGGCGACGTTTCGACGAGGTCTCACTCGTCATCTTCAGGCTGGTGCTTTCGGCTTCTTGTTACTGGAACAGATATATTGTTACTGGAACAGATATATTTCGGCTTCTTGTTACTGGAACAGATATATATGAATATGAATATCTGCCTGAAAAAGAAGAAGAAAAAAAGAATGAGGAATAAGGAAGTGGGAGTGATGGGGGTGGAGTTTCACTCAGGACAACATCATTATCCAAGATGCTGTGTTCTATAGCCTCTCCCTGTAAATATTGAAATAAAAAAGAACGGTAAGAAACTTTTCATTGTCTTTATACTTTCCTGGGCAACCAGCCAGGAGCCACTGACAGCATCCTGACAGCTTGAGACCACCTTGGCTGTGAGTCCTGGAAGACCCCTTGTCTTGCAGGCCTTTCCCCACCTGTCGTGGGACTGTTGTTGTTGTTTAGTCATTTAGTCGTGTCCGACTCTTCATGACCCCATGGATCAGAGCACACAAGGCACTCCTGTCTTCCACTGCCTCCCACAGTTTGGTCAAACTCATGTTCATAGCTTCGAGAACACTGTCCAGCCGTCTCATTCTCTGTTGTCCCCTTCTCCTTGTGCCCTCCATCTTTCTCCTTGTGCCCTCCAACTTTCCCTGCATCAGGGTCTTTTCCAGGGAGTCTTCTCTTCTCATGAGGTGGCCAAAGTATTGCAGTCTCAGCTTCACGATCTGTCATCAAGGTTGTGTCATCTGCATATCTGAGGTTGTTGATATTTCTTCTGGCAATCTTAATTCTGGCTTAGGATTCATCCAGCCCAGCCTTTCGCATGATGAATTCTGCATATAAGTTAAATAAGTAGGGAGACAATAACTGTAGCTTCTTGTCCCACATAAAGATTTCTCAGGAGACAGATGAGGTGATCAGGCATTCCCATTTCTTTAAGAACTTGCCATAGTTTGCTGTGGTCGACACAGTCAAAGGCTTTTGCATAGTCAATGAAGCAGAAGTAGATTTCTTTCTGGAACTCTCTAGCTTTCTCCATAATCCAGCGCATGTTTGCAATTTGGTCTCTGGTTCCTCTGCCCCTTCGAAATCCAGCTTGCACTTCTGGAAGTTCTCGATCCACATACTGCTTGAGCCTGCCTTGTAAAATTTTAAGCATAACCTTGCTAGCGTGTGAAATGAGTGCAATTGTGTGGTAGTTGGAGCATTCTTTGGCACTGCCCTTCTTTGGGATTGCGATGTAGACTGATCTTCTCCAATCCTCTGGCCACTGCTGAGTTTTCCAAATTTGCTGGCATATTGAGTGTAGCACCTTAACAGCATCATCTTTTAAATTTTTTAATAGTTCAGCTGGATAAGGTTTGGCCAGGTTGGCCCTCACCAAAGTGCAGGTCCGGAGAAACGCAAAAACACACACCTCTCCATTGTGGCTCAGAGTGGCTAGGAGCATACCCACCCATCCATGGGCACTTTGGGACACTCCCCTGTTGCTTTGGGGGCTGGGTGAGGTACTCAGACTTCTCTGGGTGCTTTGGCGGAGGAATCTGGATGTGCTGGTCCCGGGGGAGTTACCGTGCAGCATGGTCTGAGTCTGGTCCTGGGTCGAGGGTCTGGAGGCTGTCCGTCAAGGGCGAAGCGGGGTCCAAGGCAAAGCGCCGGGCATGGTCAGGAACTCAGGAGAGCAGGTCTGGGTGCTGGCAGGAACAGGTTTCCAGCAATGTTGCTCCCGCAACCTGGGACTGGGCTGACTGGCATTTATCTCCTCTGGGGCCTAGGGCGGTCCCGGCCCACAGGTGACTCGCCTCTCCTGGCCTTAAGGCAAGCACTCCTCCTGAAAGAACTTAGTTCCCTCCGCCTCTCTGCCCTGAGCCTCTGTAGCTCAGGAGAGGCTGGAGGGTTACTGGACCTAGAGGCAGCCTCACCTTCCCCTGACAGGGCTGGGAGAGGAGCACCTGCAGGCAATGGGTCCTCATTCACCTCTGGAGCCAGAGCGGATTCAGCTGGTGTCTGCTCCTGAAGATCTGGCACAGGTGAGGGCCCTTCAGGTTCAAGCCCCTGCCCCAGCTCAGCCGGCCCTGGAGGCGGGGACTCCTGTGCAGGCTGGGATTCTTCAGGTTCAGCCTCTGAATCAGATTCCCAGGCCATCACACTGGAAGGGTGGGGAAACTGTATGTCTTAATTGGCAAGGACGCCTGGGTACACTTCTGCCCGGGATGGTGGGGCGCTTACTGACTCCAGCTACAAAAGCTGAGGCTGCTGAACAGACTCTTGGCTGGAGTGTTGTTTAGGGTTGCTTTTTTGGGTGGGGGGGGGGTTGTTGCTGTTATTTATATTAATTTTTTGTACCTTTATGTTTAGAACTTACAATTCATGTGGAAATTGTTCAGTTTGCTTGTGCACTTTTTCTTGCATTTTTTGCATTTTATTTACATGCTACAAAAACATGGTGTTTAGGAGCATAGTGTTTTTAATTGCCTGAATAAATTAATAACTTAAAAGCGAAACTTGGCAATGAGCTGAGAAACCTCAAACCAACATTCATACTGTACTGAAGCCTCAGCTTCGCCATGTTTGCGGAAGACAATTTTAAGAACAATTACACTTGGAAAAGCAGCAAATTGAGTTGAAGTAGTACTGCATCCCAGTTTGCTTATTTAACTAGATGTTCTTGCCTTCCTGCCAAATCTGTTTTTCATGAAAGCCAATTAATTTGTTCATTATGCGACATTTGAAACCATTTAAGCAATTGCGAGGTGGGCTCTGTGTCTCCATCGCAGCGTTTGGCTGGTTGGAAAGGCCTGGCTGGCCCTTTTGGAATCCACTTCACGGGTTGCGAAATGGTGTAAAAAAA
The DNA here is from genome assembly GCF_965112155.1 of Podarcis liolepis. Lineage (NCBI taxonomy): Eukaryota > Metazoa > Chordata > Lepidosauria > Squamata > Lacertidae > Podarcis > Podarcis liolepis. Next base: position 68,024,625 of record NC_139564.1, on the reverse strand, counting down.
AAAAAAAAAACCAGGATGAAAAAACTGAAGCTTCTCTACTGACAGCCCTATAATTTTCCAGCGTTGATGGCTTCCTTTTTCGCTTCAGTATTTGAGCAGCAACCACTTCACACTTATTTAGAAACTCTGGGTCGAAAAGACTAAAATTTAAGCTGATTTCAAAAGAAAATTATCTGATAACATCGTCTCTGTTCCCTTGCCAAACAAAATTCCATTAACTAGCTGAAATGGGATTTAATAACAATCACGTAAACCAATTACTCTCAATTTATAACTCCATTAGGAGCCTCTGTTCATCACCCCACTGCTTTATAGGTCTATACTTCCTCCTGACTTTAGGCAGATTAAATAACAGACACAACCCGGGGTGAGAAACATGAAATGCTAATGCAAACGCCTCACAGAAGATTTATTTCTTGAACGCAGGATCATTTAGAAATCCTATTTCTAACACAAGCGATTAAAGCATTAGGAGTAAAGCAGTACAGAAGAATAATGTGGGGCGCAGGCTGCAGGCTCAGACTCCGAATGTCGCTATTTATTGCTGTTGCATCCTACCCTTCGTTTAGACAGCTCATAGCAGCTTGCTTGAAGTTCCCAATAGTGTCCTATCCAGGCATTGATCCACCCTGTGCCTGTTTAGCTTCACTGATGACAGCATCAAACGCTCTCAGAGCCTTTCACAGGGTGAAGTCACTTTCAAAGCTTAAAAGCAATGAGAAGAGATTAGGCAGGAGACAAATCGATGAGCGAGGACAGGGCTGGCCCAAGACATTTTGGCACCTGAGGCAAATCACAAAATGGAGCCAACCCTCCACCCCCAAAGAAGAAGTAAATGAAGATCTGCATCAGCAATAGGGCCCGGGGGGTGGAGTGAACATGTGAACATGGGGGGGGGGATATAATCAAGCTTACCCAATGGTTGATGTCAGGGCTGGTTCACCTGTGGGTCAGCACAGAGACTCAGGACTCAGCTGTTGTTGTTGTTTAGTCGTTTAGTTGTGTCTGACTCTTCGTGACCCCATGGACCAGAGCACGCCAGGCACTCCTGTCTTCCACTGCTTCCCGCAGTTTGGTCAAACTCATGCTGGTAGCTTTGAGAACACTGTCTAACCATCTCGTCCTCTGTCATCCCCTTCTCCTTGTGCCCTCCATCTTTCCCAACATCAGGGTCTTTTCCAGGGAGTCTTCTCTTCTCATGAGGTAGCCAAAATATTGGAGCCTCAGCTTCAGGATCTGTCCTTCCAGTCAGCACTCAGGGCTGATTTCCTTCAGAATGGATAGGTTTGATCTTCTTGCAGTCCATGGGACTCTCAAGAGTCTCCTTCAGCACCATAATTCGATTAAGGATCCCAATTAAGGATCCCAATTAAGTGAATCTACGTCACTTCTCCGTCTTGTAATCTGCACCTGTACCCTCTGTGCTTTCTGTTCTGCCACTTTCTGAGCTCTCCGTGACTTTGGAGAAGGGGGCCGAATGCTGTGCAGTGACTGTGAATCTGTTAGCCTACTCCCTCCCAGTGCTTCTCCTCCTAGCTGTTCCCCATCCAGTACTTCCCAGCTTCGGCCTTCTGAACTATGTCCCTCTGCAAACCAATGTTCCAAATCTATACGGTCCTCCTGCTCCTGGGAACCAGTCAGGATCTGAGTGGAGCCCACCTCAACACGGTCTCTGACATCCACCAATATTTAAGTATTTAAATATGCATTAAAGGTCAATGTCTGCTCCTCTACTTGACCAATTCATTTGGGAAGATGTCTACACATAGGCAAGGTGAGCCAGAGAAAGTGAAACTGGCGAAACAGAATCAATTTGAATTATGCTCATTCTGAAATATAAATGTGATAGTGTGTCTCAGGCCCAAGGTTACAACAAGAGTGATATAATTACTAGAAGCCTCTTACATTCCTAATATTTGTCCCAAAGGAACTATATGTCTGTTTTGTAGTCATAGAATCATAGAGTTGGAAGAGACCACATGGGCCATCGAGTCCAACCCCCTGCCAAGCAGTAGTGCTTTTGACTTTCTGTTTTCATGTTAGTTATATTCCCCTTGTTTTTCTTATTGTGCATCATTGTAGATGATTAAAAATCTGAATAATTTATTTATTAAGAATAAATAGCTGACTCACTTATGAAATAGCTGATTCTCAGAAGGCAACAATGACTTCTCCAAATAAGTGTTGTAGATCTGGAAAAGAAATAATTGAACTCCTGTATCATTGGATTTCTCCATGCAACCTTGGCAGTAGATTTTCTGGGTGAGAACATCCAGTGCTTAATTGGAGCCAAGATTCATCAGGGCTTAACCCTGAAACATGTTTTCAGTAATTGGACAAAGTCCTGGGGCAGAAGAAGACCTAACAAGAGTGCTTGAGTAGCATACTGCCCTAATCACACAGATGCTTTCCTGCCCTATAGTCTGAGTTTTGGCCTTGGAAATCTATGGAAACTCAATGGAGTGTCTTGAATGCTCCAGCATTTAGGAACGGGATGATTTCTACTTCAGGAACCCCTTGTTTTAAGGATTTTTATTGCATTTTGTATTTCATTCTCTCTGCAAACTGCCCAGGGTACTTGGTTTGACGAATGGTGCATAAATAAATACAAATAATGTGCATCTAAACAATGCACAGAGTGCACAGAGAGTATACAGCAAAAGCTGGTACATGGCTACAATGAAGCAGATTTTCGCATGTTTGTTCACGAATAATTTGCTTCACGGTTTACACACAACTTTCTTCTCCTTTCTGGATGAAGGTATTGTGGGGCTGTTGGGAATCGCACTTTGAAATATGGAGGAGAAAGAACTTCTGCAAATGTGTTCTTTCGTGGTTTTGAGTTGTCATGGGGAGGGAGGGAATCAACCTACCAAAGTAGGCAGGAGACCACAACTTTTTGTGTTTGCAACTCATGCCCATTGCTAGGGACATTGATGTGCCCTGATGCCCAGCCGGTGGGTGGGTTGACTTGATTATACTTACTGTAGGCATAGTTCTCAATGAGGTGACAAATGTGCTTGAGCTATACCCATACAGACAGCAGGAAAAAGATCTGTGCAACTTGAAAGCTCTCCTATTGCATTGTGATATTGCCTGATGTTGTAACCCACCATGTAATCTTCAGAATGAAGGGAAGGGTTTAAAATAGATAAGGCACTAGGGGCTCAGACAGGCAGACAAGGAGACATGTGTGCTTTCCAAAGCCTAAAACTGTTACCCCACCTCAACCCCATGGTGTATTACAAGGAACCATCCTGCCAAGAGACCTGTGTTGCACTGAAATACTTGTGTGGCTAACATGAAATAGCGGGTGGCGCTGTGGGTTAAACCACAGACTTGTCAATCAGAAGGTTGGCAGTTCGAATCCCTGCTACAGGGTGAGCTCCCGTTGCTCGGTCCCTGCTCCTGCCAACCTAGCAGTTCGAAAGCACATCAAAGTGCAAGTAGATAAATAGGTACCGCTCCAGCGGGAAGGTAAATGGCATTTCCGTGCTCTACTCTGGTTGGCCAGAAGTGGTTTAGTCATGCTGGCCACATGACCCGGAAGCTGTACATCGGCTCCCTCGGCCAATAAAGCGAGATGAGCGCCGCAACCCCAGAGTTGGCCGCAACTGGACCTAATGGTCAGGGGTCCCTTTATCTTTACCTTTAACCATTTAAAAAATATTCAAAGTTGCTAAAACATGAGATCTTGTGGACTTATTCACTGAACCCCAGTAGGTCAAAACTTCCAGGCCCTTGTTTTCCAATTCCATCAGGTTTTAGTGATGGCAAACATACTGATGCAGATCCACCTTGTTGTTGTTTAGTTGTTTAGTCGTGTCTGACTCTTCGTGAGCCCATGGACCAGAGCACGCCAGATTCCTGTTTGTAGCTTCGAGAACACTGTCCAACCATCTCATCCTCTGTCGTCCCCTTCTCCTTGTGCCCTCAATCTTTCCCAACATCAGGGTCTTTTCCAGGGAGTCTTCTCTTCTCTTGAGGTGGCCAAAGTATTGGAGCCTCAGCTTCACGATCTGTCCTTCCAGTGAGCACTCAGGGCTGATTTCCTTCAGAATGGAGAGGTTTGATCTTCTTGCAGTCCATGGGACTCTCAAGAGTCTCCTCCAGCACCATAATTCAGATCCACCTACTACAGATCCAACCATCATATTTGACCAAATTCACCAGATTTACCAGCATGTAAAGCCACATCTCTTAGTTTTTTGCATGACACCTAGTATAGTGATAGGTGTGGAATATGTAATAAAAGGTGATGGTGAAACATGATAGCCACTCTACTGAAATTTTATCTGCTGGTAGACAGTAATAATGATTTCTTCAGTCGTGTACGTTCTTTTTTCAGGTGCAAATGGAAAATGCAACCACATTGCCCCACTTAATTGAAACGTGTGAGGGAACCTCTCGCACAGTGAAGTCACAAATTGCACTTTACAATGGGGAATCGATATCTGGTGACAGGCCGAAGAGATTTTTTCCTCTTTCTGAAGAAGTCAGTACATATGAAGGAGGGCAAGGCGTTTTGAAAGTTAGCTCTCTACTTTAGTACATGTAAGATCCAGCGACCCCTTCATGTGGAGGAAACTATGGTACCTACCTTTGAACAAATGGAATGGATGAAGGGGAAGAATGGCAGGTTGACCTCCAGTCCACCAGTCTCACTTTGCCTCAGAGGATGTAGGGGGGAAAACTAGGGAGCAACATGATAGAACAGGAGCGAGGGTGAGGGTGGGTCACATGATCAATAATATCTTAATCAGGTAGGGTGGAAATGGAAGGAAGCAAGAGGAACCACTCAGGCGGGTATGGAATGTCATGCCTGCCAACATTTCTCTGATGAAAATAGGGACATCCTATTCTACATCAAGGGACGTGGGTGGCACTGTGGTCTAAACCACTGAGCCTAGGACTTGCCAATCAGAAGGTCGGTGGTTCGAATCCCTGCAACGGGGTGAGCTCCCGTTGCTCGGTCCCAGCTCCTGCCAACCTAGCAGTTCAAAAGCATGCAAAAAAGTGCAAGTAGATAAGTAGGTACCACTCCGGCGGGAAGGTAAACAGCGTTTCCGTGCGCTGCTTTGGTTTTGCCAGAAGTGGCTTAGTCATGCTAGCCACATGACCTGGAAAAACTGTTTGCGGACAAACGCCGGCTCCCTCGGCCAGTAAACGACATGAGCGCCGCAACCCCAGAGTCGTTCGTGACTGGACTTAACTGTCAGGAGACCTTTATTTTTACCTTTACCTATTCTACATCAGGAAGCTTCTCCCACACACATAGACATCATATGCACATATACATCTGTCACCTTGAGACAATTGCAACCTCTTAGCCTAATTTACCTCACAAGATTGTTGTGAAGAAAAAATGTGCAAGGGAAGAGATCATGTACAACTCCTTCCACAGCTAAATGGAATAAAAAATTTTTTTAGCTGTAAGCCTGTTGGGGGAAAAGGCAAGCAGGTAATAATAATAATAATAATAATAATAATAATAATAATAATAATAATAATAATAAATGGAAAGTGTGAGAATGATCAGGAATATACCAGAGTAAATCCTATTGAACTCAGTGGGACATAGTTCTGTATAGAAGTGCTTAGAATTGCAGGGTAAGGCTGCACAGTCTTTACCCAGTTACCCGGGAGTAAGCTCTATTGAATACAGTGGGATTTACTTCTCAGTGGATAGTGTGAGGCCATTTACAATAAAGGGGGGAAAACACTCCATGTGTTTCCTAAGAAATGGTTGGCTGCTGAAGCCTTGCAATTAAGGAATTTAAAGTGGATAGGTGACATTTTCCTTCAAAATTTTAGGAAGCACTTTGTTTGCCAGCTTCAACATTTCCTTCATTTGGTGCAGGAACTTTGTTTTCAGGATAAACAGGACTCCAATTTTGCACCTACACATCTCTTCTTTTCTTCTTCTTTGGCAACCACTCGTAGCCGAGTAAGATTGTCTTCCATAAACACGGTTTTAACAATGAGTCTGTAAGTGACTGTGGAGGCCAATTCTGGATCTACATGTCCTTCCACAGTGGGGACATTGGTTTTGGTCATGGTGTGGATTTGTCAAGCGTGCCTACACACACACACACACACACACACATACCACATTTAATTGTTCTCCGAGTCACAGCAGGGAGGAAAAGGGGAAATCGGGATGTTCCAGGATCAAATCAGAAACCAGGATGGCTTCTGTAATTCTGGAACTGTCCCTAGAAAATAGGGATAATTGGAGGGTGTGAAATTTAAAATCAGGTGCCAAACAACAGAATGAGAAAGGATGGAGTGTTTGAAGATCTGTCTCTGGCTACATAGATGTAGGCCTCAAGGGGGGAAACGAAAAGGACTCTGTTCCAGACATCCCACAGGGGGCTATATAATGTTTTGATTAAGTGGGACAATGTGGTTTGTTTTGGCATATCAGTGTAGGTGGTGAAACACAGGAGTGATCATCCTACCGTGTGTGTGTGTGTGTGTGTGTGTGTGTGTGTGTGTTTGTATGTGTAGACCTGCCACCTTTTTCTGGAAGCATCACTAGCTAGTTGTTTCTATGGCAACAATCACCTACTTGACCAGCTCTTTGGATATGTAAAAAGGATGTTTAGCAGGATTGCTGGGATCATTGAACTTAACAAAGCGAGTGGTTTCACCAGTAATTCCTTCTACTACAGAACCCCAGAGATACAAAACCGAAATATTATCATTTGCTGTAGCTTTAAAAGTGTCACTGGATTCCCCCCCCCCTTTTCTGCTGTAAGCAATGGGTAGTTGACTTTCCCTTTGAAAGCGAGCCAACTGAACATGTGGTCACTGTCTCCCACTGATTCCTATCCAAGTCTTGTTGCCTTTTTTGCATATGTCGGGGATTTGAGATAGCTGCCAAGCTAAAAGATCCCGACCCAAGTTCTCAGAATCAAGCACAACTGCCCAGAATAACTCTTAGGCTCTACTTTAAGATGCATGATGGTCTATCGATTTGTTTGTTTGCTTTGCTCTTGGTTTCCCTCTCTCGTTAAAAATTAAACAGATCTATTGGTTGACTATAAATTCATTTTCTCACGCCACTTAGGTTTGTAAACTGATGGGAACACATTATAATGCACCATTAAAGACATGTACAGGTTATATTTAGGTGTGTTTAAAAAGAAAAGCCACCAGGGCTGTAAGCTCAAAGTCATTCTGTGAAATCTAAAAATACGTTGGCAGCAGTGGGCAAGCCAGTGAGCTCCAAATGTGATGAGGTTTGGGCTAAAGAGCCAAGAAATCTAAAAGAGTCCTGGGGGTAAATAGGGATAAAGAAGAGAAGTAGATCCAAAGGCCATGACTTAGGCATGAGACTTGTATTTACCCAGTGGTCTAATAATATAGTGGTACCTCGGTTTTCAAACGTCTCGGAAGTTGAACGTTTCTGTTTTCGAATGCCAAAAACCCAGCAGTAGTGAACGCTCCCCACATCAAATGGGGGGCACCTTTTGCATGGTCGTGCGCAGCCCCCCAGGTCCCAATGCGGCTCCTGGTAGTACGGGCTGGCTTTGCCCTCCCCAGGCTGGATACCTGGAGGTCTCCGCCTACTTCAGCCAATCGCCCAATCCTGCCTGGGGAGGCGTTGCCAGGGGATCGGCCAGGTAAGGGGAGGGACCGCCCTGACCACACAACGGAAGGTGGATCTTACTTGCGAAGTGTCAGTTGGCTCCAGAGCTTCTCCCAAACTGCCCTCCATCAGTTAAGCCTTCTTTTGCAGGTTAACCTATTCTTCACAGGTACGCAGGCGCTGCTACATCATGGTTGCTGTTGAAGGGCCGGAAAGGAATTTTCTTGCATTGGCAGGTTTTGCCTTCCTCATAGCAAAATGTCACAACTTTGGTGGTTTCAGGCCTTGGGCGGAATCCTTTAGTCTATCTTCCCTAAATGGGGGAGGGTGTGAAGCAGTGACTCACGTCCCCCTTGTGGTGGCGATCCCAGGGTTCCCCGTTAAAGGGGTCTTGAGGGGAGGCCATACACCGAGAGGTTGTCATTGCTCTCCCTTGCGACAGCAGGAAAACGGGGGGGGGGCTCTCTGCTTGAGAGCCAGCCCAATCCCCACACATTCTGAATAACCCTGATGTCCCCCAGATCCCTGGCTGGGGACCAGGAAGGATAAGCACTCAATGCCTGAGCCAAGGTCTCCCTACATCTGAAACTTAATAAAATTGTGGCCTATTTTAATCCCATAGCATGTTGTCTTGTGTCGTTATTCCACATGGGGGTCGCCTGGGGTTGGGGGGACTCCTCCTGTCCATGCAAATGTTTTGGTTTTCGGAAGTCGAACATGCCACGTGGCTTCTGTATTGAGTTTTCCATAAGTACGGTAAATGCTTCTGGAAATGCCTGCTTCGGTTTTTGAACATTTCGAAAGTTGAACAGTCTTCCGGAACAGATTATGTTAGAAAACAGATTACTACCGTACTCAGTTCTGTTCTGTATGATTGTCTTACAATGCAACCTTACATATGTCTACTAAGAAATGCTACATTGTTTTTAATGGAACTTACTTATGCAGCATACATGGGGGTTACATTTGGGGACAGTGCATAAAGCTGAAATTGCATATGGTCAAAATACATTGGATGCAATGGCAGGTGGGATTGCTAGAGTTTTTCTTCCCCATATACCGGCCCACTTTCTGCCCCCTTTTTAAATTTTGTTTATTTTTTGTTGCCAAACGAGCAAAGCTGAATGTTCACAAGTTAAATGTGCGTAAGTTGCAGGTCTACTGTACTTCCTTTTGTAAAAGAAATATTTATGTATACTGGGTAAGTTCCAAGTTGTAGATGAGCTTTAATGCTTACGGAGATGATAAGCAGTTCATAATTATGTATTGGTTTGTTGTGCTTTATTTTTCTTTTGTGTCAAGTTGTCTGAATCTATTGGTGCAGTAATTCTTTTGTTTTGTAATCTCTAAATTAATATGACACATTTTGTGTAATTTTGTGTCCTGTTTTTGTATTATTTATTACACTATTTTCATATGATATAACTGCACTAGGCCCCAGATTTTAAAAGCTGATTACAATGAACTTTACCTTTTCTCTACATTTTATGTCTTTGGTTAGTAATATTGCCCTCTGATCTCTCTGAGTTGTACGCTTGTAATACTTAACAATGAAAACCGTGTTTTAGTTCCTAATTATTACTCCAGTACCCAATGACATACAAAACAAATAGTCCTTACAGCATATTCCACCTCAAGCCAAAATATCTTTGTACATTAGTCAAATTAAAACGACATCTTTTTCACTCCATCTGCATTATGGCATCCATTTAGCTTCCTTAGTTCCTACAACTGGTTTTCAAGCCTGATGCACATAGGACTGTAATGCCATTACAAAGCCAGGATACAACCTCAAGACAACCCTGTACCATAAGAAATATCATTGATTTGTCTAGCCGTGCTGGAAATGCAAGCCCACCTACAAACTTTTACAGACAAATGCAAGACCTTTGAGATGTATTTACTTTTCTTTTTCTGCATCATGACCATCTGCTGAATCTCAGAGGCATACAAAAAAAGATGTCATGACAATAGCATTCAACAACTTTAGTGCTACTCCTAGATGCATTCTGCCAAATGTCCAAATACTGTTCTCATTTTTAAAAATAAATAAATGCTGCAGCTCTTTCCCCGAATAGCAATAAGTTCAGGCACCATAAAGCTTGGTAAATGCTGGGAAGCTAGCAGCACAATCCTTTACGTGTTTGCTCAGAAGTAAGTCTTTGCTGTCAATTGGGATTCCTCACAGGCAAGTGGGTATAGAATTGCTGCCCTCAATCACTTGCCAAGTTGCTTTCCTAGAGTGCAGTTTTGAAATGGAATAGCCGGGTGCATCTGCTGTTTTCAGCAGTCTTAAATCCCAGTTTTATTATTCATGTAAATAAATTGCCTGTGACTTATTAAGAAATAAATAATCAGTTAAATTCATGGGCTTGTGTCCAATGCAGGGGTAAGTAGCCGTCCCATAGCTCTACGCGGAGCTGCCCTGAAGCTGTCCCAGAAACTCCAGCGGGTGCAGAATCCTGCAGCAAGGCTCCTCACGGGGTCTCTGCCATGAGAGCATATTCACCCAGTGCTTTTCCAGCTGCACTGGCTCCCGGGGAAGTACAGGGTCAGATTTAAGGTGCTGTTTTTGACCTTTAAAGCCCTTCACGGCCTAGGACCCTCGAACCTACGGGACCGCCTCTCCCGGTATGCCCCATGGAGAGCCTCAAGGTCCATAAACAGCAACACCTTAGAGGTCCCGGGCCCTAAGGAAGTTAGATTAGCTTCAACCAGAGCCAGGGCCTTTTCAGCACTGGCTCCGGCCTCGTAGAACGCTCTGCCTCATGAGACCAGGGCCCTGCAGGATCTGCTTTCTTTCCGCAGGGCCTGTAACACAGAGTTGTTCTGCCTGGCCTTTGACTTGGAGCCAATTTGTTTCCCTCCCCCTCTTTCTTTCTTTTTCGTTTTTCTTTTTCCTTTCTCCTCCTGTGATGAGGCTGCATTTTAATATTTCAATATTTCAATTGTATTTTAATCTTGTTTTTAAGTTGTATTCATTCAACTTGTTTTTATTATTGCTTGTTAGCTGCCCTGAGCCCGGCCTTGGCTGGGGAGGGCGGGGTATAAATAAAAATTATTATTATTATTATCATTATCATTATCATTATCATCATTATTAGAGCAATGATTTACACATCGGCAATGGGCCTTTCCCTCCTCCCCATGCATTTTCTGGGTTTCCCTTGCCCAACCCTCTAGAGCAGATTTCGGGAGAGCAAAGGCACCTACAGGGCAGGGGGGAAGAGAAGGGGAGAAAGTCCCATTCCAGAAGTGGGAATCCTCACATTGACAGGAGGGTTTCTTAGTCTTTCATTGGATACAAGCCCAGTAGCTTAACTCTGTTACAAACCATGCAAGAACTAAAATGTTGCGTATTAAGGGAAGGGGAGAGTCTAATTCGGAGAACACATGACAATCAACAGTGAGGACTCAGCTACACAGCTGCAGTTGTAATGTTATAAGTGTGTTGCAGCTCTACAGATGGTGCTGTAGAGCTCAAGGGCAAATTGCATATTGCATTTTTCCCCATAGCATTTTTATAGCTTTTTAAATATCTGTATAGATCCAGCCTAAGACTTCAGTGCTATACTCTCTCTCTCTCTCTCTCTCTCTCTCTCTCTCTCTCTCCTTGAAAATTACTGTTTTTTGTATTAATATTTTATTCTGTTTTCCATATAGAAAGTTGCATTTGTTACTCAACAATTTGTTACTAACAGTACCAGTGATCAGAGATAATGGGAATTGTAGTCCCAAACATCTGGAGGGCCGGAGTTTGCCTATGCCTGTACTTAACAGTGCAATCCTATTAAGGTTGCCATATTCCCAAAAGTGAAAATTTGGACAGAGTTGTTGAGCTTTTTTGTCGATTCAGCAACAATCCACCTGGATGCCATTTTTCTAACTGACTCCCATGAAAAACCAGATATCTACCTAGAGTTCAATCACACAGTAAGTTGGTATAGAATACCAACATTAAGGAGATGGTCCAACTATTCCGTTAACTATAATGGAATCAATGAATATTTGCAAAACAGTTGGCCATATCATGTAAAATACTGAGATTGCAAAAATTTGAGTAGTTTGCTTCTTATATTTTCTGCCCAAATTTATCTGTGACATCATCATCATCATCATTATTAGTATTAAAAATCATATATGTCCCAAAGACTTAAAGCTTATATCAATACAGTGGTGCCCCACAAGACGAATGCCTCGCAAGACAGAAAATTCGCTAGACGGAAGAGTTTTCCGTTTTGGAGGTGCTTCGCAAAACGAATTTCCTATGGGCTTGCTTCGCAAGACGACAATGTCTTGCGAGTTCCTGCTGGTTCCCCCCCCCCTTTTCTAAGCTGCTAAGCCGCTTATCAGCTGATCCGATCAGCAGATAAGCCGCTAAAAGTCGCTAATAGCGCTAATAGCGCTAATCCGCTAATCCTTCAATGGGCTTGCTCCGCAAGACGAAAAAACCGCTAGACGAAGAGAATCACAGAATGGATTCTTTTCGTCTTGCGAGGCACCACTGTATTACTAATTCAGAATGAGTGTGCTGTCTATTTCACCCTTTCATTCATTCTTCCCTTCATACATTTTTTAAAAAGAGAATGAATTAAAAAGTATGAGCACAAAGGAAAATGTACTAAAATAATTATATCAAATGTGCATTAACCCCATTGCCATTTGTGTCTCATTGCTAGGTTACCTGCTTGTAATAAGACTGCCGGTCTTGCTGTTAAAGTCCTTGATGATAATGATCAAAGAGTTCCACAACAAGGATGCTCCTCTAACAATTATTGTTTTGAAATAATGCACATTCGGAGCAGTTCAAAAACAAGATGGAACATCTCAAGAGTGCTTCATTGTATTTTCACTAGGATTCTCCCTCCCTCTCCGGCACTCAGGCTCCATAGGCTATGGTTGTAAGAGCTGCTGGTTGTTTGGTGAAGAATGCATGCCTTTGAAACATTTGCTGCATATACAATGAATGTGTGTGGGAGGAGCAGAAACCCTGGGTGCACAAAGAAAACCCACCACACATACTGTTGCACTTGGGGAAGTCTTTTCAGATCTTACAAAAATCCACATAGGTCAGGGAGGGGCAGCACATGCCGCTGCTGCGTTGCCTGCCCATGTGTGTCTACTGCAAACGAAAAATCCATCTTTATTTATAGATATACTAACAGTGAATTCTTGCCAACAAAGGTCCGTATAGTTAAAGCCAAGGTTTTCCCAGTAGTGATGTATGGAAGTGAGAGCTGGACCATAAAGAAGGCTGATGGCCGAAGAATTGATGCTTTTGAATTATGGTGCTGGAGGAGACTCTTGGGAGTCCCATGGACTACAAGAAGATCAAACCGATCCATTCTGAAGGAAATCAGCCCTGAGGGCTCACTGGAAGGACAGATCCTGAAGCTGAGACTCCAATACTTTGGCCACCTCATGAGAAGAGAAGACTCCCTGGAAAAGACCCTGATGTTGGGAAAGATGGAGGGCACAAGGAGAAGGGGACGACAGAGAACGAGATGTTTGGACAGTGTTCTTGAAGCTACCAGCATGAGTTTGACCAAACTGTGGGAGGCAGTGGAAGACAAGAGTGCCTGGCGTGCTCTGGTCCATGGGGTCACGAAGAGTCGGACATGACTAAACAACTAAACAACAACAACAACAACAGTGAATTAAGGTGCTCAGTTACAATGGCTGTGTAGCCAAAACAGGGCTTCTGAGAAGCGAGAAGGTGGTATCAACATGCTCATTCAGGAAAACCCCAGGGTTTGTAGAAAATGAAGACTGAACATGTTCAATGGCCACCAAATTCCAATACAGTCGTACCTTGGTTGCCAAACGGAATCCATTCCGGAAGTCCGTTGGGCTTCCAAAAACATTCAACAACCAAGGCGCGGCTTCTGATTGGCTGCAGGAGCTTCCTGCACGCAATCGGAATCCATGGAAATCGCGCCGGACGTTCAGCTTCCAAAGGACATTCACAAACCGGAACACTCACTTCTGGGTTTTCGGTTTTCAGGAGCCAAAACGTTTGACTCCCAAGGCGTTCGGCTTCCAAGGTAGAACTGTATCTGTTGCAGGGAGGGTATGGAAAACGGGGGCAGGGAAGAAGGAGTGGAAATGCCCAAAGGAGGAAAATATAATTGACTGTCTCTTGCTGGGAGTAGAGATGGAAAGTATTCTGCTTTCTTTCTTTGTTCATCAATCACCCTGTACAGTCATATCTCGGGTTGAAGTAGCTTCAGGTTAAGTATTTTTAGGTTGTGCTCCGCAGTGACCCAGAAGTAACAGAGTGCGTTACTTCCAGGTTTCGCCACTCGTGCATGCGCCGACGCTCAAAATGACATCACACGCATGCACAGAAGCAGGGAATTGTGACCCGCGCACACGCAGATGTGCAGTCGCGGGTTATGCTCTACTCAGGATGCGAACGGGGCTCTGGAATGGATCCCGTTCACATCCAGAGGTACCACTGTATTTCCACTACCCCATCATCCACAAGATGACTAGCTACTGCCCATGTTTTGGGATGGATTGTGGTTGTTAGCTATTTCTCTGTCTTATTCCCACATATATAAAACAGAATAAGAGTAGTTGATTTTGAACCCTACTGTGAACTAGGGACAGTTTTTGCAATGGTCTGCCAGTTGTTGGGCTCTTGGTTCAGTTTGCTTTGGCTGCATATTTGTAAACATTTCATCATCATCATCATAATCACCATCATCATCATTGTACCCCACCCATCTGACTGGAATGCCCCAGCCACTAGAAGTTTAAGTGCTCTCTCATGCAAGCATAATTAAATATTGTAGGGTTGTCCCTGGAACCTGGGTGTGAGGAGGAATTTATAACAATAGTGCCCCCCCCAATTTGTTTGCCATATACTTATTGTTCAGCTTTTTATTTCCAAGTCTGGTGGGCCAGAAGGCCCCCAAATGACAACCGCCCTAAAGCTGTGCAGCTTTTAAAATGCTTTTTAAGAAAAAGAAAAACAGTTTTAAGTGGTATCATCGATATGGAAAGCAACAATTAGACAAGTAAAAGAAAATATGATGTTTCAAATAGTCCTGCAAATAGAAATGCAAGAATACATTTAGCCAGATGGGAAACATCATTGGCAGAAGACAATGTTTTACCAAGAAGGTACCACCACAGGAAAGATTCTGCTCCTGTCCTAGGTAACACCAGTAAGACCTCAGATAGAGAGGATATCCACAGCAGATACTTGCCAAATGACCTAGGAATGTGAAGGAGATTATATGGACTAAAGATCTCCCAGAAGCTGGCCCAGCTCCAATCATTAGGGCTTCAAAGTGATGAACCAGCAATTTTAACATGAAAATTTTACCTTCTGAAAAGTTGATCTCCAAAAGCAGAGATGCAGAACGACACCCCCTCTTTTGTCTAGGTCTGAGCTTTTCCTAGGTGAACAATGGGGGAGAATTTCACTCAGTCAAGTGCCTGGCATAATTTGCATCCTCCAGATTAATATACAAATCAGAATGTAATTCTCCTTTGGATTTTGCATTTCTCCAAATTTTACAACACAGCTCTCTGCTCAAAAAGGGTACTGAAGTGTGTTTTACAAGAGTGCATTTTACATTAAAAGGGACACGGGTGGCGCTGTGGGTTAAACCACAGAGCCTAGGACTTGCTGATCAGAAGGTTGCCGGTTCGAATCCCCACGACGGGGTGAGCTCCCGTTGCTCGGTCCCTGCTCCTGCCAACCTAGCAGTTCGAAAGCACGTCAAATTGCAAGTAGATAAGTAGGTACCGCTCCGGCGGGAAGGTAAACAGCGTTTCCGTGTGCTGCTCTGGTTCCCCAGAAGCGGCTTAGTCATGCTGGCCACATGACCCGGAAGCTGTACGCTGGCTCCTTCAGCCAATAAAGCGAGATGAGCGCCGCAACCCCAGAGTCGGTCACGACTGGACCTAATGGTCAGAGGTCCCTTTACCTTTACTATTTTACATTAAAGTCCTCCTGGAATGCATGGATTGAGATCAGATGCTATTTAAATATCTATTTTCTGATAAAGTATGTATTTAAGTTTTAGTTTTCATATGGATTTATAGATACTCGAGTCTTAATGTAGAAACAAGGTGGAAGAAACTTAGGACTTAACACGTGTGAAATTGACATAGACTTGATAGAGACTGATCCATTCATTTGTATCCTAACCTAGGGAATCTGAAGTCAGGTTCATTGTGTAGGTTGAAAATCACTTATTCACCTTCAGCTGAATAATCTGGGTGGGGTGTGAGGGGAGGCCAAAATGAAAATTTCAGAGGAAGAAAAATGAATCAGGTTTGGGAGAAACTGATATTTTGAGGTGGGAAAACAAGGCAAATCTTTGAAGCTGCCCGAAGCTTTAGCGTACTGAGGAAACAGATGACCGAACAAAGTGCAGGTGACATAGTCAAAATTGCATGATTAATGAGATCCTTTTGCCTGGTTCTGTTCTTGCTCAAACATGTATCGCTGCCATATGTGTGAAATCTACCCAGATAAAACAATCTGGAATGCCTAAGTTGCAGCACGTGAAGTACTGATAATGCAAGAGACTTACCTTATGAAGCAAATTACACTTGAAAGACTTTGTAATGGAGAACACTTTATAATGTCGTATGTGTTTGATTTACTACTGAGCTTTATTCCCTGGTGCAATCTTTTCAGCTAGGTATTCATTTCTAACTAAAGGTGTTTTTTTTATATATAAAAGAAATGCTGGTTGCATAAATGGATGCTATTTTTACAGCCCAATCTGAACACATGGAAATAAGTCCTGTGGTGTTGACCAAGCTCATATCACACAGGGGGTAAGAGGTTTAACTGTGAGCTGGGAAGTCAGTGTTCAGTGCTCACTTTGGCCAAAAACTCACTAGAAAACTGGAGGCAAGCCATGGTGTTCACTGAGAATAATAACACTGCCTCACCTTACCTGTGAAGGTGTCTATGCAGATCAGGTCAGTGGTCTAGCAGGCCTCCTATTGGCTACCCTGATTGGCAGCAGTTCTATAGAATCTCAAGCACATTTCACCTGGTCTGCTGTTTGGGACCCTTTTAAGTGGATATGCCAAGGATTGAATGTGGGGTTCTTGTTCATTCATTACAGAGATGTCATAACACCGAAGAGATAATACAAATAATAATAATAATAATAATAATAATAATAATAATAATAATAATAATAATATTTATACCCCACACATCTGGATGGGTTTCCCTGGCTCCCAAAAGAATATTAAATATAAGATAAAACATCAAACATTAAAACTTCCCTAAACAGGGCTGCCTTCAGATGTCTTCTAAAAATCAGATAGTTGTTTATTTCCTTAACATCTGATGGCCCTCTGCCTGGTTCCCTGTAACCTCACTTCTCGCAGGGAGGGAACCGCCAGAAGGCCCTCGGAGCTGGACCTCAGTGTCTGGGCTGAACGATGGGGGTGACTTCAGGTATACTGGGCTGAGGCCATTTAGGGCTTTAAAGGTCAACACCAACACTTTGAATTGTGCTCAGAAACATACTGGGAGCCAATGAAGGTCTTTCAGGAGTGGTGTTATGTGGTCTCGGCGGCCACTCCCAGTCACCAGTCTAGCTGCCGCATTCTGGATTAGCTGTAGTTTCTGGGTCACCTGCTTGGTAGTCCAAGCAGGAGATAACTAGAGCATGCACCACTTTGGCGAGACAGTCTGCGGTCAGGTAGGGTCTCAGCCTGCGCACCAGATGGAGCTGGTTGTCAGCTGCCCTGGACACAGAATTAGCTTGCACCTCTATGGACAGCTGTGAGTCCAAAATGACTCCCAGGCTGCACACCTGGTCCTTCAGGGGCACAGTTACCCCACTTAAAATGCTTTGAACAATCACGTGCACCTCGTCTTCTTTCTCTTCTGTTTTTTATGTGCCTGCAAGTGATTACAGGTTTGCACTAGAACAAAATTTGTCGCCTCGGGTTTTTCTTTCTGTGAGTAGTTGATGTACCACAATTGTCATTCTATATGTTCTGTGCAATTGAGACTGAGGTTTGAAATACTAAAAATTGAGGTTTTGAATTTCACAAAGTATTTCACAAAATTATCTATTCTTTTGTTGCTGCTGCAACATATACTGGGGTGCTCAAACTGATTTGTTAGACTGGACCTCAAACTATGAGCTTCTGACTGGGTTTGAGCAGCTACTCGCCTTCAATTAAGACACTGACATCATGTAAATGGTTTAATGATAACTATTTATTTATTTAAAAGCATTTCTAAACCATTTAATATTTTAAAAATCTCAAATTGGTGTGCAAAAATACAACATAAAACAACAAAACTTTATAATAAAGCCCCTTAAAAAATCAGTAAAACAGATTTATAAAAATGGAACAGGAATTCAGTAATTATAGGGTCCAATATTACTAGTCCAGGAAAGCCTAGGCAAAAAGATATGTCTTTACCAGACGTCTGCAAAATGGTGAGAAAGGCGAGATTGCTTCATTGATTAAAATTAATTGATTTAAATGAAGCAATAGGTGACAACAGTAGCTAGGGAGTAAAGAAGTGCATACTATTTATATTTACTGATTATAATAAATTGGGTTAATTTGAATTGGAATGTGGTGGTCTATGTATGTAGCCAATTTCAGTTACTTCTTCAAACATAATATTCTGATCTGGGCCAAGTTAACAAGCTCAGAACACCAAAGACGTCAGCTTACGGTGGTTAGGAATAAGAAGAAAAGTATGGCATCTTTTCCTTGCTTTTCAGACTTTAGCAGAAAAGATAACATCAATGTCCTCTTTGGTGCAATAGCTAGCATACCACAGAAGAAACAGCACATAATACAACAAACAATTCCTTTGATGTCATAAGAAAGTTATAAAAATTCCTGGGAACTGGGGGGACGGGACTATTTAGTGCAAGGCATTGCTCAAGCATTCAAAACTTTTATAAGCCAGAAGGTAACCATAATATTTTTTAAAAAAACATATTGTTGCGGTAGCTGAACAAGTTTCTCTCCATTTCTCTCTACCGAGACCCAAATTTTACAGGTGGTTGCCATATGTTTGGCTTCTGTGCAAAGGATATGCAATTTCATGACTTACCTCTTCAGTATGCTAGCTACGTTACAATGGTATACCTAATACAAAATGGAATAAATGTAAAATGGTGCACGTTTAAATAATAATAGCTGAAAATTGTGGATGGAGAAAATATAATGGTGAAAGGGAGTCATTGCAGCCCATGTTTTTGCTGATCGGAGCCCTGTGCAAACAGATTTCCACAGTTCTTCTGTTAACAAACTAGGGAAATGCAAGATTGACTTTGTATTTGTATCTGTAGCACTGGGGAACAATGCTATTTGCTTTGCATGCATCCTGTGGTTTTCTGATTGGACTTGTTATCTGGCTCTAAGCACAAAACTGTTTTCCTCTGCTGGCTGAAATGGGGAATCTAAAAGAACTGATATAACATTTCCCACATTTTTACAAAAGTGGATGAAATTTGCAGGCAAGACAGCCCACCCAAGGTAAATTAAGCCTGCAAACTGCAGTCACATTCTAGGGGCATATGTGCAGGGAAACTTTAAAGGTAGGTAGGTAGATAGGTAGGTAGATGATGATAGATTATTATTATTATTATTATTATTATTATTATTATTATTATTTATACCCCGCCCTCCCCAGCCAAGGCCGGGCTCAGGGCGGCTAACAAGCAATAATAAAAACAAGTTGAATGATTACAACTTAAAAACAAAATTAAAATACAACATTAAAATATTGAAACATAAAAATATTAAAATGTAGCCTCATTGCAGGAGGAGAAAGGAAAAGAAAAAAGAAAGAGAGGGAGGGAAATTGGCTCCAAGCCAAAGGCCAGGCGGAACAACTCTGTCTTACAGGCCCTGCGGAAAGAAATCAGATCCTGCAGGGCCCTGGTCTCATGAGGCAGAGCGTTCCACCAGGCTGGAGCCAGAGTTGAAAAGGCCCTGGCTGTGGTTGGAGCCAATCTAACTTCCTTTGGGCCCAGGACCACTAGGGTGTTGCTATTTATGGACCTTGAGGCTCTCCATGGGGCATACTGGGTGAGGCAGTCCCGTAGGTACAAGGGTCCTAGGCCGTGAAGGGCTTTAAAGGTCAAAAGCAGCACCTTAAATCTGACCCTGTACTCCACCGGGAGCCAGTGCAGCTGGAAAAGCACTGGGTGAATATGCTCCCATGGCAGAGACCCCGTGAGGAGCCTTGCTGCAGCATTCTGCACCCGCTGGAGTTTGTGGGACAGCTTCAAGGGCAGCCCCGTGTAGAGCGAATTACAGTAGTCAAGCCTGGAGGTGACCGTCGCATGGATCACTGTGGCCAGGTTGGGGCGGAAAAGGTAAGGGATGATGATAGGTGATAGATAGATGATAGATAGATATAGATAGATGATAGACAGGTGTAAAATTCTTCATTTTTTAAATTTTCTGCCAGAATTTTCACAAAATTTGTAGGCTTGGTTGCCCTTCTGAAGAGATGAAGCATTCCAAATTTCAGAACAATAGGTGTAGTAGTTCTGCTGCGAGGGCAGACTTTATACCATTTTGGTGTCAATCAGTATGGAAACTGGTGACATAAGCTAAGTGCTTCTGGATAAGTGAGAACTAATAGACTGGAATAACCAACCTAAGAGGAGCTTACTTAAGGGACAAGAAAACTTAGCTGAGTGTGGGGGAAAGTATCAGATCCAGAGTGGTAGAGGAAAAAACCTTTTTAAAAAATTAATAATTTTGAACAGTGAGAATTCAATGTAGTGAAATCACAGGTAAAAAAGTAAAGGGACCCCTGACCATTAGGTCCAGTCGTGACCGACTCTAGGGTTGCGGCGCTCATCTCGCTTTATTGGTCGAGGGAGTCGGGGTACAAGCTTCCGGGTCATGTGGCCAGCATGACTAAGCCACTTCTGACGAACCAGAACAGTGCACGGAAACGGCATTTACCTTCCCGCCGGTGCGGTACCTATTTATCTACTTGCACTTTGACATGCTTTTGAACTGCTAGGTTGACAGGAGCTGGGACCGAGCAACGGGAGCTCACCCTGTCACGGGGATTCGAACCGCCGACCTTCTGATCGGCAAGTCCTAGGCTCTGTGGTTTAACCCACAGCGCCACCCGCGTCCCAACACAGGTACCCTAACACTAAAGAGAGGAGAAACTTGAAACAGCAGCATAAACCTTGCAGAAGAAACAATTGGAAATGAATAAAAGCAACTCTCAAACAAGGAGCAGCAGCAGGAGGGAAGAGGCACTTAAGAAGTTTCCACAATCATGAGTAAAAATAAGAGAAAACAAATGGTATGAAAAGCAAATAATTAAAGTAGGCGTTTTTTGTTCAAAACCAGGAAAGGTTAAGAATAAAAAGGAACAGAGATGAAAAACCATGCAACTGAACTATGGGAGATGAAAAAGTGGAATGACCCTATACAGTGGTACCTCGGGTTAAGAACTTAATTTGTTCTGGAGGTCCGTTCTTAACCTGAAACTATTCATAACCTGAAGCACCACTTTAGCTAATGGGGCCTCCCGCTGCCACCGCACCACCGCCTCGCAATTTCTGTTCTCATCCTGAAGCAAAGTTCTTAACCTGAGGTACTTTTTCTGGGTTAGCGGAGTCTGTAACCTGAAGCGTCTGTAACCTGAAGCATCTGTAACCCGAGGTACCACTGTACTGAGATCTCCTAAACACAACCTGGAAAAACGAAAAAGGAACAGCCCCTAGCAGAATGAAAACCAATCTGTTGAAGTATTGATGTTTAATTGTTTTCTAGGAAACAGAAAGTAAATGGGAAGGAAGCCAGCCTCTTTCCCTGAAGTCACTGTGATTGGAGTGCCCTGGGAAAATAACCACTTTGATGAAAACTTGTCTATAAAGATAGAACGATCTCGCCACCTCTCCACCTACTCCCCACTCAAGTGCAGGCTTGTTTCCCTAGACACCTTGGTTTAACTTAAGTTGTGGCCCTGAAAGCTGCAACACATGTGGTGATATATACACATGTAACAAAAGAAAGGTGCTAGAATGGATTTTATTTATTTTTTAATTTAAAGCAATCCGGCACCACTTTTCAGGCATAATTACCTCTCTTTCAAATCAGAACCAGTGAAGGTCCTGTGTGAGTGTCTGGAGGTGGTTGGAGGATGGACGGCGGCTAATGGATTGAGGTAGAATCCTGACAAGACAGAAGTACTGTTTTGGGGAAACAGGAGGCGGGCAAGTGTGGAGGACTCCCTGGTCCTGAATGGGGTAACTGTGCCGCTGAAGGACCAGGTGCGCAGCCTGGGAGTCATTCTGGACTCACAGCTGCCCATGGAGGCTCAGGTCAATTCTGTGTCCAGGGCAGCTGTCTGCCAGCTCCATCTGGTACGCAGGCTGAGACCTACCTGCCCGCAGACTGCCTCACCAGAGTGGTGCATACTCTAGTTATCTCTCGCTTGGACTACTGCAATGCGCTCTATGTGGGGCTACCTTTGAAGGTGACCCGGAAACTACAGCTAATCCAGAATGCGGCAGCTAGACTGGTGACTAGGAGCAGCCGTTGAGACCATATAAGACCAGTCTTGAAAGACCTATGCTGGCTCCCAGTATGTTTCTGAGCACAATTTAAAGTGTTGGTGCTGACCTTTAAAGCCCTAAACGGCCTCAGTCCAGTATACCTGAAGGAGCGTCTCCACCTCCATCGTTCTGCCTGGACACTGAGGTCCAGCGCCAAGGGCCTTCTGGTGGTTCCCTCACTACGAGAAGCCAAGTTACAGGGAACTATGCAGTGGGCCTTCTTGGTAGTGGCACCCGCTCTGTGGAACGCCCTCCCACCAGATGTCAAAGAGAAAAATAACTACCAAACTTTTAGAAGACATCTGAAGGCAGCCCTGTTTAGGGAAGCTTCGAATGTTTAATAGGTTATTGTATTTTAGTGTTCTGTTGGAAGCCACCCAGAGTGGCTGGGGAAACGCAGCCAGATGGGCGGGGTATAAAAAATAATAAATTATTATTATTTAATAATAGTTTGCAGCCAAATAAACACATAAGAACAAAACATTTAAAAGACATAAGGTGTCTGATTACATTCAAAACATATAAAACCAGCATAGGACAAAACATCCCTTTTAAAAGTATAGGCAGGTTATGCACGACCATTTATACATGCATCACACCAAACCCAGAAGTGACCTGGAAATGTCATGAAGGTGCCACTGAAATATCACTAAAAGGGCCGAACGAGGCTGGAACAGGATGTTTGCAGGCTTTTTCAAAGGGTTTCAATTATACGCAATTTCACTGACATGCGTGGTGCCTTGGAACATAATCCTCATGTAAAAGGGGGGCTGCCTGTACAACCCAACATTCAGCATTCTGGATTAAGCCCCTCAGTAAAGAGATGAGCCCTTAACGCCTATTTAAGAGGGAACAATGGGTGGTGCTGTGGTCTAAACCACTGAGCCTTGGGCTTGTCGATCAGAAGGTTGGCGGTTCGAATCCTCACGATGGGGTGAGCTCCCGTTGCTCAGTCTCAGCTCCTGCCAACCTAGCAGTGTGAAAGCACATCAAAGTGCAAGTAGATAAATAGGTACCGCTCTGGCGGGGAGGTAAATGGCATTTCTGTGCACTGCTCTGGTTTGCCAGAAGTGGCTTAGTCATGCTGGCCACATGACCTGGAAAAACTCTCTGTGGACAAACGTCAGCTCCCTTGGCCAGTAAAGCAAGATGAGCACCACAACCCCAGAATCGTTCGCGACCGGACTTAACTGTCACGGGTCCTTTACCTTTACCTTTACCTTTTAAGAGGGAACAAAGATGGGCTTCTCCAGTATCTTTCAGAATTGAGTTCTATATTTTCAGAAGCAGAGAAAGCCTTTTTCCATGTGCACAATCCAGATGGCAGACCAAAGCATTCCAAACTGCCCCTATTTGGATGCCTCTGAAGCTATCATTGCCCAGTTTGGCATAACGCTGCCCAGTGTGCTGTGATGGTTCCAAACTGTGCCAATTCAGACAGCTCTTGAGATAACAGTTTGTTGTTGTTGTTGTTTTTAAAAAAGGTTCATAGAAGTGAGGAGCGGATTTTGGAAATGGTTGGATGCCATTTTGAATTAAGATGAGAGACCAAACCATTCCAAACTGCACTGATCTGAATGCATTTGAAGACTCCATCACCTATTTGGTGTGAGTAATATGGCTGTGCCCAAACCAAATCAGGCCAATCTGGTCTTTGGCCATGTTGGGTCAAGCTAACCCCAGATCATCCTGAGTTGGGTCTCTTGGAGGAAGCTGGAGCTGGTGGGGTAGATGCAAGAGAGGCAAGTGTGCTCTGCTAAGGGCACCTCAGGGTTGTTTGCAAGATGGAGGGAGGGAGGAGAGAGAGAAGGAGAGAGAGAGAGAGAGAGAGAGAGAGAGAGAGAGAGAGAGAACATGTGGGAGAGGGAGAAGGAAGGAAGGAAGGAAGGAAGGAAGGAAGGAAGGAAGGAAGGAAGGAAGGAAGGGGAGGGAGGGAAGGAAGGAAGGGAGGGAGGGAGGGAGGGAAGAGAAGGAAGGAAGGAAGGAAGGAAGGAAGGAAGGAAGGAAGGAAGGAGAGTGTGTGTGTGTGTGTGTGTGAGAGAGAGAGAGAGAGAGAGAGAGAGAGAGAGAGAGAACGAAAGAGAGAAGAGAGGGAGGGAGGTAACATGTTGGGGAAACAAATACCAGCAGGAATGAAAAGGGTGTTGCTGCAGTGGCCCCAATGCAAGAAGGGGGAAACCTAATGTCAGGACCAGGGGAGGGATAGAAAGAAAAAGTGTCCACTGTACCCATGTTGGGCTACTGCCATGGGTCAGCCAGTCTTTTACCCTCACAGTGATGGTTGCAAGTGTAGCAGTTGGGGGGTAGCAAGTGACGTGATTCCAGTGCTGCTTCCCACAACACAGTGGTGGAACCAGCTGGATAAGTGGCCTTGTCTGAGTGGGAGGAGGTGGTGTTGTTGTGGTTGGTGAGGACAGCTGGGGCCTGATGCACACCAAACCAGGGCAAACTGGGGGCAATGATGTGGGAGGGGAGAATGGTGAGGGCCAGCAAACCTGGTGCAGCAGCTGACTATGTGCAGCAGCACTGCAGGAATCCTGCACCAAGATTGTAGTCCTGAGTGGAATCTATACACATATAAAAAGCACTGTGGAAATTAAAAAAAAAAAAAAAGTTTTGAAAAATACATTGAACCTGGCATAGCTCACTATCGCCATCTAGTGTTCCATTTGTATATTGCGCTTTACAACACATTTTAAATGTTTTATTTGCCACTGTATAGCTAAGTCTCTGCTTTGCTAGCATGTTTCTCACAGGGAATGTGTTGGCAAAGCAGTACGCAGCAGAACTGAACTTTCCTGCTCTCCCCGTTCTTGAATTGATTTGCAGCCAGATTCAGGTCAGGTGTTCTGGGTCACAGAGGCAGCAGGAAAGCTGTGCAGAAATTTAACAAATTACACTATGCATGAAAAATATATATCCAAAATGAAGCTTTCTTAGACTTCCCAGATAACACTAGGACTTTCAGTATGTATGGATGTGTAAATGAAAACCGGATGGTCAAAACGGTGGACATTTAAAACACCGGAGTTATATTTCCGACAGTGAAACATGCCATGTCCACAGCTCAAACCATCTCTTCACTACTTAGGTGTCTCAAGAGGAAATGTCTCTGTGATGTGATCAGAAGAACCTCATGACCACAGCATTGAGGCTCATCTGAGCATGATTGTTTTTCCTGGCTCAGTTTGCTGTCCTGACTCAGCTTCAATCTTCAGGCTGATAATTTGGCAGTTAGCTGCTGGGGTTCTGCTTAAACTCTAGCCGCCACACACCCCTCGCTATTAATATGTTTTCAATTATGCCCTGATTGACTGTGAGGCTTCTTCAATTCTACGTAGACCACCACCGGGGAATGATGGCAATGATCTTGAGAGATCGTTCACCCCTGGAGGAATGCAATAAAGATGTAATGCATGTCTAATTCTTAGCCTTGTAAGAAACCTATCAGAAGCCCTTGACACAAATATCGTGGATTATGTCCCATATGAGGACAGTGCATATTATCCTTGTACTTGTGGCAAAATCGCAGCACACTTTGTGAGTCTGAATATATTGATTTCCTAGACGGAGATTAACCTCATTTAGTGAATCAAGTAATATGAAAGCTTACGCTATAAGTCCTCCAGCTCTTTCTAAAGTTCTTTCCTAAACCTTTTTTTTTGCAGTGTATAAAGGCTATGCAAAATGGGATCTGAACGCATGTTTGAAAATGAAACCTGGAAATTAGCCTGTTCAACTCGTTTCCCTCTTCCCACCTTGCCATTCGTATTACATGAGGTTTTTTCATAGAGTGATAGATTTGTAGAGCGGGGGTGGAAAGAAAGAGAATTTGTACTTGTGATGGAAATCCTTCAAGAATTCCAAATGGGTTTCTGATAGAATCAACATAACATTAGACTCTATTTTTAAAACCATTACTCTAAACTATGTGAAAATATATATTACCTGAAGAGTACTATGATCCTCCATAATATTTATTGGTTGCAACCAGATTTCCTTATGCTGAGTTTGGGGACCAACTCCACAAAGAATAAGTGTTTACCAAAAAATTCTGAGACAATGGCTGGGCCCAAGGGTAACACATAACCATGGCTTGTGCTAAAGATGATAACAAACCCATGCAATAGCTGGATCTTCCAAAAGTACAACAGATGAACTGTGGATTTGAGATGCTTTATCTGCTTTTGTTGCTCATCTGCACAAACTGTGGTCCCAAGGAAACAAGGCAGTGGGCAAGCTTTAGACCATACATTTAAACAAACCATGTTTTCACATGAACCTTGCCAATGGAATTGAGTAAATGAATTCTGATGGATTTTTTTCTTCATAAATTTTAAACAGTGCATGAACTGTTGCAACTGATTGTTCAATTTATAATCCTAGAGATGTAAACCAGTCATAGTTAAGTAGTTTCTTGTTGATATATTTAGAGTACCATTTTTATTGAAAGTTGTTGTTTAGTCGTTTAGTCATGTCCGACTCTTCGTGACCCCATGGTCCAGAGCACGCCAGGCACTCCTGTCTTCCACTGCCTCCCGCATGGTCAAACTCATGCTGGTAGCTTCGATAACACTATCCAACCATCTCATCCTCTGTTGTCCCTTTCTCCTTGTGCCCTCCATCTTTCCCAGCACCAGGGTCTTTTCCAGGGAGTCTTCTCTTCTCATGAGGTGGCCAAAGTATTGGAGCCTCAGCTTCACGATCTGTCCTTCCAGTGAGCACTCAGGGCTGATTTTCTTGAGAATGGATAGGTTTGATCTTCTTGCAGTCCATGGGACTCTCAAGAGTCTCCTCCAGCACCATAATTCAAAAGCATCAATTCTTCGGCAATCAGCCTTCTTTATGGTCCAGCTCTCACTTCTGTACATCACTACTGGGAAATCTTGAAAGTTAACTTGGTTTAAAATGGAAAAGTAAAAAAATAAAATATCAGAACATAGTTTATTTGGCAGTCTCTCCCAAATTTGAAATTACAGTGGGTTAGAAGTTCCTAATACTGGCTGGATTGTGCCATTTTACATGAAATACAATCACAAGCATCAAAACCGGTTTAGAATATTCCTTGCACGTGATTTTCCAGAAACTAAGGATGACAAATTGCCAGCTTTCATGACCTTTCCCAACAAAACAGGGATTTTGTGCTTGAAATTAGCGGCACATCCTTCATGTACTTTGCTGCCTCTGTGAATAATGCATACATTAGAAGTAGCATGAAACAGGTAAGCCTTGCAGGTTGACTCGCTTTATGGATTAAAGACTAAGGTAAAAAAAAAAAGCCTAACCCTTTTTTGTATGACAGTCTGTTAAATATTCAAGGAATTCCTGTCTTTATACAGCTGATAATAAATTCACTTTTCTATTCAGTGTATTCACTTGAGATTTACATTATTCTCATAAACCTTGTAATAATTTTTTTACCTCTGATTTCCGCTGCCGTGATACTTTTTATAATAATAGATTTTATCCCAGTGAGACTGCGAATATATTGATCACAACCCCCACCCCCCACTCTTGGGAGCTTCCCTAATGATGAAATAGTGACCTCTCACTTTAACACACACAGAGCGAAAATTTCTCCAGAATTTTCAGGCCTTCTTTTAGTTTAGTGTAAGATATTGCATTTTTAGTTAGCTACGAACTCCCCCCCCCCTATAATATAGATCAGATTTCTATACACACACACAAACTGTATATATAAATAGGAAAATTGCATTGACTAGAGCCTTCCTTTGAGGAGTATTAATCCCACAATAAACACCCATCAGAAAGTGTCCACCGGCACGAACACCAAGGTTGCTGCTGTACTGCATGAGAAGCAATGCTGGCATAGTGGTTAGAGTATGGGACTAGGACTTGCGGAGACCAGGGTTCAAATCCCACTCAGACATGAAGCTCACTGGGTGGGTGACCTTGGGCCAGTCACTTTCTCTCAGCTTAACTTACCTCACATGGTTGTTGTGATGATAAAACGGGATTAGAATCACGTACATCACACTGAGTTCCTTGAAGGAAAGGTGAAGAATAAACGTAATAAGGAAATAAAGCGGCCGCCACTGTGAAATGTGACCTGTCAGGCATCAGGGAATTGGTCCCGCCCCATCCCCCATCCCCCGCTGTGGCAGTAGATAAGCAGAACAAAGAAAAAGGAGTCTTCTTACCAATTATAACCTATAATGATCACAACGAGAGAACAACGAATCCATTTCCTAGGAATGACGGTGCTCCCAATTAAGGGTTCCACCCACTTCCTCCCTCGTCACCCCTGTCACTACCACGTCTTGCAAACTGATCTTGTAACCGTTGTGCTTTCTGTGCTGCCGCCTTATCTGCTCTCCTTGATCTTGGGCTGAGCGGATGGTCACTATCCAGAGACAGTAAGTTCCACATCTATACTGTCCTCCTGCTCCTGGGAAGATTCAGGATCCTGATCAGGAGCGGGGGAGGGGCGGAGGCTCCCACCATGATGATGATGATGTTTTTTGTGTTGAATATGTAAAGGTAAAGGGACCCCTGACCATTAGGTCCAGCCGTGACCGACTCTGGGGTTGCGGCGCCCATCTCGCTTTATTGGCCAAGGGAGCTGGCGTACAGCTTCCGGGTCATGTGGCCAGCATGACTAAGCCACTTCTGGCGAACCAGAGCAGTGCACGGAAATGCCGTTTACCTTCCCGCCAGAGCAGTACCTATTTATCTACTTGCACTTTGATGTGCTTTCGAACTGCTAGGTTGGCAGAAGCAGGGACCGAACAACGGGAGCTCACCCCGTTGTGGGGATTCGAACTGCCAACCTCTGATCGGCAAACCCTAGGCTCAGTGGTTTAAGCCACAGCGCCATGTGCTATATGGTAATTTATGGAAAGCCATTTACACATTAACAAAATATGTACATCATAGGAGCCTACACAACACAAAACACTGTATGTAGGTTTTCTATTATTATTTTTTTATCTTATATTTTGGAAAAGTGTTGTTGTTGTTTAGTCGTTTAGTCATGTCCGACTCTTCGTGACCCCATGGACCAGAGCACGCCAGGCACTCCTGTCTTCCACTGCCTCCTGCAGTTTGGTCAAACTCATGCTGGTAGCTTCGAGAACACTGTCCAGCCATCTCGTCCTCTGTCGTCCCCTTCTCCTTGCGCACTCCATCTTTCCCAACATCAGGGTCTTTTCTAGGGAGTCTTCTCTTCTCATGAGGTGGCCAAAGTATTGGAGCCTCAGCTTCACGATCTGTCCTTCCAGTGAGCACTCAGGGTTGATTTCCTTAAGAATGGAGAGGTTTGATCTTCTTGCAGTCCATGGGACTCTTAAGAGTCTCCTCCAGAACCATAATTCAAAAGCATCCATTCTTCAGCGATCAGCCTTCTTTATGGTCCAGCTCTCACTTCATACATCACTACTGGGAAGACCATAGCTTCTACTATAGGGACCTTTGTTGGCAAGGTGATGTCTCTACTTTTTGGAAATGTACATCCAGTTTTTTTCCCTTTAATTTTTTTTGGGGGGGCCCATGAGAGTGGGGCCCTAAGCTATAGCTTGTTTAGCTTATACACAAATCCAGCACTGTCTGCAGTGCGGTGTTCAGAATTGTTTCCTTTTCCGGAAAAGCTCTATGGGAAGAGTTTCCTCATTCCATCTCCCCTTGAGCTTTAATAGAAACATTGGAAGCCAAAGATGCTAATTTGTGAGAGCCTAAGATTGATGTGATTTTGCTTTTAAGGAATACCCTCCCTTCTACCTTCAAAACACGCAGAAAAATGTTTTCCACAGGTTTTTTGGGGTGTTTTTTAATGTAAAAAGACTTCCCTTAAAACAACAGAAACAGCTCTCTGGCGTACAGCAGGCAGGACTCACCCTGCCGCCCATTTCTATGCTTATGGGATTGCTTGGTGGAGGGCTTCCAAAAGGCATTTAGGAAATGCAGGAAACCAGAAAGGCTGCAAAGTACAGATAGATGAGTGGAAATGTTAATTTTAAAACTTCCAAAATGGATATGGATGTGTGAGCTTCTAAGCTTAAGGACATTGATATAGAGAAAAAGGAGAGGCAGCTGTTTGACCTGAGCTGATTGTTTAATGAATGCCAGAGATGGCTGTAGATTAACGGTAACTCATTTATTGCCTAAGGATGACTAAACAGCAGTCCAAACAAACTCACTAATTCAGAACTTCCTTGTGCTCCATTGCCTACAGTTCTTATCCCACTTTCCATACTGCTACCATACAAAGTGGTGATGGAGGAGACTCTTGAGAGTCCCATGGACTGCAAAAAGATCAAACCTATCCATTCTGAAGGATATCAGCCCTGAGTGCTCACTGGAAGGACAGATCCTGAAGCTGAGGCTCCAATACTTTGGCCACCTCATGAGAAGAGAAGACTCCCTGGAAAAGACCCTCATGCTGGGAAAGATTGAGGGCACAAGGAGAAGGGGACGACAGAGGACGAGATGGTTGGACAGTGTTCTTGAAGCTACAAACATGAATTTGACCAACTGCAGGAGGCAGTGGATGACAGGAGTGCCTGGTGTGCTCTTGTCCATGGGGTCACGAAGAGTCGGACACAACTAAACAACAAAGCAACAACAATAACAACCATACAAGGAATTGCTCCTCTACTTGGCACTGAATACCTTGCTATAGTTGTTAGTATAGCGTTGTTGTTGCTTTGAAGTAACCACACAATAAATGCTCTTAAAATACACTTTTTAAAAAAGGTAAGCTTGAATATATTTGAGAGCAGGTCTTTTAATCTTTCAGAGAATTTTGACCTGCTTCTATGATCATCTCTCCTGCTCAAACTTAAAATGGACAGTTTGCTTTTTTTCCGTTTGCCTTTTCCAAAACCATTGTTAATGATGATCCCAACACTGTCAAATATACTAACTGTGTACAAACAATATCTTGAAATATTTGAAGCACATTTCCCCACTCAAAGAATTCTGGGCAAAGTAGTTTAGCCCTCACAGAGTTACAATTCCCAACAAGTCTTAGCAAACTACAGTGATCATAATTATTTAGACGGAAAAATGTGCTTTGAATGTTCTTCAAAGGTGAGTGTACGTGTTTCAACACCCCAAAGATAGATTAGTTGATAGAGAATGAGACTCTTAATCTCAAAGTCATGGGTTCGAATCCCATTCTGGGCAGAAGATTTCTACATTGCAGGGGGTTGGACTAGATGACCCTCATGGTCCTTTTCAACGCGACAATTCTATGATCCTATATACACTATTTTCTCATCTCTGATTTGTTGTTGTTGTTTAGTCGTTTAGTCATGTCCGATTCTTCGTGACCCAATGCACCAGAGCACGCCAGGCCCTCCTGTCTTCCACTGCCTCCCGCAGTTTGGTCAGACTCATGCTGGTAGCTTCGAGAACACTGTCCAACCATCTCGTCCTCTGTTGTCCCCTTCTCCTTGTGCCCTCCATCTTTCCCAACATCAAAGCTGGTGCTGGTGTTTCTCCAAGGAAGGGAAAAGTCGGGCTACGGAGGTGTCATGATGGACCTCACCATCTAGTTCTCTTCATCTTCAGACTATCAATCAACTTAGTTATTGCCACTAAAAGAGAAGCGGAAGCTGGTCCTTGGAAGGAAAAAGGTGGGATAGGTTGGATAATGCAGTGTTGTGGCTGGGTTAAGGCTAAAGTAACTCCAGTTCCAAAAGGGACACGGGTGGTGCTGTGGGTTAAACCACAGAGCCTAGGACTTGCCGATCAGAAGGTCGGCAGTTCGAATCCCCACGATGGGGTGAGCTCCCGTTGCTCGGTCCCTGCTCCTGCCAACCTAGCAGTTCGAAAGCACGTCAAAGTGCAAGTAGATAAATAGGTACTGCTCCGGTGGGAAGGTAAAGGGCGTTTCCGTGCGCTGCTCTGGTTTGCCAGAAGTGGCTTAGTCATGCTTGCCACATGACCCGGAAGCTGTATGCCCGCTCCCTCGGCTAATAAAGCGAGATGAGCACCGCAACCCCAGAGTTGGTCACGACTGGACCTAATGGTCAGGGGTCCCTTTACCTTTACTTTAACTCCAGTTCCAATCCTTGTTCAGCCATGAAGCTCAATGAGATGACCTTGGGCCAGCTACCATTTCTCAGTTTAACTTTCCTTGCTGGATGGAATAAAAGATAAAATGAGAGAAGAACAACAACTATATACCTGAGTTCCTCTGAAGATAGACAGATAGACAGTAGAAGAAAACACAGGCTTTTGTTTTAACCAAACATATGAGATCTTTGCCTTTCAATCCATCAAAAATTAATAAAAGGATTTATGAGCTGATTATCATTTATTTTCAAATCCCCAAACTATCTAATTATTACATTTGCTCTAGTAATATCCCAAGATTGCTATCAGAAGAAATTAAAATTATTTTAATTAAACAACAATTTTGGCAGTTCAGCATATGGAAGCTTAATTCTGCAACACTGTTTAACTCAGTTAAATGTTCCATGGAAAAGAATAGCTTACAAGGAGTCAGCCTTGTCCCCAAATGCTCATTTGGTATTGCATGCCTATTCCATGGAAATTATGACAAATTAAACTAACACTTCCCAATTAGATTCCTAGGAAACAGTCACTGGAGAAATGTGAAATATTGCTAGCTATGTAGGAAAGTATATTACATATTCCCTTTGTTTCCTTTCCTTGTCTCTTTCATTTGCTTTAAAACCATCTCCTGCCTTCAGCAGGTTCCTGCCTTTCCCATCATTATTGGCAGATAATGAGGAGAGTGCCATTGGAAACAACATGTTGTTGATATTCTCATCCAAGAATGTCCTAAAGTTGGATATTGATTCAGTATGATGGGTGGAGGGGAAATCCATTGTTACTTTCCCAGTGTTCACATTTATTGCTATCTGACTGTTAAAAGAAAAAATATAGCAAGCAAAATATAATATAGTAAACTAAAAGAAGAGAAGACTAAAACAACAATGAGTTACAACAATTGTTACATATAAATATATGTTTTATTTAAAGTAAGATACTGATTGGTTCAAAATTGGGAAAGGAGTACGACAAGGCTGTATATTGTCTCCCTGCTTATTTAACTTATATGCAGAATTCATCATGCGAAAGGCTGGGCTGGATGAATCCCTAGCCGGAATTAAGATTGCCGGAAGAAATATCAATAACCTCAGATATGCAGATGACACAACCTTGATGGCAGAAAGTGAGGAGGAATTAAAGAACCTTTTAATGAGGGTGAAAGAGGAGTGCACAAAATATGGTTTGAAGCTCAACATCAAAAAAAACAAAGATCATGGCCACTGGTCCCATCACCTCCTGGCAAATAGAAGGGGAAGAAATGGAGGCAGTGAGAGATTTTACTTTCTTGGGCTCCATGATAACTGCAGATGGTGACAGCAGCCACGAAATTAAAAGATGCCTGCTTCTTGGGAGAAAAGCAATGACAAACCTAGACAGCATCTTAAAAAGCATAGACATCACTTTGCCAACAAAGCTCCGTATAGTAAAAGCTATGGTTTTCCCAGTAGTGATGTATGGAAGTGAGAGCTGGACCATAAAGAAGGCTGATCACCGAAGAATTTATGCTTTTGAATTACAGTGCTGGAGAAGACTCTTGAGAGTCCCATGGACTGCAAGAAGATCAAACCTATCCATTCTGAAGGAAATCAGCCCTGAGTGCTCACTGGAAGGACAGATCATGAACCTGAGGCTCCAATACTTTGGCCACCTCATGAGAAGAGAAGACTCCCTGGAAAAGACCCTGATGTTGGGAAAGATGGAGGGCACAAGGAGAAGGGGACAACAGAGGACGAGATTGTTGGACAGTGTTCTCGAAGCTACTAACATGAGTTTGACCAAACTGCGGGACGCAGTGGAAGTCAGGAGTGCCTGGCGTGCTCTGGTCCATGGGGTCAAGAAGAGTCGGACACGGCTAAACGACAAGTGTTGCTCAAATTACTAGCGAGCGGGCAACCTCTCTCTTTATTCTGCCTTGTTTCCTTACCTACTGCTTTTAGAATAAGCCTCCACCATGCACTTTGCATGGGGAAATGTGCCGACTCTAGGAAGCTGAATTCAAGAGCTGAGTTGAAGCTGACTAAAGCCACTGCAGAGTGCAGGAGGGAGGAAGCAAGAAACAGCTGGAACTGGGCCGGCTTCCAAGACAAAACATTCATGATTGATGACTAAAAGCGAGTCCGTATAGGGCCCTTTATTTCAGGGTTTTATTAACTCTTTAGCTGTTTTCCTATTTCAATATGGGAAAAGACATTGGCAGGAATGCAATTTATTGCTAACCAGGCAGATGGAACCTCTCTCCTTTTTCTTTTTTTTAAATAATATTTTATTGATTTTCCAAAAACAAAAACAACAATATAAAAAGAAAAGAAAACAAATTGACTTCCCTCTAATCCCTTCCCTGGTTCCATTATTTGTTAACATGCTGCATGTCCATTCTTAAATTTATAACATATTTAAATCACTTATTATCCATTCATTGTAAAATTAAAATTACAAGTAAACTTAAACCCCTGCTAATGTAATTAATCTGTGTACATTGATTCTGTATATATGCAATAAACATCTTTCACTCTTCCTTAAATTCATTGTCGTCTCTTCCTCTTAATTTCATCGTCAATTTTGCCATTTCCGCATAGTCCATTAGTCCATTTCACTGGAGTTAAGTACCAGCAGATTGAAACTCTCAAACAGCTAATGAATCCTGTATATGCTGAATCCCAGTCTCAGAATCAAAGCCCATGGTAATGTTCATGCACAGTCTACTGTGAGGGAAGAGACTCCATCAGGCAAGGCCTCTTTCCACCTGCCTTGCCCCACCCTCCGGCCCTGGGACTCCTCATAAGGGAGCTGTTCCTGGAGGAAGAACTGTGAGGAGAGACTCCATCAGGCAAGGCCTCCTTGCACCTGCCTTGCCCCACCCTCTAGTCTCTGCTTCTCAATTTGTATTGTATTATTTTATGTACTGTGGCTTGCCATTGTTTTATTGATTATAGTTTAGAAATTATTTATTGTAACTGCTGAGTGGATTTCTGTTTAACTTTTATATGTTATTATTATTGAATACTATTCTAATGATTGTTGAATGTTACTTTTTTGATGTAGGTTGCCTATTTTAAAGTTATGTTTTATTACCACATTTTTCTAGTGCATTGGATTGTTATAAGATGTACATTTTTTTGTTTCTTCAGCTTGTAAACTGCTTTGACTATTGCAAGATAGAAAGATGGTACAGTGGTACCTCGGGATGCGAACGGGATCCATTCCGGAGCCCCGTTCGCATCCTGAAGCAAACACAACCCACATCTGCGCAGGGTCACGATTCGCCGCTTCTGCACATGTGCACAGAGTCATTTTGAGCGTCTGCACATGCACAAGCGGTGAAACCTGGAAGTAACGCATTCTGTTACTTCCAGGTCACTGTGGAGCACAACCTGAAAACACTCAACCTGAAGCTACTTCAACCCAAGGTATGACTGTATACAAATTAAAAATGATGATGATGATACTGTACTTGATTCTGTACCTTGTGTACCCAAGTTTGTAGGAAGGGGGTCGGGGGAAGTGGGCTGCCCCAGGTGCCCTCACTGAGGGGGGTGACATTTGGCATGCCGTTCACCCACAACTGCCAAACCTACCCCGAGCTGTCAGAGGAAGGGGGGAGCTGTGTTGCTTTGCCGACGGCATTCCCCCCTTCATTTTGACAGCTTGGGAGAGGCTTGGGAGTCATGGGTAGGCAGCGCACCAAATGTCCGCTATGGGGGGCTTGCTCACTCCAGCCCCAGCTGCAGTGCACGCACCACTCCAGACACCCGAGCAGCTATCCCGTGCCTGGGAGGGCACCCTCCGCACCCCTCCCATCCTGGGAGCACGCCCGTCCTGTGGCCATTGTGCTTACCTCACTCTTGCGCAGCACTTCAAAAGGCCTTACACAGATCATCATAGCAGGTTGCGCCAATGCCTGTTACCTATGTCCACTCTGCTGTAATCTAACCTCAACATAATGGCGCAAAATTACTGGTTAGCCATCAGAGTTAGTGGCGCCACATGTAAATAACATGCAGTGTGGGCAGAAAATGTCTTTGATTTCCAGAAAATAAAAGCAAAAACCTTAATATGACAAAATAATGATTAAACAGATTTACAGAAGTTTGCTGTAAATAGTAGATTTCTCTTTCATATTATTTCCCCTACATAGGGAGATCCCATCCACCAATCCCAGTTCCTGCTCAGTCGAGAGAGAGAGAAGACCCATAGCTAGCAAAGAAGGGAGACCCATAGCTAGCAAATGAAGAATAATGAAGAAATCTGACCCAGAAGCCTTTATAATGTCAGTATCTGATCTGTGGCTGTTATGTAATGAAGCTTTTTTGCTGACATGGTGGTCTCCCTGACTGCAGTTCCCTTCTTTGGCTAAAACCAAGTGGTAATCACAGGATGAATCTCCACTTGACATTCTTTAGGGCTGTGTACATATTAGCATCTTAAAATGCAGCTAGGTTATTCTCTTTCTCAATTTGGAAGCTGTTTGGGAGAGAAATGCATCGGAATGTAGTTTTTCAGAACAAATGACAGGACTGTGCACATTGCCACAGTCACTTCTACACACAAATATAGCAGTCTTAGTTTAAAGGGATTACAAGTCAGGCTTTGATTTTTCAGAGATGGGAACAAGCAACCAATATCCTAGATGTGTAACATGATACACACAACACCTTAGAAGCATACCCCCAATGTTTCTCTGATGAAAACAGGGACGCCCTATTCCATAACAACAACAACAACAACAACAACAACAACAACAACAACAACCAATCTGACTGAGTTGCTCCAGTCACTCTAGGCGGCTTCCAACATATATTTAAAAAATAATAAAACATTAAACATTACAAAACTTCCCTGTACAGGGCTGCCTTCAGATGTCTTCTAAAGCTGCCTTCAGATGTCTTCTAAAGCTGCCTTCAGATGTCTCCTTGGCCCAGGGGTCTCATAACTCCATCCCCTCCTAACTTTCTCCAATGAAAATAGGGATGTCCTACCATACCCCTCCAACATTTCTTAGGGATGTCCTAAAGAAAAGTGGGGCATTCTGGGATAAACTGTGGCAGCTTCTGAAAATCCAGGACTGTCCCTGCATAAAAGGGGGCACTTGGAGGATCTGCAGAAGGACTTATTCAGGCAGTAGTCTCCTTCTTGGCAATGAGTCTACAAGCTGACCTCATGGCTACAAAATCAGCTCAATTTTTGCATACACACACACACACACACACACACACACACACAGTGGTACCTTGGGTTAAGTACTTAATTCGTTCCAGAGGTCCGTTCTTAACCTGAAACTGTTCTTAATCTGAAGCACCACTTTAGCTAATGGGGCCTCCTGCTGCCACTGTGCCACCGGAGCATGATTTCTGTTCTCATCCTGAAGCAAAGTTCTTAACCCGAGGTACTATTTCTGGGTTGGCAGAGTCTGCAACCTGAAGCGTATGTAACCTGAAGCGTATGTAACCCGAGGTACCACTGTATATATATTGCATTCCCCCCATTCTTCTCACCTTCTGCTTTGTGTAACATTGCGCCTGATTAAGAGTTCTGAAGGAGGACCAAAGCTCAGCGAAACAACATTTCCTTTCCCATACAGAAGGTTCTAGATTTAATCCCTGGTATCTCAAAGTAGGTCCAGAAAAGTCTCCCTTTCTGAAACCCTGAGGAGTCACTGCCAGTCAGTGTTGACAATATTGAGATAGATTGATGATCTGACTCAGTGTAAGGCAGTTCCCTTGTTTTCCTGGGCAAACTAAATGCAATTGCCTTTTTTTCAGGACCAGCATAACTACCTCTTCTTTTTATGAACCTTTATTCAAGTAAATGATGAGTGTTCTGGGATAAAAAGTAGGCTAGCAAGACCTTGCCCAAAGCCAGTATCTCTCAGTGCAGATTTATTTTGAAAAGAATGACATGGAGATTGACAGCAATCACTTTGCTACAGCCATTTCATGCAAAACTCTTTTGTCTCTGGGCACAGTCTGCTTGATCAAAGCACCTTGAAAGAAATAGGACCTCCGCAAGAGTATCAACTGATGGCAGGAAGATATCTCGTGAAGGTGGCTGGTCCTCCCTTTTGTTGCTCTCAGAAAAGATCCGTTGTAGCAAATGGGTAACTTCAGAGCTTCTTTTTAAACCTTCAAGTGAATGAGACCTTTGCAGCTGTCTTTGTTGTTGTTGTTGTTGTTTAGTTGTTTAGTCATGTCTGACTCTTCGTGACCCCATGGACCAGAGCATGCCAGGCACTCCTGTCTTCCACTGCCTCTCGCAGTTTGGTCAGACTCATGCTGGTAGCTTCGAGAACACTATCCAACCATCTCCTCCTCTGTCATCCCCTTCTCCTTGTGCCCTCAATCTTTCCCAACATCAGGGTCTTTTTCAGGGAGTCTTCTCTTCTCATGAGGTGGCCCAAGTACTGGAGCCTCAGCTTCAGGATCTGTCCTTCCAGTGAGCACTCAGGGCTGATTTCCTTCAGAATGGATAGGTTTGGTCTTCTTGCAGTCCATGGGACTCTCAAGAGTCTTTTCCAACACCATAATTCAAAAGCATAAATTCTTTGGCAATCAAGGTGATGTCTCTGCTTTTTAAGATGCTGTCTTTAGTAATTTTATTTAAAAGGACTTGGGATATGCAAGTTGATATGTTTACATTTTCTTAAATATATCTCCCAAATACTAATTTCAAATGCCTCATTTGATCATGTCCTCGACTCTGATAGTCAACTCTAAGGATGTGCAAATCTTTTCCTGTTACAGTGGTACCTCGGGTTACATACGCTTCAGGTTACATACGCTTCAGGTTACAGACTCCACTAACCCAGAAATAGTGCTTCAGGTTAAGAACTTTGCTTCAGGATGAGAACAGAAATCGTACTCCGGCGGCAGGGCGGTAGCGGGAGGCCCCATTAGCTAAAGTGGTGCTTCAGGTTAAGAACAGTTTCAGGTTAAGAACGGACTTCCGGAACGAATTAAGTACTTAACCCAAGGTACCACTGTATTTCCACAAATTCTCACTTTAATGAAAGTTACATAAAATGTGCAGGGCCCTGGGCCACAGAAACAAACATGTAATTATTATAGAGGTATGTTTCCCCCTCCCCCAATGTATTCATTCATTGAGGTATTTTGAGACCACTTTTCAGTTCTGTAATTTTAAAGGAAACTCACAAGAATCGTAAGCAAGTTGGAACAGTGCCCTAGAAGTACAAAAATACACATCAAATAAAAACAAAAGCAAACACGAACAGCAAGTTATTCAACATTTAAGCTCAGTTGCTAGCATTGTTGCACATTCCATCTCCTTTAAGGACACAGGAATCTGGCCTAACCACCTGATTCACCTCCTTTGTTTACATGGGGGCACATAGGCAGAATATCCATCACGTCTGAAAAATTATTTTCAAACTAACTTCAAAGGAATTTGAAGGAGGATGGAGGGAAAATAGACACTTCTGGGGCTCTGACAGGGGCATGAGTGTTAGAGAGCAAGAAAAATACATATGGACTGGATAACTGAGTAATGGTAGGGCTAAGGTGGTAGGGCAGAAATAACTGCGAGATCTACAGTATTCAGCAATATTATGGGTTCAACAGACAAATATCATTCAGGATCTAATATACGAATAATGAGCTCAAATAAATAAATCGGGTACCAATGAAAATATCTTAACAAGGCAGCAAGAGTTCTGATCGCGGCAAAATGGAAGAGTAATGCAATCCCCTCTATACAAGATTGGATCCAAAAGCTAACAGAATATGCCAAATTAGATGGTCTATCAGAAAAAATAAAGAACAAATCAAAACAGGAATTTGTTTCAGAATGGGAGGTTTTCGAAGAATATCTGAAAAATAAATATAGTAGTTTAAATTATGTTGCAGCATTTGAGGAACTTCAGTAATAGTTGCAAGGTAGATATATGAAATTAGATATATTAAGAATAAGTTTAATTATGATAAAAGTGTGTATTGGCAATAAGTATTATGAAATTGAAATATGGAGTAGTCAGGAGGTTGGGTCTTTAGTGTTAAGACCAATTTATGTTATATTGTTTGTTAAGAAAATTATGTGTCTATGGTTATTCCTGTGTGTAATTTGGTATTTGTGTTTTTTTTCTTTTTTCTTGTTGTATCAATAAAAAAAGAAAAGAAAATATCTTAACAAGGAACCTCAGTTGCTTCTACCCAAAATGGCAAAATAAGGAGCAGAGCGCTCATAATTAGGGATATTCCAGGGTGATCTAACAATAATTCTATTGTGTTCAGTTAATTTGCCATGAGGGATAACTTGCACCATCCAAAGGCCTATTGTTTTTGTTGACTGTTTACTAGCTATTCTGTAATGGGCTAGAAGTCTCTCAGGACAGACAGACCTCTGCTCTGTACATCCTAGGAACTGAATTAAGTCGTTGGGTGGGGGCCAAAGTTTCGAGGAACTCTTGGCTCTCTCCAGTTCTTTTGACCAAAACAGCTTGCACTGCTAACAGCTCTCTGTTCTCCACCACAATCAGCATGTTGTCTAAACAGGCTATTATTTTGAGCCCTAGCTCACAGAAGGCTGGTACCATGGAGCCGACAAATGGTAGTCTGGAGCTCTGCCAAACGATCGCCTTCCCAGCAAAGCTCAGAGGGACCTTTGACATTCTTTCCCTTGTAGGACACAGAGACACCCCTCTGGCCTAATCTCAATGACCAATCGCCTTGCACCGAAATGTCTCTTAGGAGATAGAGACTGTCAATTTACAATGTCTGTTATTGGTATAGTGCTCAAAGCATTCAGCCCCCTGATTTATTCGCTTGTTATTTCGGACATTGCTTACAAAATGTTGCTTTCCTCGGGGAGTTTTTATCGTTGCTTTTCTTTTCAAAAAAAGGCCAGAAACGTCTGTTGAGCCAGAGTCTTATTTGCATCTGTGGGTTGGTTTGCACACAAACGTAAGAAAGACCCAAAGACCCACCTAGTCCAGAAGCCTGTTTTCACACTGGTCTGCAAGTGGGACGTGAATGTAACATACCACCCCCTCTTATGATTTCCATTAACACTGGTATCCCAAGACCTGGTGTCTCCAACAGTGGGGGATGTGCATGTACAGTCGTACCTTGGAAGTCAAACAAAATCCATTCTGAAGTCCCTTCGCCTTCCATAATGTTCAAAAATCAAAGCACAGCTTCTGATTTGCTGCAGGAAGCTCCTGCAGCCATTGGGAAGCTGCGGAAACCCCATTGGACATTCAGCTTCTAAAAATAGAGTGGTACCTCTGGTTACATAATTAATTTGTTCCAGAGGTCTGTTCTTAACCTGAAACTGTTCTTAACCCGAAGCACCACTTTTAGCTAATGGGTACTCCCACTGCTTCCACGCCGTGGCTGCGCAATTTCTGTTCTCATCCTGAAGCAAAGTTCTTAACCTGAGGTACTATTTCTGGGTTAGCGGAGTCTGTAACCTGAAGCGTATGTAACCTGAAGCGTATGTAACCCGAGGTACCAGTGTAGTTCGGAAACCAGAACACTCACTTCCGGGTTTCGATCGTTCGGGAGCCAAAACGTTCGGAAACTAAGCTGTTCAAAAACCAAGATACGAATGTACATTGCTTGATTACTCTACATTTTATTACTGCACATTTGGGGTTAGTTCATACATGCAAGTTTATCGCTCGATGCTTGCAAAATCAAGCAATGTTCTTTTAGTTGCCAGTCAACAAGCAGAAACAGACCTCACAAAATTATGTTACAAAATTGGGCAGAAATTGGGGCTATCTTCATTGTTACATCCCTGTCTGACCCAGCCTACCTCCCCCCAGCCTACATGATTAAAGTGGGAAATTTGCTATAAGCTAGACGCGGGTGGCGCTGTGGGTTAAACCACAGAGCCTAGGACTTGCTGATCAGAAGATTGGCGGTTCGAATCCCAGCAACGGGATGAGCTCCCGTTGCTCAGTCCCTGCTCCTGCCAACCTAGCAGTTCGAAAGCACAAAGTGCAAGTAGATAAATAGGTACCGCTCTGGCGGGAAGGTAAACGGCGATTCTGTGCGCTGCTCTGGTTTGCCAGAAGCGGCTTAGTCATGCTGGCCACGGAAGCTGTACGCTGGCTCCCTCGGCCAATAAAGCGAGATGAGTGCCGCAACCCCAGAGTCATTCACAACTGGACTTAGTGGTCAGGGGTCCCTTTACCTTTACCTTTACCTTTACCTTTACATTTCAGTGCATTGTCTTTAAAATGCTATGCAGAGGAGTTTGCACTAGGCAAGGTAAGTTTGTCTCTAGCTAAATGCAGCAAAAAGGGGGTAGATGTTTCTGTTCAGGTTAATTGATGACTTATCCTGGAAACCCAAGAGCTTTCTCACAAAAGGAAGATGAAACTCGGCATCTAAAATCAGTTGCAGGAGCCAGCAGCAGTAGAAGCTCAGAACATTGACCCTTAACAAGCAAGGTGAGTACATAGGATCCCTTTCTGGGACCAGAGAGAGGAAAGATGATTGAACTGTATCAATGACTAAACGACTGGACAGCACTTTTTGCTTGCTTAAGAGCAATGTGTTGTTGTTTTTTTAGTTTGTAACATTTATTTGTAACTATTTTGAGACTGTTCTGCAGTAAGGCTTTGAAAAATTCTTGTGGTGGAGAGAAAATTCTGTTCTACTCTGCACAAGGTCCAGATTAGGTATTCTGCTTGCAGCAACTATAATATTCACATGAATGTCCTTGCATGACTTAGAACCCTGTGCAGTCAGGCTTCTAAATTGTGCAGGACCTATGAAAGCGTAGGATGCTTTCTGCTTCAAACCTCCCTTAGTGCATGAATGGCCAGGAGAGCAAGCAGGGACAAAGCCCCTACTACTTTTACGTTGTTGTCAGCTGCCATGGAACTTACGGTGAAGGGCGAGTAAGAAATCTTTTTTTAAAAAAATAATTTTTATTAACCGACCAATCAAATCAAATCAAATCACATCACATAAATTCCGAATTACAAAGCCGAATTTTAAATTTTTGTTGAGGGGACCCATATTTCAAGATCCGAAGGGGGATTCTGATCATCTTCTTGCTACTGCGTTAATGTCCAAATCAGTCCGAATAAAGTTCATAATTCTATCCAGTCTTATCTTGCTGTTTCCACATCTCATCTTGTTCGTATATTTTTCTTTTTTTCTTTATCATCTCTTCTGATAATCTCCTTAAGCAGATAAACACCAATTATATCCTGTGTGGATTTTCCGTTCATCCAATCCTCGTATCGAGATGGCTTCTATATATCATCACTTT